>NC_044041.1:117218851-117900993 GCF_901765095.1 Microcaecilia unicolor | reverse complement strand
GCGAACAACTAAAGGCTGTCCCGAGATCGGCTTACCTTCCACATGGTAATGGTATGCACTAATCGCGCTAAGATGAACCCTTACAGAGTTGGTTTTAAGACCAGACTCCGACAAATGTAGAAGGTATTCAAGCAGGGTCTGTGTAGAACAAGAACGAGGATCTAAGGCCTTGCCATCACACCACACAGCAAACCGGCGCCAGAGGAAAAAGTAACTCCTCTTGGTAGAATCTTTCCTGGAAGCAAGCAAGACTCGGGAGACACCCTCTGACAGATCCAAGGAGGCGAAATCTACGCTCTCAACATCCAGGCTGTGAGGGCCAGAAACCGAAGGTTGGGATGGAGGAGCGCCCCCTCGTTCTGTGTGATGAGGGTTGGAAAGCAGTCCAATCTCCACGGTTCTTCGGAAGACAATTCCAGAAGAAGAGGGAACCAGATCTGACGAGGCCAAAAAGGAGCAATCAGAATCATGGTTCCCCTGTCTTGCTTGAGTTTCAGCAAAGTCCTCCCTATCAGAGGAATGGGAGGATACGCGTACAGGAGGCCTTCCCCCCAAAACAGAAGGAAAGCATCCGATGCCAGTCTGCTGAGGGCCTGCAGCCTGGAACAGAACTGAGGGACCTTGTGATTGGTCTGAGTGGCAAAGAGGTCCACCAAGGGGGTGCCCCACACTTGGAAGATCTCGTGAACCACTCTGGAACTGAGCGACCACTTGTGCGGTTGCATGATCCTGCTCAATCTGTTGGCCAGACTGTTTACGCCTGCTAGATACGTGGCCTGGAGCCACATGCCGAACCGGCGTGCCCAGTGCCAGAAGCTGACGGCTTCCCGACACAGGGGGCGAGATCCGGTGCCCCCCTGCTTGTTGATGTAATACATAGCAACCTGGTTGTCTGTCTGAATTTGGATAATTTGATGGGACAGCCGATCTCTGAAAGCCTTCAGAGCGTTCCAAACCGCTCGCAACTCCAGGAGGTTGATCTGTAGACCTTGCTCCTGGATGGACCAAGTCCCCTGGGTATGGAGCCCACCGACATGCGCTCCCCACCTTAGGAGTGACACGTCCGTGGTCAGCACCTTTTGCGGCTGAGGAATCTGGAAGGGACGTCCCAGGGTCAAATTGGCTCGAATTGTCCACCAATGAAGGGAGAGGAGAAACCTCGTGGACAGACGGACCACGTCCTCTAGGCTCCCAGCAGCTTGGCACCACTGGGAGGCTAGGGTCCATTGAGCAGATCTCATAAAAAGGCGGGCCATGGGCGTCACGTGAACCGTGGAGGCCATGTGGCTGAGCAATCTCAACATCTGCCAAGCTGTGATCTGCTGCGACGCCCGCACCGAGGAGACGAGGGTCAGCAGATTGTCGGCCCTGGTCTCCGGGAGGTAGGCAAGGGCCGTCTGGGAATCCAGCAGAGCTCCTATGAATTTGAGTTTCTGAACTGGAAGAAGGTGGGACTTTGGATAATTTATCACAAACCCTAGCAGCTCCAGGAGTCGAATAGTCACCTGCATGGACTGCTGAGCTCCTGCCTCAGAGGTGTTCTTTACCAGCCAATCGTCGAGGTAAGGGAACACATGCACTCCCAGCCTGCGCAGAGAAGCCGCTACTATGGCTAGGCATTTGGTGAATACCCTGGGCGCAGAGGCGAGCCCAAAGGGTAGCACACAGTACTGAAAATGCCGTGTTCCCAGACGAAATCGAAGATACTGCCTGTGAGCTGGCAGAATCGGGATGTGCGTATAGGCATCCTTTAAGTCTAGAGAGCATAGCCAATCGTCCTGTTGAATCATGGGAAGAAGGGTGCCCAGGGAAAGCATCCTGAACTTTTCCTTGACCAGATATTTGTTCACGGCCCTTAGGTCTAGGATGGGACGCATCCCCCCTGTTTTCTTTTCCACAAGGAAGTACCTGGAATAGAATCCCAGCCCTTCTTGCCCCGGTGGCACGGGTTCGACTGCATTGGCGCTGAGAAGGGCAGAGAGTTCCTCTGCAAGTACCTGCCTGCGCTGGAAGCTGAAGGATTGAGCTCCCGGTGGGCAATTTGGAGGCATTGAGGTCAAATTCAGAGAGTACCCTAGCCGGACTATTTTGAGAACCCACTGATCGGAGGTTACAAGAGGCCACCTTTGGTGAAAAAATGCTAACCTCCCCCCGACCGGTAGGCCGTCCGGCACAGGCACTGGAACGTCGGCTATGCTCTGCAAGAGCCAGTCAAAAGCCCGCCCCTGACTTTTGCTGGGGAGCCGCAGGGGCCTGAGGCGCGCGCTGCTGACGAGAGCGAGCGCGCTGGGGTTTAGCCTGAGCAGCAGGCTGGCGGGAAGGAGGATTGTACCTACGCTTGCCGGAAGAATAGGGAACCATCCTCCTTTCCCCATAAAAACGTCTACCCGAAAGGTAGAGGCTGAAGGCGGCTGGCGGGAGAACTTGTCGAAAGCGGTATCCCACTGGTGGAGCTGTTCAACCACCTGTTCAACCTTGTCCCCCAAAACATTGTCCCCCCGGCAAGGGGTATCCGCAATCCGCTGCTGGATTCGATTTTCCAGGTCGGAGGCACGCAGCCATGAGAGCCTGCGCATCACCACACCCTGCGCAGCGGTCCTGGATGCAACATCAAAAGAGTCAAAGACCCCCCTGGCCAGGAATTTCCTACACGCCTTCAGCTGCCTGACCACCTGCTGAAAAGGCTTGGCCTGCTCAGAAGGGAGCTTGTCGACCAAGTCCGCCAACTGTCGCACGTTGTTCCGCATGTGTATTCTCGTGTAGAGCTGGTAGGACTGAATCTTGGCGATGAGCATTGCAGAATGGTAGGCCTTCCGCCCAAAAGAGTCCAAGGTTCTAGAGTCTTTGCCCGGGGGCGACGAAGCATACTCTCTAGAGCTCTTGGCCTTCTTGAGGGCCAGATCCACCACACCAGAGTCGTGTGGCAACTGAGTCCGCATCAACTCCGGGTCCCCATGGATCCGATATTGAGATTCGATCTTCTTGGGGATGTGGGGCATAGTTAAAGGTTTCGCCCAGTTTGCCAACGTCTTTTTGAAGACAAGATGCATGGGTACTGTGGACGATTCTTTAGGTGGCGAAGGATAGTCCAAGAGCTCCAGCATCTCAGCTCTCGGCTCATCCTCCGTGACCACGGGATAGGGAATTGCCGTAGACATTTCCCGGACAAAGGCCGCGAAAGAGAGACTCTCCGGGGGAGAAAGCTGTCTTTCAGGCGAGGGAGTAGGATCAGAAGGAAGACCGTCAGACTCCTCTTCAGAGAAATATCTGACGTCTTCCTCTGCTTCCCACGAGGCCTCCTCATCAGTATCGGACACCAGCTGGTGGACTTCGGTCCGAAGCTGCGCCCGCCTCGACTCCGTGGAAACCCGGCCACGGTGGGAGCGTCGAGAAGAGGACTCCCGAGGCGGAGGCGACAGAGCTACCTCCATCGACGTCGCCGGGGAGCCCTCCTGGGAGGCGGCCGGCACCGGCACCGCAAGCGGTACCGGGGCGGGTGCCCTCACCGCAGACGAGGGCCCAGCCATCGCCTCACTCGACGGCACCGGCGGCGCAAGCACCCCCGGTACCGGAGAAGGGCGAAACAGCTCTTCCAGGATCCCCGGAAGGACGGCCCTGAGGCTCTCGTTCAGAGAGGCTGTGGAGAAAGGCGGTGGGGCCGGTACTGGCGTCGAGCTGCGAACCTGTTCCGGGGATGGAGGCGGTACCGGGCTGTCCACAGGGGAACGCATCGACACCTCCTGAATGGAGGGTGAGCGGTCCTCCCGATGTCGACGCTTGGGTGCCGGTGGTACCGGCGACCCAGAGCTCTCGGTACCACGTTTGGAGGGTGACCGATGCTGGTGCTTCTTTGCCTTCGCACGACATCGGTACCCCCCGGTACCGAAGAGGAAGACGTCGAATCCAAATGCTTCCTCAGGTCCGGGTCCGAAGAGGGTCAATCCCGGGGGGGGGGGGGGGGGGGGGGGCTGTACCGCGGGAGCCCTCGAGACAGGCGGAGACCTGCTCATGGGCTCACTGCCACCAGCAGGGGAATGGACAGCCCTCACCTGCACTCCAGACATCGAAGCACCCTCCGACGACATCCTCAGGAGGAACGATCCCGGTCTCGTAGCTGCACCCGACGATGACCTCGATACTGAAGCCCTCAATGTTGATGCCGGTACCGATGGACGCGGTACCGAAGTCGATGCTGGGCGCGGTACCGAAGGCTCCGATGCCGAGGACCGCGGGACTGAGGATGTCGACACGCCGGATGAAGCCCCGAACAAACCTTTCCACTGGGCCAATCTCGCCGCCTGAGTTCTCCTCTTCAAAAGAAGACAGAGATTACAGGCCTGAGGACGGTGCCCAGCCCCCAGACACTGAAGGCAAGAAGCATGCCTATCAGTGAGAGAGATTATCCAGTCGCACTGGGTGCACGGTTTGAAGCCGCTGGAAGGCTTCGATGACATGGGCGGAAAAATCTCGTCGGCAAAATCGAAGTCCGCGATGGTGAAAAAAGGGGCACCAAAAGCTCACCAAAAACGAACGAGCGACGAAAAAAGCCGCAATCGACCACGAAAGAAAACTTACGGGCCAACACTAGAGATAAAGGAAAAAGTTAGAAATTTCTTACGAAAATACCGCAAATCGCGAGGGATCTCCAAGGGGCGCGGAGGTGTTCCGAGCCGCGGAAAAAAGAAGACTAGCGAACACGAACGATTTCGAGCGGGAAGACGGCCGCACATGCGCGCATCGCGGGCGCGCGAGGACTAGCAAACTCTGTTGCTAGGAAGATCTCCGATCGGAGGGGCTACCGTGGACGTCACCCATTTGTGAGAACAAGCAGCCTGCTTCTCCTCGGAGAACATGAGTGTGTATATCATGAGTGTGTTATTCATTATATGTCGCCATTTTATGGCGACATATAATGAATAACTTTCTTTGCCAGGATGAGCATCTCTTTGAGGTTACAGGGTGAGTTCTCTGACAGTCTGGAATATAGAGGAAGCCAAGGCAAATAATTTTTGAAGGACAGTAAGAAAAGTAGGAGATTGGTTTTTGTTCCACTGGGGCAGATATGAAAAGACGGAAAAATCAAAGAAAATTAAACAGAGAACTTTCCCTGACTCCCACCATTTTATGATGACATATCTATATATATAAAACTCACCCTCAACGTTCTATTGTCTGCTGACGTCACTGAAGCCAAGGTTCGTATGTTTGAAGCTCTGAAGCCACGAAAATCACAGTCTCTGGGCCCCGCCCTCGCGTCAAACGTTATGACGTTGAGGGCGGAGCAGATTCTCACCTCCAACAATCTACTCAGGCCACAAACTCCAGATTTTCACACTGTAGCTCTGCTCCGCCCTTGCGTCAAAACGCGATGTAAAGGGCGGGGCACGAAAACCGCCACCCACACAGAGCTACAACGGAAACAGCAGCGGTGCACGCCACGAACTAGGTAAAACCGCGACGAGCCATGCAGCCATGAAACCCTTGCTAGCGCCCGTTTCATTGCGCTCAGAAACGGGCCTTTGTTTACTAGTAATGAATAACTTTCTTTGCCAGGATGAGCATCTCTTTGAGGTTACTGGGTGAGTTTTCTGACAGTTTGGAATATAGAGGAAGCCAAGGCAAATAATTTTTGAAGGACAGTAAGAAAAGCAGGAGATTGGTTTTTGTTCCACTGGGGCAGATATGAAAAAGACATAAAAATCAAAGAAAATGAAACAGATAGAGAACTTTCCCTGACTCTTTAAAGAAAATACACTGTTCTTATATAATGCCTAAAGTGTAAAGGTAAGTAAATATGTTCAGTTGCAAAACACAACTGATGTAGATCAGGCAGGGATTCTCAGAAAAGTTTTCTAATGATTTCTGAGCTTTGTCAAAACTTTTCTTTTTTAGCATTGTTGAATGATGTCATTCCAATTGTGTGGCTGCTAAACTTACTTGTTGATGTAGAAAGAAAAAAAACGGGAAAAAGGCAAACATATGTGCTGTGCAAGCACAGGGGCTGCGCCATGCATGCCCAGAAAAGTCTTGAAGTTAAAAAAAAAAAAAAAAAAAAAACAACAACAAAACAGAGCCCTTCTCATATGACAAACAATGTGCTTGTAGTCTCCCTATTGAAGAAGCCGGGTCAGAACTGAAGACACTACTAATTTAAGGAAAGCTTAATATTATATTTCTTGCTTTTTCAGTCTTTTATATTGTGGGTCATTAATTCTATCTTGATGTCAGAAAGCTATGTGTGTTGAACCGGGCTTTAATTTAGGTGCTGTTAAACAGGAATCAAGATATTGTTCACTGTTCACCAGCATAGGCTGTCACTGAAAAAAAAGGCTGGAACTCCCTCTCACCCAGTCCTTGTCTCTTCCAGATGGGAACATCCTCATGTGAACCACTTTTTACCTTTTAGCATGGTTTGCTGCTGTTTGGCTGAGCAGATCATGCGGCTGATTCCCTCAATCACCTGGCTCTTGGAATCCACTTCCTTTTCTTTGGGCTTCTTACTCAGAAAGATTGTTGGGACTGTAAGAAAGATAAGAAAGGATGAATATCCTCATTAGTGAGCTAAAGAGGAATTTAGAAAGCCCACAGTACAGAGCACCCTAAACAGAAGTGAGGGAGGAAGTCAGAAAGAAAAGAGAAACAAAGGGAGGTGACAGAGACCTCTATTTGAGCTGGTGGTATACATCCCAGAGTACTGATAGAATTGAAAAACGAACTTGTAGAGCTATTGTTAGTAATATGTAATTTGTTTGGATTAATGAGACAAAACCAACATAGATTTAGTCAAGGGAAATCTTGCCTTACAAAACTACTACATTTCTTTGAAGGGATGAATAAACATGTAGATAAAGGTGAGCCAGTCAATATTGTGTATCTGGGTTTTTAAAAAGCATTTGACAAAGTACCTTATGAAAGTGGAGGAGTGGCCTAGTGGGTTAGGGTGGTGGACTTTGGTCCTGAGGAACTGAGTTCAATTCCCACTTCAGGCACAGGCAGCTCCTTGTGACTCTGAGCAAGTCACTTAACCCTCCATTGCCTGCCGCATTGAGCCTGCCATGAGTGGGAAAGCGCGGGGTACAAATGTAACAAAAAAAAAAGGAATTTAGAAAGCCCACAGTACAGAGCACCCTAAACAGAAGTGAGGGAGGAAGTCAGAAAGAAAAGAGAAACAAAGGGAGGTGACAGAGACCTCTATTTGAGCTGAAAAAGGAGCAAGAGAACAGAGAAAAAACCCACACCAAACTGGGTAGAAGAGAGCAGAAAGAGTCAACCAGATGAAAGGAAACAAGCAAGCAATGATAGAGTAGTGTCAGAGAGGACAGAGGTAAAACAGGAGAAACAAGAAGGGAAGAAAGGGAGAAAAATGTGAGTACAGAACATAAGCTATGCCACACTGGGTCACACCAAAAGTTCACTGAGCCCAATCCAGTTCACCAGTGCCTCGAAAGATCCCAGAGAGTTTCTCTCTTAGTATGAGTAACAGGGAGATTACTCATACTAAGAGATAAACAGTGACTTTTCCAAGTCAGTACAGCTAACAATGGTTTATTGACTTTTTCACTCAGAACAAAAAATGAGGCCAGTGGTTTCAATTTCACCTTCAAAATATACAATAATCCATTGTATAGTCAAATTTTATGCAGGTGTCCCTCACCCTATCAATGTATCATCAAACAGAACCCTAAAACAGTGAATTTCCAACAGTTACTTCATTTTTAATCTTTGGGATAGAAAACGCCTCAGAAACTGGAGCAGCTATAGAACTTCACAGCTCTCCCCATCTCAGTCATTGGCTGAAAAACCTTTCCTTTTTTTTTTTTTTTTTTTTAATTCTCCACCGGGACACCATATAACATGTGGCTTTTTCAATAATGCACTAGAAAGATTTAATAACATTCAACACAGTAGAAAACCCAGGTACAAAACACATCAACAACTTGGCCTGTCAACATATAAACTACTAGTAAAAAAGGCCCGTTTCCAAAACAAATGAAACGGGCGCTAGCATGTGTTTTTTTTTTTTTTCTTTTTCTTTTTGATATTAAGGGATATATTTTTTTTTAAAAAGGAAAAGAGTTTTTTTTTAAAGTTGTAAAGTCTGTATGAGTGTTTGTGGTTTTGAGGGGGGGTTGTGGGTGTCTATGGGTGTATGCTATTTTTTTTTGGGGGGAGGGGTGTTTGTGGGGTAGGGTAGCGTTGTTCTGTATGAGTGTTTGTGGTTTTGAGGGGGGTTGTGGGTGTCTGTGGGTGTGTGTGCCATTTTGTGGGGGGGTGTTTGTAGGGGGGTGTTTGTGGGGTAGGGTTGTTCTGTATGAGTGTTTGTGTTTTTTGGGGGGGGATTATGGGAGTCTGTGGGTGTTTGTAAGAGAGAGATGTAGGTTTTTACTGTTTCAGTTTTTGTATTAAGGGGGTTGGGGGAGGGAGTGTGTGTGTATGAGTGTGAAAGCAAGATGTTGTCTATCCATGGCAGTGTGTGGCATTTTGGGTGGTGGGCAGTTTGGTTGTATGTATGTGTGTTAGTGAGTGATGCTGATTGTCCATATTAGATGTGGGTTTTTTTTGTGGCTGGTAGGGGGTGATTCTCTGCGTGTGAGTGTGATACAGTAATCTTAATTCAGCAGGGCACTCTGATGTGGTATTTGTAGGCACTTGTATTTTTGTTGAAACCAGAGGGATCCGTTGCAGGCAGGCAGTAGGAGTAGATATGGGTTTTTTTCGAGTGTGGAATGTGGGTGGTGTTCTGTAGGGGGGGACGGGGCTGAGGGCGTATGTGTCTGGAGGTCTCCTTGTAGGCACTGATTTCAGCTGGGCATTCAGGTGGGCTGTGATCCGTTTTTTTTAAGGGGGGGTTGGGCGCCGGAGGTTTCCGTTTGGGTGGGTTTTTTTTTTTTGGGGGGGGGGGGGTTGGTTTGGTTTTAGTGTGGAATGTGGGTGGCGTTCTGTAGGGGGGCGGGGCTGAGGGCGCATGTGTTTGGAAGTCTCTGTTGTAGGCACTGAACGCCGGCTTGGAGACTCACCGCATGAACAGCTTGCAGAGTAAGGTCCGCGATGTAGTGGTTGTTTAGTGGTGTTCTTCGTCCGCGCTTTCCTCGCGGTTGGTCCCCGTGCTGGTAGCTACCCCCTCCTCAGGAAGGGGCGGGACTCGTGTGTGGTTTTTTTTTTTTTTCCTGAACGCCGCTGCATTTTCTTCGCTGTCCCACTCCTGCTCCTCTGCAGCACCGGTCCCATTCAAAAGCTTGGTTGTTTCTAAGTCCATGTGAGTGTTTGGGAGGTGGAACCGTACTTTGTGTGCATCACCTGAGGCACAGCCAATCAGAGGCACAGTAGTCTCAGCCACCTCACTTTAGAACGTTGGGAAAGTGAGGCTTCATTAGAATGTTGGAGGTGCGTTTTATATAGAGAGATGTTACAATATCGTACTGTTAAAATTTCTTTCCCTAATACCCCCCTCCCCCACCATGTAGTCTCCCTATTGAAGAAGCAGGGACAGAACTGAAGACGCTACTAATTTAAGGAAAGCTTAATATTATACTTCTTGCTTTTTCAGTCTTTTATATTGTGGGTCATTAATTCTATCTTGATGTCAAGAAAGCTATGTGTTTTGAACTGGGCTTTAATTCAGGTGCTGTTAAAAGGGAAAAGATTGGATATGAAGAATACTGTTAACTATCAATTTCTAAATTTGTCTACTTTAACTAAGGTTATTGAGAAATTTGTTTTAACGTATTTGATGGGTTTTCTGGAAACCACTGGTCCTCTTGACCCCTGCCAGGATCTTTTAGAAGAAGAAACAGTCCAGAGACATGAATCAGTGTTTGACCAGTTGAGGATCCACATGATGGTTGCATGGAGAACACAGAAGTCCTGCTATGTCATCTGCATTTGATAGTCAATCATACAACTTTGCTTGATATACTGTATCAGATTTGTTTGTGAGGGGCTTTTTTTTTTTTTTTTTTTTTTACATCATATTTATTCAGCTGCAACAATAAAGCGAAGATACTTACCTGTAGCAGGTATTCTCCGAGGACAGCAGGCTGATTATTATTCTCACATGTGGGTCGACGTCCGCATCGGCCTGGGAATCGGCATTTTGCAAAAGCAAAAAAATTTTGACAGAGTCTTCTAGCACGCACGCAAACGCAGACTAACTTCCTGCCCGCCGCACGAGTACCTCAGTTAAATTAAAGAGCATAACAACAACAATAACAACTCCAAAGGGGAGGTGGGATTGTGAGAATAATCAGCCTGCTGTCCTCGGAGAATACCTGCTACAGGTAAGCATCTTCGCTTTCTCCGAGGACAAGCAGGCTGCTTATTCTCATATGTGGGGTATTCCTAGCATCCAAGCTCACTCAAAACAATGAATATTGGCCAATTGGGCCTCGCAACGGCGAGGACATAACATAGGTTAACCTGAAACTATATACAGTTAGCTGAGAGTGCAGCCTGGAACAGAATAGAATGGGCCTAGGAGGGCGAAGTTGGATTCTAAACCCCAAACAGATTCTGCAGCACTGACTGCCCAAACCGACTGTCGCATCAGGTGTCCTGATGACCACGTTGCAGCCTTGCAAATCTCTTCAATGGAGGCTGACAACTGGGTGGACTGTCTGAAGGGCTTCGTCCGCTCCACGTAAAAGGCCAAAGCTCTCTTGCAGTCCAAGGTGTGCAAGCTGCTGTCGCCAGGGTCAGCATAAGGTCAGGGAAAAAATGATGGCAAGAACTCGGACACCACCTTCAGCAGGAACTTAGGGTGCGTACGGAGGACCACATTGTTGTGATGAAATTTAGTATAAGGTGCATCCACTACTAAGGCCTGAAGCTCACTGACCCTACGAGCTGAAGTTAACAGCCTGAAGCTTGGAACAGAACTGAGGGACAAAAGGATCCACCTAGGGGGTGCCCCACGCTCGGAAGATCTTGCGGGCTACTCCCATGTTCAGTGACCACTTGTGAGGTTGCATTATCCTGCTCAGCCAGACTGTTTACACCTGCCAGATGTGGCCTAGAGAAACATGCCATGATGGTGTGCCCAAAGCCACATCTGAACAGCTTCCTGATACAGAGGGCGAGACCCAGTGCCCCCCTGCTTGATTGTGTAATACATCGCAACCTGATTGAATCAAGATGATTTGGTTGGACAGCTGATCTCTGAAAGCCTTTAGAGCGTTCCAGATTGCTCGTAATTCCAGGAGGTTTATCTGAAAACCTGTTTCCCAGAAGGACCAGGTTTTTTGAGTGTGAAGCCCATCTACATGAGCTCCCTACCCTAGGAGGGATGCATCCATCGTCAGCACTTTCTGTGGCTGAATTTGGAATGGTCATCCCAAGGTCAAATTGGACCAGACTGTCCACCAGTGAAGAGAATTTACAAAATCAGTGGGCAGTTGGATCACATCCTCCGGATCCCCCGCTGCTTGATACCACTGGGAAGCTAGGGTCCATTGAGCTGATATCATACGTGGATGTGCCATTACATGAACTGTGGAGGCCATGTGGCCCAGACGTCTCAACATCTGCCGAGCTGTGAACTGCTGAGACGCTTGAACTATGGACACCAGGGACAGGAGCTTGTCTGCCCTTGTCTCGGGAAGATAGGCCTGAGCTGTCTTCGTGTCCAGCAGTGCTCCAATGAATTTCAATTTTTGGACAGGAGTAAGATGAGACTTGGAGTAATTTATTACAAACCCCAGTAGCTCTAGCACCTGAATAGTCATTCTCTTGGACTCCAGTTCACCTTCCTCCAAGGTGCTCTTCACCAGCCAACTGTCGAGATAAGGAAACACATGCACTCCCATTCTGCGTAGCGATGCTGCGAATACAGCTAGACACTTTGTAAACACTCTGGGCAAAGATGCTAGGCCAAAGGGCAGTACACGGTACTGAAAGTGCTGTGCTCCCAGCCGAAACCGAAGATACTGCCTGTGAGCTGGAAGTATTGGGATGTGAGTGTAAGCATCCTTTAAGTCCAGAGAGCTTGGCCAATCGTTCTCCTGAATCATGGGAAGAAGGGTGCCTAAGGACACCATCCTGAACGTTTCTCGGACTAGGAATCTGTTCAGGGCCCTTAGGTCTAGGATGGGACGCATCCCCCCCCCTCGCTTTCTTTTGTACAAAGAAGTACCTGGAATAGAATCCAAGCCCTCCTTTCCCTGGTGGAACTGGCTCGACCACACGGGCCTTTGGAAGGGTGAAGAGTTCCTCTGCAAGTACCTGCTTGTGCTGGGAGCTGTAAGAATGAGTTCCCGGTGGGCAATTTGGAGGTTTGGATTCCAGATTGGGGGCGTATCCTAACCAGACTATTTGAAGAACCCACTGGTCGGAGGTTATAAGAGGCCACCTTTGGTGAAAACAAATTAACCTCCCTCCAACCGGAAAGTCATCTGGCACGGACACTTTTACTGAGGCTATGCTTAAGCTGGAGCTAGTCAAAAGCCTGTCTCTTGCTTTTGCTGGGGAGTAGCAGGGGCCTTATGCACACGCTGTTGATGAGAAGGAATAGGGAGCACTCCGCTTCCCCCAAAAAAACCTCCTAGATGAGGAGGTTGTAGCAGAAGGTGCCCGGCGGGAGAGAGAATTCATAGCAGCATTATGCTTCTTGATCTGGTCAACAATGTCCTCTACTTTTCACCAAAAAGGTTGTACCCCCCGGCAAGGTACCTCCGCCATCCGCTGCTGGACCGAATGATCCAGGTCAGAGACACGCAGCCATGAGAGTCTGAGCATCACTATAGCGTGAGCAGCGATTCTGGATGCCACATCAAAAGAGTCGTAAGCACCCCTGGTCAGGAATTTACGATACACCTTCTGCTGCCTGACCACCTGGCGAAAAAGCTCAGCTTGCTCTGGAGGGAGGGCATCGACCAAGCTAGACAGCTGCCTCACTGAGTTCCGCAAATGAATGCTCGTGAAGAGCTGGTAATACTGGATTCGGGCGGCAAGCATAGCGGCCTGATACGTCTTCCTCCCAAAAGAATCCAAGGTCCTAGCTTCTTTGCCTGGGGGCGCCGAGGCATAGTCTCTAGTACTTTTGGCTCTTTTGAGGGCGGAGCCCACCACCATGGAATTGTGGGGTAACTGAGACCTCATCAATCCAGGTTCACCGTGGATCCGATACTGGGAATCAGCTTTCTTCGTGATCACGGGACTAGACAGAGGGAACGACCAGTTCCGCATAAGGACTTCCTTCAGTACCTTATATAGAGGAGCCGTCACAGCCGCCTTAGGCGGAGAAGGATAGTGCAGGACATCGAGCATCTCAGCCCTGGGCTCATCCTCAACCTCTATAGGGAATGGAATAGCCGTAGTCATTTCCCGGACAAAAGATGTGAAGGAAAGACTCTCAGGAGGAGACAGTCTCCTTTCAGGTGGAAGGGAAGGTTCAGAGGGAATCCCATATGACTCATCGGAAGAAAAGTATCTGGGATCTCCCTCCGACTCCCATGAATGCTCCTCTTCAGTTTCAGATAATACCTCTCTCAGGGAATTCCGAGACTGAGCCTGCCTCGACGCCCGCATGGACTACGGCGAAGCTTCCTCCACCGACGTCGAAGGAGAATCGACCTGGGTGGCAGCCGACACCGGTGTCAGAAGACAGGGACATCACCACAGGTGAAGGGCCAGACACCGCTGCAGCAGACAGTATGGAAGGTGTAAACACCCCCGACACCGAAGCAGACTAGCGGAGCAGTCCTTCCAGAAGCTCTGGAAGCAAGGCCCAGTTGCGCTAGTTGAGAGCCGCCATTGGAGAAGGGTGCGGGGTCAGTGGAACAGCCAGTGGCAGAATCTACTGAGGTTCAGGAGCAGGTACCGGGCTGGTAGGAGACCGATACATTGGCACCTCCTGTACAGAGGGGGAGTGGTCCTCTCAGCGCCGACGCTTCTCGGGGGGCCGAATCCCTCGATGCCCCAGAGCTCCCGGCACCGCATGTAGGAGATCGATGACGGTGCTTCTTCGCCTTCGCTCAATGCCCATCATCGAGACTCCTCAGTACCGATTAGGACGATGTGGAATCCTCACATCTCCTCAGGGTCGGATCAGACGATGGTCGGTCCCGGGGGACTTGCATAGCAGGAGGCCTCCAGACAGGTGGAGACCCACTTGATGCCTCACTGCTCCCAGCGAGACTTGGTCTCTCAGCAGCCAATACCACTGCTCCTGATGTCGATGCCTCCCTCGATGTTGACGCCGACACCGCCGACCTCGGTGTCGATGCCGACGTTGAATGACCGGACTGAGCCCCCAAAAGTCTCTCTCACTAGGCTTCTCGAGCCACTTGGGTCCATTTCTTCATACGAAGACACAGACTACAAGCAGCTGGGCTGTGGTCAGGCCCAAAGCACTGGATATACCAGGAATGGGTATCTGTACCTGAGATGGTCCAGTTGCACCGAGTACAACGTTTGAAGCCTCTGGGTGTCTTTGATGACATGGAAGGAAAAACGGCCTCGGCGAAATCAAAAGACGCGATTGTGCCAAAAAGGAAGGGCACACAGAAAATGGAAAAAAAAACCGACTGCGCGGCCTAAAGGCTGGCTGTGTTGAAAAAAAAAATAAAGAAAACTTAAAATCAGGAGAAAAGGGATCTAATAAGAAACTAAGGGTAAAACTTTTTTTTTTTAAACATTTTTTTTTTAAACAAAGAAAAGAAAAAAGCAAAAAACTCGCGAAAAAAGACGACTCTTTTCCCGGGCCTCAACATGAGCACAGAAGGAACCTGCTGCACCTCGTCATGGAGAAAAAGAAACTGAGGTACTTGCTCATGCAGCAGGGGGGATGTTAGTCCGCGCATGCACAGTGAGCGTGCCATTAAGACTCTAGCAAAATTTTTTTTTTTGCTTTTGCGAAATGCCGATTCCCAGGCTGACGCAGACGTCGATCCACATATGAGAATATGCAGCCTGCTTGTCCTCGGAGAATACAGTGTACAAACATCAGTAAGATAGCTCTCATAACAAAGAATCTCATGAAAACAAATCAAAAGAGAACAAGGCAACTACAGCCAGAACAGTATATAAAGGGTGTTCTTCACATACTGTCCATCATAATGACACAATGATGAAATAGGTGAGATACTCAAGTAACCCATGAAATGCTTAAAAGAATGACCCATTGTCATGCTGCTTTTGTTTAGTAATCCCTACCATACACACTCACATCCAAAAACACATGTGCAATTTCATTCCCCCAGTCATCCACCAACCATTCTGTCTCTACAAAAAAAACACCCAAAACCAAAACAAAACAGCTATAATTATGCACTCAGTAGGGATCGATTTAGTAATATCAGAACAGAGGTCAACTGTGTCCTGTCCAATTCTGTTGAAGAAACCACTCTCATAATCCCTTGTAAATAAGCCAGTTTTTCTTCTCTTTCATTTTATGAGTACATAATTTCAAGCTTGCCATTTTGCACACCCATTGAAGAGGGGCAGCATTGCAACATCACCTTTTTAACTAATAAGATCACTATCTCACCCGCCTATTATTTACTTTCCCTCCTGAACTCTGCGCTCTCTTAACAACCATGGTTTGCTTCTCCCCAATCCTAAATTAAAACATTACAAATCCACTAGGCAGAGCACATTTTATTTCCCTGCCCCTCACATCTGGAACAATCTTCCCCTCCCTCTCCGCTCTGAATCATCTTTAAAAAACTTTAAAAATCTGGCTATTTAATCAGGCATTCGGATGATCAATTGATCAGCAGTTTTGGAATTCCTTGGTGACCTTTCCCCTCCCTCTTCTCCTGTTTCTCTTTGTCTCTTGGGTATTCCTGTTAAAGCTTTCCTATCTCTTGCCCGACTAAGATATGCTCTGTGGATAATCTTAACCTGCATTTCTAGGAGACTGGCATCTTCAATGTTTATGCAAATACCAATGAAAGGAGTGTGAAGATCCAGAAGAATCATCTCCTGCCCCAGCTCCTTAGATCACTCTCATGCTAGATGACGCATAGGGCCCTATCTCTTCGATTCCTTCTGAGCAGATACCAATTGGCTAGGTTGTTAGAGGTTGAAGGCAATTTCAAGGCTTTCTTGTCTAACTCGCTATATTCTCAACTATCACCGTATTTGTTCCAAATAGTCCGATACTAATGCTAAAGTTACAAATAAGGCAAGAAGTGAGAATTTGAAAGCTGCCATCTTGCTCAGACATGCTCAAAAGAAGAGAAGGTTCTGCCTCCCAATATGAGGGTACCTAGGTTGCTGCAACCAAGCTCTAATAATGAAGAAGGGGGACACCTTACAGGATTTTTTTTTTTTTTTACCTCAAATGTACCACCCACCTTTACACCAGGTGAAGAAATTTAACCAACAACTCCGATTGGTTCATTTCTTCCCCCTTGCCCTCAGGTCATGTAGCGCTACTATAGAAGAATTTAAAGCACACCAGCTTTCCCAGAAACCCATCGGTGCGAATTTCCTATGAGTGCACGAAAGAGGCCACATTATATAAGTGGAGATCTGGGAGGTCAAGATCTTCATGTTCTTTGCGCATTCATTTTTGAAGTTTATTATAGCTGCTTTCCCATTGCAGATTTATTTAACACGTCTCTGGACCTCAAGGAAACGAATTTGCATATTCCCATCTGGCCGTCGCATCAGCGGTTTCTCCGGTTTGCAGTATTGAGTCAACATTTCCAGGTTGTAAATAAATAAATAAATTTCTGGGTTGTATACATAGCCCTGGCCCCCTTCAAGGGACCATCAGGGTCAGACCATTGAGCTGAAATAAGCTCTTGGATGGAAGCATGCATGGAAAAAGCCCGAGAAGGCTTCTTAGTACTAGCCATCCGAGGATTAATAGAAGAGGCAGCGCCCTCATCAGGATCTTCAATACAAAGGGCCTGTAAGGATCAGAAATGAGAGCTAGCAGCTCGCTGCGGTGGAAAATCCAAACCGCTTTAGGGTCATCCAACTCCTGTGGCAAGCAGCCACCCTCGTCTGGATCATCAGTCCATGAGGGCCTGCCAAACCCCTAAGACTCCCCGAAACTAGACCACGGGGGAAAACAGGGTGAAGAGTCCCCCTCAGACGGGGTATTTATTTATTTAATTCCAGACAGCCCAGAATACAGCAGCCAGGCTGATATTCGGTAAGACCCGATTCGAAAGTGCCAGACCCCTCCGAGAAAAACCGCACTGGCTCCCTATTAAGGAACGCGTTACCTTCAAAATCTGTACCCTGATCCACAAAATTATCCCAGGATACATGATTGACCTCATAGAGCTGCCAAATAGGAACAGTTCCGGATTATCTCGAACATATCTAAACCTCCATTATCCATGCTGAAAGGTCTCAAATACAAAACAACCTATGCATCCAACTTCTCCTATTTAGGTACAAAACTATGGAACGCACTGCCAAAAGGAGTGAAAACAATCTACGACCATCTAAACTTCAGGAAATCACTAAAAACCTATTTAAAAAGGCATACACTATTGACCCAACATAGGTGCCAACGCCCTGCAACGCAACAAATCCAGCGATCGTATTGGACACTATTTAATCTTCCCTCTCTCTGATCCCCTTATGCCTGAAAGAAATGGATCCTTTATTCATCCACAATATCACCTTGTATTTGTTACTCTACCGTTCCTGGCAAACGCCTACGGTACTATGTAAGCCACACTGAGCCTGCAAATAGGTGGGAAAATGTGGGATACAAATGTAACAAATAAACACATTTATACCCCACATTTTCCCACTTAGTTGCAGGCTCAATGTGACTTACATAATACCGTAGAGGCAGGCTCCAGTTCGGTAAAATACAAATACACAAAATAGTAGTAAATCTATAAATAACACGAGTATAAGGCAACAAAGATATGATAAAAAGTCCAATATGGTCCATAGTTTTGCTGTATCACAGGAAGTAGAAAATTAAGCTGGGTTGAGGGGTAGGCCTTCTTAAACAAGGTGGTTTTCAGTGACTTCCAGAAGTTAAGATGGTTATGAATTGATTTCACAGTTTTAGGCAGTGCGTTCTACAGTTGTGTACCTATGTAAGAGAAGCTGGATGCATAAGCTGATTTGTATCTAAGATAATGTAAATTTAAGTAAGTTCGTGATAAACTGGTACTTCCCTCTTTGTTCCGCCCTCTGACGTCATCACGTCTTGACGCGAGGGCGGGACAGAGAGGTAAGTCTCTACTGCGCATTTGTGGGTGAGTCGGTCACTTGTCTTTTATATGTTTGATATGAAAGAATGAATGATCACAAAATATATGCAGAAGGGAAGATGGCAGTATAAAATATAGCTAACAAAATATGAATATAAATATTGTTACAACGTTAACAAGATAAAATAGACATATAAAAACAAGTCACAAAATGCAAAAATTTTATACTGATCACTAAATGCAAAACATAGGATACACTATTTCTTTAAAATCTCTCTTGGTGACACTAAAGTAGAGCACGGAAAGTTCAAAACCCATAAATTATTACTTCTCACATGATTCTCCTGTACTTCATTTCTCCTACAAAAATTAGTTCCCTTCTCCACTACTGCCAACTCCAGACTTCGTGCCTTCTGTCTCGCTGCACCCTATGCCTGGAATAAACTTCCTGAGCCCCTACGTCTTGCCCCATCCTTGGCCACCTTTAAATCTAGACTGAAAGCCCACCTATTTAACATTGCTTTTGACTCGTAACGACTCGCCTCCACCTACCCTCCTCTCCTCCTTCCTGTACACATTGATTTGATTACTTTTTTTTTTTTTGTCTATTAGATTGTAAGCTCTTTGAGCAGGGACTGTCTTTCTTCTATGTTTGTGCAGTGCTGCGTACGCCTTGCAGCGCTATAGAAATGCTAAATATTAGTAGTAGTATGCGACAAACTATAAAGTAGAACAATACCTCTACTGGATGTGTCGGACAACAATGTCGAAAATTTTCACATAATACATATTTTTGCATTTAGTGATCAGTATAAAATTTTTACATTTTGTGATTTGTAATTTTTTAGTTTATGTCTATGTTTTATCTTGTTAACATTGCGACAATATTTATACTCATATTTTAGTCATATTTTATACTGCCTTTTACTGTGATCATTCATTCATTCTTTTATATATTTTTATATTGGTTTTATATACTTTGATTTTTTTTAATGTTTTGATGTGATATTTACTGCATATTTTTTTAGACTCTTGAGGAAGGCCTTTGGCCGAAACACAGGACCATGTCGAGTCAGTAAATGCAATAAAGAATTGGACTTTATAGCGTCGTCTGTCCATTTTTTAGCATCATCGCTGTGATTTTACGACTGTGCTGTTTGTGAGGGTTGTTTCCTCTGTGTTTGCGTCTCTGGATTGGGTAGAAGGTTGTAAATGCTGATATGAAGAAGCAATATATTTTTTTTAAAGACTGAAAAACCCATTAAGTCCTCTCTTAGTTTGGAAAGTGAATTTACAGATGTTAGACACAGAACAAATTAATGTCAGTTCTGCTGCCTTCTTTAAAATGTGTTAATATGAAAGCTCCATCATTTAATCTAATCTCTTCTCAGCTTCTCTCAGAGGTGCAAGCATCAGTTATCTCTGGTTTGGATTACTACAGTCTCTTATATGCTAGCTTGCCCAGTTATGTTTTGGAGTTATTTCAAATCATTCAGAATGCTGCAGCCTGGCTGCTGATGGGATGTCCAGTTCATGCTCTTATTACTCCACATGTGAAAGAATTGCATTGGCTTCTAGTAACAGCACATTCATTTTAAGATTTGTTCTTTGATTCATCATCTTCTATATGAAGAGACTTTTGAGTGCTTCATAGAGGATCTCTCTCTCTATTTCTGTTTATTCCTCAAGATCAGCAGGCTAAGAAAATGGTTACCCCACCAAATTTGCAGACTCAATTGTCAATTACACGACATCTGCAATCTCTGTTGTGAGTCTTCAGAGACATTACTTACCTTTTTAGTAGTAATTGAAGGCCCTGTTTGAACAAGCCTTTAGTGAATGAAATAGTGTGACCTCTCAGTGTTATACAGCAGTGTATTTGCCTTTATTTTTTTAATTATATATTAGGCTGTTTTTTAGTTTTAAACATTTTTTAATGAACAACAATAAAATATTACAAACAGATTTTATAGCTCTTGTTCATTTTCTTTTGTCCCCCCCTCCACTAATACCCACCCCAGCCCTCTTTTACAAAATCAGTATCCATTCTACATAGCCAAAAACATGCCTTGACAATTTTCACTTCAAGTCCAGATATTGAGTATATTAATGAGGGATTCCTGGTTTTATACTTTCCCCCAACCGTCCCTATCATTCTCCCTTAGCATTAAGTAGATTGCGTTTATGATTTATAACATACTATGTTTTACCGTGTGGCTACCTCTTATCAACAAAGAATTTACATTTCTTCAGTGAATCATCTCCCCCCTCCTCCCTCCCCCAGTCTCATCCTTGCCGGTACCCTCCAGATCTTTACCTTAGCTACAGCACCTTAAGTATTGAGTTCCTACTCCTAGGTGTAAAAGAATCCAAGTATCCGCCCCAAATCTTCAGAAATTTAATACGTTTTTTGGGGCCACTTCTGGCTTCTTTTGCCTCCCACATCACCAATTGGTGGACCAGATTCCGCCAGTGCCAAAATTCAGGTCCTGTTTCTGTCGTCCAGTATAGCAGAATACATTTTTTCGCCAGCAGCGTCAGTTTACCAAATAGTATATTGCCCCTTGATATCATTCCTCTACCTAATCCTGGGAGGTTCAACAGCAACTGCTCTGGTGTGCATGCTACCCGTTGTCCCATAATTGTAGTCAAATACAGGGCTATTTTCCACCAGAATGCTTTAAGTTTCATGCAACTCCAAAGTCCATGATAAAAGGTATTATCTGCTCCCCCACACCTCCTACAAAGCGCCGACTGGGTCCCCCTGAGCCTCGCCAGCTGTGCTTGAGTCATGTAAGCTCTATGAATGAATCGGAATGTGCATTCCCTATATTGTGCTCCATTTAACAATCTGGGAATCCTCTGCAATTCCTTAGTAATGTCCCATGTTACTAGATTGACTCCAAGATCTTTTTCCCAACGTTCTTTTAGATGGGTCAGATCTTTTGGTGGCCTTCCTTCCCACAGGGCCCTATAAATTCCTGAAATGGAGGGATTTGTCTCTGAGATTTTTTCAAAAAACTGTTTGATCTTAGCTCCTAATTTCTGAGAGAGTCTTTCTTTGTTCATAGATTTAACGAAGTGTTTTAATTGGCAATAGGCGTATGTGTCTCCCCATTGCAGTTCGTCTGCCCTCACCAGCTGTTCTAACGTCCGAATCTCCCGTTTCCCCAATGATGTCCTCTAAAGTTATCAGTCCCCTCTCTTCCCAGCGGAGAAAAACTGCATTATCCCTGCCTGCCTCAAATAGTGGATTCCCCCTTATCGGTAGTAATTCTGTTCCTCCATCCCCTATACCTAATCTTTTACCCATAAATTTCCATGCCTTCCTCAGAGGACCCAGCAGCAGGCTGTGTCGGTATCCTACGGGTATTTGCATTTTCTCTATTTGTACCAAGGCTTGTGGTCGCATTGGGGCGAACAGGGCTTCTTCCAATTCGAGAGGTGTATAATAGGTGGTACCAAAAATCCAGTCTTTGACATATCTTAACAGGCACGCCATATTGTATTGCTCCAGATCTGGCAGTCCCAGCCCCCCTTGTTGCCAACCCCCCACCATCCATTGGGACTTCATCTTTGCTTTCTTGTTTGCCCAACAAAATTTCACTACCATTCTATTACACACACGAAGGTCTTTACGTAATAAGCAAATGGGAATTGTTTGCAAGACATAAAGCCACCTGGTGAGAATAATCATTCGAATTAAGCATATTCTCCCTATTAAAGGCAGTTGTAGTAATTTCCAACTCTCTAACTGTTGTTTAGTCGTGTTCAGTAATATTTGAACATTAGTTCCATAAAGGTCCTCAGTTTTGGGTGTCAACACAATTCCTAGATATCTGAATTTACCCTCCGCCCACCTGAGGGGAAAGTGTCCCTGCCCTAGCTCGTTTTTGTTGATGTTCCTACCCAGCGCCTCTGATTTCTCTAGATTTAACTTGAACCCAGCTTAATCACCAAATTCCTGAAATATTTCCAATAGCGCATTCAGTGACTCCGCTGGGCTCGTAAGCATTACCAGCAGGTCATCTGCAAACGCGCCCAATTTAAACTCATGTTTATTGATCTTTACTCCTCTCACTGTCGGCATGGAGTATATGTCTCTGATCAGAGGGTCCAAGTATATAGCAAACAATAGTGGCGATAGTGGACACCCTTGCCAGGTGCCTCTCCCTATCGCAAACTCTGCAGAAATACCCTCATTTACCATAATTCGTGCCGTGGGGTCTAGGTATAATGTTTTGACTGCTCTTTCAAACCACCCTGTGATCCCATATGCTCTAAGGGTTTCAAACAAATATTCCCATTTTACGCGATCAAAAGCTTTCTCTGCGTCAAAACTAATCATTAATGTGGGTTCTGCTCTCGTACCCGTAAATTCCAATGCTGCTAGTATCTTCCTTAAGTTCTTGGAGATTGATCGCCCCTTTACAAATCCCACCTGTCCCTCATGGATAATCTTTGGTAGCACTCTACCCAGGCGGTTGGCCAGAATTTTTGCAAACAATTTCAATTCAACAGGGAGATTGGTCGATAAGATTCTGCCAAAACCACATCCCTTTTAGGCTTTGGTATTAAAATAATTTGGGCTATGTTTAGCTGCTTAGGTAGCGAGCTTTTGTCGACCCAGCTATTAAAAACTTCCGCTAGTGTTGGTTCTATCTCTTCACCCAACAGTTTATAACATTCCGCTCTCATACCATCTGGTCCCGGAGTTTTCCCCATTTGACTGCTGATAATTGCCCAATGTACTTCATTTACTGTAATGGGGGCATTTAAATCTTTCTGATCTTTATCTCTAAGTACTGGGTGATCCACTCCCTCTAGGTAGGCCTTGGTTGCAAGGCCCGAGTCTTCTTCTGCCTTATATAACTTCTGGTAGAATTCATGGAAAATCTCTCTAATCTCCTTATCTGTGTGACACAGCTTTCCAGCCTTATCTTTTAGCGCTGTAACTGTTCTTGAGGCTTGTTTCCGGGCTATCAATCTAGCTAACATCCGCCCTCCCTTGCTGCCATATTTGTATAATTGAAACCGATAGTAGTTCTGGGATTTCTTCTCCCTCTCGTGTATAAGGGAGTTCAAACTCACCTGGGCTGCTATGAGATCCGTTTTCAATTGTGGGGAAGGCAGTTCCCCAAGTTTCTTCCTCAATGTCAGAATTTGTTTTTCTAATCTCAATATTTCTCTGTCCCTCGTCTTTTTAAACTGGCTTACAAAACTGATAATCTCTCCCCTTATCACGGCCTTCGCCGCCTCCCAGTACGTCCCTATGTCTGATACAGAATGTTCATTATGGCTTTTATAGTCTCTCCAAGTCTTCAATAAGTGCTCACGAAACCGTGCGTTCTGAGCTAAGTAGCTAGGAAATACCCATTGACTATTTTTCGTACCCTGTCCCCCAAAGTTCAGAGTTGCCCATACCTCTGCATGGTCTGATATCGCATATGGGCCAATCTGTGTGTCTTGTATATCTGTTATCAGGGATCGAGACACCAAGAGATAGTCAATCCGTGATTGCGTGTTGTGGGCCCTAGACAAATGTGTATAGTCCCTCTCTTGTGGGTGAAAAACCCTCCATATATCCAAAAGATCTAGCAACGTACCTAAGTTCGGGAGTCCCCTCGACTTCCACCAAGGAGGCGCGGGGGTAGCAAGCGATTTATCCATTTGCGGATCCCATACCATATTAAAATCACCTCCCAGGATCATTGGGATATCATCTTCTTTTGACAACAGATCAATAATGTTCTTGTAAAATCTATTGTCTAGTTGATTAGGCGCATAAATGCTGCCCATTAAAATTTGTCTCCTACCTAAGGATACTTTACAGAAGATGTGTCTGCCCTCAGGGTCTTTGGTAATGTTACTTATTTGTCCGGCTACTCCTTTCCTAATCAATATGGCTACTCCCCCCTTTCCTCCCTTTTGATGGCGAACTAATGCAGTCCCCACCCACCATTTCTGCAATTTCATGTGTTCGATGTCCGACAAATGTGTCTCCTGTAGGAGAGCTACATCCGCTCCTATCCTCTGTAAATAACGCAGTATCTTGGATCTCTTCACTGGTGAACCTATTCCACCCACATTCCATGTTATAATTTTAGTCATCACCTATGTGTCTGTGGTCCTTATTACACTGTTGTAGTTCTTTATCTCCATGGGGGCGCCACCCCATCTCATGGCGCCCCCCATTTACTTTGTGGTGCTGAGCATTTACCTTGGTTACGGCCTGAGTGAAACCCTCCCCTCCCAAAAGTCTCCTAGGATGCCCATTTAATCTCCCATTCCCCATCCCCTCAGCCCTCCCCCCAAAACCCCTGCCCTCCCCCTTTCTCTTCGTCCCTATTCTTAGGGAACTAGCCACATCTACGCCCCTCCCAGCATTCCACTATAAGCATGGGTAACAAGGGATTTTTTTTCCCCCCTCAAAGATTCCAATTCAAACTGTGTTCCTCCCTCCTCCAGGTTCCTATATCAAATATACCCTCCCCACCCCTGACATTAACCCTTTATATTACTTACGTTGTTCCTTACATTAAACCATCAACATAACTTTATACCGTTTAACATACTTTAACATACAGTACTTAACAGTCTACTCTTCACATTTTATGCTTGCGCTTTCCTTATTTTAGAGTCATACTGAAAGAGTTATAAACCATTCCAACTTAGCGACGCTCAGTCGCTTATCAGCATCCAAAATCTGTAGTTGGCCGAGTCCTTCTCTCACCATCATGCAGCTATGGCACTTAACACCAACTTACATTTTTGCTTAAGTTCAACCACTGCAGTCAGTCACGTCAGTGAAGGATGTGTCTTGGCCTGCTCCTTTCGTCCTTTCCAGCCTTTCTCAGCAGCGTTCTATGCTGGCAAGTTCCGCGGCTGATCATGGCTCATTTAAACTTTTTAGGGGGGTAAATCACTAGTTCAACTTGTGTATTAGTGATAGTTATATATAGTCCTTAGCCGTGTTCCACAGCCTTCCCCCACTAGACCAGCTCATTTGACCTTAGAGTCTATAATATAATCCGTTTCCTTATTTGCAAAACATAACCATTCCGGTCCGCTCTCTTGCTGGAGTCATTCATCACCTGTATTTAATATTTGGCGAACATACTGCTGGGCCTCTGGTACCGTTTCATAAATCTTTGTACTTGTCTGGTGAAATATTTTCAATTTGGCTGGATACATCAGCGCGAATTTAACTTTGTGATTTACCAGTGTTGAACATATCGGCGAGAAGGCCTTTCGTTGCGCTGCCACCGCAACTGAGTAATCTTGGAAGCAAAGGATCTTTTGATTTTTATAGTGCAGTCCAGCTCCACTCCGAACCGCTTGCATAATCGCCACTTTCTGGGCAAAATTGAGTACACGGCAGATTACAACTCGGGGTCTGCTTTCGTTCTGGCACTTGAGTCCCACCCGGTGCGCTCGCTCTATTATCAGTGGCCACATGGCGGCGGGCAGTTTCAGTTCTTTCACAAGCCAGTCCTCCAAAAAGGAACGTAGGTCTCTGTCACTCAATTCCTCTGATATCCCCACAAAACGCAAGTTATTGCGACGTGACCGGTTCTCTAAGTCTTCCAGTTTTTCGGCCTGTGTCTCGACCAGCTTTAATAGCTTAGCATAGTTTTGTTCAATAGCTGATACCTGGTCTTCCAATGCTCCCGTTCTCTGTTGGAATCCTGCCATGTCTTGGGTGAGTTGGGACATGTTGTCTTTTATCCCCTCCAGTTTGTGTTCCAGCCCCTGTAGTTTCCAGTCCAATACTCCTTCCAGAGCTGCTGTTACCTCTCCGACTATTTCAGCTGTCCATGCGGAGCTAACCGACGAACCCGGGGGACTTGCGGGGGCCGCCATTTTGTCTTCCCCGATTCTGCCTCTGTCTTGTCTCAAAGTTTTCGCCGCCATCGTCAACTCTAACCGTCGATCGCCTTTTCCCAGCAATGTGATAGGGCGTTGTGTATAAAAAGGGAATGGTTTTTTCTTGTTTTTAAGGGTTTTAGCCCGGATGAATGCGGGAGTAGGCACGGAGCGAAGTGTTTAGCGTCCGCTCTCGTGCATCGTGTCACGTGACCTCTCATTATTAGGCTGTTTTTTAAATTATGTGTTGAGTTTGTGTGTCAAAGAATTATGTTTGCCTGGAATCCATCTACAATCAATGGTGCTAAGCCATGCTAACTATTGCAATGGAATTTACGCGGGATGCAAAGAACAAATCCAACGGAAACTTCAGACCGCTCAAAACACGGCGGAAAGACTCATCTTTGGAAAAACACGATTTGCAAGCGCAACACCCCTTCACTGGCTCCCTATCAAAGAACGCATCGCCTTCAAAATTTGCACTATGGTTCACAGGATCATCTACAGCGAAGCACCGGGATACGTGACAGACTTGATTGACCTACCAACCAGAAACGCATCCGCATCAGCACAAAAATACCTAAATCTCAACTACTATCTTGTTGGGCAAACTGGATGGACCGTGCAGGTCTTTTTCTGCCATCATCTACTATGTTACTATGTACTACGTTACCCAAGCTGCAAAGGACTAAAATACAAATCAACTTACACATCCAGTTTTTTCTACATCAGCACACAACTATGGAACGCACTTCCAAAAGCCTTGAAAACCACGTACGACCACCTCCAATTCAGGAAAAAACTAAAAGCTCATCTGTTACAAAAGGCCTACCCTCCCAACCCAACATAAATGCCTGAACACTGCGACACCACAACACTACAGTTCGTAATGATCACGAAACTGTCTCATCTGTTCTTGTCTTCCTCTATGTGGTCCCACCACATGAACCTTTTCCTACCACAACCTAACCTAGTATTTGTATTACTCCGGAGTCTATCAACACCTCTCTGGTACCATGTAAGCCACATTGACCCTGCAAATAGGTGGAAAAATGTGGGGTACAAATGTAATAAATAAATAAAATGTATAGATCAGAAAATAAATACAGTAAATGAAATAAAGTTGTGCATTTGGCCCATGCACGATACATATAGGTAATTTGTGTCAGTGGTAGACATTTTTGCAGTGTGTCAGGGACAACCTTTGAATCCAGCTTTGATATTTGCTAGATTAAACTCAATTTTGGGCAGAGTAAGCAGAGTAAAGAGATGTAGGGAGTCTTGAATGGTTGAGGCTCTCCAAAGCTTTTTATCTGAATATTTAGCTTAATTTATGCTTGCTTTTTTTTTTTTTTTAACGGAGGCGAGCCAAGATCTCAACTACAATCACAGTAGAAAAAAAAACTGGAGAGGAAAGAAGTGACATGTGAGAATGCCTGTGCATGCTCACAAAAATCTTCTAGAAGTTTCTAAACTAGGTGAAAAAAAGACCTAGACCTGTGTTTACAAAGGCGCGCTATAGGAGCATTAGCGTTTTTAACGCACGTTAAACACTAACACGCGTCAAACACTAATGTACCTATAGGAATGTATTGGCGCGTTAGCGTTTAACGCGCCTTAATTTTAAAGGCACTTTAAAAACACTAACAACCTTAGTAAACATACCCCCTAGTTTGGCACAATCCAGTGATAATCGCCGCTTGTGTAATTATAATGATTCTGATTATCAGTGGATAATAGGCATGTCCCACAGTGCTGCTAGAATATACTTATCAGGAGTTGTCCATGGACCAGTCCATAAGCCTATGCACCTTTTAAGTTGGTGTGTCTGAAAAGAACCTGCTGTTCAGCAGATCGTATGACAGCAGAGAAAAGGAGAATAGATATAGCAGGAATTAGTCAAGAACCACCCCCCTCCCTCTGCGTTGTATGTTTACCTTTCTTGTTCTTCTCTTTGGTTACAACAGTCATGGACATGGTGGTGCAGGACTGCTGCTCCCCACCACTGGGCAACCGGGATACCTGCACAGACCGGAAGATGCTTTTGAGTGTATTCTTGGAGGTGGCATCGCGCTTCTCCCCATCTTTCCTCTTCTCCTGCGGCAGTACGAGCCAGTAGTCTACCTGCAGACCAATGGCATCCCCTCCACCATAGGGATTGTTTGAATTGCTGGAATTAAAAGTAGAAACAAAGCCATTTTGTCACAACCAGCAAGCACAGCCTTACAAGGACCCCCAGTGCTCTCTGTACGCTGGATTTCAGTACATCTAGGCAAGTCAAGGCTAAGCAAAGACTTTACTGTTGCTTTTCTGCAGTTACATACATGAATGGATCCAGAAGACATTTCAAACCAAAGACACATACCTAACAACAGCCATTCCGCTAGTCATGGAAGGAGAGGAAGGAGGAGTAGCTGAGACGTCCTTCACCAGTCCAGTATTTGATGGGGGAGAAGTGGATGGGACAGTCAGGCTCACAGCTGGGACATCATCCCCATCTCCTGCAAGAAATGCAGAAAGGTGAGTGTTTGAGCTCTTCCCTGTGACTAAACTGTAAATATTATTCCTGAGGGAATTTTGCACAAAAGTTTTGAAAATTCCGTGCACAATATTTTAAAATTCTACCTTGTTTATTTGCAGCGTTTGTGCATAGAATTCCCCCATCATAAGAGCTGAAATCCCTTCTCATTCCAACTGTATCATCTCTCCCTCTAACTCCCAGTAAGTATTTCTGTCTGCCTCCAAAATCTTCTCCCACATGCAATATTCCCATCCCTCATGCTCCTTCCCCCCCCCAAGGCAAACACCCCCACCTCTCATTCTTTCTCCTCTCCTCTCCAGCCATCATTGTATTTCTCCCCCAACCTTCCTCTCAGCACACCCTCAAGCTTGATCTCCCCCCACACCATTGGCACACACTCAGTTTTCACTGCCTGACCCCCAATCCCCATGGCACACTTGCAACCTTACTGTGCCTGCTCCCCTCAACTCCACCCCCCCATCATCATGGCACAATTACCTTGCTGTCTTCCCCTCCCCCAGTCCCCATGGCACACTCATCTTATCTTTGCCCCACCCATCCTCACAGCACCCTCATCTTGGTTCTGCCCTCTTATTGTTTATTAAAATTTGCTATTCCATTCTTATCGAACACAAATCAGAGCAGTTTACATAAACAATAAAATCAGGGTAAGAAAGGAACTCCAAAATTACATAGGATAGAAATAAACGATTCTCACGCACACAAAAGTCATTCGAATATAGTAGGAGGGTAGTAGAGAGAGAAGGTGGTAAGGAATAGGGAATGGAAAAAAGATGACAATAGGTTAAGGGAAAGCTAAAAAAGAAAAAGGGACTGCATTGCGATGAACTCTTCCACTATGTCAATCAATGTTACATCCTCCTGGCACCCTCACCTGGGCTTTCTCACCCTCATGGCACTCTCACCTTAGCTCTGCCCTCTTCTCATCACCATGGAACACACTCAGCTGACATCAGATCTTCCTCAATCTTTCTCCCTCCCCCACAGAGATCATACAGCAAAAGGAGGAGGAGGAGGACATGAATGGCTGCATATTGGGCCAATTCCTCCACCTCTGCTAGCCTAGACCTGACTTTTTATGTGACCCATGGGGCTGTACAGATGCCCACATGGTTTCACATGAACAGTTGAGTCTAGGCCAGTAGAGGAGGAGGAAAATGGCCTTATGTGCAGCAGTTCACTTCCTCCTCCTCTTGCTGTGTAATCTCTGCAGGGGATAGGGCGATGTCTTTGCAGAATTCTGCACAGCAAGTACAGAACTCTGCATGTTCTGTAGAGGTGGGAGATATCTGCATTATGCAGTTATGTAGAATTCCCCCAGGAGTAAAATATGAAAAGAAAGCAATATACCTGCAGCTGCAGGAGACTGTTCGACGATCCCCACTTTAACAACCTGGGAGAAAATACAACAGAGTTTTACAACAGTCTCTCTCTAGTTTTCACAACTAAACTTAATCCAGCAGAATCAGACAAATTGAAAAGGGGGGAATGGGGTGAAGTGTTCTATTCCTCGATAGGTTCTAAAAAGAAAGGTGCTGCTATTTTAATTCAAAAACCATTACCATTTGTTCTGTATAAGGTCCAGGAAGACGAAGAGGGGAGGATGGTTTGGGTTCAAGGTAGAATTGATTATCTGGACGTTACAATTCTGTACTGGTATGCACCCACAGGACCCCAAAACACAATTTTTTAGTCAGGTGCTTAAAGATCTCATGCCACCAAATATAGGATTATTTTTGGTTGACGGTGATTGTAACTGCACCATGAGTATGCTTGACTCATCCTCCTCCAGAAAACGAGCAGTCAGGATAGTGTTTATGTTCTCTACTTAAAAAATGGGATTTGATTGATTTGTACAGAACATATAATGAATCTAGTAGGGATTATTCCTTTTTTTCGGCCCCAAACAATACATACTCTAGAGTAGATTTTCTTTTTGGCCAATCCTCTCAGGTAAAAGGCTTGGCAAAAAGTCAACATACATCCCATTATGCATTCTGATCATACAATGGTCTCTGCCTGTTGGGAAGGGGTTCAAAGCATGGGCGTAGTTTGACTGTTTCATTTGGGGGGGGGGGGGGCAAAGGATGGGGCGGAGCATATTAGCATATTCATTTGTGTGTGTATATATATATATATATATATATATATATATATATATATATATATGCATGCAAATGAATATGCTAATATGGAGGAAGGAAGGGAAAAAGAGCTGGCTTTTTTTGGGAATAACCATAATGAATATGTATGAGATATCAAGCCAGCTCTTTCTCCCTTCTTTCCTCCTTACCCAGCAGTCCCTCTTCCTCTCCAGTAGTATTTCCCCACCCCCTTTCCCATACCATGCCAGTGTTGACCTTAGAAATGCATAGGCTCTTTATGTAGATTCTTCAAGAGGTAGTATGTCATGATTTAGGCTCTAAAACCCTTTTCTGATGTTTTGGTGCCACCTCAGTAAGGCCAACACACAATCTCTCCACTGCAAAATGCTATACACAAACTTGTGCAAAAACACACTCATAACCTTACCAAACATGACAGCACTAATTGCAAGGATAGGACGAGCTACAACCTTATGCGTGAAAAAGCAGAACAGTAATTACACCAGGCTCAAACACCAATACACTACATCGTGAAAAAAAACAAAACAAAAAGGGCTGCAAATACTACATGCTAGCAGAATACTGCACCTTGATCACACATGAAAAACACATGACACAAGGAACTAGAAATCAGAAAATATGAAGGCAAAATATTGAACTGGAAAGTTACCTCAATAAGTCAGACTCTGCATGCAGCAATACTACAGAAATTTAAACTTAAATGCAAAATATCACAGATGCACATTTCCAAATGCTGACATATTCCAATTAATACATTCTGAATAAAACACTTTTTTCTACCTTAGTAGTCTGACTCGGCATGCAACAATACTAGAGAAACTGAACCTTAAATGCAATAATATCACAGTTTGATGGGGGCGAAGAGCGTTAATGTGAGATAATCGGAAAGCTGAAAAAACACAACAACCTTAGATAAAAAAGGAAGGTTAGATATTGGCCGACAGTTCTGCACAATAGAGCAACTGAGTTTAGAATCCTTAAGCCTGCTTCCAAGAAGAAGGGAAAACACCAGAAGAGAGACTAAGAGAGACCACAGAGAGCAGAAAAGAGAGAAGAGCACTGAGAAGCTTCTTAAGAGTAGGACAATCTTATCATGGAAACCAGAGGCAAAATCATCAGCAGTCAATGAAGATGGAGGTGCAGGAGCCGGGGAATTTGCAAGCTAATTAAATAAGTGAAAGAGTTGAGAGGTAGTCTGATCCTACAAAAGAAGGCGATCTTTTTGCCTGGCATAAACGAAGTGAGCAAGAATGGGAAATGTTCTGAAATGCTATAAAAGCTACAGTGGAGGGAAACCTGCACCAGGTGTGCTCAGCTTCGCCCCCCCAGTCTACGCCCATGGTTCAAAGCACCTGAGGCCTTGGAGGGCAAATGTTCAGTTGCTGTCACAGCTGAGTATTTAGCAGTGGCTGGGGCAGGAATGGGAGACCTACTTTGCGAATAATGATGGCACCACCTGCTTTGATATTGAGTGGGATGCTGGAAAAGCAGTCCTATGGTGTTTGTTAATCCAAAAGGGAGCTTGTTTAAAGCATGAATGGGAATAGCAAAATTATCAGAACTCCAGGCAAGGCACAAACTTTGAAGGGATGCTAAATTTTTTAAACAGTTCTAGGCAAAGGAGCAGACTTTGGAATTAATGGAAAATCAAGAGATAGAATTTTTACTGGCCTGCACAAAGCGGGCTTTCTTAGAACATGGGAATAAGTTTGGGAAATTGCTAGCCTGGAAGTTAAAAAAAACAAAACAAAAACTCTAAATGAGTAAGAAAAATTATAGGATTCTAGAGACAACTGTCGGTTACTAATCAACGCATAGTTTTTTACACATTATCTTGTATTCCACAAAAGCCTTTACAGTTCAGCACGGATCACAAAAGACTAAAAACCGAGACAATTCAGGAATTTACAATTTGAATACAGTAAGTTTGGTAGATTTTATGCTTCTTTGTATACGGCTGAATGTAAAGCCCCACAACAAGATATTGATAGATATCTGAAAAAGGTAGATCTGCCAGTGTTGGGGGACCCAAGATCAGGTGAGGCACAACTGTGACATACAGGAACAGGAGGTCATAGACGCCATAAACTCCCTGAAGACGGGGAAGGCTGTGGGAAATGATTGCTTCTTTGTGGAATTTATTAAGATCTTAAAGTCCAGGAGGTAGGGTAATAAGCTTCCCAGGAGTATATATCAAGCACAGGTGGTTGTACTCCCAAAGCCAGGTAAAGACCTTACCAAGTGTGCCACCTATATACCTATTGCACATTTAAACATAGATATAAAGAATTTTGACAAAGTATTAGCCGGGCATTTAGAACCCTTGCTTCCAAAAATAATTCACTGTGATCAAACAGGATTTGTTAAGGAGAGTGTGTTGGGGGATAATATTTGGAAAAGTGGTATTCACATCGTACAGAGAGATAAGATCAAGGCAATGTGTGTGCTATTGACGTAGAAAAGGCGTTTGATCGGGAAGAGTGGGATTTTTTTTTGTTTAGGGTACTAGAAAAAACTGGGCTGGGAGGTAAGTTTGGATGGTGGGTGCAATCCCTCTATGCTGCCCCCACTAGCCAAATTATGGTTAATGGGGTAAGTTCTTGCTTGGGCAGGGGCATATGTCAGGGTTGCCCAATGGCTCCTCTACTGTTTGCATTGGCTATAGAACCCTTAGCCCAATGCAGTGCATTTTTTCTAGCAAAAAAAGGTGCCAGTACTCAAATGCCAGGCCACCCTTCAGGGGTAGGGTGATCACTGAGGGACCCACCCCACAATAGCCAGGCCCCCTGCAACCAGTCATTGAATCTATGACAGGGTAGAATTGGTGTGTAGAACCTGAGCTCGTTCATTAAAACTTGGGAACCATGGGTCAACTTTAGCAGATAATGGAAAAGGTGCCGGTACTCAGTACCCTCAGTGCTGGAAAAGATTGGGATGTACGCTAAGAATTCGGGCTGTAAAATTATTAAAGAAAAGACTGAAGCGTTTTTATTTCACACAAAATCACGAAGCTGAGCTTAGGGATTTTTCCTTTCAGATTAATGACTCTGGCTTTAGATATTAGGTGATTATTTTGGATCGGGTGCAGGACTTGTACAAACTGAACTATAGTCCCCTGACTCAATCCCTTAAATCCTTGCTGGATGCATGGCAACATTTGACATTGACTTAGGGCGTGGGGCTAGAAATCATCAAGATAATTCTTCCCCCCAATTTTTTTTTTTTTTTTTTTTTTTTTACTTCACCCAACTCCCAATTGCAATTCAAAAAAAAAAAGTTTAAAAAATGGGATAGGATGTTACATCAGTTGATTGGGGAGAAAAGGCCCAAAATTAGCTTAGGAGGGTTGCCCCTGCCTAAAGTCTGCCTAATTTCTGGTATTATTAAAGAGCTGCAATATTGAAAGCTTTACGAGATCATTATGATCAATCTTCTGAGAAACACTGGGAACAAAGGGAGACAGAATGTTTTGCTCCTAGCTTTATCTTTGAACTTTTAGGGAAGCCATATGGGGGGACCGAAGAATATCGAGGGACTCTGGAAATTAGTTATTTGTCTGCTCTACACTGTCATTGGATAAAGCGAATGATACATATCTGTAGCAGTTGTTCTCCGAGGACAGCAGGCTGATTGTTCTCACGACTGGGTTGACGTCCACGGCAGCCCCCACCAACCGGAACAAAACTTTGCGGGCGGTCCTGCACGCAGGGGACGCCCACCGCGCATGCGCGGCCGTCTTCCCGCTCAGTTTAATGACAAGCAAAGGAATGAGGAAAAACACAACTCCAAAGGGGAGGAGGGAGGGTAGGTGAGCACAATCAGCCTGCTGTCCTCGGAAAACACCTGCTACAGGTATGTATCATTCGCTTTCTCCGAGGACAAGTAGGCTGCTTGTTCTCACGACTGGGGTATCCCTAGCTCTCAGGCTCACTCAAAACAAGAACCCAGGTCAATTGAACCTCGCAACGGCGAGGGCATAACAGAAATTGACCTACGAAGAACAACTAACTGAGAGTGCAGCCTGACCAGAAGAAAATTGGGTCCTGGAGGGTGGAGTTGGATTCAAACCCCAAACAGATTCTGCAGCACCGACTGCCCGAACCGACTGTCGCGTCGGGTATCCTGCTGGAGGCAGTAATGTGATGTGAATGTGTGGACAGATGACCACGTTGCAGCCTTGCAAATCTCTTCAATAGTGGCTGACTTCAAGTGGGCCACTGACGTTGCCATGGCTCTAACACTATGAGCTGTGACATGACCCTCAAGAGTCAGCCCAGCCTGGGCGTAAGTGAAGGAAATGCAATCTGCTAGCCAATTGGAGATGGTGCGTTTCCCGACAGCGACCCCCTTCCTATTGGGGTTGAAAGAAATAAACAATTGGGCGGACTGTCTGTAGGGCTGTGTCCGCTCCAGATAGAAGGCCAACGCGTGCTTGCACTCCAATGTGTGCAACTGATGTTCAGCAGGGCGGGTATGTGGTCTGGGAAAGAATGTTGGCAAGACAATTGACTGGTTAAGATGGAACTCCGACACCACCTTCGGCAGGAACTTAGGGTGAGTGCGGAGGACTACTCTGTTATGATGAAATTTGGTGTAAGGGGCCTGGGCTACCAGGGCCTGAAGCTCACTGACTCTACGAGCTGAAGTAACTGCCACCAAGAAAATGACCTTCCAGGTCAAGTACTTCAGATGGCAGGAGTTCAGTGGCTCAAAAGGAGGTTTCATCAGCTGGGTGAGAACGACACTGAGATCCCATGACACTGTAGGAGGTTTGACGGGGGGCTTTGACAAAAGCAAACCTCTCATGAAGCGAACAACTAAAGGCTGTCCTGAGATCGGCTTACCTTCCACACGGTAATGGTATGCACTGACTGTGCTAAGGTGAACCCTTACAGAGTTGGTCTTGAGACCAGACTCAGACAAGTGCAGAAGGTATTCAAGCAGGGTCTGTGTAGGACAAGAGCGAGGATCTAGTGCCTTGCTGTCACACCAGACGGCAAACCTCCTCCATAGAAAGAAGTAACTCCTCTTAGTGGAATCTTTCCTGGAAGCAAGCAAGATACGAGAGACACCCTCTGACAGACCCAAAGAGGCGAAGTCTACACTCTCAACAACCAGGCCATGAGAGCCAGAGACCGGAGGTTGGGATGCAGAAGCGCCCCTTCGTCCTGTGTGATGAGGGTCGGAAAAAACTCCAATCTCCACGGTTCTTCGGAGGACAACTCCAGAAGAAGAGGGAACCAGATCTGACGCGGCCAAAACGGAGCAATCAGAATCATGGTGCCTCGGTCTTGCTTGAGTTTCAACAAAGTCTTCCCCACCAGAGGTATGGGAGGATAAGCATACAGTAGACCTTCCCCCCAGTCCAGGAGGAAGGCATCCGATGCCAGCCTGCCGTGGGCCTGAAGTCTGGAACAAAATTGAGGGACCTTGTGGTTGGCCTGAGATGCAAAGAGATCCACCAAGGGGGTGCCCCACACCTGGAAGATCTGCCGCACTACCCTGGAATTGAGCGACCACTCGTGAGGTTGCATGATCCTGCTCAACCTGTCGGCCAGACTGTTGTTTATGCCTGCCAGATATGTGGCTTGGAGCAACATGCCGTAACGGCGAGCCCACAGCCACATGCTGACGGCTTCCTGACACAGGGGGCGAGATCCGGTGCCCCCCTGCTTGTTGATGTAATACATGGCAACCTGGTTGTCTGTCTGAATTTGGATAATTTGGTGGGACAGCCGATCTCTGAAAGCCTTCAGAGCGTTCCAGACCGCTCGTAACTCCAGGAGATTGATCTGCAGATCGCGTTCCTGGAGGGACCAGCTTCCTTGGGTGTGAAGCCCATCGACATGAGCTCCCCACCCCAGGAGAGACGCATCCGTAATCAGCACTTTTTGTGGCTGAGGAATTTGGAAAGGACGTCCCAGAGTCAAATTGGACCAAATCGTCCACCAATACAGGGAGTTGAGAAAACTCGTGGACAGGTGGATCACGTCTTCTAGATCCCCAGCAGCCTGAAACCACTGGGATGCTAGGGTCCATTGAGCAGATCGCATGTGAAGGCGGGCCATGGGAGTCACATGAACTGTGGAGGCCATGTGGCCCAGCAATCTCAACATCTGCCGAGCTGTGATCTGCTGGGACGCTCGCACCCGCGAGACGAGGGACAACAAGTTGTTGGCTCTCGTCTCTGGGAGATAGGCACGAGTCGTCCGAGAATCCAGCAGAGCTCCTATGAATTTGAGTCTCTGTACTGGGAGAAAATGGGACTTTGGATAATTTATCACAAATCCCAGTAGCTCCAGGAGGCGAATAGTCATCTGCATGGACTGTAGAGCTCCTGCCTCGGATGTGTTCTTCACCAGCCAATTGTCGAGATATGGGAACACGTGTACTCCCACAGCCTGCGAAGCGCCGCTGCTACTACTGTCAAGCACTTCGTGAACACTCTGGGCGCAGAGGCGAGCCCAAAGGGTAGCACACAGTACTGGAAGTGACGTGTGCCCAGCTGAAATCGCAGATACTGTCTGTGAGCTGGCAGTATCGGGATGTGCGTGTAGGCGTCCTTCAAGTCCAGAGAGCATAGCCAGTCATTTTCCTGAATCATAGGGAGAAGTGTGCCCAGGGAAAGCATCCTGAACTTTTCCTTGACCAGATATTTGTTCAGGGCCCTTAGGTCTAGGATGGGACGCATCCCCCCTGTTTTCTTTTCCACAAGGTAGTACCTGAAATAGAATCCCAGCCCTTCTTGCCCGGATTGCACGGGCTCGACCGCATTGGCGCTGAGAAGGGCGGAGAGTTCCTCTGCAAGTACCTACTTGTGCTGGAAGCTGTAAGATTGAGCTCCCGGTGGGCAATTTGGAGGTTTGGAGACCAAATTGAGGGTGTATCCTTGCCGGACTATTTGAAGAACCCAACGGTCGGAGGTTATAAGAGGCCACCTTTGGTGAAAAACTTTCAACCTCCCACCGACCGGCAGATCGCCCGGCACTGACACGTTGATGTCGGCTATGCTCTGCTGGAGCCAGTCAAAAGCTCGTCCCTTGCTTTTGCTGGGGAGCCGAGGGGCCTTGCTGAGGCGCACTCTGCTGACGAGAGCGAGCGCGCTGGGGCTTAGCCTGGGCCGCAGGCTGTCGAGAAGGAGGGTTGTACCTACGCTTACCAGAAGAGTAGGGAACAGCCCTCCTTCCCCCAAAAAATCTTCTACCTGTAGAGGTAGAAGCTGAAGGCTGCCGGCGGGAGAACTTGTCAAAAGCGGTATCCCGCTGGTGGAGCTGCTCTACCACCTGCTCGACTTTTTCTCCAAAAATGTTATCCGCACGCAAGGCGAGTCCGCAATCCGCTGCTGGAGTCTATTCTCCAGGTCGGAGGCACACAGCCATGAGAGTCTGCGCATCACCACACCTTGAGCAGCGGCCCTGGACGCAACATCAAAGGTGTCATACACCCCTCTGGCCAGGAATTTTCTACATGCCTTCAGCTGCCTGACCACCTCCTGAAATGGCTTGGCTTGCTCAGGGGGAAGCTTGTCCACCAAGCCCGCCAACTGCCGCACATTGTTCCGCATATGTATGCTCGTGTAGAGCTGGTAAGACTGAATTTTGGCCACGAGCATAGAGGAATGGTAGGCCTTCCTCCCAAAGGAGTCTAAGGTTCTAGAGTCCTTGCCCGGGGGCGCCGAAGCATGCTCCCTAGAATTAGCCTTCTTTAGGGCCAAATCCACAACTCCAGAGTCGTGAGGCAACTGAGTGCGCATCAGCTCTGGGTCCCCATGGATCCGGTACTGGGACTCGATCTTCTTGGGAATGTGGGGATTACTTAGTGGCTTGGTCCAGTTCGCCAGCAATGTCTTTTTTAGGACATGATGCATGGGTACTTAGGTGGAGAAGGATAGTCCGGGAGCTCAAACATTTCAGCCCTGGGCTCGTCCTCCACAACCACCGGGAAGGGGATGGCCGTAGACATCTCCCGGACAAAGGAAGCAAAAGACAGACTCTCGGGAGGAGAAAGCTGCCTTTCAGGAGAGGGAGTGGGATCAGAAGGTAGGCCATCAGACTCCTCGTCAGAGAAATATCTGATGTCCTCCTCCTTCTCCCATGAGGCCTCACCGTCGGTATCAGACACAAGTTCGCGGACCTGTGTCTGAAGCCGTGCCCGGCTCGACTCTGTGGAACCACGGCCACGGCGGGAGCGTCGAGAGGTAGACTCCCTCGCCCGCACCGGCGAAGCTCCCTCCGCCGACATCGTCGGGGAGCCTTCCTGGGAGGCTACCGCAGTCGGTACCGCAAGCGGCACCGATGTCGGAGACCTCACCCCGGGCAAGGGGCCAGCTGGCGCCTCACTCGACGGTACCAGTGGCGCAAGCACCCCCGGTACCGGAGGGGAAGGGCGCAACAGCTCTCCCAGGATCTCTGGGAGAACGGCCCGGAGACTCGTGCAGAGCGGCTGTGGAGAAAGACATGGAAGCCGATGCAGGTGTCGATGTCAGAGTCTGTTCCGGGCTGTCCATAGTGGAGCGCATCGACACCTCTTGAACAGAGGGTGAGCGGTCCTCTCGGTGCCGATGCCTACTGGGTGCCGACTCCCTCGGCGACCCAGAGCTCTCGGTGCCGACACGGGAAGGGGACCGGTGTCGATGCTTCTTCGACTTCTTGGGACGAAGCACGTCACTGGAGCTTCCCGGCACCGACGAGGAGGACGTAGAATCCAACCGTCGCTTCCTCGGGGTCGAGGTAGGTCGGTCTCGGGGGGGCTGTACCGCAGGAGCCCTCAGGGTAGGGGGAGACCCACCCGAAGGCTCACCGCCACCAGCAGGGGAATGGACAGCCCTCACCTGCACTCCAGACGAAGCACCACCGTCCGACGACATCAGCAGACGAGGAGGTCCCGGTACCACCGACGCCGACGCAGCCTTCCGATGTCTCAGCCCCGATGCAGAGGGTCGATGCCTCGATGCACTCGATGCAATCGCGGCCGAGGATGAAGGTCTGGACGCTGGCGACGTCGATGCACTCGATACTCCCGGTGCCGATGCCGACGAAGAGCTCGAGAACAAAACGTTCCACTGGGCCAATCTCGCTACCTGAGTCCACTTTTGTAAAAGAGAGCACAGACTACAGGCCTGCGGGCGGTGCCCAGCCCCCAGACACTGAAGACACGACGCGTGCCTATCAGCGAGCGAGATTACCCGGGCGCACTGGGTGCACTTCTTGAAGCCGCTGGGAGACTTCGATGTCATGGGCGGAAAAATCGCGCCGGCGAGGTCAAAACTCGTAATGGCGAAGATGGCACCACAAAAAAAGGGGAAGAAAAACTTCGAACCGAGGCCTCAAAGGAGCCTACCCCGACGACGAAAGAAAACTTAACGGGGCAAAACTAGAAGTATAGGAAGGGGAACAGACCGAAAAGGTCTCCTTCCGAATGTTTTTTTTTTTTTCGTAGCGAAATCCAAAAAAGACGCGCGAGGTCGACTTTCGGGGCGCGAATGGCGTAAACACGACCGTACCGAGCGCGGACAAAAGAAGACTGGCCGGCACGAGCTGGTTTCGGGTGGGAAGACGGCCGCGCATGCGCGGTGCACGTGGGCGCGCGAGGACTAGCAAAGGCCTTTGCTAGTGAAGATTCCGATTGGAGGGGCTGCCGTGGACGTCACCCATCAGTGAGAACAAGCAGCCTGCTTGTCCTCGGAGAATACATTGAAACTAATCTTGTTCTAGATAGCGCTTGAGTCGTCTTAATTTTAATTTGAAAAAACATTTCCGAATCACTGAATTGATATATAACTCAGTCGATAAACAGTAGTAGTAGTAGAGTCTAAAGTAACACACAGAAGTGTAATATCAGATTTCAATAATACTTCTCACTCCAGCCAATTTTGGATTAGTTTGAGGCATCAGCTCTTGCAATTTTCCTACCCATAAAATATTAGTCGTCAGGGTTGATTTTAAGATGATTCAAAGAAATCAAAGTATAGATAGCATCAAAGTGTAAGTTGTAACCAGATTCACATGAATGGGGAATAGAATAATAATATCATCAGCATATGAAAAGTATTGAATACTGAAAGTTTGAAGAACCTTCCCCAGACCACTAAGGTATACAATGAATAAGACAGGGGAGATCCCTGGGGACACCTTGGTTCAGGTTCCATTCCATTAACCGGTCACCTTGTCAACTAACCTGAACCACTCTATTTTTTTTTTAAAGCCAGAAAATCAATTTAGCACTTCACCAGAGATTCCAAACTCCACCAGCTTATTCAACAAACCATCATGATAAACTAAATCAAATGTAGCAGATAAGTTTCTTAATGCAGCTGGACCTGAGTACCAGTGTCCAGAATCAGTCTCAGTTCAGTTAAAACTGCTCCCAAAACAGTTTTTGTACTAAATTGTGGTCTAAAGCCAGATTGCATTGGATCTAACAACTGATGATCTAAATATTCCTGTAATCGGTCAGCAATTTTTGCAATAGTGGGGGAGGGGGGTTGCCACAGGGTGATAGTTACAGCTCTCCTTTGGATGGGTCAGCATATAGAATGCATCCTGAAAATGTTATGCTTAGAGCATGGTGATGTTCCACCAATAGACAGTTCAGCTAAAGTTCTGTGTTTAACTAGATTCCTCTTTGACTTTCAAACTATAGATTAATAACCTGTATAAGAAATATTTAAGATCAACACACCATTACTTTTTTGAAAATCAGTTTGCTTTATTAGTGCAATCTTTGATTTTGTCCTAGTTAGGCTATTGTAATGCTCTCTATGCAGTTATTTATATTGTTGGAAAACTTCAGTTCCTCCAGAATACAGCAGGTAGGTTGATATTTTTTTGTAAATATTTTTATTAATATCAAACAGTAAAAAAACATTGCAAAATGCACAACAGCAACTTCAGAGTCCAAAAAATTCCCCTAATCCCATCCCTCCCCTTCCCCTGAATTCCCAGAATCCCACATAGGTTGATATTTAAAAGGAAAAAAATTGATCATGCTCTGCCATTGTTGAGAAACCTCTACTGGTTGCTAGTTAAGGGCAGAATTGAGTTTAAATTAACCTCTTATTTTTAAAGCTTTAAATGGGTCAACATGAGTTTGTGTGTCACCTGATCATCTTGCCCCATGTTAATGGTACTGTTAGCCTAAGGGATCATCATGTTTAAATTTTCCATCATTTAAAAATGTATGTTATAAGAAGAAACTTGAAAAGTCATTTTTCATCAAGCAACCAAAACTTGGAATTTCATACCATCCCTTCCTTCTCAAACTACTGCTCATCTATATAATTTTCCATAAAAATCTAATCAATCTATTTCAGAAATATTTATCGTAAATTGACATTGTTATCATAATTTGTCATTATCATAATTCAAAGTTTATCTTAATGTAAACTGCTGTGGACTTTAAGGCGTTAGCAGTCTAAAAGTATGTTGATTAGACTAGATTCCCAAACCTTTCCTGGGGGAACCCCAGCAAGTCAGGCTTTCAGGATATCCATAATGAATATACATGAGATAGATTTGCATACCAAGGAGGTAATCTTATGCATTTTCATTGTGGATATCCTGAAAACCTGACTGGCTGAAGTTCCTCCAGGACAGATTTGGGAACCCATGTATTACTGATCTGATATAGTAGTAGTTTTTTGGTTTACGGTAATCCAACTTTGCTTGGCTTACTGTCAACCAAAGTTGAATATAAATGCTTGAATTTAATTATGAACTTGCCACCTGCTATAGTGTCCAACAAAATCAGTTTCCAATAGCTGTGTGCAAGGGAGGTCACTAGGAAGTGAGGACAGCAATGATAGGAAGGAACAAATAAGATACTTACACCAATGAATGGAATAAACTTTTGATAGGAGTCTTCATCTTGGCTGATGGGAGAAAAGTAAATCATTAAAAATAAGAAAGTGCTATGGTCCAGCTGCCTTCCTATCCCTCTTGCACTCCTCCAAGAAAGATACTATTATTTCCATGCTCTGCCTCTTGACACAGTTCAAGCAACCTCACAGGTAACTCATATTTTCTTCTAATCCACCAGAAATTGCCCTTTATGGAACTTTCAGCTATATCATTGCCTTCAGTGGAAAGACCAGGAAAGAGAAAGGAGATTTAGACTAGAGACATAGCATAGTACCAAAATAATCCCAGATAGCCAAGTTATTTACCTGTAGCTAGTATTCTCCATAGACAGCAGGATTCAAGTCCTCACAAATGGGTGACACTACTTGAGAAAGTCTGATGCAGGAAAAAAAACCCCACTTCTATAGCTTTGAACAAATTCTAGCAGCTTTTTGCAACTTGCCACAAGGGGCCTCCTTAAATATCTTAATGTTTTTAGAAGATAACTTCTAGGGCAGGGGTAGGCAACTCCGGTCCTCGAGAGCCGCAGGCAGGTCAGGTTTTCAGGATATCCACAATGAATATGCAGGAGATAGATTTGCATACCATGGAGGCAGTGCTTGCAAATCTATCTCCTGCATATTCATTGTGGATATCCTGAAAACCTGACCTGCCTGCGGCTCTCAAGGACAGGAGTTGCCTAACCCTGTTATAGGGGATATGGGAGGGTATATGAGTACTTGAATCTTGCTATCAATGGAGGACATCTGCAACAGGTAAGTGGATTCGTTTTCTCCAAGGACAACCAGAATTGCAGGCCTCATACGCAAAATTCCTTAGCTACAGACTGCCTTTAACAAAAAAGAGGAGGAGAAAAAGAAAGGATACTGCCAATAGCCAGTAACAAGCTTTACTCTTTTTTTTTTTTTTTTAACTGTTCATCCCACTCTTTTTTTAAAAACCAATATAACTTAAAAATATTTTTAAAATGGGCCGTAGAGTTGGATTCTTCACCTCAGAGGTTGCTTGACCGACTTAACCTCAACCTGTCATATTGAGAATTCCTTTCCAAATGAGACTAGAATGGATAACCTGATATCTTCATCACAGCCCTGCAAATCTCATCTACAGAGGTTGATCTCAAGTGGGCTATGGATACAACCATGACTGACACTGAGCCTTGACATAAGCCATTAAGTTCAGGGCTGCCTGGGCTTAAGCAAAGGTAATGTAGAGGCATATTTTCAAAGCACTTAGACTTACAAAGTTACGTGGAGGGGCATAATCGAACGGGGCCGGCCATCTATATGGGCGGCCATCTCTAAGGCCGGCCCCGGAAAGCGGCATACCAGACTGTATTATTCAAACAAGATGGCCAGCCATCTTTCATTTTGATAATACGGTTGGGGCCGGCCATATCTCAACATTTGGGCCGGCTTTAGAGATCGCTGCCATTGGTTTTTGCCGATAATGGAAACTAATGGCGGCCATCTCAAACCTGGCCAAATCCAAGGCATTTGGTTGTGGGAGGAGCCAACATTTATAGTGCACTGGTCCCCTTCACATGCCAGGACACCAACCGGGCACCCTAGGGGGCACTGCAGTGGACTTCAAAAATTGCTCCCAGGTGCATACCTCCCTTACCTTGTGTGCTGAGCCCCCCCAAAACCCACTCCCCACAACTGTACACCATTACACCTTATGTACATGTGGGTACAGTGGGTTTGGGAGGGGGGTTTGGAGGGCTCCCATTTACCACCACAAGTATAACAGGTGGGGGGGGAATGGGCCTGGGTCCACCTGCCTGAAGTGCACTGCACCCACTAAAACTGCTCCATGGACCTGCATACTGCTGTCATGGAGCTGGGTATGACATTTCAGGCTGGCATAGAGGCTGGAAAAAAATAACATTTTTTTTGGGTGGGAGGGGGTTGGTGACCACTGGGGGAGTAAGGGAAGGTGATCTCCGATTCCCTCCGGTGGTCCTAAAAATAAATGGACCAAGTGAAGCCGGCCAAGTGCTCGTCAGAGCCGGCTTTCTTTTTTCCATTATTGGCCGAAGCTGGTCTCAAAACCACACCCCCGTCCCGCCTTCCATACCCTGCTGAAACGCCCCCTTTAACTTTGGCTGGCTCTGTGACAGAAAGCAGTTGAAGCCGGCCAAAATCGGTTTTCGATTATACCGATTTGGCCGGGTTCAGGAGATGGCCGGCCATCTCCCGATTTGTGTTGGAAGATGGCCAGCCATCTCCTTCGAAAATGAGCTGGATAGTAACCTATAAGTGCTTTGAAAATGTGCCCCATAGTCTACTAGCCAACTTGCTACTGTGTGCTTGGTAAAGACAGCCCCAAGTTTGATGAGGTCAAAAGAAACAAAATGCTTAATAGATTAAGGCTTTTAGTCTGCTCTAAGTAGAAGGCACGTCCACTAATGTTGGTAGAATGACTCATTAAAGTGTAAAGTAGTTACCACCTTAGGAAGAAATGGTAGATATGTATGCAGAACCAGCTTATTTTGAAAAACATTGTATAGGGTAAATCAGTCACTAAAGCCTAGAGCTCACTAACTTTGCATGTCAAAGTAACTGCCACCAAAATTAAGACCTTCCAGGTCAGATACTTTAGCTCACAGGAACCTAGTGGATCAAACTGAGTTTACACCAGCTAGGTAAAAACAATGCTGAGGATCTACGACACGGGGTGGTTGATGAGAGGCTTCAATAGAAGAAAGCCCACATAAGTCAAACAACTAATAACTGTACAGAGATGGGTTTTCCTTCTACATGGTGATGGTAAGCACAAGTTGCATTAAAGGTCAACACCACCACTGTGAGCTTTAAATCTGATTCTGAAAGATGAAAACATATTTTTGTATGGGGCAGAAAAAGGGATCTAGGACCCTAATGTCACCCTATGTAATAAGTGCTACACCCCCAAAACAAGCTTTTCTTCATCTTCCCTCCCTCCCTTTCAGACTTGATTATAATTGACTTGTGACTCAGCCTTCTATATACTGGTTCCACTGTTACGGAATTGAGGATTCCTTGATTAGGTTTAAATCTGGCCTTAAGACTTAAATGTCTTTAGGGACTAGGTCTGATTTATGGCTGGAAGAAAGATTTATGGCTATTCCCTGCTTTCTTCTCTTACCTTCTTTCTCTCTGCTATGCTCTTTGCTTCTGGCTTTCCTTTTTTAGTTTATACTGCTGTGATTTTTAATGAACAGCAGCCTATGAACACTCAAAAACAAACCACACAGTAATTCTCCTCTATGAAACTGTAAAATCGCTTAGTGAAGTTGCCCCTAGAAACCAGTAGGATATGAGATTCACCATCAAGCAGATCCGGGCAGCTATTGTTAACATCTTAAAATCTAGGGACCTGCTGGGGCTAGTAACAACTCTTTCCTCGTCAGATCTTAACCCTCCTCTGTGTCCTGCAAGCACAAGAGGTGAGGCAGAATTTTCAGAAGCCTCCGAAGGGGGGGCTGAGGAATCCTCGATGGATGGAGCCTCCCCCGAGAAGCCTGCAGAGGATTTACAGCAGGAGCTATTAGCTTCCACAGAGGTAACCCTAGGAAGCATTTGGATAATGTTACAGCATTTCAATAAGACAATTACAAAAGCTGCTTCGGACACTGCTTCTTTGGTGATTAAAGTTGATCTTTTGTCTAACTCTGTAGAAAAAATCAAGCAGGATACTGATAGCCAGAAAATACTTTTCCAACAAGAACTAAGTTCATTAAAAACTACAACTGAGTGCCTGATTAAGGATAAAGTTATTATTCATAACAAAATTGATCAGCTTGAAAACTTTGACAGCTCAATTTGCGAATATTGAATTTTCCTAAAATGGTAGAACTGAGTTCTCTTGAATTGTTTAAAAAATATTTGTCTGATATTCTCAATTACTCCTGTGACCATATTCCCCCGATAAACAAAATCTACTATCTTCCAATACCGCAAAAAAGGAGAGGAGGAGGAAAAAGAGAAAAACCAGAGAATCAAATGCAACAAGCCTCCGGATTACAAAATTTGACTGCATTCCTAGAGCAATCCTTAACCGAAATCCACACTCGCTCTACATTGTTGGTTTCTTTAGTCTTCGAGCAAGACTTGAACTCAATAACAATAATAATAATTATTATTATTAACTTTGTATAGCGCTGCCAGATGCACGCAGCGCTGAACATCCAACATAAAGAGAGACAGTCCCTGCTCAAAAGAGCTTACAATCTAAAAATAAGATAGACAGACACAACAATTAAAGACAAGGGAAGTACTGGGTGAGAAGGAACAAGGGGAGGGCAAATTGAGTAGTGGCTAGGAGTCAAAAGCAGTGGTGAAAAGGTGGGTTTTTAGCATTGATTTGAAAACAGATAGAGATGGAGCTAGACGTATAGGCTCAGGAAGTCTATTCCAGGCATAAGGTGCAGCGAGGGAAAAGGAACGAAGTCTGGAGTTAGCCGTTGGGTTGAAGGGGGACGACAAGAGAAATTTGTCCAGTGAGTGGAGTTCACAGGGAGGAATGCAGGGAGAGATGAGAGTGGAGAGGTAATGGGGGGCTGCAGAATGGATGCATTAAAGATCAGTAAGAGAAGTTTGAACTGTATGTGGAAGCGGACAGGGAGCCAGTGACTTGAGGAGTGGACTAGTGTGGGTATAACGATTTTGGCGGAAAATAAGTCGTGCTGCAGAATTTTGGACAGACTGGAGAGGAGAGAGATGGCTGAGAGGAAGACCAGTGAGAAGTAAGTTGCAATAATCCAAGCGAGAGGTGACAAGGGTTTGGATAAGGGTTCTGGTAGCATATTCAGAAAGGAAGGGGCAAATTTTGCTAATGTTATAAAGAAACGACAGGCTTTGGCAATCTGTTGAATATGCACAGAGAAGAAGAGAGAGGAATCAAAGATGACACCAAGGTTACGAGCCGAGGAGACAGGGAGGATGTGAGAGCCATTAACAGAGATAGAGAAAGGGGGAAGAGGGGAGGCGGGTTTAGGGGGAAAAATGAGACGTTCAGTTTTAGTCATATGGCTTATTCTGTAGCCTAAGAATAGTCTTCGAGCAAGACGAACTCAATAATGAAGTTATATTTTTAAAATGCTTTAAAAGAATTCTTGGGTGCATGAACCTGGATTTATCCGGATGTCACAAGAGCAACTCAGGAAAAACGGAGAAAGTTTCTTGCATTAAGAGAAGATACTAAAGCACTGGGGGCCAGTTTTACTGGCATACCCGTGCAAATGTATGATAAGATATGTGGGTAACAAATATGTTTTCTATGAATCGGATCAGCTGATAAGCTTTATTGCTTTAAAGAAAATTACCAAATGACTTTTGGGACTAGTGTTGAGTAAAGTAATTGTAAAATAGCCCGTGGTTTGGGTCCAGGCCTTATTGCCTATTATGAACTAATATGATATATGTTCTCCTCAACTTTACTGACCTCCCCCTCTAAATTAGTGGTCTACGAAAAGAGGAATATTTACTTTAGAATATTTTTTTTGTTATTTTAGATAATATCTCTGTGTTCCTTGTACAAGATATATCTTGTGAATAAGCTTTGAAATATTATAAATAAATTAAAAAAAACATCTAGAGACCTGATGTAGGGATGCAACAACTTGATCAATATTGGAATGTCTCCAAGTGCTGCCCAGGAGGGAAAGGTTAGGCATATAGATAGCTGGGTGGCTAGTGGACATGAGGATCGCCTGGTGACTTGCCTGCCTGGTGCGAAGGTGGCGGACCTCACGTGTCACCTAGATAGGATTTTAGATAGTGCTGGGGAGGAGTCGGCTGTCTTGGTGCATGTGGGTACCAATGACATAGCAAAATGTGGGAGAGAGGTTCTGGAAGTCAAATTTAGGCTCAGGTAGAAAGCTCAAATTCAGATCCTCTAGGGTAGCATTTTCTGAAATGCTACCCGTTCCACGTGCAGGGCCCAAGAGACAGGCAGAGCTCCGGAGTCTCAATGCGTGGATGAGACGATGGTGCAGGGAGGAGGGTTTTAGATTTGTTAGGAACTGGGCAATATTCTGGGGAAGGGGGAGCCTATTCCAAAAGGATGGGCTCCACCTTAACCAGCGTGGGACCAGGCTGCTGGTATCAGCATTTAAAAAGGAGATAGAGCAGCTTTTAAACTAGAAACAGGGGGAAGGCCGACAGTTGCTCAACAGCGCATGGTTCGGGATAAGGTATCTTTCAAAGATATCACCAAAACAGGGAAGATAAGGTATCCTGATAGTGAGGTTGCAAAAGAGACCGTAGTAGATCAGGTGTCCTTAAATAAAACTAACAATCAGACAAAAGATTGCAAATTAATACTGTCAAGTACTAAGCATGATGTAAATAGGAACAACAAACAGTTTGAAATGTCTATATGCGAATGCCAGGAGCCTAAGAAATAAGATGGGAGAGTTAGAATATATTGCAAATTAATACTGTCAAGTACTAAGCATGATGTAAATAGGAGCAACAAACAGTTTGAAATGTCTATATGCGAATGCCAGGAGTCTAAAAAATAAGATGGGAGAGTTAGAATATATTGTACTAAATGAAAAATTAGATATAATAGGCATCATCTCTGAGACCTGGTCGAAGGAGGATAACCAGTGGGACACTGTCATACCGGGGTACAAATTATATCATAGTGATAGGGTGGATCGAGGGGTAGCATTGTATGTTAATGAGAGCCTTGAATCAAATAGATTGAAAATTCTGCAGGAAACAAAACACTTCTTGGAATCACTGTGGATTGAAATTCCATGTGTAAAGGGGAAAAGGATAGTGATAGGAGTGTACTACCGTCCGCCTGGCCAGGATGAATACACGGATGCAGAAATGTTAAGGACGCAAACAAACTGGGCAACACAATAATAATGGGTGATTTCAATTACCCCGATATTGACTGGGTAAATGTAACATCAGGGCATGCTAGGGAGGTAAAATTCCTTGATGAAATCAAGGACAGCTTTATGGAGCAGCTGGTACAGGAGCCAACGAGAGAAGGAAAAATTCTAGACCTAGTCCTTAGTGGAGTGCATGATCTGGTGCGGGAGGCAATGGTGCTGGGGCTGCTTGATAACAGTGATCATAATATGATCGGATTTGATATTAGCTTTGAAGTAAGTATACACAGGAAATCAAATACGTTAGCGTTTAACTTTAAAAAAGGAGACTATGTGTCAGGTTCTCAGGTTCACAGCCCGCGGGGCTGGGCTCTGGAGCAAACGTGAGCCCTTGGGCTGCTGACGAGGAGCGACAGCAGCAGGCAAAACCCACCAACACTGGGTAAAGCACACCGGCAGGGACTGCAGGCACTGCCCAGCGAACCGGAACACATGGACTGGAATCACCCGGACTGGAGGACACAGGACTAGAACACACACCGGACCGGAACATACTGGACTGGAGCACACCAGACTGGAACACACTGGACTGGAGCACACTGGACTGGTCCCCCGGACTGGAGGACACAGGACTGGAACACGGGACTGGAGCACACTGGACTGGTCCACACAGCTTCACCTGCACTTAGCTACTAAGCCCCCCAGGAGTTGAGCTCATGGGTTCGAGTAGCCGGCAGTACTTACTGGACGACACAAGGACCAGGACTAGAACAAGCTGTAACTGAAGTGCACTTAACTCCTAAATTGACCAAAAGTGTTCCTAAGCCCAGCACCAACAGAAAAGCTCCTAAGCCCTCCACTAACAGCAGTGCTCCCAACAGCAACTAACAGGGGTGCCCCTACTCCCTACACTAACAAAAGTGCAGGGAAACCACAAGGAAAAAGGAAGGGAAGACAAAAGCCAGACCTAACACTGGTACTTCCTAAGCACCAAGCTGCAGCAGCTAAACATGGGTTCTCACCCTGGTGCTTCCTAAGCACCCAGCTACAGCAGCTAAACACAGGTCACGAGGAAAAGCGGGGAAAGCACAAGAAAACAAGCAGGAAAGCCAAATACCCAAACAACAAAAGGTGCTTCCTAAACACTTACTAACAAGGGTGCTCCCAGCACCAAACTCCAGCACTGCACTAACAGCAGTGCTACACACCGTAGCAAAAGGGAAAGCAGAGGAGCCAAAGGGAAAGACAGGGAAGTCAAACACACACGTCACAAGTGCACACTGACTGCACTAAACTAACCTGGACCTAAAGCAAGTAGCCAGAAGCAAACGTTGCGAAGGCCCTGAAGGAAAGAACCCACTTCCTTATCAAGGCCCTCCCAGATGATGTCACTCTCCCTAGAGCCAGGCAGAACACATTCAAACCCCGAGAGGCCCAACCCACATCAATGCAACACCGTGAAACACTTGAAGCCAGTACACCCAAAGAGTGTTAGAGCAACTCAGACTACACCCACAGCTGCAGAGAAGAGACAATTAACCATGCTGCTGGAAGCTGCCAGCACAGAGAGACAGAGCCAGCTCAGAAACGACAGAGAAAAGAAACAGAAGCCAGCTAAGAAGCTGACCCCCAGGAAAGAGTTAAGTTTGAGAGGGGTTCTGACCCCAATCATAACACTATGTTAAAATGAGAAGAACGGTGAAAAACGAACTTAGAGGAGCGGCTGTGAGGGGTCAAAAATTTACATCAGGCGTGGATGCTGTTCAAAAACACCATCTTGGAAGCCCAGGTCAAATATATTCCACGTATTAAAAAAGGAGGACGGAAGAACAAACGAGTGCCGGTATTGTTTAAAAAGTGAGGTGAAGGAAGCTATTAGAGCTAAAAGAAAATCTTTCAGAAAATGGAAGAAGGAACAGACTGAAAATAGTAAGAAACAGCAAAAGGAATGTCAAGTCAAACGCAAAGCGCTGATAAGGAAGGTTAAGAGGAACTTTGAAAAAAAGATTGCGTTGGAGGCAAAAACACATAGTAAATTTTTTTTTTAGGTATATTAAAAGCAGGAAGCCAGCAAAAGAATCGGCTGGACTGCTAGATGACCAAGGAGTAAAAGGGGCGATCGGGGACGACAAAGCCGTAGTGGAGAGATTAAATGAATTCTTTGCTTTGGTCTTCACTGAGGAAGATTTGGGTGGGATACCGGTGCCAGAAATGGTATTCAAAGACGAAGAGTCGGAGAAACTTAATGAATTCTCTGTAAACCTGGAGGATGTAACGGGGCAGTTGTACAAACTGAAGAGTAGCAAATCTCCTGGACCGGATGGTATTCAAACCCGGGGTACTGGTAGAACTGAAAAATGAGCTTGCAGAGCTATTGTTAGTAATATGTAATTTATCCTTAAAATCGAGTGTGGTACCGGATGATTGGAGGGTGGCCAATGTAACGCCGATTTTTAAAAAAGGTTCCAGAGGAGATCCGGGAAATTATAGACCGGTGAGTCTGAGGTCGGTGCAAGGCAAAATGGTAGAGACTATTATTAAGAACAAAATTACAGAGCATATTCAAAAGCATGGATTAATGAGACAAAGTCAACATGGATTTAGTGAAGGGAAATCTTGCCTCACCAATCTATTACATTTTCTTTGAAAGGGTGAACAAACATGTGGATAAAGGTGAGCCGGCTGATATTGTGTATCTGGATTTTCAGAAGGCGTTTGATAAAGTACCTCATGAAAGACTTCAGAGGAAATTGGAGAGTCATGGGATAGGAGATAAGTGTTCTACTGTGGATTAAAAACTGGTTAAAAGACAGAAAACAGCGAGTAGGTTTAAATGGTCAGTATTCTCAATGGAGAAGGGTAGTTTAGTGGGGTTCCCCAGGGCTCTGTGCTGGGACCGCTGCTTTTTAACATATTTATAAATGACCTAGAGATGGGAGTAACTAGTGAGGTAATTAAATCTGCTGATGACACAAAGTTATTCAAAGTCATTAAATTTCGGGAGGATTGTGAAAAATTACAAGAGGACTTTACGAGACTGGGAGACTGGGTGTCTAAATGGCAGATGACATTTAATGTGAGCAAGTGCAAAGTGATGCATGTGGGAAAGAGGAACCCGAATTATAGCTACGTCATGCAAGGTTCCACATTAGGAGTCACGGACCAAGAAAGGGATCTAGGTGTCGTCGTTGATGATACGTTGAAACCTTCTGCTCAGTGAGCTGCTGCTGCTAAGAAAGCAAATAGAATGTTAGGTGTTATTAGGAAAGGAATGGAAAACAAAAATGAGAATGTTATAATGCCTTTGTATCACTCCATGGTGCGACTGCACCTTGAATATTGTGTTCAATTCTGGTTGTCGCATCTCAAAAAAAGATATAATGAAATTAGAAAAGGTGCAGAGAAGGGCGACAAAAATGATAAAGGGGATGGGACAACTTCCCTATGGAAAGGCTAAAGCGGCTAGGGCTCTTCAGCTTGGAGAAAAGGCAGCTGAGGGGAGATATGACAGAGGTCTATAAAATAATGAGTGGAGTTGAATGGGTAGATGTGAAGCGTCTGTTTATGCTTTCCAAAAATACTAGGACTAGGGGGCATGCGATGAAGCTACAATGTAGTAAATTTAAAACAAATCGGAGAAAAGTTTTCCCTCACTCAACGTGTAATTAAACTCTGGAATTCATTGCCAGAGAATGTGGTAAAGGCAGTTAACTTAGTGGAGTTTAAAACAAGGTTTGGATGGCTTCCTAAAGGAAAAAGTCCATAGACCATTATTAAATGGACTTGGGGAAAATCCACTATTTCTGTGATAAGCAGTATAAAATGTTTTGTACTTTTTGGGGACCTTGTCAGGTACTTGTGACCTGGATTGACCACTGTTGGAAACAGGATGCTTGGCTTGATGCACCTTTGGTCTTTCCTCAGAATGGCAATGTATGTACCTGTGATCAGGAACTACTTGAAATAAAATCCCTGTCCTTTTTCTACTGGTGGAAGAGGTTTGACGGCATTAGTCTCTAAGGAGGAAGAGAGTTAGTATTTTGGGTTATTGAGAGTTTAAATCAAGATATTCTTGATGGATGATGTGTTAAATAGAGTCTGTAACCATAATGCAGAACCCAGCATAAAACTTTAGCCTCTTTCCTTGGGAGATTGTTCAGAATAGAGACGGGAATCCTGGTTATGTTCTCTTGGAGTCAAATAAAACCCATCTCGGATTCTGGTGAAGGAGCAGCTTGGGATTTCTGAGCCATCTGCCTTCTGGAACAGGAACAAGGGTGAAATCCCAGCTAAGTTTGACAGGACCAAGTGTTTGGAGGATACCTATGCTTTTGAAAGCAGTAAGGTCTCCTTGAACCCTCACCTCATACATTCTAGGAGAGTATGGTATGCCTGAGGTAGCCCTGGAGAGGGTAATAAGCATTTCATCTTGCTCCTTTATGAGAAAAGCTACTTCCTTATCTCCAAAGAGATTTTTGCTTTGGCAAGGCACATCAGCAAGCATTTCCTGCACGTTGTAATGTAGGTCTGAAGTTCACAACCATGGGAGCCTATGAACATCAATCACCATTGTAGAATCTTTCAATACAAATAAAAGCATCAGAGGTTTACTTGATGTTTCTTTCATACTTCTTCCTTTTGTCCACTAGTGAACTATGTCTCTGCAGACTTTTCCTGAGCAAGAGAATCTGTGAAGTCCTCAATCTTACGCAAAATGTTGCATATGTCTAACTCATGAAGAACTAGTAAGAAGTTATATGGTAAGAAAGCATAGCATTCTGAAACAGTTTCCTCCTAAAGAATTCAAGATAGGGGCATGTCTCCCTGGGAGCAATGAAAAGAGGATACTATTATGCTTGGATCTCAAGGGCAGATCTGACCTGCTTGTCAAACACAGGAACCATCTCAACTCTATACATAAAGTCTGCCTTTTGTTGACAGAGCTCACAGAAGGTGGTGGTGGTAGTTGGGGAGGGGTTGTCAGACTCTCTTAGTCTCATGTCTCTCAGTATTATGTGAATGTGCACAGTCATGACTTCCATTGAGGGGACTGAGAAATTGGATGATACCCAGCATCTCTTATCTGTCTTCTTCTTCCTCCTCTAGCCTAAATAAAAATTGTATCAGCCACTTCCTTAATAAAATTGGTGTGAATGAGAGGCCTTCTGGTGACAATAATCTCCTTTCTTGTGGAGGTGAGGGGTCTCCTTCACAGGATTATTCTGTTTCGTAGTCTGAACCCCAGGAATACTCTGAATATGAGAAGTTTGTCTTCCACAAGACTGAAGCTCTGTCAAGCAGGGATGGTCTCTTATGTATTTGTATACAATGCAGTGTACATTTAGTAGTGCAATAAAAAATAAGCAATAGTAGAAGTCTTGATATGTGCCTGCAGGAGGTGGTGGAGATGAAAATGGTAACGGAATTCAAAAATGCCTGGGATAAACACAAAGGAATCCTATATGGAAGGCATGAAACCAAACAAGCTTAGCAGTGATCAGATGGCAACTGTAGTAAAGAAATAAAGCCAGTCCTGGGCAAATTACTACAGTCTATGCCTTGAGCATGGCTGGAAAGATCTGGATGGGCTAGAGTGGCTTCGATGACATTTTAGTTGGAGAACAAGGTCAGTAAAGGCCTCATTGATGGTAGATCTGAACTGTGGGGATCTAGATGCCAATTGCCTCTTGGAAGTTTCTTCCCTCAAAATTTTAAGACAATATGGTGTGGCCTTGGAGTCTGGCAGCTACCGTGAAAGAAAGTGAAGTTGCTTACCTGTAACAAGGGTTTCTCTATAGACAACAGGGGAATACAGCAACACTTCATGGTGATGTCATCCAACAGAGCCTTCTGTGTTGGAGCTCTGCTCCAGCTCAGTCTAAATTTGACCACTCTGAGCATGTGCGGGTTTTCCTACACTACCTTGGCTGCCCCTCCTTATTCAGTCCAAATCCAAGCAAAAATGTAATTAGGAGTTCAAAAAAAAATTTTTTAAGGGGTTGGAGGATGAGTATGGCTGCATTCTCCTATTGCCTACAGAGATCCCCTGTTACAGGTTAGCAACTTTGCTTTTTATGCAAACAAGCAGGGAAATGCAGGCACACTCCATGGTGAGTCTCAAGTTGAGGGCCACATAATTTTGAATACTGGGGTGGCCCCATGAGAGCTGTATCTGGTAAAGGATATATATACCTACTAGAACATCTTAATAGATGGGTGAGAATTAAGGAACAAAATTATACACAGTCTGCAAGCTCCAAAGTCGTTGAAGCGGTATACCTTCAGGTATAGTATTTGTGTTGGATAGCTTATAGGAAGTGTGGTCTCTAATTAGAAGACATTCAATTATCTTGTTTGAAGACATTTAGATTACCGTATTTTTCGGACTATAAGACGCACTTTTTTCCCCCAAAATTTGGGAGGAAAATGGGGGGTGCGTCTTATAGTCCGAAGGTAGATTTGGCTGGCTGGCCGCCCGCCCTCCGAGTTCGGGATCGCCCTCCCCCCGGCCCTGTCACCACTTCTCCGTACTCACGTCACGCGATCTTCCCTGGTGGTCTAGTGACGTCGGGGCAGGAAAGAGCCCCCTCTTTCCTGCCCAGCGCGCTGCTCTCCATCCTCCTGTATGCAGCCTGACGGTCTCGGCGAGATTCAAAATGGCCGCAGAGACTTCAATTCTCGGCGGCCATTTTGAATCTCGCTGATAAGGGTGGAGGCATAGTTATTTTAGATCGAACATCTTATATACAAGAAGTAATGAGACAATTAGGTGATACTACCTTTTATGTGCCTCTTAGTGATGACCCTACAGACACCTTAAAAAACGAAATAATTGCAATTGTCGACCATGCATATAGTATGGGCTTTCTAACACTGAAAGAAAAACAATTCTTGATTACAGAGCACCCTGTTGTTCCAACGATTTACATTCTACCTAAGATACATAAATCTATGACTGATCCACCAGGTAGACCTATCATTTCAGCCAATAGTTCAGTTTTGGAACCCCTTTCTATATTCACAGATTACTTCCTTAGACCATATATTCCCAAAATTAGATCATATGTACGTGACTCATCTCATTTTATTAATATGTTGGAAGAATATAGCGGTGACTTAGAAGATTTACTATTAGTCACCCTTGATGTTGAATCACTGTACACTAACATACCTCAGATGGAAGCATTAATTGTCATTGAAGAAACTTTGCGCGACAGGCAAACCGATACACGGATTCCTAATAGGCTTATTTTAGCCTTGGCTACATTGGCTTTGACGAAAAATTACTTTCATTTTAATGGTAACTTTTATTTACAAATCAAAGGCACAGCTATGGGGGCGTCCATGGCCCCCGATATAGCCAATCTCTACATGGCTAAATTCGAAGATTTATACCTATTAGATCATCCATATAAACAGCATGTTAAAATGTATAAGAGATATATAGATGATATTTTTATACTGTGGAAGGGTGATAGTGGTCTATTGCAGCAATTTCATGAATGGATCAATACATGTGACTCCAATTTGAAATTCAAAATGCAATTCGACACAGATAATATTCCTTTTTTAGACATCAAGGTTAAAAAGGACAGGTACTGGCTCACTACTTCGTTATATAGAAAACCCACTGATAAAAATTGTTATTTACATTATTCAAGTTATCACAATAGAGCACTAAAAGATAATTTACCATTTTGTCAATTTTTAAGACTGAAGAGAATATGTGCTGACGTAGATGACTATCACAAACATTCTAGAGATCTAAAAAATAGATTCAGACAACGTGGTTATCCGGACAAATGTATCACAGAAGGGTTTAAAAAGGCTAGCCTGAGAACTAGAGAAGAACTGTTGAATACTGGTGTCAAATTCAATTCCAATCCGAATTTAGTCTGTGCTCTTAGATTCTCGTCCTTGAGCCATTCTTTCAAGAAAATTATTTTAAAACATTGGCATATTGTCCAGATACATTCATGCTTTAAAGAGGTTGTTCCAATTTTTGCTCTTTCGAGAAATCCCAATTTAAGAAATTATTTAGTTCCATCTTCTCTTCCAATGATCAAAGATAATTCAATTCACAAATTTGGTGGACACAGACCGTGCAACTCTTGCACAGTTTGTGCCCACTCTCTTCAGTTAGATTTATTCATACACCCCACCACAGGTAAAAAAAATGAGTTGAGATTTGATAGTGATTGTAATTCTGAAAATGTTATTTATATGATTTTATGCCCTTGCAATATGATTTATATTGGCAAGACTAAAAGGAAAATAAAAACTCGGATAATTGAACATCGTAGCTGCATCAGGAGGCAGATAAAATCAGCTCCACTAGTTGGACATTGGATTGATGCTGAACACAGCATTGATGATTTAAAATTTTTTGTGTTGCGGCTCATTAAACAAAATCCCCGTGGTGGAAATATTGATCAGAAACTATTAAGAGCAGAACAACGTGCTATATATCAAGCCGAATGTGTAGCTCCAAAAGGTCTTAATAAGGAAATTGAATATCTACATTTTCTCTGAAAATTCTTTCCACTATTCTTTTCATTTATTTTTAGCTATGAGCCTGTATATATATATAAATTGTTTGTATTATTCATATCCCTACGTTACGACCAGTATCAATTTTTACTATCTTTACTTTATAGTAGTATTTCTTAATTTTGTGTATCCAAATATCCAAACAGAGTATATGACCAAATCTTTTATTAATTCTTTTATTAATTGATCAATGTAATTATATAATAATTCAGGTATCTACACACACAAAAAATATATTTTGTTTGAGGGGGCAGTTATTTCTAAGGGACACTATTTACCCCTTTTTTTCTTATTATTTTTTATCTTTTATTATTATTATTTCCTTCTCTCATTTTCTCCATTATTTTTTCATTATTATACATCTTCAACAGAGTAGCGAAGAGAGACCGTTTTTCCAACTTATAAAGATATTCAATGGAATATAATTGGTCTCAGTTTGCCCGTTTACCTCATTTTGTCTTTATTACATTATGATCACTTTATTATACTTCCTTATTGCACATTAGCTATTGATTTTATGTTTTTTCTTGAATGATTTCATATAAGCAGTTAGTTTATGTTTTTTTGTCGGTCATTAGTTTTGGTATTCATGCATAATTCTTTTTTAAGTATTTCTTGATTAAATATCTGGTTACCACTTTATTATCATAACTAATCGCTACCTCCGGAACATGTATTCACCATTCTGTCGAGCCTTTTAAGTCGGATTAATTTTAGTCAATTAGTCTTCCTTATTTTTGTGACCCTTGAGCATTTTATCTAATGGCTTCTTAAATAATTGTTTGACATAACGATCACTCAGCATTTTCATTAATTTCACTCACCAGCTTCCATAATAATCGTTTGATATAACTGTCACTGGCACTCTATTAGTCAGTATACCTGTCAATCATTATTTTGAAATTTTACGTACCCTATCAATGGAATCCACGTTTCATTACAGCGCTATTTAGATTGGGTAATTTTGGCGCCAACTTTTTCAATACTAGTTTAAACTGAACCCGTTGGTACGAGGCAATACTTTTATTTCATTTTACTCAGGTAAGGTATTCTTCACTTTATTTTCATTTCTATTTTCAATTTCATCTAGTCCACCATGACTGCTTGATACAACATCACCGATATATCTTTTTGCCTGTTTTTACTTTGATAAATCTTAACATTTCCTTTACATTTCCGTTAGTACCCTTGACGCTTTGACTGTGAGGGATGTGTATATGTATATTCATTTATATCTCACACGTCAGTATTGGGTAAATTCTGGCGCCAACTTTTTCAAATTGAATCTGTTGATACTCTTTATTTTATTCAGGTAAGGCAATTTTTATTTTTATTTTTAATTTTATTAAATCCACTATAACTACCTGATACAGCATCACCGATATATTGTTTAGTTTGTTTCTATTTTGATAATTTGACAATTATAAGCGTAACATTTCCTTTACATCTCCGTTAGTACCCTTGGCGGTTTACCGTTAGGGAAGTGTATATATTTATATCTCTCACGTCAGTATATTTGAGATATATCATTACTATTGCTGACACGCAGTCCTTTCTTCTTTTTTTCTTTTTTCTATTTTTTCTCTTCACTCCTTGCGAAGTGTGAGCGTTATCTTTTCTTTTTTGATTGTTAGGCCCTTAATATATGTCCGGATTGGTTGGCTCTTTTGAGATCTTTGTCTTCATTTGTTATTTTGTGACACTATTATTATTAAAATTATTTATATACACTTTTTAGACTTAAATAGATATTTGGATATACATTTTTACATATTTAAATTTAAATCTTTAATCTCATGATTTTGTATAGACGTTGGTTTTATATCTCATTCCCAATCATGCGTTGCCAACTTATGATTTATTTTTCTAATTGTATAGACGTTGGTTTTATATCTCATTCCCAATCATGCGTCGCCAACTTATGATTTATTTTTCTAATATTTGTCTTATCATTCATTTTTATGCTACTTCTTATTTTTGCTCGTAACGTTTATCACCATGCTGTTACTACGAAACGGATTTTTATATATAATCTAAATATATAGCTATATACTTTTTTATGCAACAATTATTTAAAAACTCTCTATGATATTGGTCGTTACACTTATCTTTTATTTTTATTTTCATCATTATTTCTTGCATTTAGTAATTTTTCTTATTCCTTTTATTCATGCAAAAATTTCTTATAGAGACAACATTTTATGAGCTCCATTGTCTGTCAGTATATTCTGTGCAACTACTGATCGGTATGTTCAACTTTTATTTTTATATGTATGTATTAAGAAATCATCTGTTGTAAATATTTTGTATTTTTATTTTTATGTAGTATGCTATGCCTTTTTTTAGTATGTCATTGCTTTTTACTTAGTACATTATATCTATTATCAGTTTTTTATATTTAAAGAAATTTGTTCCACTATATGTTTTATTTAATTATCTATTGACTCATGGAATGATATTATAAGCCTGTGATATAGACATATTACTTTTTGAAATATGTTTCTATAATGCTAATCAAATTATATATTATTTATTAACCATTTGATCTCTATGATGCTTGTCTGATGATATAGTAATAGTATTTGTATTGATTTAGTTAATATATTAAATTCTAAGTTAGAGGATTTCATTCGTATCAATAATGTTTTATATTAGGTATTTTTTACATTACGTGTTTTTACATTAAGTTTTTATACTTGGTGTTATATATTTGATTTAATTTTAATTATATATGTGTTATGTTATTTTATAGACCCCTGATGAAGGCTTTTTTAAAAGCCAAAACACGGACTGTGTAGGGTCCCTAATAAAGTTTTCCTGGAGCATCTCACCCCTTGTCTCGGATTGATCTCTTGAAGTTGTGTTTTTCCACTTTTTTCTTTTTTGTGTTGAACCTTTGTGGAAACTTCGAACCCCCTTTTTGTTTCACCACCATGAATCCATGAACCCTTCAGGAAGTGACTGAGTGACTTCAGAACGTTGTCTTCAGAACGTTGAGGGTGAGTTTTATTATAGTAGATGTTAAAAGCCTAAGCAAATTGCACAGCCATGGTACTAGCTGTGTGCAGTCTACCAGAAGAGTGTCAGGATAGTGAGCCCATACCTGACCTCCTAGCAGAGACCTTACCAGAAGGATCTGACACTAAAGAGAAACTATTCAAACAAACAGACTGTGAAATATCGGTCACTCAGAAGAGAAAACTAGAACAGAAAACATGTATAAAAGACACACACTTTACATGCTCTACGTATGAAAAAGATTACAGTGTGAAAAAGGAGCTAATGCAGTCCCTGAAAAATAATAAAGAAACTGGAATATGTACAAGTATAGAATATGGGAAAAACTGTATTAATAAAGCCAAACATTACAGAATATCAGAAAAACACTGATAATCGAATATCTTCATGTCCTGGTTATGACAGCAGCTTCAACCAGGAAGAAAGCTCTACAAGAAATGCAAAATTTCACCCAGAAGAGAGACCAGTTTCAAGTAAGTAGTGTAAGAAAAGTCTCAGTTGCAGGAAATTGTCAAAGAAGCACAGAATCCCTTCAGGGAAGAAACTGTTTACATGCACTGAATGTAGAAAAAGCTTTATTCATAAATCACAGCTAACAAAGCACCACAGAATACGCACAGGAGTAAAACCATTCACAGGTGCTGAGTGTGATAAATGTTTCTGTCAGAAGATACTTCTCACTATTCACAAATTGAAGCATACAGGACTAAAACTGTTAGCATATACTGAGTGTGGAAAAACTTCTGTTGTAAGCACCGGAAGGGCAAGGAATATAGCAAAGCTGATGGCCTCTCCAGAAAGGAAGAGCCAGAACCACCCTGACATTGGACTACCGAGACCCGATCAGTGGTCTGTGAAGGCCGCAGTCCGGGGCCTCTCTCTTAAGGGGGGAGGCGTGAAGAAACAGTGTGTTTTCCCCTACCCTTCCCCCCCCCCCCCAGCAGGGATCCCAGAGGCCTATGACAGCTTACTCACTGAAGTATAGAACTATGGGCTTGGAATGAAGGCACCTCTTACTCAACTAGAGAAAGTCCATGGCCAGGCCAAAAAGGACTACCACAGTGCCACAGATGCAGACTGCAACCCTGGGGAGTTCAGCCCTCTCAGCAAAAATCCAGCTGCACCAGTTCAACCTGCACCATCTGCTGGAGAGAAATACTGACAAGTTTCAGGCTGTACCTCTGCTTATACTAGTAATGTTACTAACGTGTCATCTTCTCTACATCAGTCTACTGGTCGAGGGACATAATTCACTGTTCTGGGCGGATGAAAAAAAAATTATGTTTTAACAAAATGAACAGTGTGTGGTGAAGGATGTCTTTGGCGTTATAGAAAAATGAAGGCTCAGGAGGCCTCATGCAGAAAAGAAGTGGTGAACATGCATGGTGAGTTACAAAAAACTTCCACAAAATGTTCTAAGATCACAGACGTTTTTTCCTCACTGGGCTCCATCAGATGGCATCACCCAATTTATATGGGGTTGCAATCCTACTTGTCCTTGGATAAACTGAGCTTCAGGGTAACTATGCTATGATAAAGCCCTTCCCAGCAGTGCTGCCAATGCCAAATCTCAAGGACAAAGTCACACATTTTATTTTTACATTTATTGATTGTACCTGTCAACGAAGCTGCCCATGTCAGCATTGGAGCTGACCGTAAGCTACTTTTTTCAACTGGCACCAGTTATATACATAATTTTATGTATAGACCACATCACTGCAGGCTCTATGCACAAAACATATACAGATGGTGGGAGACATGGACTGTTCAAATGCTATATAAGTTAAGCCAGTGAAACAGCAGGTCAAACTTTCAAGTATGAAAGATGCCATCACCACTTATAAGTATATTCAATGGCGCCCTTTTAAGCAGCCAGTGGCACTGAATATAAACAGAAAGTTAAGCACCAGCACTTAACTTTGTGAGTTATTTAATTGGCTCATCTATCAGGCCCATATATTTTATTTTTTTATCTGTTTTTTATTGATTTTCAGTTATACAAAACATTTCTCATTTAGGCCCATATATTTTATGCAGACTTCTCACTCAGGCTAACAGGTGAGGGATAATCATCACTTACAACTTGTGTTTGCAGGTGAGCATAGCTTCTGCAATCGGTAGCTGGTGGGTTGCATAGGCGCCGGCCACGTACTGCATAATCCGACCAATTACATCAAAGGGCTCTAGGAAAGGCACAAACAAAACATACAAGTTCATCATTAAGTGCTGCGCAACACACAAAAACCACCCTCTTCCTCTTCTCCCCACCCTGAATTTAACAAGCAGGTTATTAGCTCAGACACCTGTCCCTCAAACACAAGTTATGTGTAGCAGGTGTTCTCTGAGGACATCAGGATAGAGATCATCACTAAAGCTTGAAATGTACTGAGGGCATCCTGTGCAACAGCATCAACAGGTGCACATGTGTATTTTATTTATTTATTTGCCGCCTTTTTGAAGGAATTCACTCAAGGCGGTGTACAGTAAGAATAGATCAAACATGAGCAGGAGGCAATTAGAGCAGTAAAAATATTCAAACAACAATACAAAGTATGGCATGGTATACTACTTGCAATGACAACAAAATATGTACTAGAACATTATAATTGGTAGTGAAGGGTAAGGCAAAGTTGTAACATATAGATGAATAAAAAAGTAGGAAGAATTAGAAAGTGAGGTGATTGATTTGAAGGAAGTTGCACGTGAGGTAAGAGAGATGGTTAAATATTAGTGAATAATGTAGTGAAGCATTCTGAAAAGCTCTTGAAAAGTGCTGGAGAAAATGCCCCACACAGGTTCTGTTGGATGGTGTAGCCTACTATTCTCAGAGAACACCTGCTACAGGCAAATAACTGTATTAAACCAGTCACATGCAGATGACATTTTACCATGACTGTGTCGGCTCACATCTGCCCTCCCTAGAGCCCCAAAAGCTTAGAAAGCTTTGTGGGTGTGTGCAACTGTTCCTTCATGTGTCTCACTTGCTTGTAACAAACACAGCTTCAACTGTGACGAGGTGCTGGAAGAGACTGTATGGCTGATTTATCCTGCTGTCCATGAAGAATTCCTTTATGGACAAGCAGGATATAAGCAATCATATTTGTGACTTCCAAGCTGAGGGTTCAAAGGTAGGTGGCATTCTCTGGTGACAAGAGACTTTATAACAATGAACAAAGGCATTTGTTACAATAAATAACTTGCATAAACTGGACAAAAAAACACATCGCAATGTGAAACAGAGGATAGCTGAGCACCTCAGTTGTCTAAACAGGCAAGCAGAAAGCACCATGGATCATTGGCACACAGCAGGTCACGAGCTCTCAGACCCAAGGTTCACTGTCATACTTCAGTTGCAGACCCCTGATGGGAATGATATTTCTTTATAATTATTATGTAAGGAGCAACAATTTATATTCCTTTGGGACACTGTGGAATGAAGAGGTTTAAATTTGGACATTGATTGGTTATTGGTTTAACCATATGAAAGATTTTGATCAATCGGTATTGAGCGCACACTCATGCCATGTGAGCTCACATTATTTTGATATTTAGGAACAGCATTTTTTGACAGTTTTTCCCATTTTTTCCAGTGAGTCACCATAATTTATTTTTATAATCTTTATATTTTGATTGAGAAAGGGTTTTGAATTATTGATATAACAATGATGTAAAATACTTGATCATAGTCTTTCTTTGGCATTTCTGGGACATAGACCGCCCTGCCTTGTCCTTACATTTCAACTACTGAAGTGCTGTCAAAGTCCACTTCAGCCTGTCTGATCTGTGGGACACAGAACATAAAAATCTGCCCAGCACTGTAGTTGATGTCAAAGCCTTTTCCAGCCCATCCTAAACAGGATTGCCATATACAGGACACAGACCGTACAAGTCTGCCCGGTACCAGCCCTAGTTCATCACAGCCAGAGTTTCCAACTAAGTGTCACTTGACATATCCACACACATGCAGATATCAGGCTTAGGCTTTTTTTTATACCATCCATTTTCTAATTAGAGATGCTCTGTGTTTATCCCACACCATTTTGAATTCTGTCACAGAGTTTGTCTCTACCACCTCCCGCAGGAGGGCATTCCAGATTTTGACCACCCTCTCTGTGAAAAAGAATTTCCTACAAAATATAATTTAAACATAATCCTCAATTAGATTGAAATCTGCATTAGACATCTGTTAAATATATTGATAGTGAGTGGAAAAAGCCTCAAAGAACTCCAGAGAAACCCCCTCAGAACTAAAAACACTTCATCACTGGCAAAAAAACCACTCCACGTGGAGTATTATAGTGCTTTGAATGAAAAGTCTCGACCCTGAGACAGCAGCACGAAACGCTGGCCAACATCGGTCGGGGGACTTTTCTGTTTAAGCTGGAAGAGGCAAGATAAGTGCATTTTGATTGTGTCTATATTTAGAAAGCTGTAAATTTTCATTGCATATGTAGACTGTTGCACTTATATACATGGAGTGGTTTTTTCGCCAGTGATAAAGAGATTTTAACTCTGAAGAAGTTTTCCTGGAGCTCTTTGAGGCTTTTTCCATCCACTACAATTAATATATTAGCAGATGTCTAATGCAGATTTCAAACTAATTGAGGATTGTATTTAAATTATATTATGTGTGATTATTTCATCCTCTACCCATACACTGTTTTAAAAAAGAATTTCCTGAAATTACTCCTGTCTACCGCCCCACAACCTCAATTCATGTCCTCTAGTTTTACCATTTCCCTTTCTCTAGAAAAAGATTTGTTTCTATATTAATACCTTTCAAGTATTTAAATGTCTGTATTATATCTCCTCTGTCCCTTACAGTGGGGGAAATAAGTATTTGATCCCTTGCTGATTTTGTAAGTTTGCCCACTGACAAAGACATGAGCAGCCCATAATTGAAGGGTAGGTTATTGGTAACAGTGAGAGATAGCACATCACAAATTAAATCCGGAAAATCACATTGTGGAAAGTATATGAATTTATTTGCATTCTGCAGAGGGAAATAAGTATTTAATCCCTCTGGCAAACAAGACCTAATACTTGGTGGCAAAACCCTTGTTGGCAAGCACAGCGGTCAGACGTCTTCTGTAGTTGATGATGAGGTTTGCACACATGTCAGGAGGAATTTTGGTCCACTCCTCTTTGCAGATCATCTCTAAATCATTAAGAGTTCTGGGCTGTCGCTTGGCAACTCGCAGCTTCAGCTCCCTCCATAAGTTTTCAATGGGATTAAGGTCTGGTGACTGGCTAGGCCACTCCATGACCCTAATGTGCTTCTTCCTGAGCCACTCCTTTGTTGCCTTGGCTGTATGTTTTGGGTCATTGTCGTGCTGGAAGACCCAGCCACGACCCATTTTTAAGGCCCTGGCGGAGGGAAGGAGGTTGTCACTCAGAATTGTACGGTACATGGCCCCATCCATTCTCCCATTGATGCGGTGAAGTAGTCCTGTGCCCTTAGCAGAGAAACACCCCCAAAACATAACATTTCCACCTCCATGCTTGACAGTGGGGACGGTGTTCTTTGGGTCATAGGCAGCATTTCTCTTCCTCCAAACACGGCGAGTTGAGTTCATGCCAAAGAGCTCAATTTTGTCTCATCTGACCACAGCACCTTCTCCCAATCACTCTCGGCATCATCCAGGTGTTCACTGGCAAACTTCAGACGGGCCGTCACATGTGCCTTCCGGAGCAGGGGGACCTTGCGGGCACTGCAGGATTGCAATCCGTTATGTCGTAATGTGTTACCAATGGTTTTCGTGGTGACAGTGGTCCCAGCTGCCTTGAGATCATTGACAAGTTCCCCCCTTGTAGTTGTAGGCTGATTTCTAACCTTCCTCATGATCAAGGATACCCCACGAGGTGAGATTTTGCGTGGAGCCCCAGATCTTTGTCGATTGACAGTCATTTTGTACTTCTTCCATTTTCTTACTATGGCACCAACAGTTGTCTCCTTCTCGCCCAGCGTCTTACTGATGGTTTTGTAGCCCATTCCAGCCTTGTGCAGGTGTATGATCTTGTCCCTGACATCCTTAGACAGCTCCTTGCTCTTGGCCATTTTGTAGAGGTTAGAGTCTGACTGATTCACTGAGTCTGTGGACAGGTGTCTTTCATACAGGTGACCATTGCCGACAGCTGTCTGTCATGCAGGTAACGAGTTGATTTGGAGCATCTACCTGGTCTGTAGGGGCCAGATCTCTTACTGGTTGGTGGGGGATCAAATACTTATTTCCCTCTGCAGAATGCAAATAAATTCATATACTTTCCACAATGTGATTTTCCGGATTTAATTTGTGATGTGCTATCTCTCACTGTTACCAATAACCTACCCTTCAATTATGGGCTGCTCATGTCTTTGTCAGTGGGCAAACTTACAAAATCAGCAAGGGATCAAATACTTATTTCCCCCACTGTACATATTCAGGTCTTCCAGTCTCTTCTCACACTTCTTTTGGCGCAAGCCCAATACTATTTTTTTCGCCTTCCTCTGGACTGCTTCTAGTCTTTTTACATCTTTATCTAAATACGGCCTCCAAAACTGAACACAATATTCCAGGTGAGCACTCATCAACAACTTGTACAGAGGCATCAACACTTCCTTTCTACTGCTGGTTAAACCTCTCACAATGCAGCCTAGAATCCTTCTGGCTACAGTCATTGCCTTGTCACGCTGTTTTGTTACTTTAAGATCCTCGGACACTATCACCCCAAAGTTTCTCTCCCTGTCTATACATCTCAGCCTCTCACCTCCTAGGAAATAGGACTCCCTTGGATTCCTACTCCCCTAATGCATCACTCTGCAATTCTTAGCATTAAATTTTAACTGCCAAACATTGGACCAGTGGTGTGCTGGAGCCGGCTCGCACCGGCTCGCAAGAGCCGGTTGTTGTTTTCTTCCGACTTGCGAGCCGGTTGTTAAAAACCGCGAGCAGTCTCTCCTCCCTCCCTCCGGATCCATCCCTCACCGACCTGTCCTTCAAATTCTTCGGTTCGCGCTTTAAAAATGGCCGCTGAGACTTCCAGAGGTGGCCTCATGAGACTTCTGCAAGTCTTGGAGGCCGCCCTTGTAAGTCTCGGTGGCCGGTGTGATGAGCGGATTGAGCGGACACGGGGAGGCTGTGGTGCTGTGCTGCTGCAGAGGTCGGGAAGCAGCACGTCCCCTCCCCATGAGCACAGAGGCAGAGCTGCAGCTGGAAGCGGAGCTTGCGATTGGAGAATAAAGAAAGGGAGCGGGAATCCCTGGAGAACAAGACCCTGGCCCAGCAGAATCGAAGAGGAACAGGCTGCATACAAACGCAAGCTGCAGGCATACCAGGAGGGGCCGCAGCGGCAGGCACAACTTGTGCAGAAACTGCAGGCCAAGGTTCTCCAGTATAAGAAGAAGTGTGGTGAGGTAGAGCAGCAGCTACTGGAGCGATCCACAGAGCCGGAGCAGGAGCGACTCTCTAGTCACCTGCATCTGACGGACTCCCGCTTGCGGCAGGAAGAGGAGCAGAGCAATGACCCGGAGAGTGCTCTTATCCGCTTAGAGGAGGAGCTACTACTACTACTACTACTATTTAGCATTTCTATAGCGCTACAAGGCATACGCAGCGCTGCACAAACATAGAAGAAAGACAGTCCCTGCTCAAAGAGCTTACAATCTAATAGACAAAAAATAAATAAAGTAAGCAAATCAAATCAATTAATGTGGACGGGAAGGAAGAGAGGAGGGTAGGTGGAGGCGAGTGGTTACGAGTCAAAAGCAATGTTAAAGAGGTGGGCTTTCAGTCTAGATTTAAAGGTGGCCAAGGATGGGGCAAGACGTAGGGGCTCAGGAAGTTTATTCCAGGCGTAGGGTGCAGCGAGACAGAAGGCGCGAAGTCTGGAGTTGGCAGTAGTGGAGAAGGGAACAGATAAGAAGGATTTATCCATGGAGCGGAGTGCACGGGAAGGGGTGTAGGGAAGGACGAGTGTGGAGAGATACTGGGGAGCAGCAGAGTGAATACATTTATAGGTTAGTAGAAGAAGTTTGAACAGGATGCGAAAACGGATAGGGAGCCAGTGAAGGGTCTTGAGGAGAGGGGTAGTATGAGTAAAGCGACCCTGGCGGAAGATGAGACGGGCAGCAGAGTTTTGAACCGACTGGAGAGGGGAGAGGTGACTAAGTGGGAGGCCAGCAAAAAGCAGATTGCAGTAGTCTAAACGAGAGGTGACAAGGGTGTGGATGAGGGTTTTGGTAGAGTGCTCGGAAAGAAAGGGGCGGATTTTACGGATGTTGTAAAGAAAGAAACGACAGGTCTTGGCAATCTGCTGGATATGAGCAGAGAAGGAGAGAGAAGAGTCAAAGATGACCCCAAGGTTTCGAGCTGAGGAGACAGGGAGAATGAGAGAGCCATCAACAGAAATAGAAAACGGGGGGAGCGGGGAGGTGGGTTTGGGGGGGAAAATGAGAAGCTCGGTTTTTGTCATATTTAATTTCAGGTGGCGTTGAGACATCCAGACAGCGATGTCAGACAAGCACGCTGAAACTTTGGTTTGGATGCAAGGTGAGATATCAGGGGTAGAAAGGTAGATTTGGGAGTCATCAGCATAGAGATGGTAGGAAAAGCCATGGGATGAGATTAATGAGCCAAGGGAAGAAGTGTAGATAGAAAAGAGGAGGGGACCAAGAACAGAACCCTGAGGTACGCCAACAGGCAGAGGGATAGAAGTAGAAGAGGATCCACCAGAGTGAACACTAAAGGTGCGGAGGGAGAGGTAGGAAGAGAACCAGGAAAGGACAGAGCCCTGGAATCCAAGTGAGGACAGGGTATCGAGAAGTATGCTGTGATCGACAGTGTCAAAAGCAGCGGAAAGATCAAGAAGAATGAGGATGGATTATTGACCTCTGGATTTAGCCAGTAATAGGTCATTGGAGACTTTAGTAAGCGCAGTTTCGGTTGAGTGGAGAGGGCGAAAAACAGATTGTAGTGGGTCAAGAATAGCATGTGAGGAGAGAAAATCAAGGCAGCGGCGGTGAACAGCGCTCAAGTAATTTGGAGAGAAAAGGAAGGAGGGAGATGGGTCGGTAATTAGAGGGACAAGTAGGGTCGAGTGAAGGCTTCTTAAGGAGAGGTGTGACCACAGCATGTTTAAAGGCAGCAGGGACAGTCGCAGTGGAAAGTGAGAGGTTGAGAATGTGACAGATAAAAGGAATAAGAGTAGGAGAGATGGCATTAAGAAGGTGGGTGGGAATGGGATCAGAGGAACAGGTGGTACATTTTGAGGAAGAAAGGAGAAGTGTAGTTTCCTCAATAGTAACTTCAGGAAAGGAGGAAAGGGAATGAGGGGAAGGAGAGAGAGGGGAACGGACTAGTGGAGGGAGAGGTGGTGAGGTAGAGAAAGCAAGGTTTATCTTTTGAACCTTGTTGTGAAAGAATTCAGCAAGGGTCTGAGGAGATAATGAAGGGGGAGTTGGGGGAGGGGGCACCTTGAGGAGAGAGTTCAATGTGGTGAAGAGAAGTTGAGGATTAGAGCCAAGAGAGTTGGTCAGTTGGATATAATAATCCTGTTTGGCACGTAAAAGAGCAGATTGGAAGGAGGTCAGCATGAACTTAAAGTGTAAGAAATCAGCAAGGGCCCGAGATTTCCGCCAGAGGCGTTCGGCGGAGCGGGTACAGGAACGTAGGTAGCGGATAGTAGGTTGGGGTTTTGTACGCCTTACAGGGCGGGTCATCAAAGGTGCAAGAGTGTCTAAGGCAGAGGATAGAGTATTGTTGTAAGAAGAAACAGCCTCGTTGACAGACGTGGATGGTGCCACAGTAGAGAGGAGGTTTGAAACATGGGAGGATAGAGATGAAGGGTCAATATCGTGAAGATTCCTAGATAAATTAGATAGGATAGGACGGGACTGGGAGGGAGGAGGTTTGAAACATGGGAGGATAGAGATGAAGGGTCAATATCGTGAAGATTCCTAGATAAATTAGATAGGATAGGACGGGACTGGGAGGGAGGAGATTTAAGTGTGAAAGTTATAAGATGGTGATCAGAGGAGGGATGATCAGAGGCAAGGAAACTAGAAGGTGAACAGTTGGAGGAGAAGATGAGATCAAGACAGTGACCATTTTGATGAGTGGGGGAGGTGGAGCATAGTTGGAGATTAAAGGACGACGTTAAAGCGAGTAACTTGGAAATATAAGAGTTGGAAGGATCATTAGCAGGAATATTAAAGTCACCAAGGATGAGAGAGGGGGAGGAAGGATCATGGAAGAAGGCAAGCCAGGCGTCAAAGTCACTGAGAAAGGATGAAAGGGACTTATCAGGGGGACGATAAATGACCGCTATTCGAAGAGGCAGAGGAGAGAAAAGGCGGATAGAGTGGACTTCAAAGGAGGAAAAACAGTGAGATTGAGGTGGAAGAAGGGATTGAAATCTGGAGGAGGGAGAGAGAAGTAGTCCAACACCACCCCCACGGCCAGCAGGGCGAGGAGTATGTGAAAATAGATAACCGCCATGGCACAGGGCTGCGACTGAAGCAGAGTCATCAGGGCTGAGCCAGGTTTCTGTTATGGCGAGCAGATGGAGGTGACGCGAGATAAAGAGGTCCTGGATATAGGGGAGTTTGTTACAGATAGAGCGGGCATTCCATAGGGCGCAAGAGAAGGGCAGAGAAGAGGAGGGGAGTAGAGGAATAGAGATGAGGTTAGAGAGGTCACGGTGAGATCTGTAGAGTTTGGATAATAGTTGGTGAGGGCCAGGATTGGGATTGATGTCACCAGCTGAGAGTAAGAGAAGGAGTAAAAGAGAGCGGAGGAGAGTAGGAGAGGTGTGGCCACGAAGGCGTCGAAGGCGAGAGGTATTTAGGTGGAATGGGGAAGGCAAAATGGAGGGAAGAAAGAGACGGAGATTAAAAGCCAAGAGGGAGGAAGAGGGTAGGAGAGAAGGTGAGGTGATGAAGTCAATGGATGGGAAGTGAGTTCTTGTAGCGGAGAGAGGTAGGGGGTGAGGGAAAATATTAGGAAGGGACAGAGCTAGGAAGAGAATGTGAATAGGGGCCATAAACGACTGAGGTACTTTAGCAACTGGGAAGAAGATTAGATGTAAAGAGAAAAATGCCCTGGCGCGCGGCACCTAGAGCGGAGGCCCTGAGTGGATCGGAGTGGACCTGGGTGTCACCCCGGAGAAGGCTGTAAGGATATGCAGATGAGCTGCAAGTCCTCCACAGCACCTGAAAGGCAGCCGGTGGTAGAGCTGGGCACCTCTCAGCTGAGGAAAGGCTTACCAGGGGTTAGGCCGAAGCCAGCATTCCTCCCCCTGAGGGTCGCCTGATCCTAGCCAAAAAGCACCTGGAAACTCTGTGCACTTGGAGAGAAGGCCCTGGGAAGATCAAGGTGGAACTGGAGTCACCCCGGATACAGCTGTGAGGAAATGCAGAAGGGCTGCAAGTCCTCCACAGCACCTGGTGGGAGCGCTGGGCACCTAGAGCAGCAGAGAAGTGCCAGCCTTGCTCAGGTTAATGCCATGCTGAGAGAGCAGCTGGATCAGGCCAACACTGCCAACCAGGCACTTAGTGAGGACATCCGCAAATTGACCACCGATTGGACAAAGGCCCGTGATGAACTGGAACAGCGGGAAGCAGAAAGGAGGCAGGAGGCGGAGTCTTTCAATACATACTTCAGTAATGAGCATGGCCGGCTGCTTACCCTCTGGAGACAAGTTGTGGGCTTTCGACGACACTTCAGCAAGATGAAAACTATGACAGAAAGAGATCTGTCTGAAGTGCGGAATGAGATGTCCCGGTTATGTCGCACACTCCATTCTTCCTGCCTATATGTGAGCAGTAATCTGCGAGTTTCAGAGAGCAACAGTGCGGTGTCTGTGGAAGACAAAGTGCAGCAGATGATCCAGCTGCAGGTCAGATGTGACATGGAAAACGCAGAGCTGGGTGCTCGAGTCACAGAACTGATGGTAACAGTAGAACGCTTAAAGAGTCAGATCACTGAAAAAGAGAGAAGCGTAGAGGCTCTGAGCCAGAAGCTGGAAAGCCTGGAGCCACGAAGGTCAAGGAACAGGCAGTGCTAGAGGGAGATGAGATTGAAGGCTTGAGAACAGAGTTTGAGGTGCTTCAGCAAACCCTGAGAGACATTGCACAGGCTGTTATCATGGATGCAGACAGCAGTATACAGCTCACCTCCTCTGAGAGGACTACTAATATATCAGACAGCACTACCACAAGGCTCAGCCTTCAGGGGCTGTCCTCTAGCCTGCGGACACCCTCACCTCTCCAAAGGTCATCTCCACACCGCAGTTACTCGCCCAGGCGCAGCCTGTCTCCTGTTTTTTCAGACTCAACAGTAGCAGCAGTTCAGCTGGCACTTCAGAAGAGGCATCTGAAGGTGCAGATGGTGATGGGCATCCTGTGCATCTGAGTTTGTGAGGAAGCTCCTGTGCCCCCTTGGAGAGCTAGCCACCCAGCTGAGCTAAGTGGACAGGAGAGGAATCCAGGGATACAGGCTCCTCACCACAGGGAACATCTAGGGAGCCTGGGTTCCTTCCCCATCCCACCCCCCTTTTCTGATTTATTGAATTGATTTTATCCATTATGTTACACTTGTTCTTTATGTAACCAATGGTTTTATCTACTCTTGGTTGACGATTGTTAGGATGTATTATTGTAAGCCACATTGAGTCTGCAAATAGGTGGGAAATGTGGGATACAAATGCAACAAATAAATACATTTACTTATTTATGGCATTTTATCGCACATTAAACATGAATTAGATTGGAACCTGGGATCATTTAATTTTTTTTTCTGGAGTAATGCATTGCCACCCCCCTCCCCAGGCTCTCTCCCCGGCTATAGCCAGCTCTGCAATTTGGGGGGGGGGGGGGGGGGCGCAGAGGGAGACCGGGGAGAGAGCCTGTTAAACATTTACCAGCACACCACTGCATTGGACCATTCCTTGTCATCAGCAGCAGATGAATCCATTAACTGATGGGTTGTATCCGCCTACCAGCAGGTGGAGATAGAGAATACTGAAAAACCACAGTGACCCTTGGACGGCTAGGCCCATCTGCCTTCAGTATTTCTCTTAGCCCCATCTGCCTTCCAGTATTATCTCCCAGCAGGTGTGGACGTAGCTCGATCAGCTCCTGGATTTCTGCCTGGGGTGGCTCCTGTGCTTTGCCAGTTGAGCAGGGGTGTTGTGGCTGGTGGTGCCCACTTTAAAGGCATATAGGTTCGCCCTTTCCCTGCCTTACCCATTTCCCCCTCCTCCCGGAGTCCCTCAGTTGCTGCCTACCTCCAACTTTCCTCACAGCGTTAAAAATAAATAAATAAATAAATAAATAAAAGTGTGCGCTTGTACAGCGCTGCTATTTCTGAGGCTTTCTCCGGAGATTCTGGTTCTGTGCAGCTTGACCGGAGCTCATTGACTCAGTCTTCTGAGGTAAGAGTGGTGCCCAGCTCCTCCGGGGAGGTTCCCGCGGACAGCGTTCCGAGTGGGGTAAGTTTGGCGTGAAGCCGCCATTTTATTGCTATATTTCCACCCTTTGGGCGATGGCTGCTGAAGGAGTTAAGCACTGCTCCCGTTGTGGTAAACGCAGGTCAGCAGTGGGGCTGTGTAAAACGTGCTCCTTAGACGCTCGCGCTAGTACGAGCATGGGTAGCGATGATTCTTCCCGCTCGATGGAACTGGCAGCGGGCGCCATTTTGGAAGCGCCGCATGTCTCGACCCTCGCAGTTGCAGAGGAGTCTGAGTGCAGGGGGACGCCTCGTTTAGAGGCTGCTAGAGGAGCTCCAACCTCTGTTTCTCCTAATTCAGGGGGGGGGGGGGGCGGAGGGACAGAGTGAGTTTTTCTCCCCTGAGTTTGTGCTACTAATGCATAAGACCTTCATGCTGAAAAGAGCTCTGCTGCAGGTGTCTGACACTGCATTGCATTCTGGATCCCCTCCAGGTGTTGATGCCCTGGGGATGGCTACAGATGTTATTTCTTCCCCTGAGAGTTGGAAGGACGCTAAACGTAGACGGGTAAATTCCCCATCTGAAAGTGGCACATCCCCCCCCCCCCCCCCCGTGGTCAGGCTGTGAGGAGTCTGAGGGATCTGGCAGGCCCTCATGGACGGATGATCCAGAGGAGGGTGCCTGTTTGCTACTGGATTCGGATGTTCCCAATGCGGTTAGGATTTTCCACCGCGACGAGCTGCCAGCTCTCATTATTGACGCCTTGCAGGCCCTCTCGACTGACGATCCAGCAGAGGGCGAGGCCTCCTCTGTTAATCTTACTCAGGCCTTTCCTGTGCATGACTCCATCCAGGAGCTTATTTCAGCTCAATGGCTGACCCCGATGGGCCTTTGAAAGTGGCCAGGGCTATGGGTCAGCTTTACCCTCTGAGCAAGGAGCACTTGGCCCCTTTTGGGATGCCTAAAGTGGACTCGTTGGTCACGGTGGTGACTAAAAAGACCACCCTCTCAGTAGAGGGAGGGGTCGCTTTGAAAGACATGCAGGACCAGCGGCTAGAATCCGCGCTGAAGCGGTCCTTTGAAATATCGGGCCTTGCCTTAAGGGCGTCTATTTGCAGTTCCTATGCAGCCCGGGCCTGTCTTTCCTGGTTACAACAGGCGGTGGAACAGCCCACGGATGGTGCGGGATCCCTCTCTGAGGTTGCCCTGCGGATGGAGTCGACCCTGTCATTTTTGGCTGATGCCCTTTATGATCTGGTCAGAGCTTCAGCTAAGCAGATGTCTGTGGCAGTTTCAGCCCGCCGCCTTCTTCGGCTGTGGCATTGGGTGGCTGACATGGCCTCTAAGCAACGGCTGGTGAGGTTACCCTTTCGAGGCCTCCTGCTATTTGGAGAGGAATTGGAGAAGATTGTTAAAGACCTGGGGGACTCTTAAGCCCCAGTGGTTACCTGAGGATAGGCCGAGGCCTTCTTCCAAGGGTCCTGTGCTTCCCCCCTCTTTCAGACCTCGCTTCCGAGAAGCTCATAGGTTATCGCCCAGGGCGCTCTGCTGGGTTTTCTCAACGTGCCCGTTTTCAGCAGAGGAACTCCTTTCGCTCGGACAAACGCTCCGCAGCGGCAGGGCCTCGGCCAGGAGTTCAGGGGGGTCTTCCACAATGATGGGACGCCATTCCACTCCTTGATTCCTGCAGTAGGAGGACGGCTTTCCCTCTTTCTTGAGGAGTGGACCAAGATTACCTCGGATCAGTGGGTCCTGGACCTGATCAGAGAAGGTTACAGATTGGAATTCGGTGCCCCGGTGAGAGACGTGTTTGTGGAGTCCCGATGCGGCACTGCCATCAAACGGGCGGCGGTAGAAGAGACCTTGCAAGTCTTGCTGCATCTTGGAGCGGTGATCCCGGTGCCTCCCACCGAACACGGCTGTGGCTGCTATTCCATTTATTTTGTGGTGCCTCAAAAAGGCAGGTCTTTCAGACCAATCCTCGACTTACGAAGAGCCAACGAGGCCCTAAGAGTGCGACACTTTCGCATGGAAACCCTGCGCTCCGTCATTGCGGCGGTATAGCCAGGAGAGTTTCTCATGTCTCTGGACCTAAAAGAAGCGTATTCCTATTTGGCCCCCGCATCAGCGGTTTCTCCGGTTTGCGGTGTTGGGACAACATTTCCAGTTTCGGGCCTTGCCTTTCGGCCTAGTCACAGCTCCCCGTACCTTTTCCAAGGTAAAGGTAGTGGTAGCTGCCTGTCTCAGGCGAGAGGGTATCAGAGTTCACCCTTATCTCAATGACTAGCTTATCAGAGCGGATTCGGCAGACGAAAGTCGTCTTGTCACAGCCAGAGTGGTTACAGTCCTGCAGACTCTAGGCTGGGTGGTCTTGCCCCATACTTGGCCACCTTTAAATCTAGACTGAAAGCCCACCTCTTTAACATTGCTTTTGACTCATAACCACTCGCCTCCACCTACCCTCCTCTCTTCCTTCCCATTCACATTAATTGATTTGATTTGCTTACTTTATTTACTTTTTTGTCTATTAGATTGTAAGCTCTTTGAGCAGGGACTGTCTTTCTTCTATGTTTGTGCAGCGCTGCGTACGCCTTGTAGCGCTATAGAAATGCTAAATAGTAGTAGTAGTAGTGGTCAATATATCTAAAAGTCACCTGACCCCCTATCAGTCTCTCGAGTATTTGGGGGTCAGGTTCGACATGGCCTCGGGGTTTGTCTTTCTCCCCGACCAAAGGCGGTGCAAGCTTCAGACTCAGGCCCATCTGCTCCTGCGAATGCCTCGCCCGCAAGCTTGGGACTTTGTCCAGCTGCTGGGGTCGATGACTGCCATCTTGGAGGTGGTTCCATGGGCGAGAACGCATATGAGGCCACTGCAGATTGCCCTGCTTCAACAATGGTCTCCGATTTCCCAGGAATATCAACGCAGACTAACGTGGCTCCCTGCGGCCCAGCTCAGTATGGAGTGGTGGCTCTCCGACAGGAGCGGAGGAGTGGCCTAGTGGTTAGGGTGGTGGACTTTGGTCCTGAGGAACTGAGTTTGATTCACACTTCAGGCACAGGCAGCTTCTTGTGACTCTGGGCAAGTCACTTAACCCTCCATTGCCCCATGTAAGCCGCATTGAGCCTGCCATGAGTGGGAAAGTGCGGGGTACAAATGTAACAAAAAAAAATGCTGCACCAAGGAATGCCGCTTGTGCTTCCTTCTTGGTGCCTGGTGATAACGGATGCCAGCCTTTTGGGCTGGCTAGCGCATTGCCAGGGAAGCTATGCTCAGGGTCAATGGACAACTGTGGAAGTGGGGTGGTCCATCAATTGCTTAGAACTGAGAGCGATATTCCAGGCTCTTATGGCCTTCCAAAAGACTCTGAAGGGGCTTGCGGTCCGGGTCCTGTCAGACAACACAACAGCGGTGGCCTACATAAATCGTCATAGCGGCACTCAGTGCAGGGCCCTGGCTGCAGAGGCCGCTCAGGTTTGCCACTGGGCCGAGCTCCACCTTCAGCTTCTGTCAGCAGCTCACATAGCAGGTCAGAGCAACGTGCAAGCCGATTTTCTCAGCAGGCATCAAATCGACTCGGCGGAATGGGAACTGGCAAAATAAGTTTTTCTTCAGATTTGTGCCAAATGGGGGACACCCGGAATGGATCTTATGGCGTCAAGTGCAAACGCCAAAGTCCCTCGCTTTTTCAGCAGAAGGAGAGATCCTCACTCGGCGGGGTTGGATGCACTGGCTCAACCCTGGCCCTCGGGCCTCCTGTATGTGTTCCCTCCTTGGCCCTTGATAGGGCGAGTCCTCCTTTGGATTCGACTACACCGGGGATTGGTGATTCTTATCGCTCCGGACTGGCCAAGGCGTCCATGGTATGCAGATCTCCGTTGGATGATGGTGGAGGCTCCATTTCATTTGCCTCTGGTGCCGAACCTGTTGGTTCAAGGTCCGATGTCTAAGGAGGATCCCTGCTGATTTGGTCTTACGGCTTGGATCTTGAGAGGGCACAATTGAGAGACAAGGGCTACTCTAACAAGGTCATTTCCACTGTCTTGCAGGCCCGCAAGCGGTCCACCTCCGCAGCTTATGCTCGGATCTGGCGCAAGTTTGAGGCGTGGTGTGTTTTGTATAATAGTGCTACAGCTATCAGCCTTGGTCCCATGCTTAGCTTTGGTTCAGGCTTCAAAATGAGAGAAAAGCTTGCAGCCTGTGTAACTCTGACTTAACCTCCAGTGTTAGAGCACTGCAGAGAACAACAGGAAATCACAAGGATGGGAGTCTGACAGAGTGACATTGTTTAGCAACATGGTGGGAAAGGAAAAGTTTGTGGTCAGAACAGCCAGGTGCAAGGGAATTGCAAAAGCTTGTGGTTAAGCAAGCTAAGGATGAGAACATGTTTAAGATTTGAAGCTACTCATTAGCATAAGCCAATCAGTGTTAACCATGACATAACATAGATCCTATCAAATGTGCTTACTGTCATATTACCAGTATCCTGCATGAACATATAAAAGTTAGGGTACTTCCTGCTTCAAGTTAGAGAGAGGGGCGGCCACGGCTACTCTCTCTCCATGGGAAACAAATGCAGCACCCCAGAACTGGCTAAAAACCCAATTGCTTTCCCATGTAATCCTTTGAGTGATAAAATATATCACATAAGACTAAAACCCAGATAGCACCTGTTTGCAGCTGGAATATTACATTCCTATAACCAATTGATTATACATGCCACTTGTATATTCTGTGGTGTCTCAGAAATAAAGGTGATTTCATGTAGAACTATCCTGTAATAAGCTTTGGGTAAGTAAGAATAAACTTATAATCTTTAGAACTATACTATCTCTCCTTCTCTTTATTAATATCTGTTAATAATCCCTTGGTTTGGTTAAAGAATAAGTGCACTATTCTATCCAGTGATGGAGTCAGTTTTGGGATGCAATCAGCCTTCTCGAGGTTCTCTCTGGTACCCTGTTTCACTGCAAATAAGACATCCCCTGAAAATAAGACCTAGTAGAGGTTTTGCTGAATTGCTAAATATAAGGCCTCCCCCGAAAGTAAGACCTAGCTCCAAATTGTATCTTCCGCCTCCCGCCCCCCCGGCTGAGCTCGCCCTCAACTTCCCGACATATTACCTTCCATTCCGTTCCGGACACGCCGCCCTGCGTTTAAAGCTCAGCTGTTATTTTAAGTCGCTGCGGCAGCTCGAGTCCAGTCTCTCCCGTCAGTGTCCCGCCTTCCTCTGATGAGGTATTTCCTGTTTCCGCGAGGGCGGGACATTGAAGGGAAAGGCTGAAGTCGAGCTGCCGCTGCCCTTCCCCACAGACGGTCGGCAGCCTCCTGACATCTTTAAAACTGGGTGAGTGTCCCAACAGAAGGTACATGGGGGGAAGGGGGAGAAGGGGGTATTAGGAACCCTAAGGACTAAGCTTACTTAGAATGTTGTACTTATCTTACGGTAGGTAAATGGAGATTCTGTGCACTGTATTGCTCAGTCTCCTTCTTTTTCGTTGTAGGGGGATTGTTGTGCCGACTCATGTTTCACCAAGCTGTATCAAGGCTTCCCCTTAATTTACTTAATGCTGACTTCTTGTCCTGCTGCTGTGAAATTAAAAAGGCTGCTGAAATTCTAGGAAGCTACTGCTAAAAGTTGCAGTGGCCATTTTCTCTAAGAAGCTGCAATTTTACTGTAGTACAGTATTTTGAACAGCTTGTAGCCTCTGCAGCTGATATTGAGGTAAGCCTTGGAGTAAAGAACTGCAATAATCCAATCATGTTACCGTGTTTCCCCCAAAATAAGACATCCCCTAAAAATAAGACCTAGCGCATCTTTGGGAGCAAAAATTAATATAAGACACTGTCTTATTTTCGGGGAAACAGGGTATTAGACAGCTGAACTGCAGTACCAGGCAGAGCCTAGGGGACAATTAAACCCCAAATTAATTCATTGGTGACCCCGATGTTGGCTGAACATGCTTGTTTTCTATTTCTATTCTTTCTTTCTCTTACTCATTTTGGTCAAAGAGGGGATTGAGTTATTGAATCTGAGTTGACCAAAATGCACTCCATCTCTGTTCCTCTGTCAACTTCTAACTCCTGACAGATCACTGTTCATTGTATCTCTTTCCACTTTGCTCTCTCTCTCAGACCGGTGCCTGCAATTACTTACTTTCTCTCCTTTGGTTCTAATCTATTAAAATTTAGTTCCACCTGTTATTGTTTCTTCTCCCAGCTCGTCTCTGCCTAAGAAGTTACATCCTGTCATATCTACTTCCCCTTTTCTTACTTTCCAACTATGCAGTAACTTTTACACTGTCTCCCCTGACTGAACACCCTTCCGTGCCGTGTACATGCTGTCTGTAAGACTATGCCTGCTTCCTGGTGGTAATTTTGTAAGTACTCTTGTTATTCTGTGTTGTCGTTTGTCACGATGCTTCTAACACTCTCTGAGCATTTTTTCTGATTGTTCCCTTTGTACTTTCTTTCTGACCTCACCAACTGTCCCTTCCCTTTCTCTTATCTCTCCTCTGCCCAGCTATCACCGTGTTCAGGTAGCCTTACACTCCCAACACTGAAGACAGTCATGCTAGTTGTATTTCCTTTCCTGGTTGCTGCATCCTGCCAAACTTTCTTAAAGTTATTGATATAACTCGCTGGATCTCTACTGTCCACTGTCCTACAGCTGCTGCTGAGGAAATCCACGCAGCTACCATTATCAGTATTTCCCATACCATTCCTTTGCTCCTCTGTCTTTTCTCTTCTATAGCACTATACTTTTTATATAATAGCTAAGGCAAACTATACTACTTTTGTAGATATTTTGTGTATAGTTTCAAAGGCGATCACACCCACGTGGGCTACAGTCTCGCCGGTGCTGGACTTTTTGCAGGATGGCTTACAAAAAGGTCTGGTTTAACATAGTAACATAGTAGATGACGGCAGAAAAAGACCTGCACGGTCCATCCAGTCTGCCCAACAAGATAACTCATATTTGCTGCTTTTTGTGTATACCCTACTTTGATTTGTACCTGTGCTCTTCAGGGCACAGACCGTATAAGTCTGCCCAGCACTATCCTCACCTCCCAACCACCAGCCCTGCCTCCCAACCACCGGCTCTGGCACAGACCGTACAAGTCTGTCCAGCACTATTCCCGCCTCCCAACCACCAGTCCCGCTTCCCACCACCGGCTCTGGCACAGACCGTATAAGTCTGCCCAGCACTATCCCCGCCTCCCAAACACCATTCCCTGCGGGTTCAAGTGGCAGCATTGGCATGCTTTTGAGGGAACGTCTTGGGCTTATCCCTTGCCGCTCATCCAGACACTGCCCGATTTCTCAGAGGGGTGCTGCGGCTCCGCCCTCCAGTGCGGTCGCCTTGTCCGGCCTGGAACCTGGGGCTGGTGTTGAAGGCTCTCCAGCATTCGCCTTTCGAGCCGCTTAAGCGAGCTTCGGAGAAGGATGTTACTCTCAAGACAGTCTTTTTGGTGGCCATGACATCGGCTAGACGTGTGTCTGAGCTTCAGGTGCTGTCCTGTCAGGACCCTTTTCTACAATTCTCGGTGTCCGGAGTAACGGTACGTACAGTGCCCTCCTTCCTGCCTAAGGTGGTTTCAGCCTTTCACCTGAACCAGCCCATTTTTCTTCCTTCTTTTTCTAGGGAAGATTTTCCGGATTCCTTTGGGCAATTACATCTTTTGGATGTCCGCAGGGCTCTGTTGCACTATCTACAGATGTCAAATGACTTCAGGACCTCTGATCACCTTTTTGTATTGTTGTCAGGTCCTTGACGCGGGTGTCCAGCATCTAAAGCCACTATAGCCCGTTGGCTCAAAGAAGTCATTTTTTCGGCGTATCTGCTTTCAGGGCGGTCTCCGCCTGAAGCATTTAGGGCGCATTCCAGAAGAGCGATCTCCTCCTCGTGGGCTGAAACGGGAGCACTCTCTCTTCAAGAGATCTGTAGTGCGGCTACTTGGGCTTCTCAGCTCTTATTTGTCCGGCATTACAGGCTCGATGTTGCAGCGAAGCAGGACGCGCATTTTGGAGCACAGGTGCTTGCTCACAGAGTGGCCTGTTCCCACCCTAAGTAGGGAGTGCTTTTGTACATCCCATCAGTTAATGGATTCATCTGCTGCTGATGACAAAGAAGGGAAAATTAGGTTCTTACCTTGGTAATTTTCTTTCCTTTAGTCACAGCAGATGAATCCATGATCCCTCCCTGGCTGACTTTGTTGTACTTTGTTCAGTTCTTTCATGCAGATATATATCTCATCGGGAGAAGTTGGAAACCAGTTTTCAGGATTTCTACATGCTGTTTTATTACAGGAGGTTGAGATAGTCCCTCCTTTGTGTGATTATTGCTCCTGTTCTGGGGTGTTTCTTTGCTGTGAGGAAAATTTATGTTATTCTACCTTTATGATTCACTCTGCTTTGGAAATTTCTAATACTGAAGGCAGATGGGGCTAGCCATCCAAGGATCACTGTGGTTTTTCAGTGTTCTCTATCTCCACCTGCTGGTAGGCGGATACAACCCATCAGTTAATGGATTCATCTGCTGTGACTAAAGGAAAGAAAATTACCAAGGTAAGAACCTAAATTTTCCCTTCTTCTAACTTTTGTAGATCCTTTTTCATGTTTTCCATTCCCTCTGAGGTGACCACTCTATTACAAATCTTGGTATTATCTGTAAAAAAAGGCAAGTCTTAACTTTTAACCCTTCACCAGTGTTGCTCACAAATACATTGAACAGAATCAGCCCCAGCACCGATCCTTGAGGCACTCCACTATTTGTCTTTCCTTCCTCCAAGTGAATTCCATTGATCAGTATCCTCAGGAGTCTGTAAACCAGTCTCTAATTCAGTTCACCACTTTGGGTCCTTCAGCTTGTCGAGTTTATTCGAGAGCCTCCTATGAGGATCAGTGTCAAAGGCTTTGCTGAAATCCAAGTAGATTATATCTAGCGCACGTCCTCAATCTAACTCTCTGGTCACCCAAACAAAGAATTAAATTTAATTCATTTGGCATGATTTACCTTTGGCAAAACCATGTTGACTTAGATCTTGGATTCCAGGAAATTCGCTATGCTTTCCTTCAGCAATACTTCTATTAATTTTCCAGTAACCAAAGTGAGGCTTACCAGCCTGTAGTTTCCCACTTCTTCTATCACCACTTTTGTGAAGAGGGACCACATCCACTATTCTCAAATCCCGAGGAACCTCTCCTATCTACAAGGATAGGATTTATTAAACAAGTCTTTAAGGAACCACCAAAACCTCTCTAAACTCCCTCAATATCCTGGGATGGATCCTGCCCAGTCTTGTGGCTTTGTCCACCTTCAATTTTTCCAGCTGTTCATAAACATTTTTTTTCCGTGAATGGTGTGATATCCACTCCATTCTCATATGTATCTTTTGCCAGCCAATCATGGTCCTTCTCCAGGATTTTCTTCTGCGAGCACAGAAATATTTGTTTAGCATGTTTGCTTTTTCCTTGTCGCCTTCCACATAGCAGTCCACAGCATCTTTCATTCTTTCAAGTGGCTTGAGCTTTCATCAGCTGAGTAAAAATAACACTAGAGATCCCATGACACTGTGGGTGGCTAGATGAGAGGCCTTAAAAGAAGCAAACCCCATAGAAATCAAACAATCAAAGGCTGTGCAGAGATGGGTTTACCTTTTATTTGATCATAAGCTCCTATTGCACTAATACAGTTGGGTCTCGAGGCCTTCCTCTGAGAAGTGTAGACGGTATGCAAGCAGATTTTGAGCTGGGCAAGCAAAAGGATCTAGAGCCCTGTTATCACACCAGAAGGGAAACCTCTTCCATTTAAAACAGTATGACCTCCTAGTTGAAGCTCTTCTAGAAGTTACCAAGACCTAAGAAACACTATCAAGCAAGCCCAGTGAAACTAGAGTCAACTTCTTAATATCCAAGCTGTGATAGTTAGAGACGTGATGCCGGGAAGCAATGGTGTTCCATGCTCTTGCACTGTTGGAAAACATTTCAGTTTCACTGAACTTCTGACAGGAAGGTTCAACAGAAGAAGGAAGCAGACTTGCATTGGCCAGTAGGGGCTATGAGAATCATGGACTCTCTGTCTTGTCTCAGAGTCTGCACTATACAAACATAACATAGCAAATTACTACTACTACTTATTTCTAAAGCGCTACTAGACGTACGCAGCGCTGTACACTTGAACATGAAGAGACAGTCCCTGCTCGACAGAGCTTACAATCTAATTAGGACAAACAGGACAAACAAGAGATAAGGGAATATTAAAGTGAGGATGATAAAATAAGGGTTATGAACAAGTGAATAAGGGTTAAGAGTTAAAAGCTGCATCAAAAGGTGGGCTTTTAGCTTAGATTTGAAGACTGTCAGAGATGGAGCTTGACGTACCAGCTCAGGAAGTCTATTCCAGGCATATGGTGCAGCAAGATAAAAGGAACGGAGTCTGGAGTTAGCAGTGGAGGAGAAGGGTGCAGATAAGAGATATTTACCCAGTGAACGGAGTTCCCGGGGAGGAATGTAGGGAGAGATGAGAGTGGAGAGATACTGAGGAGCTAAAGAGTGAATGCACTTATAGGTCAATAAGAGGAGTTTGAACTGTATGCGGAAATGGATAGGAAGCCAGTGAAGTGACTTGAGGAGAGGGCTAATATGAGCATAACGACACTGGCGGAATATTAGTCGTGCAGCAGAATTTTGAACAGATTAAAGAGGACAGAGATGGCTAAGTGGGAGACCTGTGAGAAGCAAGTTGCAATAGTCTAAGCGAGAGGTGATAAGAGCGTGGATAAGGGTTCTGATAGTGTGCTCAGAAAGGAAAGGGCGAATTTTGCTGATATTATAGAGAAAGAAACGACAGGTTTTAGCAGTCTGCTGAATAGGTGCAGAGAAAAGAAGGAGGAGTAGAAGATGACCCCAAGGTTACAAGCTGATGTGACAGGAAAGATGAGATTGTTATCCACAGAAACAGAGAATGGGGGAGGAGAAGAGGTTGGTTTAGGGGGAAAGATGAGAAGCTCAGTCTTGGTCATGTTTAGTTTCAGATGGCGCTGAGACATCCAGGCAGGCTGATACTTTGGCCTGGATTTCGGCTGAGATTTCTGGTGTGGAGAGGTAGATCTGGGAGTCATCAGAATAAAGATGATACTGAAAACCATGGGATGAGATCAAAGTACCAAGGGAAGAAGTATAGATGGAGAAAAGAAGAGGTCTCAGTTGACAGTGGGCTAGAAGTAGAGGAGGATCCACTAGAGTATACACTAAAGGTACGCTGGGAGAGATAAGAAAAAACCAGGAAAGAACAGAGCCCTGAAATCCAAGTGAGGACAGCGTATCAAGGAGTAGGCTGTGATCAAAAGCAGCAGATAGGTCGAGAAGGATGAGGATAGAATAGAGACCTTTGGATCTGGCCAGGAACAGATCACAGGAGACTTTAGCAAGCGCTGTTTCAGTTGAATGAAGGGGGCGAAAGCCAGATTGAAGTGGATCAAGAATAGCTTGAGATGAAAGAAAGTCAAGGCAACGGCGGTGAACGTTCAAGTATCTTGGATAGGAAAGGAAGGAGGGAGATGGGGCGATAGTTGGAAGGACAGGTAGGGTCCAATGAAGATTTTTTAAGGAGTGGTGTGACTACGGAATGTTTGAAGGCATCAGGAACAGTCGCAGTGGACAGTGAAAGATTGAGGATATGACAGATAAAAGGGATGATAGTAGGAGATAGTGTTAAGTAGATGGGTGGGAATAGGATCAGAGGAACAGGTAGTTAGTTTCAAGGAGGAAATAAGATTTGTAGTTTCCTCTTCAGTGATTTCAGAAAAGGAAGAAAAGGAAGAAAAGGAGGCAGGGGTTGAAGGGTTGAGAGAATGGACTAAGGGAAGGAGAGCTGGAGGTGACCTGGTTGAGAATTCAAGTTTAATCTTGTGAACCTTATCATGAAAGAACTCAGCCAGAATCTGTGGAGAAAGTGAAGGGGGAGTTGGAGGTGAAGGCACTTTGAGGAGAGAGTTCCTTGTGGCAAAGAGACGTCAAGGGTTTGCGCCAAGAGAATTTGTCAACTGGATGTAACAGTCCTGTTTGGCAAGTAAAAGAGCAGACTGGAAGGAGGTCAGCAAGAATTTGAAATGTATGAAGGCCCATCCTGTGTGCCCATCCACTTATCTTCTCCTCTCCAGGTGCTCGTCCTAAGCTTTCTTAAATTCAGATACAGTTCATCTCAACCACCTCCACCGGTAGTCTGTTCTATGTTTAGCAAGTATGTTATTCAACAGGAGATACATATGGGTTCTGTGGGCTGTTTTCCGCTTAAAGCAGCAGACAACGGGAATGGTATGCTAATGCATTTAAATGTGCTGATCAGTATTCAAATGTGCATTCCAAGGTATGCACAGCCATTTACAAGCGATGCATAGAAAGGTCCGCCTGCCTTTACCAAAAGAAATTTTATGGGAAGTCTGGAGCAGCTAGTAGCATTGACAGTAGCTTCTCAGTGGAGAAGTTTGCTGCACAGCAACATCGTGGAGGCTGGGGTGGAAGGTGAGCGGCAGGACATGGAGAAAGCCGTAGCACTAGCTTCTCAGAGGGGCAGTCTGCTGCACAGCATCATTGGAGGCTAGAGCTACGCTTTGCGGAACAGCTATTGGCAACTGTGGGACACCTGCGCTGAAGCTCTTGACTCTCTCCCTCTGTGAGCTCATGTACCACAGCTCCTCCGTCCTCCTCATTTGTCATGGCATTGTACAGGTCCAGCATAAAAAGAGTAGCAGAGGAAGCCTGCTTTCTGGGTGAGAATGGCCTGTGAGGTACACCCAAGATGGAGAGGATTTCTCTCCATTTCCTTCCTTTCCTGGTTCCGCAGCCGCTTGTAGATGAAATTTCAGTGGACACAATTGTCTTCTAATCCTCCCTTGGCATGTCCTGTCCAGCATCTCCAGAGCAGTCATACCATAGCCCTAACCAAGGAATCCCTCCACAACCAGCGGAGCAATCTGGCTGCAATTCCCCCACTGCCGATATCATCGCTGGAGGAGATGGAGTGTCCCTTGGCACAGATCTGTTACACAGCTTTCATACACGTCAGAAACAGACAAGTGATCTGTTATACCACATGTGACAAACATATGGTAGCAAAACAGATCACTCGTCTGTTTCTGGCTTGTAAAACTGGTGTAAATAGAAGCCATGTAGCAGTGCAGGCTCTTCAGTGGCTACTGTATGTATGTGCTAGCGCTTTCCCCTACCGAGTAGCTCATTTGAATACAATTTCCTTTGGGAATAGCTTGCTATTTCCACGTTCGTAACTTTTACCTCTCCCTCTTCCTTTCTACTGAAAAAGATCTCTCTCTTTTTGTGGTAGAGGGCTATCTGCTATGAAGTTTTTCTTCCACAGCTTTCCTAATTGAAAAACCTGTTGGAGGATGGCTACCCTCTGACCCTCTTTGTTGGCTCTATTTTTGGTCTTGTAATACTTATTTTTGGATGTTTTGCAATATTGTTGTAAATCTTGTTAATCTGGCCCTGGTTCCTGGACTGTCTAGGAGCAAAATTGTTATTATACCATGGACATATCATGCCCTGTTTGTAGTCTACCTCATCACATTTACATTTCTCAAATATACTCTTAAGTTCCTTGCTAAACCAATCAACATTTTTCTTATAATCATCATGCAATACATCAAAGCATCGTTATCGCACAAAAAATGTAATTCTTTGTCTAGGTCGGATTTTACTGTCTCTTCTTGCTTTTTTGTTGTTTGTATAATTAAAATCATTACAACCTGTGAACATTTAAGGATCACCTCCCCATCTATAAATATATATAAAGCAGACGTGTGTATTTGTAACTTTGTCTAAACACCTCCGGCCCACAAAGAGCTATGGCCACTAAACCCGGCATGCAGACTCCACCTGCAGTTGCCGAGGTTGTTGTGTAGTTTGAAGCGATTTGGTTCACGGGGTACTCAGGGGAGGGGGAGCAATACCTCCATCCATTAAATGAATAGGCTGCAGGTCAGAAAGTACTTTCTTGCTGTTGCTAAGTGACAAACTAATGCAGTCATCTACTGAGAAAGCGAATGCTACATACCTGTAGAAGGTATTCTCCGAGGACAGCAGGCTGATTGTTCTCACTGATGGGTGACGTCCACGGCAGCCCCCTCCAACCGGAAACTTCACTAGCAAAGGCCTTTGCTAGTTCTCGCGCGCCCATGCGCGGCCGTCTTCCCGCCCGAACCGGCTCGTGTTCATCAGTCCCGTATGTAGCAAGACAAAGACAAGGGAAGACACAACTCCAAAGGGGAGGCGGGCGGGTTTGTGAGAACAATCAGCCTGCTGTCCTCGGAGAATACCTTCTACAGGTATGTAGCATTCGCTTTCTCCGAGGACAAGCAGGCTGCTTGTTCTCACTGATGGGGTATCCCTAGCCCCCAGGCTCACTCAAAACAACAAACATGGTCAATTGGGCCTCGCAACGGCGAGGACATAACTGAGATTGACCTAACAACTTATCCAACTAACTGAGAGTGTAGCCTGGAACAGAATAAAACATGGGCCTAGTGGGTGGAGTTGGATTCTAAACCCCGAACAGATTCTGAAGCACTGACTGCCCGAACCGACTGTCGCGTCGGGTATCCTGCTGCAGGCAGTAATGAGATGTGAATGTGTGGACAGATGACCACATCGCAGCTTTGCAAATCTCTTCAATACTGGCTGACTTCAAGTGGGCCACTGACGCAGCCATGGCTCTGACATTGTGAGCCGTGACATGACCCTCAAGAACCAGCCCAGCCTGGGCGTAAGTGAAGGAAATGCAATCTGCTAGCCAATTGGATATGGTGCGTTTCCCCACAGCCACTCCCCTCCTGTTGGGATCAAAAGAAACAAACAATTGGGCGGACTGTCTGTTGGGCTGTGTCCACTCCAGATAGAAGGCCAATGCTCTCTTGCAGTCCAATGTGTGCAGCTGACGTTCAGCAGGGCAGGAAGGAGGACGGGGAAAGAATGTTGGCAAGACAACTGACTGGTTCAGATGGAACTCCGACACTACCTTCGGCAAGAACTTAGGGTGAGTGCGGAGGACTACTCTGTTATGATGAAATTTGGTGTAAGGGGCCTGGGCTACCAGGGCCTGAAGCTCACTGACTCTACGAGCTGAAGTAACTGCCACCAAGAAAATGACCTTCCAGGTCAAGTACTTCAGATGGCAGGAGTTCAGTGGCTCAAAAGGAGGTTTCATCAGCTGGGTGAGAACGACACTGAGATCCCATGACACTGTAGGAGGTTTGACAGGGGGCTTTGACAAAAACAAACCTCTCATGAAGCGAACAACTAAAGGCTGTCCTGAGATCGGCTTACCTTCCACACGGTAATGGTATGAACTGATTGCGCTAAGGTGAACCCTTACAGAGTTGGTCTTGAGACCAGACTCAGACAAGTGCAGAAGGTATTCAAGCAGGGTCTGTGTAGGACAGGAGCAAGGATCTAGGGCCTTGCTGTCACACCAGAAGGCAAACCTCCTCCATAGAAAGAAGTAACTCCTCTTAGTGGAATCTTTTCTGGAAGCACCCTCCGACAGACCCAAAGAGGAAAAGTCTACGCTCTCAACATCCAGGCCGTGAGAGCCAGAGACCGGAGGTTGGGATGCAGAAGCGCCCCTTCGTCCTGTGTGATGAGGGTCGGAAAACACTCCAATCTCCAGGGTTCTTCGGAGGACAACTCCAGAAGAAGAGGGAACCAGATCTGACGCGGCCAAAAGGGAGCAATCAGAATCATGGTGCCCCGGTCTTGCTTGAGTTTCAACAAAGTCTTCCCCACCAGAGGTATGGGAGTGCAGGAGGAAGGCATCCGATGCCAGTCGACCGTGGGCCTGAAGTCTGGAACAGAACTGAGGGACCTTGTGGTTGGCTCGAGATGCGAAGAGATCTACCAAGGGGGTGCCCCACACTTGGAAAATCTGGCGCACCACTCTGGAGTTGAGCGACCACTCGTGAGGTTGCATAATCCTGCTCAACCTGTCGGCCAGACTGTTGTTTACGCCTGCCAGATATGTGGCTTGGAGCCACATGCCGTAACGGCGAGCCCAGAGCCATATGCTGACGGCTTCCTGACACAGGGGGCGAGATCCGGTGCCCCCCCTGCTTGTTGATGTAATACATGGCAACCTGGTTGTCTGTCTGAATTTGGATAATTTGATGGGACAGCCGATCTCTGAAAGCCTTCAGAGTGTTCCAGATCGCTCGTAACTCCAGGAGATTGATCTGCAGATCGCGTTCCTGGAGGGACCAGCTTCCTTGGGTGTGAAGTCCATCGACATGAGCTCCCCACCCCAGGAGAGACGCATCCGTAGTCAGCACCTTTTGTGGCTGAGGAATTTGGAAGGGGCGTCCCAGAGTCAAATTGGTCCAAATTGTCCACCAATACAGGGATTCGAGAAAACTCGTGGACAGGTGGATCACGTCCTCTAGATCCCCAGCAGCCTGAAACCACTGGGAAGCTAGGGTCCATTGAGCAGATCGCATGTGAAGGCGTGCCATGGGAGTCACATGGACTGTGGAGGCCATGTGGCCAAGCAATCTCAACATCTGCCGAGCTGTGATCTTCTCATACCCGGGAGACAAGGGACAGCAGATTGTTGGCCCTCGTCTCTGGGAGATAGGCCCGAGCCGTCCGAGAATCCAGCAGAGCTCCTATGAATTCGAGGCTCTGTACTGGGAGAAGGTGGGACTTTGGATAATTTATCACAAACCCCAGTAGCTCCAGGAGGCGAATAGTCATCTGCATGGACTGTAGAGCTCCTGCCTCGGATGTGTTCTTCACCAGCCAATCGCCGAGATAAGGGAACACGTGCACTCCGAGCCTGCGAAGCGCTGCTGCTACCACAGCTAGGCACTTTGTGAACAATCTGGGCACAGAGGCGAGCCCAAAGGGTAGCACACAGTACTGGAAGTGACGTGATCCCAGACGAAATCGAAGATACTGTCTGTGGGCTGGCAGTATCGAGATGTGTGTATAAGCATCCTTTAAGTCCAGAGAGCATAGCCAATCGTTTTGCTGAATCATGGGAAGAAGGGTGCCCAGGGAAAGCATCCTGAACTTTTTCTTGACCAGATATTTGTTCAGGGCCCTTAGGTCTAGGATGGGACGCATCCCCCCTGTTTTCTTTTCCACAAGGAAGTACCTGGAATAGAATCCCAGCCCTTCTTGCCCAGATGGCACGGGCTCGACTGCATTGGCGCTGAGAAGGGCGGAGAGTTCCTCTGCAAGTACCTGCTTGTGCTGGAAGCTGAAGGATTGAGCTCCCGGTGGGCAATTTGGAGGTTTCGAGGCCAAATTGAGGGTGTATCCTTGCTGGACTATTTGGAGGACCCACTGGTCGGAGGTTATGAGAGGCCACCTTTGGTGAAAAACTTTCAACCTCCCCCCGACCGGCAGATCGCCCGGCACAGACACTTTGACATAGGCTATGCTCTTCTGGAGCCAGTCAAAAGCTCGCCCCCTGCTTCTGCTGGGGAGCTGTGGGGCCTTGCTGAGGTGCACGCTGCTGACGAGAGCGCGTGCGCTGGGGCTTAGCTTGGGCCGCAGGCTGTCGAGAGGAAGGACTGTACCTACGCTTACCAGAAGAGTAGGGAACAGTCCTCCTTCCCCCATAAAAACGTCTACCTGAAGAGGTAGATGCTGAAGGCTGCCGGCGGGAGAATTTGTCAAAAGCGTTATCCTGCTGGTGGAGCTGCTCTACCACCTGTTCGACTTTTTCTCCAAAAATGTTGTCCGCTCGGCAAGGGGAGTCCGCAATCCGCTGCTGGATTCTATTCTCCAGGTCGGAGGCACGCAGCCATGAGAGTCTGCGCATCACCTTGAGCAGCAGCCCTGGACGCAACATCAAAGGTATCATATACCCCTCTGGCCAGGAATTTTCTGCACGCCTTCAGCTGCCTGACCACCTTCTGAAACGGCTTGGCTTGCTCAGAAGGGAGCTTGTCCACCAAGCCCGCCAACTGCCGCACATTGTTCCGCACGTGAATGCTCGTGTAGAGCTGGTAGGACTGAATCTTGGCCACGAGCATTGAAGAATGGTAGGCCTTCCACCCAAAGGAGTCTAAGGTTCTAGAGTCCTTGCCCGGGGGCACCGAAGCATGTTCCCTAGAACTCTTAGCCTTCTTTAGGGCCAGATCCACCACCCCAGAGTCGTGAGGCAACTGAGTGCGCATCAGCTCTGGGTCCCCATGGATCCGGTACTGGGACTCGATCTTCTTGGGAATGTGGGGATTAGTTAAAAGCTTGGTCCAGTTCGCCAGCAATATCTTTTTTAGGACATGATGCATGGGTACTGTGGACGCTTCCTTAGGTGGAGAAGGATAGTCCAAGAGCTCAAACATTTCAGCCCTGGGCTCATCCTCCACAACCACCGGGAAGGGGATGGCCGTAGACATCTCCCGGACAAAGGCCGCGAAAGACAGACTCTCGGGAGGAGAAAGCTGCCTTTCAGGGGAGGGAGTGGGATCAGAAGGAAGGCCATCAGACTCCTCGTCAGAGAAATATCTGATGTCCTCCTCCTCCTCCCACGAGGCCTCACCATCGGTATCAGACACAAGTTCGTGAACCTGTGTCTGAAGCCGTGCCCGACTCAACTCCGTGGAAACACGACCACGGTGGGAGCGTCGAGAGGTAGACTCCCTCGTCAGCACCGGCGAAGCTCCCTCCACTGACGTTGTTGGGGAGTCTTCCTGGGAGGCGGCGGCCACTGGTACCGCAAGCGGTACCGATGTCGGAGACCTCACCCCGGGCAAAGGGCCAGCTGGCGCCTCGCTCGACGGTACCGGTGGCGCAAGCACCCCTGGTACCGGAGGGGAAGGGCGCAACGGGTCTCCCAGGATCTCTGGGAGAACGGCCCGGAGACTCTCGTGCAGAGCGGCTGTGGAGAAAGATATGGAAGCCGATGCAGGCGTTGAGGTCAGAGTCTGTTCTGGGCGTGGAGGCGGTTCCGGCCTGTCCAAGGTGGAGCGCATCGACACCTCCTGAACAGAGGGTGAGCGATCCTCTCGGTGCCGATGCCTACTGGGTGCCGACTCCCTCGGCGACCCAGAGCTCTCGGTACCGACGCGGGAAGGAGACCGGTGTCGATGCTTCTTTGATTTCTTCAAACGAAGCATGTCACCAGAGCTTCCCGGTACCGACGAGGAGGACGTAGAATCCAGCCGTCGCTTCCTCGGGGCCGAGGCCGAAGAAGGCTGGTCTCAGGGGGGCTGTACCGCAGGAGCCCTCAGGGCAGGAGGAGACCCACCCGAAGGCTCACCGCCACCAGCAGGGGAATGGACAGCCCTCACCTGCACTCCAGTCGAAGCACCACCGTCTGACGACATCAGCAACAGCGGAGGTCCCGGTACCACCGACGCAGCCTTCCGATGTCTCGGTACCGACGATGCAGAGGGTCAAAACCTCGATGCCGTCAATGCAGTCAATGCCGAGGTCGAAGACTTCGATGCTGTCGACGTCGATGCACTCGATGCCTCCGGTGCTGTTGTCGACGAAGAGCCCCAGAACAACACGTTCCACTGGGCCAATCTCACTACCTGAGTCCTCTTCTGTAAAAGAGCACAAAGACTACAGGCCTGCGGGCGGTGCCCAGCTCCCAGACACTGAAGACACGAAGCGTGCCTATCAGTGAGCGAGATTACCCGGGCGCACTGGGTGCACTTCTTGAAGCCGCTGGGAGACTTCGATGACATGGGCGGAAAAATCACGCCAGCGAAATCAAAATTCGTGATGGCGACGAAGGCATCAAAAATAAGGGAGAGAGAAAAAAACCCGTACCGAGGCCACGAAACAGGCCTACCCCGAAAGCGAAAGGAAACTTACGCCGGGGAAAACAAACTGGACACACGGAAAGGGACAAAGACCAAAAGGGCTCTTTTTTTTTTTTTTTTACGAAAATCGCGAAGACGCGCGAGGGTCAACTTGAGGGGCACGAAACGGCGGCAAAACACGGCCGTCCCGAGCGCGGACAAAAGAAGACTGATGAACACGAGCCGGTTCGGGCGGGAAGACGGCCGCGCATGCGCGGTGCGCATGGGCGCGCGAGGACTAGCAAAGGCCTTTGCTAGTGAACTTTCCGGTTGGAGGGGGCTGCCGTGGACGTCACCCATCAGTGAGAACAAGCAGCCTGCTTGTCCTCGGAGAAATGCCTTGTCCTTCAAGTATGAAGCTTTCCCCCACCATTTACTTCCCCCTTTCTGTTGTGAACTTGGGTAGAGAGGCAGAGATTGGCAGGAAAAAAATCAGAAAGATGACTGGGGGTGGAGGTTGCATTGAAGAACAATGATCTAGGTCATACATCATGTTACAACCAAGATATGTGTATTTATCCACATTCTCCAATTGAGTTCCATCCATAGAAATATTCTTAACAGTTGTCTTTTCACCAAATACCATTATTTTTGTTTTATCAAAGTTCATAATCAGTCCATATCTCTTTTCTTCATTCAGTGTTTGCATCATGTGCCACAGTCATATCACATGGTGGCTATGCATGAAGGACCAGATTCTATATAAGGTATGGTAACTAGACAAAAATGACTCATCCAGCCTACCCAGTAATGATAGTTATAGATGTACTTACTACTGCTCCCTGTCTTCAGAGCAAAGTCATTTCACTGTTATGCTAAGCTGAAGCTTCTTGGGGGCATGAAGCCTGTAATCATAAAATGCTATATATGTAATATAACAAGGTTCATTGATTTAGGTCCTTCTAAATTGCCCTGTCCAATACTACTGTACCCTTCTTAGTTACTCTGGCCAAGAATAAGGGGACAAGTTTAGGAGTACATTGGTAATGGTGGGTCCTTACCTGAAGAAGGAGGCTCGGATTTACTGAAGAGGTCCCTCCAAGAAGCATCCAAGAACATGCTGCTGTAGCGGCTGTCCACAGAGCTGATGTACTTTGCGACAGGGTGGGAACCTGCAAAGGATGAATGGCAAAACTGTTAGGCACAACTGCTATATGGGGAAAAAGGATTCTGGAAAGTATTCCAGTAAACACACAAGACCATTTGCTCACCTAGGTTTTCTGTGCCTCTCTCATTTGCTTAAGCCATGGTAATTTGGGGAAGGGCTTATGCTTTTAAGTGTGAAATCACAAAGTAAGTGGCATGTATGGGGTTCACAGAAATTATTAGTTGACATAAGCAATGGATGCTGTAGGCAGCATCTCTTTGGATACAAAAATGAAAGGATGCTTTTAAGTACACCAATGATTGGGTACTGTAGGCATTGCATTAAGTTATCTGGGCTGGGCCAGGGGAGTGTCCAGCTGAAGTTTTCTGCTTGCCAAAGGCTTAGGGTCTACTCTTTAGAAAAACTGAATAGTCACTTAAGGGAGTGGAGTGGGTAGGAGATAGCTACTCTATAGAACACTCTCCTAATACATTAAGTCCATGTCCCATAATCCTTTCCATGTCTTATCCAACTGCTTGTCCTTTCCAATCTGTGCACAAGGGTTCAATTCTAATTTGAGATCCCAATCTTTACAAAACCAAATCAGATTTACAATAAAAACATTAAAAGAGTTTAATAATAAAATCAACATTAAAACACAAACTTAAACAAAACAAAATACATGAACATTACTACCTCAACTTTCTTCATACACCATCACCCAGTTCTTTGCTCCCCAAGTTCAATCAACATTCCAGAAATACCAAACAGAATCGGGTAACCATTTTTTAAACAAAGACATAGGCAATTGACTTCAAACAGTAAAGAGTTCCAAAGCAATGGGGCTGCATATCTAAACTACCCTATTTGCAATCAATCAAATCTTAAAAGGGCTGGGGATCTACAGTAAAGCCTGCTGGGATAATAGCAAAGTTCTATGTGCAGATAATTGGATAACATTAGAGCCAAATAACATGGAATTCTGTAACTTAATACTGTAAACACAAAACAGAAATTTAAACATTACTCTAATAAAACTGGGTAACTAATGGAACTAGATAAGTAGAGGGATCAAATGATCTTGTTCACCTATCCAGTAGTAAATTTGGTCTATATTCTAGACAATCTGCAGTCTCTTCAGATATTTATTAGGTAGGTCTTGATATAGAGCATAACAATAGTCTGGTTTACTGATAACATGAGGGTACCAGTATAACCAAATCAATTTAGAATATCATACAGAGGAACTGAAAAAAAATCTCAGTGAACTTGGAAGATGTCATTAAAGAGCAGCAAATCAATGGATAGTATACATCCCAATGTACTTAAAAAACTAAAAAATGAAATTACAAATCTATTATTGATAAATCTGTAACCTGTCATTAAATTATCCACAGTACCCAAAGATTAGAAGGTGGCCAATGCAACACCAATTTTTAAAATAGGTTCCATGGGTGAAAGTCGGATATAAGTGTTGGGTAAAATAGTAGAAATATAAAAAACAAAATTAAACACACATGGTTTAAATAAGACAGAGACAACATGGATTCAGCCAAGGGAAATCTTGTCTCACTAATATGCTACATTTTTTTGAAGGCATGAAAAAATAAGTGGTTAAAGGTGAGCTGGTTGATGTACTGTGTCCAGATTTTGAGGAAGCTTTTTTGACAGAGTCCCTCATGAGAGACTCCTAAGAAACTTGTTAAGCCATGGGTTAGGACGCAATGTTCTCTTATGGACTGGAAACAGGTTAAAAGAAAAGAGTGGGGTTAAACTGCCAGTTTTCTCAATGAAGGAAAGTGCACAGTGAAGTGCCACAAGGATATATACTGTGATTGGTGCTTTTTAACATTCAATGATCACAGACACAAAACTATTCAAAATTGTTAAATCACATGCTGACTGCGTGAAATTGCAAGACAACCTTAAGAGGCTGGAAGACTGGGCATCCAAATGGCAAATGAAATTTACTGTGAACAAATGCAAAGAAATGCAAATTGAAAACCACCACCCAAATTATAGCTACTTGATGCTAGGTTCCACACCAGAAGTCATCATGAAAAGGATTTAATTGTCATTGAGGTGGTAGCCAAAAACATAAACAATGTTACGAATTATTAGGAAAGGACTAGAGAATAAAATAAAGAATGTCATAAAGCCGCTGTATTACTCAATGGTGAGACTGCATCTCGAGTACTGTGTGCAATTCTGGTATCATTTCTCAAAAAAAAAATGTAGTAGACCTGGAAAAGGTACAAAGAAGGGCAACCAAAATGATTAAGAGAATGGAGGGAATGGAACTCCTCTCATATGAGAAAAGGAGGGCTCTTCAGCTTGGAGAAGAGACCGCCGAGGGAAGATATGATAGACCTCTATAAAACCCCGAATGAGAATAGGTAAAGTAAATCAACTGTTTACTTTTCAAAATAAATACAAAGATATGGGGAAACTCATGAATTTACATAGTAGCACAATTAAAACAAATAGGAGAAAATATTTTGTCACTCCATGTGTAGTTAAGCTATGGAATTCACGGCCAGAGTGTACAAGTAGTTAACATAGCTGGGTTTAAGAAAAATTTGGACAAATGCCTGGAGACATTTGTCCATAGACTGTTGAGATAACTTCTGGGGATAAGCAGTGGCTTTCCCCAGGTCTAAGTAACAAGGAATCTTCTTACATTTTGGAACTCTGCCAGGTACTTGTGACCCCCAACTGGGCACTGCTGGATATAGGACTCTTGGTCTGGTCCAGTAGGGCATCTCTTATGTTCGATACAGTCAACCACCTAATACTATACATAACATGACCAACAACTCTAGATAAATCAAAATGGTATCTTGACCCTTGACTGCAACTAGATGTATCTCATCCAACAGAGGCCAAAAGTAATTCTGTGCTATGCCCATTGAGGAATCCAGATTCCGTAGATCTATTCCTTCTAAACAGGATTCCTTTGTGTTTATCCCATGCATGTTTGAATTCGATTACCGGTTTCATCTCCACCACCTCCTGCGGGACAGATTTCCATGTATCCACCATCCTCTCCGTGAAAAAATACTTCCTGACATTACTCCTGAGTCTGCCCCCCTTCAAACTCAATTCATGGCCTCTAGTTCTACCACCTTCCCATCTCCAGTAAAGGTTTGTTTATGGATTAAATAACCTCACTTTGTTTTCAGCCATAACCAATTTTTTTCACAAATTCCTACTTAGCATTCTTTATCTAGCCTATCATGGGGCTATTTATCTCTCCGAATTTTCCTCCATTTTCTCGTAAGCTGACAAGCCATAAAGTTGGATGGTACCAGGAGTGGTTTCACTGGAATTATCAGTGTTGTTCCTTAAAAGAAAACCGAACACAGAAGAACAAGCCTCCACAACAGCACACCAGGCAAGAAGTAACTGCTGCCAGTAAATCTTTATTGCACTTCTATAAGTCTTCTGGAAGTGCAATGAAGATTTACTGCATCAATTACCTATTTTTGCCTTCTCCACTGTGTGTGTGGGGTTTTTTTGTGTGTGTGTTCCTTAAAGGAGCAAATTTAAAAGCGCATGGTTCGGGATAAGGTATCTTGCAAGGATACCTCACAAACAGGGAACATAGGGTTTCTGGATAGTGAGGTTGCACAACAGACCGTGGTAGGCCAGGTGCCCTTAAATACAACCAAAGATCAGACAAAAGATGGCAAATCATTAGTGTCAAGTACTAAGCATCATGCAAATAGGAACAATAAACATGCTCTGAAATGTCTATATGCAAATGCTAGGAGTCTAAGAAATAAGATGGGAAAGTTGGAATATATTGCACTAAATGAAAAATTGGATATAATAGGCATTACTGAGAGCTGGTGGAAGGAGGATAACCAGTGAGACACGGAGGTAGGGTATTATTATGGATTAAGAACTGGTTGAAAGATAGGAAGCAGAGAGTAGGATTGCGTGGCCAGTATTCTCAGTGGAGGAGGGTAGTTAGTGGGGTCCCGCAGGGGTCTGTGCTGGGTCCGTTGCTTTTTAATGTATTTATAAATGACCTAGAGATGGGAATAACTAGTGAGGTAATTAAATTCGCCGATGACACAAAATTATTCAGGGTCGTCAAGTCGCAGGAGGAATGTGAACGATTACAGGAGGACCTTGCGAGACTGGGAGAATGGGCGTGCAAGTGGCAGATGAAGTTCAATGTTGACAAGTGCAAAGTGATGCATGTGGGTAAGAGGAACCCGAATTATAGCTACGTCTTGCAAGGTTCCGCGTTAGGAGTTACGGATCAAGAAAGGGATCTGGGTGTCGTCATCGATGATACGCTGAAACCTTCTGCTCAGTGTGCTGCTGCGGCTAGGAAAGCGAATAGAATGTTGGGTGTTATTAGGAAGGGTATGGAGTCCAGGTGTGCGGATGTTATAATGCCGTTGTATCGCTCCATGGTGCGACCGCACCTGGAGTATTGTGTTCAGTACTGGTCTCCGTATCTCAAAAAAGATATAGTAGAATTGGAAAAGGTACAGCGAAGGGCGACGAAAATGATAGTGGGGATGAGACGACTTTCCTATGAAGAGAGGCTGAGAAGGCTAGGGCTTTTCAGCTTGGAGAAGAGACGGCTGAGGGGAGATATGATAGAAGTGTATAAAATAATGAGTGGAATGGATCGGGTGGATGTGAAGCGACTGTTCACGCTATCCAAAAATACTAGGACTAGAGGGCATGAGTTGAAGCTACAGTGTGGTAAATTTAAAACGAATCGGAGAAAATTTTTCTTCACCCAACGTGTAATTAGACTCTGGAATTCGTTGCCGGAGAACGTGGTACGGGCGGTTAGCTTGACGGAGTTTAAAAAGGGGTTAGATAGATTCCTAAAGGACAAGTCCATAGACCGCTATTAAATGGACTTGGAAAAATTCCGCATTTTTAGGTATAACTTGTCTGGAATGTTTTTACGTTTGGGGAGCGTGCCAGGTGCCCTTGACCTGGATTGGCCACTGTCGGTGACAGGATGCTGGGCTAGATGGACCTTTGGTCTTTCCCAGTATGGCACTACTTATGTACTTATGTACTTATACCAGGGTACAAAGTATATTGTAGTGATAGGGTGGACTGGACTGGTGGAGGGGTAGCATTGTATATTAACGAGAGCCTTGACTCAGATAGATTACAAATTCAGCAGGACACAAATCACACCTTTGAATCATTGTGGGTTGAAATTCCATGTATAAAAGGGAAAAGGACGGTGATAGCAGTGTACTACCGTCCACCTTGCCAGGATAAGAAGGTAGAAGCAGAAATGATAGAAGAAATCAGAGATGCAAACAAAATGGGCAATGTGATAATAATGGGTGACTTCAATTATCCAAATATAGACTGGGTAAATGTAACATCGGGACACGCTAGAGAGGTACAATTCCTTGATGAAATCAAGGACAGCTTTATGGAGCAGCTGGTGCAGGAGCCGACGAGAGAAGGAAAAATTCTAGACTTGGTCCTTAGTGGAGCGCATGATCTGGTGTGGGACGTTATGGTACTGGGGCCGCTTGATAACAGTGATCATAATATGATCAGTTTTGATATCAACCTTGAAGTAACTATACACAGGAAGTCAAATACATTAGCGTTTAACTTTAAAAAAGGAGACTATGATAAAATGAGAAGAACGGTAAAAAAAAAAAAAACTTAGGGGGACAACTGAGAGGGTAAAAACCGTACAACAGGCATGGACGCTGTTCAAAAACACCATCCTGGAGGCCCAGGCCAAACATATTCCGCAAATTAGAAAAGAAAGACGGAAGTCCAAAGGACAACCGGCGTGGTTGAAAAGTGGGGTAAAGGAAGCTATTAGGGCTAAAAGAAACGCCTTCAGAAAATGGAAGAAGGAACCGTCTGAAAATAACAAGAAGCAGCATAAGGAGTGTCAAAGCAAATGCAAGGCGCAGATAAAGAAGGCCAAGAGGGATTACGAAAAAAAGATAGCATTAGAGGCAAAAAAGCACAGCAAAACCTTTTTTCTGTATATTAAAAGCAGGAAGCCGGTAAAAGAATCGGTTGGGCTGCTGGATACAGAGGGGTAAAAGGGGTGATCAAGGAAGATAAAGACGTAGCAGAGAGCTTGAATGAATTCTTTGCTTCTGTCTTCACAGAGGAAGATTTGGGTGGGATACCGGTGTCGGAAATGGTATTTCAAGCGGACGAGTCAGAGATACTTACTGACTTCACGGTAAACCTGGAGGACGTAATGGGGCAGTTCAGCAAACTGAAGAGTAGAAAATCTCCTGGACCGGATGGTATTCATCCTAGAGTACTGACAGAACTGAAAAATGAGCTTGCGGAGCTACTGTTAGTGATATGCAACTTATCCTTAAAATTGAGCGTGGTACCGGAAGATTGGAGGGTGGCCAATGTAACGCCCATTTTTAAAAAAGGTTCCAGGGGAGATCCAGGAAATTATAGACCGGTGAGTCTGACGTCGGTGCCGGGGAAAATGGTAGAGGCTATTATCAAAAACAAAATTACAGAGCACATCCGAGGACATGGATTACTGAGACCGAGTCAGCACGGCTTTTGTGTGGGGAAATCTTGCCTGACCAATTTACTTCAATTCTTTGAAGGAGTAAACAAACATGTGGACAAAGGGGAGCCGGTTGATATCGTGTATCTGGATTTTCAAAAGGCATTTGACAAGGTACCTCATGAAAGGCTACAGAGGAAATTGGAGGGTCATGGGATAGGAGGAAATGTCCTATTGTAGATTAAAAACTGGTTGAAGGATAGGAAACAGAGAGTGGGTTAAATGGGCAGTATTCACAATGGATAAAGGTAGTTAGTGGGGTTCCTCAGGGGTCTGTGCTAGGACTGCTGCTTTTTAATATATTTATAAATGATTTAGAGATGGGAGTAACTAGCGAGGTAATTAAATTTGCTGATGACACAAAGTTATTCAAAGTCGTTAACTCGCGACAGGATTGTGAAAAATTACAGAAGGATCTTACGAGACTGGGCGGCTAAATGGCAGATGACGTTTAATGTGAGCAAGTGCAAGGTGATGCATGTGGGAAAAAAGAATCCGAATTATAGCTACGTCATGCAAGGTTCCACATTAGGAGTTACGGACCAAGAAAGGGATCTGGGTGTCATCGTCGATAATACGCTGAAACCTTCTGCTCAGTGTGCTGCTGCGGCTCGGAAAGCGAATAGAATGTTGGGTATTATTAGGAAAGGTATGGAAAACAGGTGTGAGGATGTTATAATGCCGTTGTATCGCTCCATGGTGCGACCGCACCTTGAGTATTGTGTTCAATTCTGGTCGCCGCATCTCAAGAAAGATATAGTAGAATTGGAAAAGGTGCAGCGAAGGGCGACTAAAATGATAGCGGGGATGGGACGACTTCCCTATGAAGAAAGACTAAGGAGGCTAGGGCTTTTCAGCTTGGAGAAGAGACAGCTGAGGGGAGACATGATAGAGGTATATAAAATAATGAGTGGAGTGGAACAGGTGGATGTGAAGCGTCTGTTCACGCTTTCCAAAAATACTAGGACTAGGGGGCATGCGATGAAACTACAGTGTAGTAAATTTAAAACAAATCGGAGAAAATTATTCTTCATCCAACACGTAATTAAACTCTGGAATTCGTTGCCAGAGAATGTGGTGAAGGTGGTTAGCTTAGCAGAGTTTAAAAAGGGGTTAGACGGTTTCCTAAAGAACAAGTCCATAAACCGCTACTAAATGGACTTGGGAAAAATCCACAATTCCAGGAATAACGTATAGAATGTTTGTACATTTGGGAAGCTTGCCAGGTGCCCTTGGCCTGGATTGGCCACTGTCATGGACAGGATGCTGGGCTCGATGGACCCTTGGTCTTTTCCCAGTGTGGCATTACTTATGTACTATTGATGGTAAAATCGTGTTCCACATTTCTACACAATTCTCAGCCAAAATGATGCTGAACTGAAAATCCCTCAAATGTAATACCAATAATATTTCCTGACTAGAAATCAGGGCTAAATTGCTATGACCCCCCAAAACACACACAAATTACCTCCTAAAAGACCCATAACACTGAATAATGATTTGGACATTCAAAGATTTCTTCCTGTCCTCCTACTTCCCCAGAGTTGGAAGACTAAAATCCAATATATAACTACAAGTTGGAGCAAGGAAATATTTTACATAAAATCTAATAAGAATATACCCTCTTGGCACACAGCACAAAAATATCAAAATTAATGAATGGCATATTACTAGCAGCTAGATGTGTCATCACTAAATATTGGGAGAGACAGACACTCCATATCCTTTTTGAGTGGCAACAAAAAGTTTTACAAATTGTTATTATGGATCAAATATACAAAATACAGACAAAAAAGGTACAAGCAGCTGACAGCTGGGAACAGGACCGCCAAAGACAAACAAATAGGAATGGAAGAGTGGTAGAATCTGAATGATTTTCAGAGGACTGTGTTCATGAGGAGCTGGCTAAACTATAACAGTGGACAAAGCGATGGGGCAGAATGGCATACATCTTAGGGTACTGAAGAAACTTAAGGGAAGTTCTAGTGGCTCCGTGGCTGACCTTTTCGATGCTTCTCTAGAATCAGGAGTGGTCCCTCAGGACTAGAGAATAGCAGATGTGGTCCCTCTCCACAAAAGTGAAAGTAAAAGCAGAGCCGGTGGTGGGAGGCGGGGCTGGTGGTTGGGAGGAGGGGATAGTGCTGGGCAGATTTGTACGGTCTGTGCCCTGAAAATGACAGTTACAAATCAAGGTAAGATATACACAAAAAGGTAAAATTATGTATCATACCTGATAATTTTCTTTCCATTAATCATAGCTGATCAATCCATAGACTGGTGGGTTGTGTCCATCTACCAGCAGGTGGAGATAGAGAGCAATCATTTTGCCTCCCAATATGTGGTCATGTGCTGCCGGAAACTCCTCAGTATGTCGATATCAAAGCTCCATCCACAGGACTCAGCACTTAGAGAATTACACCCACAAAGGGACACTCTGCCCAGCTCACCACCGCCAAAACGGGGGAGGGGAGTCAACCCAGTTCATCCCCACACAAGTGGGGAGGGGAATCCGTCCAGCTCATCCCCGCGGAGCGGGGGAGGGACACCACACCCGCCGATGTGGGGGGGATCTGGCTTATCCTGCGACCGCAACCGTCGGAGGAGCTGGCTGACCCTAACACCGCCGAAGCGGGAGGGATATAAGGCTGCCCTACTGCCGCACGAAGCGGGAGGGAGCGCCGGCAGAATTTAGGTCTCAATCCAGCCCCGAAAACGGAGGGAAGAGGAATGCAGCAGCTCACTGTAACACAAAATCGTCTCAACTCCAGAAGAATTCAATCGAAAAAACTTGAACACGAAGATCCTCCTGAACAGGAACTGAAGACTAAACTTGAACCTGAAATGCAACCAGAATATAAACAGTACAGATATCTGGGAGGGGCTATGGATTGATCAGCTATGATTAATGGAAAGAAAATTATCAGGTATGATACATAATTTTACCTTCCATATCATCATGCTGATCAATCCATAGACTGGTGGGATGTACCGAAGCAGTACTCACCCAGGGCGGGACATAGAAATCCCTGACCGCAACATTGAAGCTCCAAACCGGGCCTCCGCCTGAGCAGCCACAGTAAAGCGGTAATGACTGGAGAAGGTATGAGCCGATGCCCAAGTTGCCGCCTTACAAATCTCTTCCAAGGAGACGGACCCGGCCTCTGCCATCGAGGCCGCCTGTGCTCTAGTGGAGTGAGCCTTCAGTTGGATAGGCGGCACCTTCCCCGCGGCCACATAAGCCGCTGCAATGGTTTCCTTGACCCATCGTGCCACTGTAGGCTTGGATGCCTGCAGACCCTTACGAGGACCTGCGAACAGCACAGATGATCAGACTTCCGGAAATCATTGGTCACTTCCAAGTATCTGATAATGACTCATCTCATATCTAGATATTTGAGAGCAGAGTACTCCTCTGGGTAGTCCTCCCTACGAAAGGAGGGTAGGCAGAGCTGCTGATTCACATGGAAGCGAGAAACAATCTTGGGCAGGAAGGAAGGCACCGTGCGAATAGACACTCCTGCCTCAGTGAACTGCAGGAAGGGTTCCCGACATGATAGCGCCTGGAGCTCGGAAACTCTGGCTGAAGTGATAGCCACCAAAAAGACTGCTTTCAACGTCAGGTCTTTCAGAGATGCCCTCGACAAGGGTTCAAAAGGCGGCTTCTGCAAGGCTCTTAGCACCAAATTGAGATTCCACGCAGGCACCACCGAGCGCAGAGGAGGGCGCAGGTGATTAACTCCCTTGAGAAAGCGCACCACATCTGGCTGCGAGGCCAGGGAAGCACCCTTCAGGCGACCCCTGAAGCAAGCCAGAGCCGCTACCTGGACTTTAAGGGAACTGAGCGACAGGCCTTTCTCCAGACCTTCTTGCAGGAACGCCAGCACTGAAGAAATTGGAGCAGTGAAGGGAGAAAGTGAGCCTGCCTCACACCACGATGCAAAGGTACGCCAAACCCTGGCGTAAGCAGTAGAAGTAGAGCGCTTCCTCGCTCTCAGCATAGTGGCGATGATCTTGTCTGAGAAGCCCTTCTTCCTCAGACGCTGCCGCTCAATAGCCAGGCCGTAAGACCAAAGGGGGAGGGATCCTCCATCACCACAGGACCCTGATGCAACAGGCCCGGCCCCGCTGGCAGCCGCAGAGGGCCGTCCACTGAGAGCCTGATCAAGTCCGCATACCAGGGACGTCTGGGCCAGTCCGGACACACCAGGATTATCCGGCCCGGATGCTTTGCCACCCGGTCTAGCACCCTGCCCAACATGGGCCAGGGCGGGAACACATAGAGAAGCTCCTGTGTCGGCCACTGTTGGAGAAGAGCATCTACTCCCAGAGATTGAGGGTCCCGTCCTCTGCTGAAAAAGCGCGGCACTTGGCAATTGGCCGATGACGCCATCAGATCTAGGCTCAGCTGGCCCCAGCGCTTCGTGATGTCCAAGAACGCGTGAGCCGATAGCTGCCACTCTCCGGGATCCAAGGTATGGCGACTGAGAAAGTCCGCCTTGACATTCATGACTCCGGCAATGTGGGCCGCCGACAGCTGTTCCAGGTTCGCTTCTGCCCACTGGCATAGATTCGTGGCCTCCTTGGCTAGAGGGGCGCTCTTGGTACCTCCCTGGTGATTGACATAGGCCACAGCCGTGGCATTGTCCGACAGGACCCGTACTGGCTTCAACGCCAGTACCAGGAGAAACTCCAAAAGCGCCAACCGAATGGCTCTGAGTTCCAGGAGGTTGATAGACCACTTTGCCTCTGCAGGAGACCAGAGCCCCTGCGCTGTCCTTCCCAAGCAGTGGGCTACCCAGCCCGTCAAAGAGGCGTCCGTCGTGACGACAACCCACTCCGGGGTCAAAAGAGGCATCCCTGCGGACAACTTGTCTGTCCTCAGCCACCAGCTCAGCGCCTTGCGCACCGCTGGGTCCAAGGGAAGGCGCACAGCGTAATCCTCCGACACTGGAGTCCAGCGCTGCAGCAGAGAGAGTTGTAGTGGTCTCATATGAGCCCTGGCCCAGGGCACTACTTCCATCGTGGCCGTCATAGCCCAACAGCTGCACATAGTCCCAAGCCCGAAGAGGAGAGGCTACTAGGAACTGGTCCACCTGAGCCTGAAGCTTGACAATCCGATTGTCCGGCAGGAACACTCTGCCCACTTGGGTGTCGAAACGAACTCCCAGATACTCCAGGGACTGAGTCGGGCGCAGCTGGCTTTTCTCCCAGTTGATGATCCACCTCAGGGAGCTCAAAAGAGCAATCACCCGGTCTACAGCTCTGCCGCACTCTGCATAAGAGGGGGCTCGGATCAACCAGTCGTCCAGATAAGGATGGACTTGTACTCCTTCCTTTCGTAGGAAGGCCGCGATGACCACCATTACTTTGGAGAAGGTCTGCGGAGCAGTAGCCAACCCGAACGGGAGGGCTCTGAACTGAAAGTGTCGGCCCAGGACTGTAAAACGCAGAAAGCGTTGATGAGGAGGCCAGATAGGAATAGCAAGTAAGCTTCCTTGATGTCCAAGGATGCCAGGAACTCCCCTGCCTTCACTGCCGCTATAACAGAGCAGAGAGTCTCCATTCGGAAGTGCCGAACTTTCAAGGCCCGATTGACCCCTTTGAGGTCGAGGAAAGGCCGTACAGAACCTCCTTTCTTTGGTACCACAAAGTAAATGGAATAACGTCCCTTGCCAAGCTGATCTTCTGGCACTGGAACGACCGCACCCAGGCGGATCAGATTGTCCAAAGACTGCTGCACTGCCACAGCTTTGACCGGAGACTTGCAGGGAGAGTGCACAAACCCATCTCTTAAGGGTCGGCAGAACTCTAGCTTGTAGCTGTCTCTGATGACTTCCAGCACCCAAGCGTCTGAAGTTACCCTGGTCCACTCGCCCAGAAACGAGGACAGGCGTCCTCCAATCTGCACTGGGCCATGGACCAGGGCCCCGTCATTGGGTACGAGACCCCGGGGGAGGACCGGAGGACGCACCTCCGGGACGGCGGTCTCTGCGAAAGGAATGCTGCTTGGGGGAGAAGTTCCTCTTGAAGGAAGAGGGGGCAGAGGAGCCCGACTTGCCCGGGCGATACCGACGGGCTTCCTGAAACCGTCCTTTGGAGGAACCGGGGCGAGCATCACTGGCCCGAGCCCTGACCTCTGGTAACCTCTTGCCCTTAGACGTGCCGAGATTGGTCACAATTTTGTCCAGCTCGACCCCAAAGAGCAGCTTGCCTTTAAAAGGCAACTTAGCCAGGCGAGACTTAAGAGGCGTGGTCAGCAGACCAATGCTTCAGCCAAAGCCAACGCCGTGCAGAGACTGTCTGAGCCATACCTTTAGCCGAGGCTCTCAAGACATCATACAGCAAGTCTGCCAAATAAGCCAAGCCCGATTCCAGGGCCGGCCAATCAGCCCTCAAGGAAGGATCCGAGGGGGAAGCCCGCTGCACAATCGTCAGGCACGCCCTGGCCACATAGGAGCCGCAAACTGAGGCCTGCAAACTTAAAGCAGCCGCCTCCAATCTTCTGTCTTGGGCGTCCTTTAGGGCCGTGCCACCTTCCACCGGCAACGCCGTTTTCTTAGTCACCGCAGTGATTAAAGAATCCACGATAGGCCAAAGAAAGGCCTCCCGTTCACCTTCAAGGCAGAGGATAGAGGCGGGACATAGCCCTAGCCACTTTGAGGCTCGCTTCTGGGACATCCCATTGAGCCGAAATCAAGGTGCGCATGGCCTCATGCACGTGGAAGGTTCTAGGCGGGCGCTTCGTCCCCAGCATAATGGCGGAGCCAACAGAGGCTGAGGGAGAGACATCCTCCGGAGAGGAAATCTTCAAAATGCTCATGGCCTGCACTAACAGGTTGGGCAAATCCTCTGAGCGAAAGATCCGCGCTGCAGAGGGGTCATCCGCTCCATCCGAGCGGGAATCCGTCTCCTCCAAGGAATCCCCAAAGGACCGTTGGGAGAACTCAGATACGCTGCCCTCATCTACATCAGAGGAGACAAAGTCCTCTAGGGCCTGGAAATTCACCCGAGGGCGTTTGCTTCCGGAGGCCTCAATCCCTTTATCGGACAAGGGAGCAGGGGCAGCGTTTTGCATAAGGAAAGCCTGATGCAGCAGCAAAATGAACTCAGGGGAGAAACCCCCCAGACTGTGCACTTCTGCAGCCTGGGTCACGGCCCTAGACGCACCCTCAACCTGCGCTCCCGAGAACGGGGGAGAAACATGCTGCGCATCTAAAATGGCGTCCGGGCGTGAAACTCCGAGAAGGAGCCGCGTGGGAAGAACGGCGCTTAACTTTGGCTGCTTTTTTGCCGTCGCCCGAATCAAGGGCGAGCATAGCATTAACGTCTCCCACCTCGAGGGCGGCCCAAGAAGAAGCCGTCCGAGCAGAGTGGCCGGCCAAAATGGGGGATGGGCTTTTATGGCGGGAAAAACCGCCGCACCGGAGGAAGAACCGGGACACTGACCGGCCTCCCAACTGACCGCCCAAAAAAAGGCGATTCAGGTTTTGAAACCCCCGCATCCCCGCTAGATGCGCACGACGCGGTCCGGGGAGCGATTCTTCGCGCCCTCAGCCCTCCGACGCCATAGGCCACGTGGAGACCGATCGGGGAACCCCCTTGCCCACTACAAAAGGTAAAAATTACCTGCTTTTCGCTCCGAGCTGTAACGAACTGGTGTCCCAGTGAGCAGCTGCAATAAACGCTGATATAAACGTTGAAATAAACACCCTTAAAGGACGTCCAAATTTTTTTTTTTTTTAAACGGAGCCAGCGGGAGGGGGGAGAAAAGGAGGGACCTGGCATCACCAGGTTTGCACTTGCTCAAGAAGAGCCCTCAACCCCAGGTACTCAACAAAACCTAAAGATTAGGCTTGGAGACCTAGCCAGAGCTGCTGCTGTGTGTGACCACCACCTGCTGAGATAGAGAACATACTGAGGAGTTTCCAGCAGCACATGACCACATATAGGGAGGCAAAAGGATTGCTCTCTATCTCCACCTGCTGGTAGATGGATATAACCCACCAGTCTATGGATTGATCAGCATGATGATATGGAAGTAGCACATATGAGTTTGTCTTGTTGGGCAGACTGGATGGACCGTGCAGGTCTTTTTTTGCCGTCATCTACTATGTTACTATGTAAAGAAGAGGTTGGGAGCTGCAGGCCAGTAATCTGACTTCTGTGGGCAGTAAATTAATGGAAATGTTTTTAAAATAGAGAATAGTAAAGGTTTTGGAATCCAATGGATTACAGGACCCAAGGCAACCTGGTTTCACTATATGCAGGTCTGCTCAGACAAATCTGACTAATTTCTTTGATTGGGTTACCAGACAGTTGTATCGAGGGAGAGTGCTACATGTGGTGTATTTAGATTTTAGCAAAGCCTTTGACATGGTTCCTCATAGAGAACTAATAAATAAACTGAGCGCCCTCGGTATGGGACCTAAAGTAAATGTACTGGATGAGTGGAAGGAGACAGAGGGTAAATGAAGCTCATTCTAAGGAAAAGGATGTTACCAATATGTTTCCAGTATTTAGTGATGACACATCTAGATGCTAGTAATATGTCATTTATTAATTTTGTATATTTTTGTGGTGTGTGCCAAGAGGGTGTATTCTTATCCACACTCTTATCACATCTCGCTTATCCACACTCTCATCACCTCTCACTTAGACTATTGCAAATTGCTTCTCACAGGTCTCCCACTAAGCCATCTCTTTGCCCTTCAATCTGTTCAAATTTCTGCTGCAAAACTTATATTCCACCAGTGTTGCTATGCTCATATTAGCCCTCTCCTCAAATCACTTTATTGGCTACCTATCCGTTTCCGCATACAAACTCCTCTTATTGACTTACAAGTGCATTCACTCTGCAGCTCCTCAGTACCTCGCCACTCTTGTCTCTCCCTACACTCCTCTCCATGAACTCCGTTCACTGAGTAACTCTCTCTTATATACACCCTTCTCCACTGCCAACTCCAGACTATGATTCTTTTAGCATGGTGTACCATATGCCTAGAATATACTTCCTGAGCCAATACATCAAGCTCCATCTCTGGCAGTCTTCAAAGCTAGGCTAAAAGCCCACATTTTTGATGCTGCTTTAATGCTAAAAAATGCAGGGTCATGCATTTGGGCTGCAAAAACTTGAGTAAACTGTACAGCTTAGAGGGCGAAGAACTTTTGTCCACAAAAGAAGAGCAGGACTTAGATGTGATTGTTTGTGATGATCTTAAGATGGCCAAACAGGTAGAAAAGGAAAAGGCAATGGCACAAGCTAGAAGGTTGCTTGGGTGCATAGGAAGAGGAATGACCAGTAGGAAAAAGGAGGCAATGATGCCCCTGTATAAAGACACTGGTGGGACCTCATTTAGAATATTCTGGAGACCGCACCTTCAATAAGATATAAACAGGATAGTGTTGGTCCAGAGGGTGGCTACTAAAATGGTCAGTAGTCTTCGTTATAAAGCATATATGTATACTTTGGAAGAAAGACAACAGCAAGGAGATATGTCAGACATTTAAATACCTATGCAGCATAAATGCACAGGAGGCAAGACTTTGAATTGACTTGAAGCTCTGGAATGAGGGGGCATAAGGTGAAGGTGAAAGGAGATAGACTCAGAAGTAACCTGAGGAAATACTTCTTCATGGAAAGGGTGGTGAATTTGCAGAACGGCCTTCTGGTGGAAGTTATGGAGACAAAATCAGTTCTTGAATTCAAAAGAGCTTGGGCCAAATAAATACATAGAATCTCTAAGGGAGTGATAGGGAGAGTAGATGGCATGGATGGGAAAGGGGATGGGACTTGATATATCCCCTTTCCATGGTTACAATCAAAGTAGTTTACATATTATATACATGTACTTATTTTGTACCTGCGGCAATGGAGGGTTAAGTGACTTGCCCAGAGTCACAAGGAGCTGCAGTGGGAATCAAACCCAGTTCCCCAGGCCACTGCACTAACCACAAGGATACTCATCCACTCCTAGGCAGACTAGATAGGCCATATGGATCAACTTTCTTTAAATTAGTCCCCTTATTTTCTAACTCTTCTTACTCTCTTACCTATCTATGTGTTCCATCTTTGCTTACACCCTAAGTTGTCTATTAAAATGTTTTGTTACGTATTACGCTCAGATTGTAAGTAGTATACTATGCCATACTTTGTATATTTAAATACTAGTAAAAAAAAGCCCGTTTCTGAAAGAAATGAAACGGGCGCTAGCAAGGTTGTCCTCTAATGGCAATTATGTTTTTAAGGGAACTATTAGGAGAGAGTATGTGAGAGAGAGAGTGAGTGAGTATGTGTCAGAGAGAAAGAGTGTGTGTCAGAGAGAGAGTGTGTGATTGACAGAATGTGTGTGTCTGTGTGAGTGAGAGAGTGTAGTGTGTCCCCCATGTGCACCAATTATGCTCTCTCCCCTGCACTCATCCATATGCAGCAAACGTCCTCTGTGCCCTGCCCCCTTCATCCATCCATGTGCAGCATCTCTCCCCTGCCCCCTCCATCCATTGTGGTGCAGGAATTCTCCTTTATCCCTTGCCCTCCCCCCCTACATATGCATCAACTCTGCATTCTCCCCTGGCCTCTCCTCCATCCACCCATATCCAGGGCCTCCCTCCCTCCATCTCTCTCCCCTCTGACTTCCAGGCCCCCTCCCTACCTCTTTCTCTGTGTGCCCTCCGAGTTCCAGAACCCCCTCCCTCCCCTCCCCTTCGAGTTCCAGGACCCCCTCCCTCCCCTCTGAGTTCCAGGACCCCCATTCTCATTTGAGTTCCACAGCCCTGCGCCTCCCTCCCTCCCCTTCGAGTTCCAGGACGACTCCGCTCCCCTCTCCTTCAACTTGCAGGATGCCCCCTCTCTCCCTCCGAGGTCCACGCCCCCCTCTCCTCCAACTTCCACGCCCCCGCATCTCCCTCCCTCTCTCTCTCTGCCCTCCAAGCATGACCTGTCCTCCGGCAGCCCCTCGCCTTCCTAAGTGCTGGCTGTATTTTAAAAATTCTTACCTTGGGGTGCGGCGTCCACAGTGAAGGCGAGCGGCGCTTCACACTGCCTTTGCATGTGTCTCAGCTCTGCCGCTGGTTCCGCCCTTCCGGAAACAGGAAATGAGGGCGGGACCAGAGGCAGAGCTGAGACACATGCTGGCTGTATTTTAAAAATTCTTACCTTGGGGTGCGGCATCCACAGTGAAGGCGAGCAGCGCTTCACACTGCCTTTGCATGTGTCTCAGCTCTGCCTCTGGTCCCGCCCTTCCGGAAACAGGAAATGAGGGCGGGACCAGAGGCTGAGCTGAGACACATGCAAAGGCAGTGTGAAGCATCGCTCGCCTTCACTGTGGATGCCGCACCCCAAGGTAAGAATTTTTAAAATACAGCCAGCATGTGTCTCAGCTCTGCCTCTGGTCCCGCCCTCATTTCCTGTTTCCGGAAGGGCGGAACCAGCGGCAGAGCTGAGACACATGCAAAGGCAGTGTGAAGCGCCGCACCCCAAGGTAAGAATTTTTAAAATACAGCCAGCACTTAGGAAGGCGAGGGGCTGCTGGACAGGTCGTGCTTGGAGGGCACAGAGAGAGAAGGAGGGAGGAGTGGGGGCTGGTAACTATACACAGTTCCCTCGAGGGCAGGGCGATTATGAACCCTATGAACACTACACGGCTTCACTGCCACGCTGCCATAGAGTCAGCTTCAGAACGTTGGAGGTGCGAATTATTATATTAGATTTTTACTGCAGTAATTTTCTATTGCTTATATTTGACTTAATCTTGCTGTACAATGCCTTGAGTGAATTCCTTCAACAAGGCGGTAAATTAATCCTAATAAATGCACGTATGTAAAATCATTGTAATTTAATAAATGCCCCATTTCCAATATAAATCCTATCACAAAACGCTCTCAAGGTGCTGCCTTTAGCTTTTGGAGAACTAACTTAACCACTGATTTACTTCTCCTGTTTTTCTTTTATTTCATAAGGTTAGCCATTTCTTTATGACCTCTAAGAAAAACAGTTAACATACAAGACCTACTATGTTTCTATTGGCAACAAGAATTAATCAAGTTCGTGTGTGTGTGTATATATATATATATATATATATATATACACATACATATACACACACACATACATATACACACACACATACATACACACACACTAATTGATGTTCTTTTTTGAGATGCTTTTATCAACATTTAGTATAAACCTACAATTTTTGATTAATTTACAATGACTTTTATGAAGAATATTAACATACAGATTTATAAATGATTTTGTTATACTGATAAACAATTTTTGTATTGACAACAAAAATGGTTCAAATTGTTGAACTGTTTATGTTCTCTTTTGATGACATGCTTTGTATTGCCATTTAGTGTAAATCTGTAATTATTGATCAGTACACAATAAAAATATTGAGATAAAAAAAAAAAGAATATAACCTCTTGCTCAGAAAGAGGAAGCAGGATACTAAATTCCCCATTAGCACCAGCCTCTCAAATTTCAATTACGCGTTTGCCAGGCTTTCTCCTAACTTGTTTAATATCTTCATTTCAGATAACAGCACCCGTATACAATATTTAATGCAAATTATTTTCCAAAGGATACCTAATAACTGGAACAAAGAAAGTTCTTACAACCATAGGAAATGATAAATCACGTGGGTTTAGGAAGGGAAGAGAGGGATGCTGTGCTGGGCGACTGTCTTCTTCCCCAACCAAATCTCAGTTGAACAAAATTTGAAATTTCTGACCAAAAATTAAATCTCTAAAATCAGCTCAATCTTGGTTAACTATAAAACTAATCACTTCATAGCCCACAACTAGATGTTTCTTCCTCGAGTCACCTATCAACGGAACTGAGATTACATAACAGGAGTGAGGAACATTAGATCCTCTAAAATATCTCTTTCCTTTACTTTTACTCCTTTCTGCACACTGAGGGTGCTCGCCAAGCTTTTACCCAGGGGGATGATGAGGAAGCGCATGTAGCCAAGCCAGTCTGAGGTCCTGCTGGCTAGCTGTTTCACAAAGAAACGCAGAATGGCACTGAGATAGCTCTGTCCGCCCACAGCCACAACTTTCACTGGTCGTGGTACCGATGAGTTGCAGTTGCAGCTGAAACAGAAAACAACAGAGTTATTCCAACATCATCATCACAAGGACATTAATACACATGTATTCTCTAACATTCCACAGCAGTCCAACAGTTTACTTCTATGTCTTTACATTCTACACTATGGATATATACAGAAAACACTCTCCCCAAGCTGAGTCCCTTCACTGGCCCTGTTTTCCAGCATGGGTTGTGCTTGTAGTTATTGGTCATTTTCCTTCTGAAACCATTTTAAAAATTTTAAAACTATATTTTAAAGTGCTTATTAAAGTTGTTGGTTGACAAATAAAGGTTTATTTAATAAACAACCTTTAATAAAAAATTGTGCATTTTTGTTTTCCTACCATACAGATGTGTTATTAAAGACCCAACATGTTTCAAACATATGTGCAATAAAATTATAGTAATTAAATATGAAATATGACTAAAATTAAGAGCGAACACATGTGCATTAAAAGTTATGCACTCAATATGTAGAAAACATGTAAAATGAAAAATAAAGATAAAAAGGTTTCCGAAGTGCGGAAAGGCAGATAACCTTTATCGTGACGCCAGGTTTCAAAAATACACCAGACTCTCACATAAGCTAAGGACATAGAACGCTTATGCAACTTCAACATGGTGGCACTTTAAAGGAGTAACTCTTCTTCTTAGATGCACCCTCTTACGAGCCATGCCATAAGCAACAACAGAGATGGGTCTGGTATCACCACCTGTCCCTGTCTAAGCAGACTGGACATCCAGTGCAGAAGAAGCAGGTAGTCTACCATCAATCACATCAGATATTCATACCAAGGCCTACGCGGCCAATTTGGCATTATCAGAATTACCAGGCCGGGATGCGACTCTTTGGTGAATGTCTGCCCCATCACCAGCCACAGTGGGAACACATACAAAAGGGATTCCTTTGGCCAAGGAAGAATCAGTACATCGATCCCTTCCGACCTCATCTCCTTCCAGTGACTGAATAAAATCAAGCAACTTGGGCACTAAATTGCTGTCACCATCAAATCCAAATCCGGACAACCTCAACAACAAATCACCTTCTCGAAGGCATCTCAAGACAGACACAATTTCCCTGGATCCAAGGTGTGGATGCTCAGAAAGGCGTTATTCGCGCCTGCTATGTGAGCTATTGAGAGATCTTAAAGATGAGATTTTGCCCATTCCAGGAGGCTTCCACCGCCACTTGATGGCTTCTTGTACCACCCTGCTGAATGACATATGTCACAACTATGGCGCTGCCGGAGAGCACTCTGATGGCCCTGCCTTTGAGAAGTTGCTGAAAATTCTCCAGAGTGAGACGGATCACTCTGGACTCCAGCCTCTTGGTCCATTATTGAGCATCCTCTGTCGACTAACGTCCCTGGGCCACCTGACCGAGAGAATGGGCTCCCCAGCCACTAAGACTGGCATCTATCATTACCGTGGTCCATGCTGGGGATTCTAGACTCAGGCCCTTCTCCACATTGTCCGTTTGCAGCCACCAGTGAAGACTGCATCGCACCTCCCCCTGAAGGAGCACACGCCTCTCCAGCACATCATCCTGAGGAGACCACTTCACAAAGAACACTAAATGCAAGGGATGCATTTGCACTTTGGCCAATGGAATCACCTCCAGAGATGCCGCCGTGAACTCCAGAGCTTGCAGGAAGTAATCCCAGGCTCAAGGAGCTGAGCTGAAAAACGACAATGGATCTGACCCTGCAGTTTGAGAATATGCAACCCAATCAAGTATCAAATCGAACTCCTAGATTTTCAGAAAGCTTTTTATAAAGTTCTTCATGAGAGACTCCTGAGAAAATTAGAGTCATGGGATAGGAGGCAAGGTTCTGGTGTGGATTAAGAATTGGTTATTGGACAGAAAACAGAGGGTAGGGTTAAATGGTTATTTCTCTCAATGGAGGAGGGTAAAGAGTGGATTGCCACAGGGAAATCAGAACGAGTGAGGTGATCAAATTTCCAGATGATACAAAACTATTCAAGGTTGTTAAAACATGTGCGTACTGTGAAATATTGCAAGAAGACCGGGCATTCAAATGGCAGATGAAATTTAATGTCGACAAATGCAAGGTGATGCACATTGAAAAGAATAATCTGAATCATAGTTACTTGATGCTGGTGTCCACTTTGGGGGTCAGCGCTCAAGAAAGATCTGGGTGGTGTTGTAGATAATACGCTGAAATCTTCTGCTCAGTGTGTGGTGGTGGCCAAAGAAGCAAATAGGATGCTAGGAATTATTAGGAAAGGGATGGTGAATAAGACCGAAAACACTATAATTCCTTCGTATTGCTCCATGGTGCGTCTGCACCTTGAGCATTGAGTTCAGTTCTGGTCGCTGTATCTCAAAAAAAAAGATATAGCGGAATTAGAAAAGGATCAAAGAAGAGTGACCAAAATAATAAAGAGGATGGAAATCCTCTCATATGAGGAAAGGCTAAAGAGGTTAGGGCTCTTCAGCTTGGAAAAGAGATGCATGAGGGGAGATATGATTGAGGTCTACAAAATCCTGAGTGGTGCAGAACGAGTAGAAGTGAATCGATTTTTTACTCGTTCCAAAAGTACAAAGACTAAAGGACACTCAAAGAAGTTACATGAAAATACTTGGAGACAGGTGACTCTTGGAAATATTGACAATCCAGCCCAGTTGTTCGAGAAACTGGACTACTCAAGCTGTGTGCTGCTCGCTCTCATGGAAGGACTTTGTCCTTATCAGCCAAACTGTCCAGACAGGGATGTACTAGGATTCTCTCCTTCGAAGGGCTGCTGCTGCTGCTACTACCACCACTACCTTGGAGAAGTTGTGAGGAACAGTTGCGAGACCAAAGGGCAGAATGAAAAATTGAAAATGCCACCTCAAGAAAGCAAAACACAGGAACCTATGATGCACCCTGCGAATGTGGAGATACGCTTTTGAAAGATCCAGCAACATGAGAAATTCCCCACTACAAGACTTAAACAATAGCCAACTGTAGTGTTACCATGTGGAAAAACTGAGGGCTCTGTTCACCCACTTGAATATCCAAAATTGGATGAAAGGTGCCCTCTTTTTTTGGGTACAACAAGGTGCCCTGTTCTTCCTGAGGCACCGCCACAACAGCTTGCATAGCAATCAACTTTTGCAGTGTGTCTGATGGCTCCCGCTTTCCATCGGGAAAGGCAGGGATTCTCCACAAGTAAATCTGGAAAGGGTCGTTCAAACTCCAGTGAACAAGTGTTGCAAATAATTTCTAGAACCCACTGGTCTTAAGTAATTTAGATTTACTTCTGGGCGCCCACACCAGGCTCTCTGCTGCCCACCCCGATGGCCACCCCGAAAGGCCTGGGTCCTTGGAAAAAAATGATTCCTCCGAGTTCCACTGAACCTACCAGGATGGTAATGCCTATCATCCAGAAAATAGCCACATGCGGAATTGCCTCTACCTGCACTTCAGGGTTTGTGTTCTGGTAACTGAGGAACTTTAGAGTCACCTAGGCTGCATACCAACTTATTCAACTCTTCACAAAAAAGCACAGAACCCTGAAAAGGAAGCGTGTAAAGTTTCGACTAAGAAGCTACATTCGCTGCCCAGCCCGAGCCACAAGGCTCTGCAGGCTGTCACTGAGCGCATCATATTCTTAGCAGATGCTCTCAGAAGATCATGCAAGGTATCAGCCAAAAAGGAAAACCCTTTCTCCAACCTAGAAGGAAGTCCCTATCAATGGCCCTCTGGTCAGACGGAGGGGCATCCAGAAGTCTGCATGCCCACCAGACCAAAACATATGCATGTCTGCAGTGCCAATGCAGAAAGGTCTCCATCCTTACATCCTGGGGATCTTTAAGGGCTGCATCGCCGTCCACAAGGTTGGTAGTTTTCTTTGTGACCGCCATCATAGGTTGACGGAAGGTATCTCTGTCTTTGTGAAATGAAGTACAGCTCCCCCATTGTTCTCACCACCCTACAGGGCATGTCTGGAGATTCTGCCTGAGCCATGTCCCACAGGTCTTGTTTCATAAGAAGGGACTTAGGTGGTCTCCTTATGCCTTTCACCAAAGGGTCCACTTTTTAGCCACGCCTTCCACAACAACCTCATCCTCAAAGTTCAGCACAGCAGTGATCTAGGCTACTAATTCCGACATCTCTTCCCTATGGAAAATGAGGACCACCAAGCGATCCTCCCCTGGGGGAAGGTCTCCCTCTGGAACTGGATCTTCCTTGTGGTCAGAAAAGTACTCTTCATACCAGTCCTGCTCCAAGATCCGCCAATTCCTCAGCCCAGTCCATCTTTGACTGGTCCAGGAGCCTGTCCCTCTCCAGGGTGTTCTCCCCCACAGCTTTCCTGGACTGCCAGGCTCTATACACGGACAAAATGAACTATGTGGGAAACTCGACCCCCCCCCCCCCATCAAATTCTTCTCAACAGCTACAGGATCCAGGAGGAAACCCTCTGGAACAAACGAGGATGCTCAGACCGGTGGGCCAAATCCAAAATGGCAGCAGTTTCTGCCAAAGGGCCCACTTGCACATAATCCCCAGTGGTAGCTCCCAGTGCCAGATTCTCCCCTCGCAGTCCTTCTGACACAGCTACTGTCACTGGCTTCAGCTTCCCACAGAGCCGGCACAGGCTTCCCATATATGCAGCAGTGGCGCGGCTTCTCCATAGTAACATAGTAAATGATGGCAAAGACTTGTATGGTCCATCCAGTCTGCCCAACAAGATAAACTCATTTTACATGGTACATTATGTTTAAATCTGTTTATTGGTATAATGTAGAAAACAAGAACCATACACATTACATCCATCAATACTTGAACCACCACCCTCTTTCAGGTGACTGATTGCTTCAATTATGTAATGTCAAGGTTCATAACCTCATGCTATATAACTGGGTGTTAAAAGGATGTCAACATGTAACCTGTACTTAGTATTTCAATCCCCATTCCACTACCCTCCCTATTCCTTTAACAACCCCTCCAGTTGGTAAGAGTGCCCAGACATATGTTTAAAAAAAAGAGGTGGGGGGAAGTGTGGAGTAAATTAGTGCAATGAATGTAATAACTTTGATAGGTTTAGCAATTCAACAGTCTGCTACGCGCCTGATGGGATAGGGTACATGATACTTTATATGTATACCTAGTTTGATTTGTCCTTGCCATTCTCAGGGCACAGACCATAGAAGTCTGCCCAGCACTCTTCTTGAACTAAAAGTTCTGACGCCAACATCGAAACCCCTTAAAATTTAAACTCAAGCCCATCCATATCTATTCAGTCCGATCAGGGCGTAGACCGTAGGAGTCTGCCCAGTACTGGTTTTGCTTCCCAATTATCAGCGTTGCCACCCAATCTCCGCTAAGATTCCGTGGATCTATTCCTTCTAAACAGGATTCCTTTGTGTTTATCCCATGCACGTTTGACTTGCATTACAGTTTTCATTTCCACCAACTCCCGTGGGAGGGCATTCCGTGTATTCACCACCCTCTCTGTGAAAAAATACTTCCTGACATTACTCCTGAGTCTGCCCCCCATAAACCTCAATTCATGTCCTCTAGCTCTACCGCCTTCCTGTCTCCAGAAAAGGTTTGTTTGTGGATTAATACCTTTCAAACATTTGAATGTCTGTATCATGTCACCCTTGTTTCTCCTTTCCTCCAAGATATACATGTTCAGGTCAGCAAGTGTCTCCTCGTACAGTTTGCAATGCAAATCCCATTCCATTTTTGTTGCTTTTCTTTGCACCGCTTCCAGTCTTTTTACATCTTTAGTGAGATACAACCTCCAAAACTGAACACAATACTCCAAGTGGAGCCTCACCAACAACTTGTAGAAGGGCATCAACACCTCCTTTCTTCTGCTGGTTATACCCCTCTCTATGTAGCATAGCCTCCTTCTGGCCATGGCTGTCGCCTTGTCATACTGTTTCTTCACCTTTAGATCCTCGGACACCAACACTCCAAGGTCTCTCTCCTGAGTTGAGCTTACTAATCTCTCTCCTGGGTTTCTGCACCCCAAGTGCATCATTTTACACTTCTTGGCATTAAATTTTATCTAAAACCTATATATTAAACTTAAATAGTGCAAACGTGATACTAATGTGTATTTTTCTCTTTTTTTAATATGCGTATAGTGCTCAGTGACTGGGACTTATCCCGCAGGACGCTCTCGCAGTATGTTACTGCTTAAAAAGCCCAATTAACATCATGGCACTCCAACCTCCCTCATGTGAACAAAAAAAACCTGAACGTTATCATTTACCCCGGAGGATTTGACTATTAAATTTTAACTGCCAGATCCTCGACCATTCTTCTAATGTTTGGAGGTCCCTTCTCATTGTTTCTACACCCTCCAGGGTATCCAACCTATTGGCTATTTTCGTGTCATCTGCAAAAAGGCAAACCTCTTCTCATTGTTTCTACACCCTCCAGGGGCGATCAAGGAAGACAAAGACGTAGCGGAGAGACTGAATGAATTCTTTGCTTCGGTCTTCACCGAGGAAGATTTGGGTGGGATACCGGTGTCGGAAATGGTATTTCAAGCGGACGAGTCGGAGAAACTTACTGACTTCACGGTAAACCTGGAGGACGTAATGGGGCAGTTCAGCAAACTGAAGAGTAGCAAATCTCCTGGACCGGATGGTATTCATCCTAGAGTACTGATAGAACCGAAAAATGAGCTTGCAGAGCTACTGCTAGTGATATGCAACTTATCCTTAAAATCGAGCGTGGTACCGGAAGATTGGAGGGTGGCCAATGTAACGCTGATTTTTTAAAAAGGCTCCAGGGGAGATCCGGGAAATTATAGACCGGTGAGTCTGACGTCAGTGCCGGGGAAAATGGTAGAGGCTATTATTAAAAACAAAATTACAGAGCACATCCGAGGACATGGATTACTGAGACCAAGTCAGCACAGCTTTTGTGTGGGGAAATCTTGCCTGACCAATTTACTTCAATTCTTTGAAGGAGTAAACAAACATGTGGACAAAGGGGAACCAGTTGATATTGTGTATTTGGATTTTCAAAAGGCGTTTGACAAGGTACCTCATGAAAGGCTACAGAGGAAATTGGAGGGTCATGGGATAGGAGGAAATGTCCTATTGTAGATTAAAAACTGGTTGAAGGATAGGAAACAGAGAGTGGGGTTAAATGGGCAGTATTCACAATGGAGAAGGGTAGTTAGTGGGGTTCCTCAGGGGTCTGTGCTAGGACCGCTGCTTTTTAATATATTTATAAATGATTTAGAGATGGGAGTAACTAGCGAGGTAATTAAATTTGCTGATGACACAAAGTTATTCAAAGTTGTTAAATCGTGACAGGATTGTGAAAAATTACAAGAGGACCTTACGAGACTGGGAGACTGGGCGGCTAAATGGCAGATGACGTTTAATGTGAGCAAGTGCAAGGTGATGCATGTGGGAAAAAAGAACCCAAATTATAGCTACGTCATGCAAAGGTTCCACATTAGGAGTTACGGACCAAGAAAGGGATCTGGGTGTCGTCGTCGATAATACACTGAAACCTTCTGCTCAGTGTGCTGCTGCGACTAGGAAAGCGAATAGAATGTTGGGTATTATTAGGAAAGGTATGGAAAACAGGTGTGAGGATGTTATAATGCCGTTATATCACTCCATGGTGCGACTGCACCTTGAGTATTGTGTTCAATTCTGGTCGCCGCATCTCAAAAAAGATATAGTAGAATTGGAAAAGGTGCAGCGAAGGGCGACTAAAATGATAGCGGGGATGGGACAACTTCCCTATGAAGAAATATTAAGGAGGCTAGGGCTATTCAGCTTGGAGAAGAGACGGCTGAGGGGAGACATGATAGAGGTATATAAAATAATGAGTGGAGTGGAACAGGTGGATGTGAAGCGTCCAAAAATACTAGGACTAGGGGGCATGCGATGAAACTACAGTGTAGTAAATTTAAAACAAATCGGAGAAAAATTTTCTTCACCCAATGAATAATTAAACTCTGGAATTCGTTACCGGAGAAAGTGGTGAAGGCGGTTAGCTTAGCAGAGTTTAAAAAGGGGTTGGACGGTTTCCTAAAGGACAAGTCCATAAACCGCTACTTAATGGACTTGGGAAAAATCCACAATTCCAGGAATAACATGTATAGAATGTTTGTACGTTTGGGAAGCTTGCCAGGTGCCCTTGGCCTGGATTGGCCGCTGTCGTGGACAGGATGCTGGGCTCGATGGACCCTTGGTCTTTTCCCAGTATGGCATTACTTATGTACTTATGGTATCCACCCTATTGGCTATTTTCGTGTCATCTGCAAAAAGGCAAACCTTTTCTTCCAACCCTTCAGCAATATCTCCCACAAATATATTAAACATAATAGGCCCCAGAACCAACCCCTGAGGAACTCCACTGCTCACCTTCCTTTCCTCCGAGCAGATTCCACTTACTACCACCGTCACCTGTCGAATCCATCTACTACCATCCTCTGCCACCAGTCGGTCAACCAGTTTCCTATCCAGTTCACCACTTTTGGTCCTACGTTCAACCCTTTCAGCTTATTCACGAGTCTTCTGTGGGGGACCATATCAAAGGCTTTGCTGAAATCCAAGTAGATTACATCTAGCGTGCGTCCTGCATCCAGTTCTTTGATCACCCAGTCAAAGAAGTCAATAAGATTCGTTTGGCAGGATTTTCCTTTGGTAAAGCCATGTTGCCTCGGGTCCTGTAACTCATTGGCTTCTAGAAAGTTAACTATCCTTTCTTTCAGCAGCGACTCCATTATTTTTCCTACCACAGACGTGAGACTTACTGGTCTGTAGTTTCCCACTTCTTCCCTGTCTCCACATTTGTTTAAAGGGACCACATCCACTCGTCTGCAATCCCGCGGAACCTCTCCTGTCTCTAAAGATCTATTAAATAAATTTTTAAGAGGTCCCACCAGAACCTCTCTGAGCTCCTTTAGTATACTGGGACGTATCCCATCCAGCTCCATAGCTTTGTTCACCTTCAGATTCTCCATCTGTTTATAAACTCTTTCTTCCATAAACAGCACAGTATCCACTCCATTCCCAAATGTTCCCTCTGCAGCCAACCGCGGTCCATCTCCAGGATTTTCTTCCGTGAACAACGAAGGGAAGTAATTGTTCAACACGTTCGCTTTATCTTCATCACTCTCCACATAGCAATTCTCATTATCTTTCAGTCTCGCAATTCCATTCCTATCTTTTCTCCTTTCTCCAATATATCTGAAAAAGGTCGTCACCTTTTACATCTTTAGCCATCTCCACGTTCATGATAAAGCCATCGCTAGTGCCGTGCAACAGAAAACAGCCGCTCAGAAATGGAGCGGCAACCCTGAAGCAAACTCACTGTTCCCAACAGCTGCTCGGGCACAGGTACAGATCTTTCCGCCTGCTTACCTAAAATCGTTGCTTGCTTTAACTTCGTTCTTATTTCTAAAATTTTGTTTAAGCAAGAGCACCGCAACTGCTAAGGGAACAGGGACACTCAAGGCATCCTGAAGCTCTGGAACAGAGGCACACACCCAACTCCCCCTACAAGTAGGGTCACTGGGGGAGGAGGAAAGGGACCTGACCTTCCAGGTGTAGCACCCCTGTAAGAAAAGCAGCCCCCATGAACCAGTACCCCCAAATAAAGGCAGGCAAAGGAAAGGCTAAGAGAAGCAGAGGCTAAGTAAAAGATAAGAAATAAAGAATTTCCCCACTAGGGACCCCTCCACGGGCCTACCAGACCTGCTCAGTCTGAACAGGCTGCGTGTCAACCATCTGCTGGGAGACAGAGATACTGGCTGGCTGAGAACTGCAGGGTTCTTATACAAGTCTCAGAGTTAGTGGGCCCACTATTCAGCTGTCCACCGCTGACGTTAAACCTGGATATTCAATGCCAGGCGGTTTCCCACGACTGCACTGAACATCCAGGGTTTTTTTTTAAACTGCTAAAAGGTTAACAGTTAAGCTGATATTCAGTGCTAACTGGCTAACTTTTTAGTGGTCCTATAGACCTGCTATTTATGCTACCTACTTTAAGTGCTGAATACCTGCATCTAACCAGCTATATTGTGCGATATAGCTGGCTAGTGGCTAACTGGATATTCAGCGGGAGATATCTGCAGTTAGGCGCCGATATGCTATTTAACCAGTCAGCAGCCATGTCAGGCCAGTTAAATAGCTTTGAATATCCTTGGGGGGGGGGGGAGTGTTTCAGTTTCCATCTGCTGGTAGGTGTGCATAATCCAAGTGGTTTGACCAGTATGGAGTGCCGCTAAGGAATTATATTTTCTTTTCTTTTTTTTTTTAATTTACATAACAATTGTAATTTAAGTGGTTTTACAGGGCAGGTGTGCGTTTCTGAATCACATGTCTATCCAATTAGTGGCAGCTGCGCCCTGTATTCTACTTTTAACCTGGGTAGTGTGCCTTATGCAAGATTTGTACCATTTAATCCTATGAACTTTACTTTTACATATTCCCAGTGCAGTATGCTGGCATGTATTTGGTTTGTGCAATCTGAGCCTACAATCATGGGGTCCTGGCAAATATGTTATTTTCTTTTTCTATGCCCGTTTCATTATGGGATTCAGTGAGAATGGTACCATATGATCCCTCATCTTTAAGCTACTGGTATGTCCCCCTTTCTTTACTCTGAGATCTGTACCATCCAAATGCTGCATTCCTATGTTTTTATATATTTTAAATGACCAAGATTTATATATATATATATTTTTTTTAGCATGTCACACTGGCCTCAAGAAGCCCAGTGTACACAACCTTTATGCTCTGAATATCCTGTTTTTAAGTAATACACTTCCTTTTCACCTTTTAGTTTCGTATCAATCTGGATGTTTTCTACAGTGCAAAACTTTTAATATCTACTCTTACTATTAATTTTAGTCATTTTATTTCATATTCCATTACTATAATTTTATTGCACATATTATGCTCTGATTTGTTTTATTATTTTTAGGTATGTTACATTTTCCTATTACAAGGACCAAATGTGCCCCTGATGCAAGCAGTTCGCTGCCGAAAGATATTGGGTTCTTAATAGCACATCTGTATGGTACAACAAGAAAAACATTTTTTTTTAAAGGTTGCTTTTTTAATAAATCTCTTGTCAGCCACTGGTTGGATTCTTTGGCTACTCCTTTTCAGTCATTTGGATTGGTGCTGCGGCTTTACTGTGCCTCTTTTTTTTTTGTGCACACCATGACAGTAATGAACCTTATTCCTGAGCAAAGTATGTGGGGTATATCATCAATTTCTCAAATTTCTACCAGTTCTCTCTACAATACTTGCATCACAGTAAAAATAGTTCCCTTGTGGCATCTAGAATAATATGTGTATGCAAAATATCAAGGAGTGCATGAAAATTACATTTAATCAGGTCTATGACAGTCAGTACAAGAAAAAATAAATGTTTTTAAGTCTCTTCACTCCCAAGCTGACCTGCCAGCATGCTAGCATTAAGGAGAAGCAAAATAGGTCACTCTCCGTTAACGGTGGCTTTAGTGATGGGAACCACAATGAGGCATCACAAACTCATTTCATGCAATTGTTTAGCTCACACTTTTCAGTAGTTTTCAAGGTGAGATACATTAAGGTACAGTAGGTATTTCCCTGTCCATGGTGGGTTTACAAGCTGCTCTAACCACTGGACTACTCAGTCATGCCACACTGAAGAACTTATCAAATGATAATGATTTTCAGCTGAATCAGAGTTGAAGGGGTGACCGTGGCCTGAAGGGGAAGTCCCATATTGGTAGTATGGTGGAAGGATAAAGAGTCCCACTATCTCACTGACTTACTATCTCTGGATCCTGGTGAGGATGGCAGACAGCACAGCTTGGACCTCCACAGTTGAGCATGTGCACACCACAGGTTTCTTCTGCTCCTGCAGCAGCTCTGCAACATACTAAAAAGAAGAGTGTGGGGATACTCAGAAGTGACTGTGTACTTACAAATCTCTGATAATTAGTGGAAGTCACATAGAATCAAAGAAGATCCCTACACACTATCATTATAATCTGCAGTCATGTCTACCATCTGCAACTAGCATGGATATGGTAAAAAGCTGAATGCTACTACAACATTCTGTCATGTACACACACAGATCACCAGCAGCAAAATATGAGCACACCCAAGAGATGTAGACCAGGCATCAGTTACTGACAAGAGCACCAGGATTTCATTTAGAAGGGCAATTTTCAGACTGTTCACATTGCCGCTTTCTACTCACTGTGCCTGCACCCAATTCTGAAAGTCAAAATGCGTAAGATGAAAGTACCCACTGAGACTTTGGACTCCTTTGTCTTTGGGTATTTTCCCCTACTAAAATAAATGTATAATGTTTAAAATGAAGAAACCACATGCATTGTACCAGCCCCTGGACCTTGGGATACCTTGCTGAATGTGCATACTTTTACCAACTCACAGGCTGGGCAATCTTCAAACACCAGGGTGGTGGTTTTTTGTTTGTTTTGGGTTAGGAGAGGGGGAGGGCAGTGTCTTCGGTCACACATAGTTTATCAATATACCTACAAATACCTACAAATGCACTCAGTCTGCAGCCCCTCATTACCTCTCTACCCTCATTTCCCCTTACGTTCCCGCCCGTAACCTCCGCTCACAGGACAAATCCCTCCTCTTAGTACCCTTCTCCATCATCGCCAACTCCAGGCTCTGCTCATTCTGCCTTGCCTCACCCTATGCTTGGAATAAACTTCCTGAGCCCTTACGCCAAGCCCCCTCCCTACCCATCTTCAAATCCTTGCTCAAAGCCCACCTCTTCAATGTTGCTTTCGGCACCTAACCTTTATACCTTTCAGGAAATCTACACTACCCCTATTTGACTGACTGTACATTTGTCCTTTAGATTGTAAGCTCCTTTGAGCAGGGACTGTCCTTCTATGTTAAATTGTACAGCGCTGCGTAACCCTAGTAGCACTTTAGAAATGTCAAGTAGTAGTAGTAGTTTATCAATATCCAGACAGAACACCCTGTCTCTAATCAGCAGAATGCTTTCTCTGATTTGTCAAAGGCTAGGCAGTATGGATCATGGTGGTTTACAATATAAAATTATGTAAAAATAAATAAAAAATAGAAAAGAATGCCATTTAATTAAAGGAAAGCCTAACACAGGCACACAGTAACAAGAGGAAAGCATTACCTGACCCTGCCAATCTGTTGTGTTCACTAGAATCATATTTTCTGGGAGAGCAGCATCTGACACCAGAATCTGATTCAGCTGGTCATAGACCAATTTTCTAGGAATCTACCAAAGAAACAAGAGGAGAAATTGGATGTTAGGACTTATCTAGAGAGAACAGAGTGCAGCAATCTGATTAGACATTCCAGGTTTCACCTTTTCACATAAAGCAGTACTAGAGGGGAACACAGACAATGCAATATATGCTTATATAAAGAATACAAATACAAGAATAAGGTTCTGGTTGTAGGACTGAAAAACTACTACTACTAATCATTTCTATAGCGCTACTAGACATACACAGCGCCGTACACATTATATGCAGGTACTTTCTCTGTCCCTAGAGGGCTCACAATCTAAGTTTTGGTACCTGAGGCAATGGAGGGTTAAGTGACTTGCCCAGAGTCACAAGGAGCTGCAGTGGGAATCGAACCCAGTTCCCCAGGATCTAAGTCCACTGCACTAACCGCTAGGCTACTCCTCCACTCCTTGTAGCATTTACTGCAACTTTTAAGGAGTTTAAGTTGTGACAAAACTGCTGAAAGATTTTGCCTCAGTGGTTCAGTTCCTGGGAAAGCTACAATGAGCACTGAAGTAGATTAATTTCAGTCCTTCAATTACCATTCCGGTTCACACTCTCAAGCTGTACCCTATGCCTCAGCCCTGTCTTTGTATTCCATGATCTAACAATTCTCAAATCCTCCCCTATGCTTGCTTTCCCACTGCCATATCATTGTATCTCAAGCCTGCTCACCTGTGCGCTGTGGCCCAGATCTGGGGACCTCTCACTATCAGAACTGTTGGTCCTCTCACTCAGAGGTTTGGAGAACTGTCTCTCCCTCAGAGGGGTACTCCTCTTCTGTCGTGGTGTGTGCATCCCATCTGCTTTGCTGCAATGCAAGAGAGCACCAAGTGGCAGTTTAGCGTTATTCAGCTAATTTCAGCTAAACACACATCATTCCCCCTTCCCCATGCATTTTGCAAGAATTACTTTAATCTCCTCTTCTGGATGTTCATAGGTCAGGAGCAAAAGATTGCATATGTGCTTCTGTTAGGAGTAAATGAGAAACTCCATGCTGTTGTGCATCTCCAGTGCACCTCTACATCCAGTGGATGAAAGTGGTGGCCAAGACCAGTTGTGCCAATTTACCTGGGGGAAGCAGTGCTTTGCTGTTCACTCCTGCCTGTCTTCATTGGAGTCTTTGCTTTGTCAGGAATGGTTAATGTATTTGTTGAATCTGCAAACGAATCCTGATCAGTAACCTCCTGAGGGACACAGGAGAAAAAAGAATGGAAGTCTTTCTAACAAATATCTATATAGTTTCAACCTTCAAGTACAACATGTTTACAGGTCTTGCCAGGATTCCCATCATGTTAATAAAGTGGGGTTATTTACCTGTAATGGAAGTTCTCCATGAACAGCTGGAAAGATCAGCCACATATGGGCATAATCATCTCTGATAGTGCTAGTTCAGATAGTCTCTCAAAGCCCAGAAGTCTACAAAAAAAAGAACTCTGGACATGCGTGAATGCTCCCTTCTTGTGTGACCATTACTCCTTCCTTCGGTCTAATCCATATCTTAGATAAAATTCAGCCATAAGGGGAAGTGGGAAAGATTGTGTGGCTGATTTATCCTGCTGTCATCAGTATGCTGATTATCTATGTGACCCTATCAATCCTGGTGCCAGTGCTGTGATAAATAGAAGCCTATTATGCAACGACATGCAACAATGGTTGGTTGTCAAAATTAAGCGTATGGTTAAGCTGTATGGAACTCAATTAAGAAGTAGTTTTGGTCACTGGAAGGGTAAGAGTGTCATCAAAAAGCTAACATCCTTTGAACAATTTGTCTCCTCAGAACAGAATTTTGCAATCAACTGTATTGGCTGAATACAAAATGTGGTGATAGAAAAAATAAAAAGCACTTGAAGAGGCATCCCCCTGATACAGCAGGGATGAACCAATGGTTGGGATGCATACTACTTGGAGGCCACTTTGGCTTTGATGCCAAAATGGAAAATGAGCACTCCTCTGATCAACACCACTTTGGAGCAAGAATGGTTGGTACCTCTATTTCCAAGCTCTCAGTTTCAAGCACTGGTGGGGAACAGCACCTTAGCTCTGGTGACTCTGGACAACACTTGACACTGCCTCCCCCTTTTGAGGTCAACTTCAATGCAGAAGAATCGTCCAGTGAATAAAAATAGAAGGATGGTTCTTCGTTCCTGAACCTCTTTCCAGACTTCAGGTCTGAGTAGGGTAATCAACCCACTAGCACCCAGCAGAGTGCATGGTTCCCAGGCTCCTTGGTCTTCAAATTTCCACCCCCCACCCCCAAGTTTCAACACTTTATTACAGAACTGGTAGCAAACAACAGCCAAACCAGCATCACAACATATAAGCCACTATAAAAATAGAATCCCTTCCCCATTCTTTCTCCCCCTACTCCCAAGGAGCTGTGGAGCTTCCAACCTTAGGTATTTATTTATTGCATTTGTATCCCACATTTTCCCACCTTTTTGCGGGTTCAGTGTGGCTTACAATAAGAAATGAATGATGGAAGTACAATTTGTTACAGATTGGTTATGGATTACATTGTGCAGAATTATGCGAGACAATCGAAGTGTCGTTAAGGAGTGCAACAATGGAACACAAACATTGAACATTGGAAGGAGACAATGGGAGCTTGAAGGGCAATATTAAGGCATAAAGACATATGGCATACATATTTCTGTGAGTAAAGGTATGAGTGATGTGGGATTACGGGGGATGAGAGTTCAGAAGTGGATTTATAGTGCATTACTAAACAGTAAGTGTGGATTTTATGTGTTTTGGCTCTTTCCGTAAATTTTTTCAAAAAGATGGGTCTTCAATGATCTGCGAAAGGAAGCTTGCTCGTGGATTGTTCTTAAGTTGCGCGGCAGTGTATTCCAAAACTGCGTGCTCATGTGAGAAAAGGTTGACGCGTGTAGCGTCTTGTATTTCAAGCCTTTGCAATTGGGGAAGTGGAGGTTGAGGAAGGTTCGGGATGATCTTTTGGCGTTTCTGGGTGGTAAGTCTATTAGCTCAGACATGTAGGCTGGGGCTTCGCCGTGGATGATTTTGTGAACTAATGTGCATACTTTAAAAGTGACGCGTTCCTTGAGTGGAAGCCAGTGCAGTTTCTCTCGTAATGGTTTTGCACTTTCATATTTTGGCTTTCCAAAGATGAGTCTGGCTGCCGTATTTTGGGCTGTTTGAAGTTTCCTCAGTGTATGCTCTTTGCAACCTGCGTATAGTGAATTGCAGTAGTCCAGGTGGCTGAGTACGAGGGATTGCACTAGGCTGCGAAAGACGGATCTTGGGAAGAATGGTCTTATCCTTTTCAATTTCCACATGCAGTAAAACATCTTTTTAGTTGTGTTGTTTGCGTGAGTTTCGAGTGTTAGGTGCCGGTCGATAGTGACTCCAAGGATTTTGAGCATTTCTGAGATTGGAAGGTTTAGGTTTGGTGTGTTTATAGCGGTGAATTCCTTTGTGTTGTATTGGGAGGTGAGTATCAGGCATTGAGTTTTTTCAGCATTTAATTTCAGACGGAATGCATCTGCCCATGTGTTCATGATGTGTAGGCTTTTATTGATTTCGCTGAAGATTTCGTTAATGTCTTGTTTGAAAGGGATGTATATTGTCACGTCATCAGCATATATATAAGGGTTGAGGTTATGGTTTGATAGGAGTTTTGCCAGAGGGATCATCATTAGGTTGAAAATGGTTGGTGAAAGAGGTGATCCTTGTGGTACTCCACATTCAGGTGTCCATGCCTTAGATGTGGTTGAATTTGATGTGACTTGATACGAACATTGGGTTAGGAACCCCTTGAACCAATTTAGGACATTTCCTCCAATGCCGAAGTATTCAAGTATGTGTAATAGGATTCCGTGGTCTACCACATCGAAGGCACTTGACATGTCAAATTGCAGGAGGAGTATATTGTTGCCAGTCGCAATTATTTGTTTAAATTTAGTCATAAGGGTGACTAATACTGTTTCTGTGCTATGATTCGACCGGAATCCTGATTGGGCATCATGCAATATTGAGTGTTTGTTTAGATAGTTAGTGAGTTGTTTAGTTACCATTCCTTCGGTTATTTTGGTTATTAGTGGTATGGATGCTACTGGCCTGTAATTGGTTAATTCATTCGTGCTTTTCTTTGTATCTTTAGGTATTGGGGTGAGTAAGATTTTTCCTTTTTCTTTTGGGAAAATTCCGTTTTGTAGCATGAAGTTTACATGGTTCGTTAGGTCTATTTTGAATTGTTGAGGAGCAGATTTCATGAGGTTGTTTGGGCATTTGTCTAGTTTGCAGTGGGATTTGGCATATCTTTTGAGAGTTTCAGAGATGACGTCTTCTGATAGTATTTCGAATTCGGTCCAGGTTCTGTCTGCTGGGTGTATTCCTTCTTCTGGATCTAGACATTCTAAGAGTGTGGCATGCTCAATAGAGCTAGCGGGTATTTTGAGTCGTAGTTGTATAATTTTCTCCTTGAAGTATTTCGCAAGGTTGTCAACATCTGGTAGATCTTTGCCGTTGTTTGTGACTGGTGTGGTGTCTAACAATTTGTTCACAAGGTTGAAGAGTTTATGTGTGTCTTTGTAGTTAGGTCCTATTATTGTTTTGTAGTGTAGTCTTTTGGTCTGTTTTATGGTGTATTTGTATTTTCTCCGAAGTGATTTCCATCGCTTAGTGTCTGTTCGTCTTTCTTTTTGTTCCATTCTCATTCTAATTTCCTGACTTGTGTTTTAAGTTTTTTCAGCTCTTCGGTGAACCATGGATTTGCTTTTTTCCTGCGAGATGTTCTGGTTTGTATTGGGGCGATTTTGTCTAATGTTGTTGTACATAGATCGTCCCATTCTTGGAGGAATTGGATGGTGTCAGCGTTTATTGACCATTCGTTCAGGTAGATCTGTTGCCAGAATATTGTGGGGTCTATTTTTCCTCTCGTTGTGTATGTTGTTCGCTTCTGTTTATTGATTGTGTTTATAAGTGTTTTTCGCCAGCAGAGAGAGACGTTTGCTTTATGGTGGTCTGACCATAGTGTGGGTGTCCATCTTGTGTCAGTGAGTATGATGGTTGAGTCCGGTTCGAATTTGTTTGTTATGATATCTAGTGTGTGTCCTTTTTTGTGTGTTGGTTGCGTGTTGGGTACTTGCAGATCCCAGAGTTTTAGGAATTCTTTGCATTCTCGTGTGCTTGGTGAGGTGTCATCTTCTAGGTGTAGGTTGATGTCTCCTAGTATAAGGATGTTTGAGGCAGATACGCAGGAGTTCGAGATGAAATCCATAAGTTCTGTTTGGGAGTCTTGCCATTTTCCTGGTGGCCTGTAGAATAGGATTGTGTTAAGGTGTCCTATTAGGTTTGGATGATTAATTCTTGTCGATGCAATTTCAAGATGTGGTGAGGTAGATTCACCTATGATTGTGATGGTGAATTCGGGTTTGTAAATAATAGCTATTCCGCCTCCTCTTTTTATTCCATTTCTTGTCCAGTGGGTGATTTTATATTCTGGTGGGCATGTTTCTAAGATGGCGGGGTCTGTGGGGCTATGGAACCAGGTTTCTGTGATAAATAGAAGGTCTAAGTTGTCTGTGGTAATCCAGTCTAGTATGTCTACTGCGTTGCTTACTGCTGATCTTGCATTGATGTATCCTAGTTGGATTGAGTGGTATGGTTCCGTGGGGGGGTTTGATGTGTTTATTTTTATTAGTTGTCTGTTTCTTCGGTGGTTGAGTTTGTTGTTGTTGATGTTTTCCTCTTTTTGTCGGCGGTATTCATACTCGGAGATTATTCCTTTTGGTTGGTTATTGTGTCTTTGGTTTAGGTAATCTTTGTTGGTTGGTTGTACATAGGATTGTTGTGTTGTGGGTGAGTTGTTATGGTAGGCATTGTGTGTATGTGAGTGCTGTGTGATTTGTGAGTAATGGGATTGTTATCTGGATTGTAGGTTGTGTTTGCGTATAAGAGTAGGGAGAGACAATGGATGATTAGGAGTGTTGTACTGGTATTCATATCTGTGTCTAAGGCGCTGTGGTAAACATTCAGCTGGTTTGCATTCAAGCGAATTAAAGCTTACATTTGTATTGAAGCTTGGTAGTTCAAAATCTGCATTTGCATTTGAGCTTGGCTACAATTCAGAGCGAGATATAGCTTACATATGCATTTAAGCTTTGCAACACTTCAGAGCAAGGCTAGCCTACATTTGCATTTAAGCTTGGCAACAATTCAAAGCAAGGCTAGCCTACATTTGCATTTAAGCTTGGCAACAATTCAAAGCAAGGCTAGCCTACATTTGCATTTAAGCTTGGCAGCAGTTCCTACTGGTGGTGCTAGTTTGTAATCAGAGGTACTCAGACTGAACTGATATCTCCATTGTTCATAAGGTTGCTAAATTTTCAAAGAGGACAACAAACATCCGCACCTCAATGCAATTAATTTGGAAATTTGAAAGAGGAAGTCCATTTTCTGAATAAGTTGGGATACAGGTGGCATAAATTTTTGCTTCCAGTTCCGTGCCAATGATAGCTTCGCTGCTGTAAACCGATGAATAGCCAGCTTACGTTGGTCTACTGTAATGGTCTCCAGCTTAAAGTGTAATTGGCCACATTCTGCCTGCTGTGAATAAGGTTTCTGCAGAATCTGCTGCACTAAATCCAACACTGATCCCCAAAAAGTCTGAACCAAAGCACATATCCACCATATATGGAGAAACGTGCCCTTCTCCCCACAGGCCCTCCCCAACAGCAATCTGAAGTCTGAAAATATTTTGATAGAAAATTTTAAAACCATTTTCAGAAAGATTACTTGCCACTAAAATTTTAAATAGATATTTAAAACCCTTCTCCCAGCTCTCAGATGGAAAGGTAAAATGCAAATCAGCGTCCCATTTGGAGGTATACCAGAGGAGTACAGTAACAAAGCTAATATAAAACAGAGAAATGCACCCCTTCTCGTCCCCCCCCCCCCCTTCTCATGGCCCTTTCCAGATCAGTGTCTGTCAAGCCTAGGCCCTCTTGGGCCTTGCGATAGAGAAAATCCCGGACTTGTCTGTAGTGGAACAAATCTCTCTCTGAGCCCATATTCCTCCTAAAAGGTCATCAAACGGCACAAATTCCCCCCTCCTCCCAGAATTGCCTCAGGGTACGTAAGCCATTGGAGGCCTATCTCATACACTGGGTCCCCAGGGTCTGGCGAGAAACCTGGAGCATATTGTAGGGCTGTCTGCAGATGATACAGGTGATTGGAGAAAAATTTACTCCGAATCAAATACCACATAGTCAAGGGATGACTGAGACTCATCGGAACCCTTCACGTCAATACCAAGAAATCCTTTTGTGACAACCAAGGAATCGTCCATAACAAAGTGGCGCCCACCCAAGCCCGTCTCCAATATAGCCACTTTTTAGAGGTACCTGGGATCCAATCCACGAGGACCCGTAACTGGGCGACACCCATTCCCCCCTTAGAGATGGGTTGAAAAAGTATATGTCTACCCACCCGTGGACGACTCTTCCGCGAAATATAGGCAAACATCTCACAATTGAGTTGTAGAAAAACATGCTTATGAATAGGAAGGGCTAAAAACAAATACAATAGTATATGCAAAATCATTTTTAGTGCCTGGATATGACCCAGTCATGAAACTGTGAAACCATCCCATCTATCCAACTTCTCAAATAATTCACAAAGTTTACCAGGAAAATTAGCTGAATACAAACCCCTAGATATTTAATAGATTTAGGCACCCATTGAAGAGAGAAGTTAGTTTTAAAGTGCTCCACTACTGGTTCCGCTATATTTAGATTCAAAATTGCTGACTTGGTCCTTAAAGCCAGATGCCTGGCCGTACTGTATGAGAACCGTAGTGACACCCCCAAGCAACGTATCTAGAGATATTAAAGGAGAATCTCGTCCGAGAAAAGCATACTTTTATGCTCATGCGGGTCACTACCCAGTCCCAGAACCTCCCGATCTTTTCTGATCATCTGGGCCAGAGGTTCTATTGAAATAGCAAAAAGAAATAGGGAGACCGCACAGCCCCGACAGTCTCAAGATGTAGTTTGAAGAGCTAAGTATACAACCCATTAATCCGTAAGCTAGGAAGTGGGCTCTTATAAAGCAAGCATAACAAGCAGAATACTGGCCTGTTAAAACCCCATTCTGTCCAGCACAATGAACATAAAAGGCCAGCACACACCATCAAAATGCTTTTTCAACATCAATTCACAATAACAACGCAGGTGCATGGTCATCCCGAGCCTGCTGGCGTATATGGAGCAAACACCTATCATAAGTTTGACGGCGGGCCCAGGATAAAGCCCGCCTGGTCCTCATGAACCAACCAGGGCTCTGAAGCTGCTGTGCCAAGATCTTTGTAAAAATCTTCTAGTCAATATCATGTAGGAAGATAGGTCTATATGAGCCACAACTTAAGGCATCTTGCCCGGCTTCAATAATACCGTCATCACTGCGAGACACCAAGAGTAAGGCAGGTCAGTCTCATCAAATGTAAAAACCTGCAGTAGCATGACAAAGGTTTGCCAAGGGTTTTATAAAATTTATTGGTGAAATTGTTCAATCCTGGGGTTTTGTTATGAGGAAGATTTCCAATCGTCCACTGTAACTCCTCCAACTCCACCAGCTTAGAAAGCTGAGCCGTTTCCCCAGGTGTCAAAGAAGGGAGGTCTACTGCCTCAAGATATGCTATAATATCAGAGTGACTGGCCTTATGATCCGGAGTATAAAGATTGCCATAAAACCGGTAGAACTTAGCCTATATCTGGAGGAGTGGCCTAGTGGTTAGAGCACTGGTCTTGCAATCCAGATGTGGCCGGTTCAAATCCCACTGCTGCTCCTTGTGATCTTGGGCAAGTCACTTAACCCTCCATTGCCTCAGGTACAAACTTAGATTGTGAGCCCTCCTGGGACAGAGAAATATCCAGAGTACCTGAATGTAAATCACCTTGAGCTACTAGTGAAAAAGGTGTGAGCAAAATCTAAATAAATAAATATATCTGCTCTGTTGTGGAGTACAGCATCCCCGTGTCAGTTTTAATGGAAAATAATGTGATTCTACTGTGCTTTTTTTTTTTTCAGCTTGCAAGCCAGCAGTCGACTTGAATGACTCCCAAACTCAAAATGATCTTGTTGCATACGTCGAACCAAACCGATATGGTAAGGGGAAAGGGACTTGATATACCACCCTTCTGTAGTTTTTGCAACTACATTCAAAACGGTTTACATAGTATATATAGGTACTTATCTGTACCTGTGGCAATGGAGGATTAAGTGACTTGCCCAGAGTGACAAGAAGCTGAAATGGGAATCAAACTCCGTTCCCCAGGATCAAAGTCCACCGCACTAACCACTAGTCTACTCCTCCATTTGCACCTCATTGAGCTCCAAACGCTATGCATGAAGGTGTTCCGTGCACAAAGGAGCTAAAGGGACTTTCTTATGGGCTACTTCTAACTGGGCGATTTGGGTATGAAGGGAATGCTCTTGAGCCAACCGGTGTTTTTTTAAGATGGGCCTGCAAGGCAATAACGTTCCCCCGGATTACCGCTTTAAGACCTTCCCATAAAGTAAAAGGATTAACGGCCTCTATATCATTAAGTTCTTTGTATTCCTTGATATCTTTCTCCAGTGCTTGAACATTTTTAGGGTCCAATAAGGTATCATCAGTCATACCCCAATACTGAGGGCCCATCCTCTGGCATGCTGGAAAAAGAGCTAATCAGCACTGGCATATGATCTGACCAGGTACGGGCCTCAAGAGAAGACATTTGCAAAGCATCAGCGATGTCCCCATCCCCCAGCCACATGTCTATCCAAGAATAAGACTGATGTTGGGAAGAAAAAGAAGTATAGTCCCTGTCAGTAGTATGGTCACATCTCTACAAGTCAAACAGACCTCAGCATGCCATAAAGCTTTTAAGGCATGCTATATCTTGCTGCGCATATTGCACTCTCAGTGCCATATTATCTAGCTGAGGGCCAAGCATGACATTAAAATCCCCCCCCCCCCCCCCCAAAGAGGAGATGGCCATGAAGCTGCAGAGCATGATCCAAGTCATCCAGGAACGCAGCCTGTTCTTCATTATGGGCATAAATAGAAACAAAGGTGTAGGCTGTCTCTCCCAAAAGTAGCTTAAGCAATAAGCAGCGTCCATTCTTATCTGGCAGCACCTGCTGAACATGCCAAGGATAAGCTGAGGATAGCGCTATCAGAAGCCCCATGGTTTTGTTGCTAGAGCTATTATAAGCATATGCTATGGCAGGGTAGTATTTTGAGCTACTAGCCGCTCATGCTTCGATCTCAGATGCATTTCCTGGATGAAAGCCACATCCGCACACCTGCCGAACCTGCCAAGGATAAGCTGAGGATAATGCTATCAGAACCCCCATGGTTTTGTTGCTGGAGCTATTACAAGTGTATGCTACGGTAGGGTAGTGTTTATAAGCTACTAGCCGCTCATGCTTCAATCTCAGATGCATTCCCTGGACGAAAGCCATGAACCAAGAAACGGATCTATGGGTCGTCGTTGATGATACGTTGAAACCTTCTGCTCAGTGTGCTGCTGCGGCTAAGAAAGCAAATAGAATGTTAGGTATTATTAGGAAAGGAATGGAAAACAAAAATGAGGATGTTATAATGCCTTTGTATCGCTCCATGGTGCGACTGCACCTCGAATATTGTGTTCAATTCTGGTTGCCGTATCTCAAAAAAGATATAGTGGAATTAGAAAAGGTGCACAGAAGGGCGATGGAAATGATAAAGGGGATGGGACGACTTCCCCATGAGGAAAGGCTAAAGCGGCTAGGGCTCTTCAGCTTGGAGAAAAGGCGGTTGCGAGGAAATATGATAGAAATCTATAAAATAATGAATGGAGTTGAACGGGAAGATGTGAAGCGTCTGTTTACGCTTTCCAAAAATACTAGGACTAGGGGGCATGCGATGAAGCTACAATGTAGTAAATTTAAAATGAATCGGAGAAATATTTCTTCACTCAATGTGTAATTAAACTCTGGAATTCGTTGCCAAAGAATGTGTTAAAGGCAGTTAGCTTAGCAGAGTTTAAAAAAAAGGTCTGGACGACTTCCTAAAGGAAAAGTCCATAGACCATTATTAAATGGACTTGAGGAAAACCTCCTATTTCTGAGATAAGCAGTATAAAATGTTTTGTACTTTTTTGGGATCTTGCCAGGCATTTGTGACCTGGATTAGCCACTGTTGGAAACAGGATGCTGGGCTTGATGGGCCTTTGGTCTTTCCCAGTACTTATGACCTTCCTTAGCGTGGGAAAGAAAATCTTGCACCTCCTCCACTGAACAGATGTGGTGTAGATTCCCCTCCTTATAAAACAGCACGAATGGATGCTGCCATTTGTAGCGGATCTCCTCATCTTGCAGGTGTTGAGAGAGGGGCCTCAGCTCACTCCTGGGCTTTAGCGTAGTGGTAAACAAGTCTTGATAAATATCCACTTTATAAGTGTCCCACTCAAAAGGCACTCTCGTCCTGGTCAATACAGCTTCTTTAACGTTGTATTCCATGAAGCATATCATGATATCCTTAGGTCTCCATGTTCCAGCGCACAATGGGCTCTCCCAATGCTAATGGACCATATGGAGAGGACGCCGCTAACATGGTTGCTGCAATACGCTGTGCTACCTTTTTGCAGTCCAAATATTCAGGCAGCATTGGGATTCCCCAGATCCACAGGATGGATCAGCGACTGCGATTTTCCAGATCCTTGACTTTATCCATGAGACATTTAATATCCTAACTATGCCCAACAAAGCTGCTTCAAGTCCTGTAATTGCCTCTGTTCCTCAAGGCCTGCCTCCATGTCTGCAAGGCACTTACCCAAATCTGCGATCTCACCCCTCAGGTCGGTGCCCAGGGCTGTAAGTTCCTGGCAGACTGCTTTAAGGCTGGTTTTTATTTCCTTGGGCCAGGTACAAACTATCGCCATAGAGTCCTCCGGAGCCAAATGGGGGCAGCGGGGTCACCAGCAGAGATGTGTTGGCTGCAACCATTGGTCATGCTTAAATGCTGTCTCCATCCACATCCCCGTGAGCTAAGCCCAAGGCCACTGATCCCTGCTGGAAAGCATAATCTTGCAGATTCACTGCATGGGGATGCGAGATGGACATCACTGATGCTCCGCTGATATTCCAGCAAAGGTAATCACCACTTTTGCCGTGCTCAATGCCCAGGATGGCTGCAGGGGCTGCTGATATTAAAACCGATGGCAGTGATCACCTCGCTCAAGCGGTCATTGGGGTTGGTTAATATCACTTCCTTCTTCAGCCTTCAAACTTTCAATGCCATTGGGGCGCTAGGCTTTGGAGCTGAACCAATTAAGTCAAGCACTTTAAATCATCTGAATCTGATGGCCCTTGGAAACATCTCAGTATAAATAGTGCGACCAGGAGCATTATGGTCTTGCCCCAGATACTGTATATAATCTTTTGCTGGTCTATTATGGACATCTTTTGATTGCATGTATCACATCTTTTAAACCCATTGCCTCGTGTTTGTGTCACCAAGAAAAATACTGAAGTTGAAATGAAACAAACTTTGCAAAAAAGAAAGAAAGAAGAGAAAGGTGGGGGGGGGGATACCTGGAACAGTGGCAACAATGAGACAGTGCATGTCTTAGAAATCAAACATATAAACGGCGAGTGACCGTACTCACTCGCAAATGCGCAGTAGAGACTTCCCTCTCTGCCCCGCCCCCGCTTCAATACGTGATGATGGGGGCGGGACAGAGAGGGAAGTCTCTACTGGCATGCTGCAGACGTCGGAACCGCTCCCCCTCCCCCCCCCCCGGAGTCGCCGCCGCCGCCCCTCCATCTGGCCCGAGCACTGTGAACTTACATCACCACGCAGCAGCAGGCACATCAGCAAAGCTGCCGTCGCGCTTCCTTCTCTGCCTTTGTCCCGCCCTCGCCGACGTTATGTCACACGAGGGCAGGACACAGGCAGAGAAGGAAGCCCGCCCCGACGGCAGCTTTGCTGATGTGCCTGCTGCTGCGTGCTGATGTAAGTTTACAGTGCTGCTCGGGCCGGGTGGAGGGGTGGCGGCGACTCTGGGGGGGGGGGGGGGGCTCGGAAACCCCCCCATTCCATCAACGGCTAGTACTAATGAATAAAACTAAGATTGAGGAAGCTTGTAGAATAAATCATTTTTTGTGAAAAACTGCATAAAACAAGAAGAGGCTGTGTTTGATCCAGAATGGCCAAAAGAAAAAAAAAAAGTGACAGAGGACTTGCATGGTGATCACTGTGTAAGGCGGCAGATACTTGCCTGAATCAAGGGTTCTCCATAGACAGTAGGGGAATATAGCCACATTCCCAAAGTGATATCACCAACAGAGCCTGTGTGCCAGAGCTCTCCCCTAGCTCAGAGAAATCTTTTTGGACTTCTGAGCCGGTGTGTGGGTTTCTGCACTAAGATACTCCCCCTTCAGTTATATCATAGCAAGTTGTTTGTTCATAGCCCATAGCTTCAGTTGCATGAGGATATCTTGTGCAGGTTCAGCCGTGTTTGCTTGCTGATTCTGGTTACTTTTTTTTTTTTTTTTGCTGTTGTTGAGGGGAAGGAGGATGTATGGCTGCATTCCCTTATGGAGAACTCCATTACAGGTAAGCAATTCTGCTTTCTCTGCAGACAAGCATGGGGATGCAGTTATACTCTATGACGGCCACCTTTGTTCTGAAATATTGTGGGGTTTGTGGCTCCAGGGCGAGAAGGGTGGTGGTCTTTTGAATACAGTTTTACGGGAAGATATTTGTGGGTGAAGAGGTTATGCAACACCACTTGCCCAAAGGCCATGTCTTGTGTGGAAGACTGGTTCAGGCAATAGGGTTTGAAGTGTGTGAGAAGGACCATGTGGCCACTTTACAACTGTCTACAAAGAACGCTGCTCTGAGGTTAGAATTAGAAATTGCTTGGTCCTAAATCAATGAGCTCCATTCTGGACATCTGGCTGAACATATGATTCAAGATATCAGAAAGATATATAATCAGACACTCAAGTGGAGAGCATGCACTTATAGGCTGATATACCCGTGTTATTAGGATTCTATGTAACAAAGAGTGGGACAATTTTCGTTATGTTCTTGGTGCCCTGTAGGTAATATAGGAGTGATTCCCAAACCTATCCTTGTAGAACTCCAGCCAGTCAGGGTATCCACAATGAATATTCATGAGATCGGTTTTGCATACACCGCCTCCTTGGTATGCAAATCTCTCATGCATATTCACTGGGGATACTTTGAAAACCTGACTGGAAGGGGTTCCCCCAGGACAGGTTTGGGAATCACTGGTCTAAGGAACTAAGGAAGATCTGAGTGAGGACCCAGAAAGAAAGTTGGTAGGACTATGGATTGGTTCACATGGAATTCTGAGACTTTTAGGAGGGATCCAAAGGACACCTCTGTTCTGGAAGAACTGTATTTATGAGGGTTAGTGCATCAGTGCCCAGAATTTACAGATTCTTCTTGCTGAGGCCTCTCGTGAACTGTGAGACTAATGGGTGAGGAAGAGAATTTTACCCTTAATGTGAATGAGATAAGCTGCAACAACTGATAAATGGATACAGACTGAACAGGTTTTTAGGTCCAAATCTGATAGTTGAAGGTCTGAGAAAACTTGTGATACTGGACATGAGAAGGGATCTTAAGCGTGAGTCCCAGACTATTTGGAGAAATTGAACTATACGAGTCGATACAATTTCCATGTTGTGAGCCTTCTGGAAACTAGGAAAACTTTTTAATACTTCTCAGACAAGGAAAAGGTCAATTATATCCTGTTCAACAATAAGGCTGTGAGTAGATCCTGTTGCTGTGACAGCAGTGAAGGATGTTGTCCTTCAGCAGTTTCTTTGCTAGATCAAGTAGTGGGGAAAACCATATTTGCCTAGGTTACTGCAGTGACTGACAACCTGGGCTTTGTATCTACATATTTTGTCCAGAACAATTGGAATCAAAGGGAATGAGGGGAACTGTCAAGGACTCCTTGGTTCCATGAAATTGCAAAGGCATTGTGAGCAAAAAAAAAGGGCACATTTTGCATTCTCTACAGAATCAAATAAAAGGTACGCAACTTATGAGTCAACTTGTAAGGATCCAGCTGTTGACTCAGGAGTCTGCTATCTGATTCTGTTGTCCCAGCATTCAAACTGCCAAAGTTTCAGCACTTCCCAACAAAGGTGGAGAGAATCTGAGCTGCCTCGTTTGTTGATTTAAACATTGCTACTTGGTTGAACATTATTTATTTATTTATGTAATCATTTATTTATATCCTGCTAATTAACTAGGCGGGTTACAATAAATACACAAAAAGTACAACCTGCCGGAAGGGGGTGTGGCTAAGATGGCGATCTAACACACGGTAACGCTCCTGCTGCTCTCCGAAACTTTTGCTCGCTAACTATTGTTTCTTACCATGCCACACATGAAGAGAAAGGGGATAACTAAGGGCCAGCTGCTGGCGGCCAAGACGTCTTCCCCAGTGCAGCAGACTTTGGAGCGCTTCGGTGTGACTCAAACCCGCGATACCGGAATGGCGCGGCCTGCATTAGAAGCCGTAGCAGGAGAGTTGGCGTCGGCATCTCAGGGCCTTGATATTACACTCTCACCCCCGGGGATTATTCCACCTCCATGCCCGGCCAACCTAAGGAGAATGCAAGGAGAGGTCGACGCAACGGAAGTCGTTAGCGGAACCACTCAGCCTGGCAGTGCAGCTCCTGTTCGGTTGACAGAGGAAAGCGTGGAGGAAGCTATTCCTACAGAGATAACGTTGACCTTAATCTGGAAAACTCTTCAAGAGCTAAAACAAACTGTTTCTCAATCCGCTCGAGAAACCACTTCAATTATGACTAAAATGGTTTCCTTGACAGAATCACTGGAAAAGGTACGAATTGACACTTTGGAAAAAATATCACAGAATCATGAAGAAATAAAAACTATACAGAATACGACAAACTCTTTGGTAAAGGACAAACTTATGGTTCACAAAAAAATTGAACAACTAGAAAACTATAATCGAAGATTAACATTGAGATTATTAAATTTTCCCATTGTACCGGGGATAGTTCCTTAATGGAGAATTTGAATATATCCCCTCAAGCTATACCGCCTTGCAATAGAGTTTACTTCTTAAAATTGCCTTCAAAGAAAAATATACCAGCACAAGAGGGAAATGAAATAGATCTTCAAAACTTAACTGCCATTTTGGAAGATTCACTTACTGAAGTGGAGACTCGCGGTACGTTAATTGTTTCCTTAGTATTTGAGCAAGATTTAAGCTCATTGATGAGACTATAAGAACTCTAAGAAATTATTTTATGGTCAAAAAATTTGGATCTATCCTGACGTTACTAGAATAACGCAGGAAAGAAGGAGGAAATTTTTGTTGCTGAGGGAAAAAGTGAGAGGGATGGGGGCTACATTCCTACTCGCTTATCCCTGTAAATGCATAGTTAAATATTTGAGTAATAAGTATATTTTCTTTGAGCCAGAGCAGTTGCAGATTTTTGTTGATAGGAAAAGCTTAAACAAGGAATAATGGTAAATAGACTTAGACGGGTAAATATCAGAAGTTAAGCCACTTATTATATGTATATCATATATATGATGTTTTTCTTTTGTAACTTTTATTTATTACCTTTATCACCCTCCTCACCATCAATAGTAGTAGTCTGAGGAAGAGATAGAGTTTCATGAAAAACCTGTTTGGTTAGATTTATATTTTCATTGATTGTAATATGCTCTCTGTGTTTCAACAAGTGTGTTATTGCAACTTGTAAAATAATGAATAAATGAATTAAAAAAAAAAAAAGTATAACCTGCCCTCAAATCCAGGTAGCAAAGCATGCATCACATTGAAAACTGCTCCAAGTTCCAAGACACTGAAGTGCAATGCTCAGTCTTTTTGGTTCCATACACCTTGAGTGCAAAAGTGAAGGAGGATCATATGGCGAGGTTGGAAGGGGGCAGCCCTTGGTCAAATTGTCTAGATTCAGCCACCACTGCAGGCCCTAATAGAGGCATTCTTTTGCTGAGGGGCTGTTAATGCTGGGCCCAATATAGCTTGAGATGTCATTGAACTGCTCGCATGTAAAATCTAGCTAAGGGAACTGTCTGTACAGCAGCTGCCATGTGTCCTAATAGCCTGAAAACATTGTGAGCTGAAGTGAGTGAACATTGCTTGTTTGATTGGTTAGGTGAAGTTACCATATAAGTCCTGTCATTCAGTAAAAAAAAAAAACAAAAAAAAACGTATGCTGCTTTTGTGTTAATGCATACTCCTATGAAGTGTATCATTTGTGTGTTATTACCGTGAATATCTCAATGAGAAAACTAAAGGTTTGCAGTATATAAAAAGCCCTTTGTAGAGTCTGATGTGCATTTTACTGTAAAGCACTAGATATAATCCAGTTGCCTAGATACGGGTATACATAGGAATTTTTCCCTTAAAAGCTGGGGGGCACTACTGCATGTTATTTGATGAAAACTCAGGGTGGTGAAGAAAAACCAAATGGGAACAGCTTTTACTGGATGTGCTAATTTCAGAAAGCATAGTGCAGGAACTTACAATGGTTTGGGTGGATTAGAACGTGTGTGTGGGCATTCTTCAGAACTAGTGAGTTAAGCCAGTCATTCTGATACAACCTGGGAAAGATTGTGGCAAGGAAATTCTTCTTGAATTTTTCATTTTTGATACAGACACGGATTGGGTTGGTCAACGATAGGTCTGAGGCTTCCTGATTTTTTGAGATAAGGGAACATTTTTAAATAAAAGCCTTGCCTCCATATGTGAGGTGGGATTTCTTTGATACTGGCTTGCAGAAGCATGGCGATTTCATTGTTAGGAAATTGACATACTGTTGTGGAATGTTTGATGTGTTGGTTAGGGTAAAACTTGGAAGACATCTGGAGAAGTTCACTTTGTAACGCTGGATTATTATACCCACCATGCCTCCATGAAAAACTGTAGTCTGCCTCCCACCGGTAGGTAGTCAAAAATTAGGAGCTGGCTTTATAGTGGAAGTGGCGAGTGCTGTCTGTTGATTGCATTCTCTCAGTCATTGTCTCTGCACATATTTTAGTTTGAGGGCCTTGGGCAGGAGGTCTGGAATATGCTTGATGCCATCTGCCATAGTGTCCAGGGTCTTTGCTCTTACCTGGAAGCGGCATGCGTTTGTGCCTCAGACATTTTGTTTTGTTTGAGGGCTGTTTCAGATACCACTGACTGTTGTGGGAGTTGCTGTTGGTCACGTCTCAGTGCAGAGAGGACTTTTGCTATTTGAGCTTGAGGGACAAATATAGCGAGGAAACCTCCACATAGACGTGGGGATCTTGAAGGATTTGGTGAACAGGCATTGCTATGATCTTTTTTGGGCAGTGCAAGACTGCAGAATTGAATGAAAGCTCTTTTTGTTTGCCAGTGTCTGTGTAGAACTCAGGGATAGTGTGTTTGAGATTTTCTGCAAGAATTTGGGGTAGGAGTATTACTCCATTGGATCTTCAATTGGGTGCTCTTCCAGATTGACTGGCAGATGATCTAGACTGGAAGCAGCAGTCTCTACAGGTATCAGTTCCCACTGATGGGAACATGAGAGGCTCAGACACAGAGCGTGAGCTGTCACAATAGGGAGCAGTATTTATACCTGGAGACCAGCTCACATGAGGGTGATTTTAACTGTGGGTGATTTGGTCATTGTTGATCATTCTGCACTAGAATATTCCTTACAGCAGTGGTTCCCAAACCTGGTCCTGAAGGCACCCCACAGCCAGTCAAGATTTTAGGATTATCTACAACGAAAATTCATGAGACATTTGCATGCAAATCTCTCTCATGAATATTCATGATGGATATCCTGAAAACCTGACTAGATGCGGTGCCTCCAGGAACAGGTTTGGGAAACACTGGTTTACAGACAGATGTAAAATAAAGGTGAATCAGCATGCTAGAGAATAACTGTGCTGTCTTGAACAAAGCATTTTAAAATCTGAGTAAGAGAACTGAGATGGTGAGCAGGAGCAGCCTCGGGATGTGCTGTGAAGGCTTCTGGTGAAAGGAGGCACTTGTGATTGTTTTCCTTGCCTCTTTTGAAGTCCCTCCCCTTCAGTATCATCTAGGATTCTCTGCTCTTTTTTTCTCTCAAGAGCTATGAGAAGAGAGAAGGCCTAGGGTCTAGGTTTTGTCTTGCTTCTTTTTTTTTTTTTTTTCAAACTTATGTTTCTTTATTGAGGCATTCTGATGAGGACAGGAGAGTCACGCTGGCAGCTAAAGATGACTGAAGGGAGAGGGTCTTGTAGCAGTGCAGGAATGCCTGTGTAGGCTCTGAGAAATCCTAAAAGGGGTCCTGTGAGATGAAGATTGCAAAAAGCCCATCTCATAAATTCCCTTGTTGCTACTGCACACCAGGCCTCATTAACAGTGTTTGTCAGTGTCCCAGATTATAATTTCAGAGTAGCAAATGTTTATAATCACAGGACAAAATATTGTTAGAATTGCATTTACCTGAACATCTGCTTCAGTCCCACCCTCCTCTAAGTTCTTGCTTCCAGAACGCTTCACCTTCTCCAAGCTGGGAGTTTCTGCCTGCAGGAAGACAAACAGCTTTAGTTACCACTTTAGTCATCAAAACAGGTTAGATCACGAGCCATATTGTCAGGACACTGCCTGTGGCTTCTTGGTTCCAAATCTCTATTCCTATAAGAGATAGTTGGATTCTAAAACACTGCACCCATGGACCTGCAAGCTAATTTTCCAAAGGACCAAAGGAAATTCCTCATGGAAAATATGAAGCTGGCAGATACTATGGATACTTACAAAATAAACAAGGTAAAACAAGCAAGGTGATTTCAAAATAAAGTCCCTGCATACATTTTACCCCCCCCCCCCCCCCCCCAACTATGCCCCTTTCACCTGTGGCCAAACACATACACAGTGTGAAATAGAGATTTTAAGTTGCTGAGAGGAGCACTATTTTAATTTCATGAAATTAATCTAGGTACATACTTTATTACCCTATGCAAATTTATTTCAGAACAGTCTTCAATGTGTGTAAGGCTCAAGCACAAAGGAATGCAGGCTGGGCAAAAATCAAGGGGCACAGTCCCAAAAGATATTTAGAGGAGCCTAGGAGACACGGATGGCTGCCCTCTGTTATGATTTTCAGTGGCACATGATTACAAACAAAATACCAACTGAGCATGTACCTCTCCATCGAGATAGAAGAGGTTCTGTGCAACTATTCTTGGGACAACACAGGTTGTGTGAGACTCTGCCAGACTCACTATAGTTGTCACAGCATGAACCAGACCACTACATAACACCATAGCAACACAGTAAATAATGGCAAAACCAAGTGGCTCACCCAGTCTGGATGGCTCCCCTGACTGGTTTTCTATTATTCTGCATAGATGAGCATAAAAATTTGTTGTTTAAACACTCTTTCAGAAGCAAGACTTACTGGACTGCTGGTGTCTCGGCCCAGGCTCCCCTTGCTGTTCAAGCTGCCTATCTCCGTCTGAGAGCTGGATTGAGACATCCCCTCAAAGAATGGTCTGTAGGGAAAGAGGATGAGAAATTAGGTCTTATTTGTTAGTTTTCTTTCCTTTAGTCCCACCAGACCAGTCCAGAACCTGTGGGTTGTGCCCATCAACCAGCGATTGGAGAGGGAAAAAAAAAGAAGTCCTCCCTGTTTCTCCCAATAAGTGCACATGCAGTTTTATATGCTCAGTACTTCAAATGACAAAATAATGAACCATGTGTTATCAATTTCACTTGAGGACGGATTGAGGAGTTGTACCAGTAATACTTAACATACCATATCACTGGTAAAACAAAACACACACACACAAAAAAAAAAAACCAACCTTAAAAAAGTTAAACTGTTAGAGAAAATTGAACGCTCAACCTGAAAAGAGTTTGACATTTAATAAAAGAGTGAAAATAGCAATATTAATGTACCCTAAAGTGGTTTAATAACTGGAAATATATTAGGGCCTCTGGACTGGTCTGCTGGGACCAAGTGAAAGAAAATTAGAGGGCAAGACAGGCCTAATTTCTCCTTCCTTAGCATCTTCATCAGGTCAGTCTAGAACATGTGGGATACAGCAAAGCAGTTTCCAAAATGAGGATGCACTCCTGAATAAATTCAGCTCCAATGTAGTATACAGTCATGCTCCTACCAGGAACACAATTTTTTTGAATGTTAAAGAGAACTATATCAATGCAACTCCACCCTAGAGGTTGAAATACCCTGGTAGAAAGTTTTCAAACCTTAGGAGGTTAATTCCTTTTTAGATTAAATACACATGCTGACAAAACATTACTTCAGCTACCAGGCAATGATAGTTTCAGAAGTTGGCTCACTTTACCTAAAACCTGTAGAGAGAAAAACCAACCTTGGAAACTGCTAGGTCACTTCAAAGTACTTTTAAAGCACAACAGACATGGAGCCAAAGTAAAAGATTTGATTTACCCAAAATAAGACCACTACTTTTGGAAGTAAAGAACAGAATTGTTTAATCAAAATTCCTGCATCCGTGAACTGGAGAAAGGGATCTGTTAAAACTTGTGGCTCAAAATTCTCTTAGGGAATAGAAACAAAGAATAACTACAGTGAAATTCTTCCAAGATGCTCCTTAAAGGGAGTCAAAGGATGGAAGACCTGGCGCCTTAAGAAGAATTAAACTCCACTCAGGAGAACAGAAATGAACAGGAGGATATATAGCATCCCACTTTAGAGAAGGTGCACTACATGTGGACGAAATGCTCAAGAGAACCTTTCAGACAGAAGCAAAGTTGCAACTTGAACGTCAAAGGACCCCTGAGCTATTACTACTTGGATTCCATTCTGAAGAAAAGAAAGGTATGATGGAAAGAGTCAACAGAGGGAGAAATGCTTCTTCTACATACCACTTGCCAAGATTTGCCAAAACTCAAAAGTACACTAAAGAGGGAATACAATACAATCTGATTCTTATCCTCATAAGGTTCAGAGCGGATTACAATACTAAGAAACTGGATATTTCCAGGAATTACAACCAAGTAAAAAATAAATCAGTTAATAACATCATGTAAGGTAAAATTATGTATCATACCTGATAATTTTCTTTCCATTAATCATAGCTGATCAATCCATAGACTGGTGGGTTGTGTCCATCTACCAGCAGGTGGAGATAGAGAGCAAACTTTGCCTCCCTATATGTGGTCATGTGCTGCCGGAAACTCCTCAGTATGTCGATATCAAAGCTCCATCCGCAGGACTCAGCACTTAGAGAATTACACCCACAAAGGGACACTCTGCCCAGCTCACCACCGCCGAAACGGGGGAGGGGAATTAACCCAGCTCATCCCCGCGGAGCGGGGGAGGGACACCACCCCGCCGATGCGGGGGGATCTGGCTTATCCTGCAACCGCAACCGTGGGAGGAGCTGACTGACCCTAACACCGCCGAAGCGGGAGGGGTACAAAGCTGCCCTACAGCCGCACGAAGCGGGAGGGAGTGCCGGCAGAATTTAAGTCTCAATCCAGCCCCGTAAAACGGAGGAGAGAGGAATGCAGCAGCTCACTGTAACACAAACTCGTCTCAACTCTTGAAGAATCCAAGTGAAAAAACTTGAACACGAAGTCCTCCTGAAGTAACTGAAGACTAAACTTGAACCTAAAATTCAACCAGAATATAAACAGTACAGATATCTGGGAGGGGCTATGGATTGACCAGCTATGATTAATGGAAAGAAAATTATCAGGTATGATACATAATTTTACCTTCCATATCATCATGCTGATCAATCCATAGACTGGTGGGATGTACCGAAGCAGTACTCACCCAGGGCGGGACATTGAAATCCCTGACCTCAACACTGAAGCTCCAAACCGGGCCTCCGCCCGAGCAGCCACAGTCAAGCGGTAATGCTTGGAGAATGTATGGGCCGATGCCCAAGTTGCCGCCTTGCATATCTCTGCCAAGGAGACGGACCCGGCCTCTGCCAACGAGGCCGCCTGAGCTCTAGTGGAGTGAGCCTTCAGCTGGATAGGCGGCACCTTCCCCGCGGCCACATAAGCCGCTGCAATGGCTTCCTTGACCCATCTTGCCACTGTAGGCTTAGCAGCCTGCAGACCCTTACGAGGACCTGCAAACAGGACAAACAGATGATCCGATTTCCGGAAATCATTGGTCACTTCCAAGTATCTGATGATAACTCGTCTCACATCCAGATATTTGAGAGCAGAGAATTCCTCTGGGTAGTCCTCCCTACGAAAGGAAGGGAGACAGAGCTGCTGATTCACATGGAAGCGAGAAACAATCTTGGGCAGGAAGGAAGGCACTGTGCGAATAGTCACTCCTGCCTCAGTGAACTGCAGAAAAGGCTCTCGACATGAGAGTGCCTGGAGCTCGGAAACTCTTCTGGCTGAAGTGATAGCCACCAAAAAGACTGCTTTCAACGTCAGGTCTTTCAGAGATGCCCTCGACAAGGGTTCAAAAGGCGGCTTCTGCAAGGCTCTTAGTACCAGGTTGAGATTCCACGCAGGCACCACTGAGTGCAGAGGAGGGCGCAGGTGATTAACTCCCTTGAGGAAACGCACCACATCTGGCTGCGAAGCCAGGGAAGCACCCTTCAGGCGGCCCCTGAAGCAAGCCAGGGCCGCTACCTGGACTTTCAGGGAACTGAGCGACAGGCCTTTCTCCAGACCTTCTTGCAGGAACGCCAGCACTGAAGAAATTGGAGCAGTAAATGGAGAAAGTGAACCTGCTTCACACCACGCTGCAAAGGTACGCCAAACCCTGGCGTAAGCAGTAGAAGTAGAGCGCTACCTCGCTCTCAGCAGAGTGGCGATGACCTTGTCTGAGAAGCCCTTCTTCCTCAGACTCTGCCGCTCAATAGCCAGGCCGTAAGACCAAAGGGGGAGGGATCCTCCGTCACCACGGGACCCTGATGTAACAGGCCCTGCTCCACTGGCAGCCACAGAGGGTCGTCCACTGAGAGCCTGATCAAGTCCGCATACCAGGGATGTCTGGGCCAATCCGGACCCACCAGGATTATCCGGCCCGGATGCTTTGCCACCCGGTCTAGCACCCTGCCCAACATGGGCCAGGGCGGGAACACAGAGAATCTCTTGTGTCGGCCACTGTTGGAGAAGAGCATCTCTCCCAGGGATCGAGGGTCCCGTCCTCTGCTGAAAAAGCGCGGCAGTTGGCAATTGGCCGATGACGCCATCAGATCTAGGCTCGGCTGGCCCCAGCGCTTCGTGATTTCCAAGAACGCCTGAGCAGATAGCTGCCACTCTCCGGGCTCTAAGGTATGGCGACTGAGAAAGTCCGCCTTGACATTCATGACTCGGCAATGTGGGCCGCTGACAGCTGTTCCAGGTTCGCTTCCGCCCACTGGCATAGATTCATGGCCTCCTTGGCTAGAGGGGCGCTCTTGGTACCTCCCTGGCGGTTGACATAGGCCACAGCCGTGGCATTGTCCGACAGGACCCGTACAGGCTTCAACGCCAGTACCGGGATGAACTCCAAAAGCGCCAACCGAATGGCTCTGAGTTCCAGGAGGTTGATAGACCACTATGCCTCTGCAGGAGACCAGAGCCCATGCGCTGTCCTTCCCAAGCAGTGGGCTCCCCAGCCCGACAAAGAGGCGTCCGTCGTGACGACAATCCACTCCGGGGTCACCAGAGGCATTCCTGCAGACAACTTGTCTGTCTGCGTCCACCAGCTCAGCGCCTTGCGCACTGCTGGGTCCAAGGGAAGGCGCACAGCATAATCCTCCGACATCGGAGTCCAGCGCTGCAGCAGAGAGTGTTGTAGTGGTCTCATATGAGTCCTGGCCCAGGGCACTACTTCCATCGTGGCCGTCATAGCCCAACAGCTGCACATAGTCCCAAGCCCGAAGAGGAGAGGCTACTAGGAACTGGTCCATCTGAGCCTGAAGCTTGACAATCCGATTGTCTGGCAGGAACACTCTGCCCACTTGGGTGTCGAATCGAACTCCCAGATACTCCAGGGACTGAGTTGGGCGCAGCTGGCTTTTCTCCCAGTTGATGATCCACCCCAGGGAGCTCAAAAGAGCAACCACCCGGTTCACAGCTTTGCCGCACTCTGCATAAGAGGGGGCTCGGATCAACCAGTCGTCCAGATAAGGATGGACTTGTACTGCTTCCTTCCTCAGGAAGGCCGCGATGACCACCATTACTTTGGAGAAGGTCCGCGGAGCAGTAGCCAACCCGAACGTGAGGGCTCTGAACTGGAAGTGTCGGCCCAGTACTGCAAAACGCAGAAAGCGTTGATGAGGAGGCCAGATGGGAATATGCAAGTCCGCTTCCTTGATGTCCAAGGATGCCAGGAACTCTCCTGCCTTCACTGCCGCTATAACAGAGCGGAGGGTCTCCATGCGAAAGTGCCTGATTGACCCCTTTGAGGTCGAGGATAGGCCGTACAGAACCTCCTTTCTTTGGTACCACAAAGTAAATGGAGTAACGTCCCTTGCCAAGCTGATTTTCTGGCACCGGAACGACCGCACCCAGGCGGATCAGATTGTCCAAGGTCTGCTGCACTGCCACAGCTTTGACCGGAGACTTGCAGGGAGAGAGTAAAAACCCGTCTCTTAAGGGTCGGCAGAACTCTAGCTTGTAGCCGTCTCTGATGACTTCCAGCACCCAAGCGTCTGAAGTTATTGTGGTCCACTCGTCCAGAACCGAGGACAGCCGTCCTCCAATCTGCACTGGGGCGTGGACCAAGGCCCCGTCATTGGGTACAAGACCCTAGGGGAGGACCGGAGGGAGCACCTCCGGGACGGCGGTCTCTGCGAAAGGAATGCTGCTTGGGGGAGAAGTTCCTCTTGAAGGAAGAGGGGGCAGAGGAGCCCGACCTGCCAGGGCGGTACCGACGGGCTTCCTGAAACCGTCCTCTGGAGGTACCGGGGCGAGCACTAGCCCGAGCCCTGACCTCTGGTAACTTCTTGCCCTTAGACGTGCCGAAATCGGTCACGATTTTGTCCAGCTCGACCCCAAAGAGCAGCTTGCCTTTAAAAGGCAATCTAGCCAGGCGGGATTTAGAGGCGTGGTCAGCAGACCTATGCTTCAGCCAAAGCCACCACCGCGCAGAGATTGTCTGAGCCATGCCTTTAGCTGAGGCCCTCAAGACATCATACAGCAAGTCTGCCAAATAGGCTAAGCCCGATTCCAGGGCCGGCCAATCAGCCCTCAAGGAATGATCCGAGGGGGAAGCCCGCTGCACCATAGACAGGCACGCCCTGGCCACATAGGAGCCGCAAACTGAGGCCTGCAAACTTAAAGCAGCCGCCTCAAAGGACGACCTTAAGGCCGCCTCCAATCTTCTGTCTTGGGCGTCCTTTAGGGCCGTGCCACCTTCCACCGGCAACGCCGTTTTCTTAGTCACCGCAGTGATTAAAGAAACCACGGTAGGCCACAGATAGGCCTCACGTTCACTTTCAGGCAAAGGATATAGGCGGGACATAGCCCTAGCCACTTTAAGGCTCGCTTCCGGGACATCCCATTGAGCCGAAATTAAGGTGTGCATGGCCTCATGCACGTGGAAGGTTCTATGCGGGTGCTTCGTCCCCAGCATAATGGCAGAGCCAACAGGGGCTGAGGGAGAGACGTCCTCCGGAGAGGAAATCTTCAAAATGCCCATGGCCTGCATTAACAGGTTGGGCAAATCCTCTGAGCTAAAGAGCCGCGCTGCAGAGGGGTCATCCGCTCCATCCGAGCGGGGATCCGTCTCCTCCAAGGAATCCGCAAAGGACTGTTGGGAGAACTCAGATACGCTGCCCTCATCTACATCGGAGGAGACAAAGTCCTCCAAGGCCTGGGAATCAACCCGAGGGCGTTTACCTCCGGGGGCCTCAACCTCTTTACCAGACGAGGGAGCAGGGGCAGCGTTTTGCATAAGGAAGGCCTGATGCAGCAGCAAAACAAACTCGGGGGAGAAACCCCCCAGACTGTGCACTTCCGCAGCCTGGGCTACAGCCCTAGACGCACCCTCAACCGGCGCTCGCAAGAGCGGGGGAGAGACATGCTGCGCATCCAAGAAGGCGTCCGGCGCGACACTCCGCGAAGGAGCCGCGCGGGAAGAACGGCGCTTAACTTTAGCCGCTTTGTGCCGTTGCCCAAATTAAGGGCGTTCATGGCATCAATGTCTCCCACCTCAAGGGCGGCCCAAGAAGAAGCCGTCCGAGCCGCGTGGCCGGCCAATATGGCGGAGGCGAGCCGCGGGGGATGGGCGTTTATGGCGGGAAAAACCGCCACACCTGAGGAAGGACCGGGACACTCATCGGTCACGAAACTGTCACCCAACAAGGGCGATCAGACTTTAAGACCCCCGCATCCCCTCTAGAAGCGCACACGCGATCCGGGGAGCGACTCTTTGCGCCCTCGCCCTCCGACGCCATAGGCCACGTGGAGACCAATCGGGGAACCCCCTGCCCGCTATAAAAGGTAAAAATTACCTGCTTTCCGCTCCGAGCTGTAACGACCTGGTGTCCCAGTGAGTAGCTGCAATAAACGTTTAAATAAACGTCGAAATAAACGCCTTTAAGGACGTTCAAAATTTTTTTTTTTTTTTAAACAGAGCCAGCGGGAGGGGGGAGAAAAGGAGGGACCTGGCGCCACCAGGTTTGCACTTGCTCAAGAAGAGCCCTCAACCCCAGGCACTCAACAAAACCTAAAAATTAGGCTTGGCGGCCTAGCCAGAGCTGCTGCTGTGTGTGACCACCACCTGCTGAGATAGAGAACATACTGAGGAGTTTCCGGCAGCACATGACCACATATAGGGAGGCAAAGTTTGCTCTCTATCTCCACCTGCTGGTAGATGGACACAACCCACCAGTCTATGGATTGATCAGCATGATGATATGGAAACAACAATTTCAGCCCAAATTAAAATGAAATAAAGCCTTTAAAAATCTTCTTCAACAATAAACTACTTAAATGTTTCCTGAACAAATAATTAGGTTCCAGTTTAATTTTAACAGGAAGAAAGTTGCAACAATGTGCTGCTTGATAGGAAGAATTCAACATTCCTTTAAATGAAGGATATTCTAATGATAAATCAGTAATACTCCCACAGAATCTACTAGAGAAATTAAAAGTAATAAAACAAGATAGGTAGGATGGAGCTAGACCAAATAGGATCTAAGACTAAAAAAGTATGGCAAAGGCACACTCCTTGAAAACTACAGCACTTGATATGTGATTGTTCAAGAGCCAAATTGTAATACAAAAATGGAGAGAGATTTCTTGCAGCAGAATCTCTTCTACTGGGAAACCTGAAGATGTTGAAATGTCTTAGTATAATTGAAGTTGACAAACCAAACCCCCCATGGTTAGGCTGGCGCCATAAGACAGAGAGAAAAAAAATAGAGTTATTTATTTTTATTTATTTATTCATACTTGTATCCCACAATTATCCAAAAACGAGTTTTGGTTCAACGTGGCTAACATTTTACAGCTGTTAGAGATTACATTTAGAGATGTGAGCACTTAACCTAACATCAGAGGCAACTGGAGTACATATTGCAGTTTTCCATGTGTCAGTGCTGCAGAAACCATTCCAGACTGTTGGAAACTTACTGTTGGCCCTTGTTGCCATGGGTTCTAGAATAGATGGTCTCAACCAACTGTTATGAGTGCAAAGGCCACAGGAGATCGAGAAGGTAAGTGATGAAACAAATTATGCTTGAGTATTTTTTATTCTGGTCATAAATACTGCAGACGGAAGAAAATGTTTCTCATATTTCCTTATCTTCAGTCACCGCAGTAAGCTCTTGGGGAAGAAAAGACAGAAGGCCTATAGCAGTAGCCAAACTACAGAAAGCTCCAGAATTGAAGGGCCAGAATACTAGCTAAAGAAAAGAACTGGAGGAAAGTTGTATGTCACTTGCTGGAGTGCTGTGCTTTGGTAGAATATCCTAAATGCGATAGGGTATTAGCTTTTGCTAATTATTACTTTTGAAATGTTTTTCCTTCATACCTTTCACTTCCCAAATTTCCTTTGTTTCTTGGTTTTTGTGTCTCTGCTATGTTGTTAACTTTCTTCTATTTTTTTCTTTTGTTTTGTATTCTTTAATGTCTAATTTTCTTTATTGTGTATATATTTTTGGAAAAAAGAAAAAAAAAAAGAGAGACAAAGAAAATCATCTCTTCCTCTTCGCAGTATGGCGGCACACTCCCACCTGTATCTGCTGACCACTAGTGCAGTCTGGAACAAATTTTGAAGAGGTCTTCTGATGTCTTACAGTGAGTGAGGAAGCAACTTCCAATCTAATTATTTAAATGGTGGGGGTGGGGGAAGGGGAGAATTTGTATGCCTCAAAGTACCATATCCCTGCTCCAGGTCAAATTATACTTGTTGTATGTCCTATTTGTTTTTTATTTTTTTGGCATTTAAAACCTGAAGTAAAAGCATCTCCCTGCTTACTGATGCTCAAGTTCTCTAACTGGGACAGGAGCTGTATCATTAACCACTCAAGCAGCTGTATGGTCCCAGCTGTGACCATCTGCTGGACACACAGAAATACTGAGCTTCTAAGGTTGCACAGTGCCCATATTGGAAGAAACACACAGGTCTTTCTTTTTGTCTCCGTCTTCATTATCTTGTGGACAGGTGCAACCTTCAAGTTCTGGACTGGTATGGTAAGAACACTAAGGAAAGAAATGGATAAAACCACCACTAAGTACAATTCTGCCTGATTTTATAAAAAAATGAAAAGGCGTAAGAAAACAGGTTGCATGCTGACTCCCTAATAAAAGCCAGATTGGAAGGGGCAATATGAAACATGTGAGCATGCTAGCTGACTGATGGGAGCTGAATGGAAAAAAAAGAAAAGATGAGATGCTGTGCATGCTGGCTCCCTGATGAGACCTGGGCAGGAAGGAGTAAGGGATGGGATAAAGTAAAGTGACATTATCTATTATGAATCCTTGATGAGAACTGGATAGGAAGAGTTGTGAGGCTGCACTCACTTGAGCTTGGGTTTGGGCGTGCTGAGTATGCTCTCTGTCTCTTCCATCTCAGGGCCACTATCACTGGGGTTATACATCTCCAGGCTATCATACAATTCATCCAGGTCCTCTTCCACCTCTCGTATCTGCTCCTGGGACACATGCTCCAGTCCAAAGCCCACCTGAGAGGAGAGAGGGGGAAGGAAATACCAGTCCTGTGTGAAGTGCACCAAGAAACAGAGCAACACCACACAAGGTATCAAAGTAAATAATGGGAAATTAATCTAGTGGCTGGATTTATCTATTAAAAACCCCAAAGCAGGGAACAGAAATTTAATTCTTATAGAGGCAGTGGGAAACAAATACAATTTTTTTTTTTTAAATATGCACTTTCAAAGCTATTTTTCACTTAACCTGAGACAGAAGTAATAACCCTGAGCTTAAGGTTTGCTACTGGACTACTAGTAAGTATCTCAAGTCAAGTCAGTGTTAGGTCAGTTCCTCTCATATAAATATCCATGTGTCTTCCCTTATCCCTCCTTAAGGCATCCTCGTGCCAGGAATGCCACTACTCAGAACTGAGAAATCTTTCCCAGACACAGAGGGGTAGCTTGATACAGCATGTCTATGGTCCTAACAAACTGCAGTGGAGTCTAGGGCACAAGAACAACACTTACTTCATCTGAAACCTTGAACTTTTTCAGCAGGGCCACAAACTTCTGTTTAATATTTGGTTGCTATACAGAGAAAACAGATATGGTCCAATTTACTTCAAACAACCCACAAAACAGAAAACATCATCAAGGAACTGTCTTCAAGAAAGGATTTCTATCTAGGCCAGTCAATAAAAGCCCATTCTTGATAGAGATGCCACAATTTGTAGGGCTGCACTCTAATAGCTGGAACCCACATGCAGCAGGTTGATTAGATGGAAGATCAACATTCTTCCTCAAACTCCCTGAAAGGACAAAGCTCCTCACCCGTGTACTGGTGGATGCAGAGGTCAACTTCCGCCTGGTCTTCTTTACTTTTCGAAGATCTTCATCCTCATAAAATAAATCCTATGGGAGAAAAGATAGGACATAGCTTCAACTACACATGTTCTGAATCCATCTTTTCATGACAAGGCATGCAAGCCTGCTACCTAGTGGCCACATGAGTGAAATGGACAATGCAACATTTATGCAGTGCCATCATGGTGTAAGGAAATTCACACAAGGGTGATGTCCCTGCTTTAACAAACCTAAATCTGAATCTGGGAACAGAAAGCCAACAGACTGGGAGACTATCCACCTAAAATCCACAAGGCAACAGATTTTTAGCTATTTAAGAAATATGACTAAGCTGTGGCTAACTTTGGCACAAATGAATAGATGGGATCTGTGTGCCACAGTGCAGACATAAGTAGCGGATTTGAATGTGTAGAACTGGAATGCATATGTGCTAAAGTTCCAGTGGAACCAGATGAACCTGTACCTTATCAAATAACAATGAATGACTGAGTTCTTCACTCCCTTTATGGTATTAGTGCAACAACCTAATTCAAGGGCTTCCATTCCACTAGCCTCAAATACCAATTGATGTGTAAGACTACCACAAAAAATGGAAATGCATGAAACTCAGCAGTAGTCTTCTATTTGCATGTAGTCAATGTACAAGTTGAACTACAACTACAGTCAAGTTCCAAAGAAAGTAAAGTTACTTACCTGTAATGAGGGATCTCCGCAGAAAACAGAAGAATGGGAGCCATGCTCCATGGCAATGTCACCTATGGAGCCTGTGTGCCAAAGCTCTTCATTAGCTTAGAGAAATCTGTTCCATTTCTCTGAGCCTATGTAGGGGTTCCTGCACTGCCACACTGCCCCCCCCCCCCCCCCAACCGCCTGTTTCATAGCAAGTTCTTTTCTTCTAATTTTCTCCTTTTTATGTGGGGTAAGAGGGATGTTGAGTTTGGCTGCATTCTCCTGCTATTTACAGGGAAAGCAAAGATACTTACCTTTAGAACGTGTTCTCAGAGGACAGCAGGCACACATTGCCACTTTACAAATTTCTTCAATGAGGGCAGAGTGGAAATGGGCTACTGAAGCCACCGTGGCTCTTACACTGTGAGAATACATGACTGCTGTCCTCAGAGAACACCTGTTACAGGTAAGTAACTTTGCTTTCTCAGAACACAAGCAGGCATGATATTCTCACATGTGGGACTCACTAGCTGCCATGCTCACAACTATAATAATAATCTTGGGAACTAAGGAGAAAGTGAACCTGGCAGAATAAAAAGGGAGAGAGGACAGAGTTGGCATTCAAGTAGTAAAAAGATTTTGCAGGACGTGTCCAAACCGGCTATCCCGCCTGGAATGCTGCTCAAGACACTAAGCCGTTATGGTCAGAGAGCGAGGGTCTGGATGAAGGAGGGACCCCTTGATCTGTGTTAGAGTTGGAAAAGGATCTAACCTCAATGGTTCCCTGCACAACAACTCTAGGAGAAGGTGAAACCAAATTTGACCAGTACGAAGTAATTAGGACCATGGTCCCTTGGTCTCGACTCAATTTGAGAAGAGCTTTTCCAAAGAGAGGCAGTGAAGGAAAGGTGCTTAGAGTATCAGTTCCAAAATGGAGCAAGAAGGCGTTCGGGGCTACACGGTTGGGAGCATACATTCTGGAACAAAAGCAGGGAAGCTTGTAGTTCTGAAGTGAAGCGAACAGGTATACTGATGGTGTCCCCCCACTGCTGAAGCATTGCACAAGCTACAAGCTTGATGAGGGTCCATTCATGAGGCTGAAGGACTCTGCTCAATTTGTCCCCCACTGCATTCTGCTTGCCGGATAGATAAACAGCTCTTGGAGATGTTTTGAGAAGCTGCCCCAGTCCATATCTGGATTGCTAGTAAACAGAGGTGGTAGGAACCTGTTCCTCCTTGTTTGTTCAGATAACATAGCGCAACATGGTTATCCATGAGAACAAGAATTATGTGCTCGAGGATGCAGTCTTGGAAAGTTTTGAGGGCGTTAGAAAGTTCGCAGTTCCAGGAGATGGATATGGTGTCGTTTTTCCTGTGAGGACCAAGAACCCTGTGTATGGAGACCATCAAGATGAGCACCCCAACCTACCACAGAAGCATCTGTAGTGAGGAATTTGTGATGTGGAAGGGGCTGAAACTTAAGTCCCCAGGGAGATTCTGGGGAACCATCCACCACTGTAGAGAGGGGCGCAGCTGTAGAGTAACTTGAATATATGAGGAAATCTACCCCATGGCTTGGGGCCACCGACAGGAGACCGCCTACTGAGGTATTCGGAACTGGAGCAGAGCCACTGGTGTTACATGGACTGTTGAAGCCACGTGGCCAAGTAGGCAAAGCATCTGACAAGCAGATACTCGGATGGATCTGAAAATCTGAGTGGAGAGACACACTATGCTATTGGTTGAGACAGGAAGGCTCTACCCTGAGTTGTGCCCAGGAGAGTCCTGATAAACTGTAAGATCTGAACTGGTTAAAGATGTAATTTGGGATAATTTAATCACAAAACCAAGGAGTTCTAGGAGACATATGGCGGATAGAACTGAGGTCTGTGCTGACTCTTGGGAGACTGCCTTGATTAACCAGTCGTTTAGGTAGGAAAAGACGTGTATGCCCCACTTGCAGAGCATTGCAGCTACCACTAATAGGCATTTTATGAAGAGCAAAGCCAGTTAATAGTTGGATCATGGGAAGAAGTGATCGCAGAGAAACCATTTAAGTGGGAATTTGTTTAAATCTCGCAGGTCAAGAATTGGTTGTACTTCCCCTTGTCATTCTTGGTATGAGAAAACATCTGGAGTAAAACCCTTGACACCTCTCCGGTGGAGGAACTAGTTCTATTGCATTCTGCCGGAGGAGGGCAGAGAGCTCCTCTCAAAGTACTATCATTTGGAGGGAGTTGAAATGAGACTCCTTGTGGATAGTCGGGAGATTTCCCAATTAAAAGCGTAACCTTGCTGGATGATACGTAGAAACTCTGAGCCAGGAAAGATGTTGCAATGCTACTCCTAAGGCGGAAATGCGAGAAGAGATGTCAAAGGCACCAAAAGCCTGCCTTGCTAGATATTTACATCAATCCAAAAGTTTCCTGTGGAGAACTCATTAGTCTTTTCAGGAGGAAGGAAGTCTGCAAAGGAGAGAGTACGCTTTATTAGAGAATTCAAGTGAATTGTGGAATAAAGTTGTAGTTGATTAGCATAGAGGCTTGAAATGTTCTCCTGTCGAAAGAATCTAATGTTCTAGCTTCTCTGCCTAGAGGAGCAGAAGGATGAGAGCTCGCACTGCAAGTATGCTTCAAAGCAGATTCCATAACTAAGGAATGATGGGATAACTGTTTTTTTCTTTTTCAAACCCAGTGCATTTCTGTATTCTGTACATTGGATCAACTTTCTTTAGAGCAACATGAACTGTCTCCCAGTTTTTGATCACAGTGTTCCTCATGACTGTATGAAGTGGAACAAAGATTCCCTCTCTAGGAGGAGAGTCATAATCTAGAACCTCAAAGAGCTCTGTATGAGGTTCCTCCTCTATCTCCAATTTGAAAGATATGGCTTGTGCCATCTTTCTGGAGGAGACTTGCGTTTCCAAGGCGGCAGAGAAGGGTCATATGGGTCATATGGGATGACATAGGACTCCTCAGCGGAGAGGGTCCTGCTCTGTCTCCCAGGAGAGGTCTGAGTCTGACTCTTCAAAAGTACATTTTTTAAAGCCACCCTGCACCCTCACTGACAACAAGGAAAAATGGCTGACACAAGGTCAAAAAGCTCAATGGCCCAGGGAACTCGAGTAGTTGTGTACTCAAAAAAAAAAAAAAAAGAGTAAATGCTTCCCAGCCAAAAGAAGGGCTCAGAGGCCTCAAAGGTTAAAAATATTTTGAAAGAAACTATATGGAGGTTTCCGAGTATGGGAGGACTCTTTAGAATAAGTTTTATGTTCATAAGTCCTCCTATTTAGAGATTAATAGGTGTGTTGAGAGGAATTTTCTTGTGATCTGCTGATGGAAGCTGAAATGGCTGACAAGATACTAAAGATGTCTTGTGTTCTCTGATAGTTGAAAGAAGTATCTTTGGGGCTGGGCATGAAAAAGGATTCTGTTCACAAGTTGCAGCCCATGTGGGAAAATAAGTACACTTAAATTGATAAGATCTTCTGGTTGCAGATCTGGAAGTAAGCAAAATCTCTTTCACTTTTGCAGAGACTGGATAGCAATTGATCATTGCCCTTTTAACATCCAGGCAGTGGGGAACCCACTTCAGACTGAGATGCAATAGTATTACTGGGATGCATTAGTAGGATGGGATGACATCCAACAAGTATTGACTTGACCCAGACAGGTTCAAAAGATGGGGAAAACCATATTTGTCTTGCCCACTTTGAAAAAATGAAAACTATTTGTGCCTCGTTCACACACATCTTCTGCAAGATTTTCTGATTTCAGAGAAGAAAGGTGTAGCGAAGACCACAAGTCCATGGAATGGAAAATATATCATGACCTAATCTGTTTTGGCTTGGATATATCGAATAGAAAACAGAGTATTTTGTATTTTCAGCAGATTCAAACATATCTATTTCTGGGATACCCCATGTTTAAAAAGTTGCTGCATAACTTGTTGATCGAGAACCCATTTGTGATGGTCAAGTTTTTAGCTTAGAATCTGCAATCCAATTGTAGGGCCCTTTAGTGTCACCTGAAGGAATATGCAAGTCTCCATAGTTTCAAGGCTTCTTGACAGAGGCGTAGCAAACCTGAGCCTCCTTGCTTGTAAATATAGAATATTGCTACTTGATTGTCTAGCCTTACTAGCACAACTTTGATCTTGATTGAGGGTACAAAGGTTAGAGCGATTTTCAATTCATTGCGGAGTTCCAGGACATTGATATGCAGAACTCAGAGTCTACTTAGTTTTAGCTGACAGCAAATGGCAGCTCTGTCCCAAACAAATTGCTTGAAAGTAGTATTTGAAAAATTCTGAGACTGAATGGGATCCCGCTGGGACTGCTGGGCTGAGAAAGGGAAAGAAGAGAACAAGAGGTACAAAGGACAGTTACCTGCATATCCCACAGACGAATTAAACAGAGAAAGAAGAAATAGTCCGAGGCAGTGTGGGAACCTCTGCACAAATGCTCGGAGAGGTTTAATCAGACTTCTCTGAACTACTGAGAATCTCAAGCAAACAAGGCTCTGTTGGATGGCATCACATAGAGCAGTGTTCTTCACTGCAAAGCCCAGAGGCCAATGGCAGTCCCTGGAGACATCTAAGGTGGCCCTCATCATTCTACCATTCTTTGCCCTTCTACTCAAGTTCATGACAGAAAGGGGTACATGGATGAAGGGCAGAGTCTCATGCTTGAAGTACAAGGCATTTCTTTTAATAGATGAAGCGAATATATTTGGAAATGCCCACTTCCTTGAGGATACGTCCAATAAAAAGATTGAAGGCAGGGGCTGGTAGAGTGGATGTCATTTTGTTATATACTGGTCAGTAGTGTTGCGGCCTTATAATGGAAGTTATGAGCTGGCACTCCTTCAGCTTATTTGCATCCAAAGTGGCCCCGACTTAAAATTAGAGAAGACCACTGACTTAGAATGTGCTTGCATTCCCCTGCCCTGTCTGTGGAGAAGACAGAAAAACCCCAACTGGGGAAGTTTTGAGTCTCTCACTGTTCTGCCAGTTGGGACAACAGGTTTTGGCATTACAGGGCAAAGGAGAAATGAAACCTTAGGTCTCTTTCTCCACTTTACCCCTGCAGACAGTGGACATTACCTGGCCATGGAGTGGATCATCACTACCCTCCTGTTCCGATGAGAAGCTCTCATCCTCTTCCTCTGAATAGTTATCAATATCTGGGGACCTATCTGTAAAGTACAGGCAACAACAAATGGTCAGGCCTTCACACTGAAGATATCCTCTCTCAGTCTTATCAAATCATTCTTTTCCCTATTTGCTCACTGAAAACGTTCCTACCAGGCATAAATACAAAGGAGGCAATTTTATAAATATCTCTGTGTAAAGTACATGCAGCTGCCAAATATGCCCTAGTGGTGGTAACTGGGCAGAATGGAGGTGGAACTACAATGAATGTACATCATTTAGAAAACATGAGGGTATGTATATATGTAGAGAACAGGCACAAATTTACACCTTCTAAGCATCAGTTTTTGCATGCTATTGGTGCCTTTATAAAATAGGTGCCTTTTTGGACTTTACACATGGGTGCCTGGTCATAAAATGAAACGGCAAAATTAGCTCTGATTTAATCTCTTAATGTGTATCGTGAGGCCAATCAATTCTCTGGTACTACAGCATATAGAGACATGGCTGACTGTGCTCTACACTTGGCTACTGTACAGGTTCAGAATTGCATCCCTTTCCACACTGCCAACTCTAAATTTCTATTTGGTCTCTCTCATGCAAATGATAAAGCCCTATTTATAACCACACCTATTTATAGTCCACTTCTACAGTTTTACAATGTAAATAAACCACTTTGTGACTTATTTCCAACAAAGCATTCTGGGATGGACAGCTAAATAAAGCTCTGAGCAATGACATTAATTTCCATTGTCAAAACAAATCTAAAGTAGATAGATGCTGTACCAGATGGACCCCAGCAACGGTCTGGCAAGAAAGTGAGTTGTCTGCATTAACAGTGCTCAGTATTATACTAGATCTTAAATAACACCATTGTATGCTTGATGATACTATAGCAGGTCCCAGGTCAGAAAAAGCCAGTTAATACTGTTCCTATATGATCCTTTTTATTACTGTACTAAGAATGGATCTTTATGGGTTCAAATCTTTTTATTTTAAGAGTAATATGAACAACTAGTAAAAAAGGCCCGTTTCTGACACAAATGAAACGGGCGCTAGCAAGGTTTTCCTTGGAGTGTGTATGTTTGGGAGAGTGTATGTGAGAGTGACTGTTTGAGAGTCAGAGTGAAAGTGTGAGTGTGTGAGAGAGAGAGTGAGTCTGGGTGTGAGTGTGTTTGTGAGAGAGTGTGTGTGTGAGAATGAGAGTGTGTGCAAGTGTGTATGTGAGACACAGTGTGAGAGAGTGTGTGTGTGTGTGGGCGAGAGAGAGAGTGTGTGTGAGACACAGATTCTCTGTGAGAGTGAGTGTATGAGACCAAGCGAGTGTGTGAGTGACTGTGTGGCACATAGAGAGTGAATGTGATACAGTGTGAGACAGAGTGTGTGAGAGTGAGAGTCAGAAAGACATTGTATATGAGAGAGAGAGTGTGAGCCGTGCCCTCCCAATCCATGGCCATCTGTCCCCTGCCCCCTCCATTCATCCTTTTCCAGCAATTCCCCTATCTCCCTGAGCCCTGCCCTCCCAATCCATGGCCATCCATGTTTCTCTGTCACCTGCCCCCTCCATTCATCCCTATCCAGCATTTCCCCTCTCTGCCTGAGGCCTGCCCTGCAATCCATATCCATCCATGCCCATCTGTCCCCTCCATTCATCCCTATCCAGCAATTCCCCTCTCCCTGAGTCCTGCCCTTCCAATCCATGTCCATCCATGCTCCTCTGTCACCTGGCCCCTCCATTTTTCCCTATCCAGCATTTCCCCTCTCTGCCTGAGGCCTGCCCTGCAATCCATATCCATCCATGCCCATCTGTCCCCTCCATTCATCCCTATCCAGCAATTCCCCTCTCCCTGAGTCCTGCCCTTCCAATCCATGCCCATCCATGCTCATCTGTCACCTGGCCCCTCCATTTTTCCCTATCCAGCATTTCCCCTCTCTGCCTGAGGCCTGCCCTGCAATCCATATCCATCCATGCCCATCTGTCCCCTCCATTCATCCCTATCCAGCAATTCCCCTCTCCCTGAGTCCTGCCCTTCCAATCCATGCCCATCCATGCTCATCTGTCACCTGGCCCCTCCATTTTTCCCTATCCAGCATTTCCCCTCTCTGCCTGAGGCCTGCCCTGCAATCCATATCCATCCATGCCCATCTGTCCCCTCCATTCATCCCTATCCAGCAATTCCCCTCTCCCTGAGTCCTACCCTTCCAATCCATGCCCATCCATGCTCATCTGTCACCTGGCCCCTCCATTTTTCCCTATCCAGCATCTCCCCTCTCTGCCTGAGGCCTGCCCTGCAATCCATATCCATCCATGCCCATCTGTCCCCTCCATTCATCCCTATCCAGCAATTCCCCTCTCCCTGAGTCCTGCCCTTCCAATCCATGCCCATCCATGCTCATCTGTCACCTGGCCCCTCCATTTTTCCCTATCCAGCAATTCCCCTCTCTCCCTGAGCCCTGCCCTCCCAATCCATGCCCATCCATGCTCCTCTGTCCCCTGCCCCCTCCATTCTTCCTTTTCCTGTAATTCCCCTCTCTTCCTTCCATGATCCCCCCTCGCATCCATGCTCCTCTCTGTCCCATGTCCCAGCCTGGCCCGCCCTCTTCTTCCCCCCCCCCCTTCGCATCCATGCTGTCGTTTTTCCCCTGCCCTCCTGCTCCCAGTGTTCAACTTTGCTGCCCACCCTCTTCTATCCCCCCAACATCCCTTTTCTTTTGTTTTTTTAATTTACTTCCGTGGTGGCGGTTCCGGCAGCGCAGCGTCAGGGAAGGAGGCGGAGTTTCCGACGTCTAGCCTTCCCTTCGCTGTGTTCCGCCTTCTTCTGACGTCATCATTGACGTCAGAAGAAGGCGGAACACAGCGAAGGGAAGGCTAGAGACGTCGGGAGCGCCCCCTCCTTCCCTGACGCTGCGCTGCCTGAACCGCCACCACAGAGGTAAATCTAATATACTAAAACGCACCGTGCGTGGGTGCGATCAGTTTGTTTTTTTTTCTGCCCTCGCGATCCGTGTGTTTTCCCCGCCCTCGACGTCATGACGTTTGACGCGAAGGCGGGGCAGAGACGGCTGGGTGGCTTCACACCACGAACCCTTCAGGGAGTGTTTTAGTGACTTCAGAACGTTGTCCTCATTAGAACGTTCACGGTGCGTTTTATTATATTAGATTTCAAAAGCATTTAGAACAATTAGAACAATAAATGTGAGCAAAGACAGCTCAAATGATAATGCAATATATGTATCAGGGAATTGAATATTTGAAGACAAATATTAATCTATCTTTTTCCAATTGTATTTAAAATGACTATGCATTGGGTATTTGATCTCTAAAATGCATTTGTATTTTCTACATAAAGTTACCCAGTTCCACCATATAACATTCAAATTAAATTATTGTTTTACAATAATTGATTATTTTTAGGGCTATAAAAATTAGAAAAAAAAAAACCCCAAACATTTATCTGCTTCAGATAGAGGAGATAGAAGTACTGATAATTTCCAAATTACTAATTTGATAAAAGTTCTTCTGTGAAATGTAAAATGTCAGTAATCTTATTCCATACATCTGAACAAAAAAAAAATACGTAAATTAACGCAGTCATAAATCATATAGAGAAAAGTACCAATTGCTTTTTGGCAAGACCAACATAAGAGTTAACTGTTGAGTCACTCTTCCACAATTTAACTGTGGTCCATAATTAATGATGGTATATGAAAAATACATAAAGATTGGGTAATGAAAGCAAAGTCAAGGGCCTTGCAACCAAAATCTCTTGATCTGAGAGAGTATTTTCAGTATCTTTTTCCAAAACATTTTGTGTACCTAGGTAATATTTATGGGACCAAAATTGGGGGGGGGGGAGAACACAAATTTATAAAATAAGGAAGCTACATGGGAAGAAGTTAATACTTTAATAACCGATTCTAATAACCAATCATCAGAAAAATCAGTATTATGGTTTACTGATATTTATATACTGCCTATCCTTCATAGACAGCAATATTTTAGTGTATGTTGTAATTGAAACCAGGCATAAAACTGTGAATTTGGTAGACCAAATTCTTCTTGGAGCATATGAAATGTTTTAAGATGATCTACTGGTATTAGTTGTCCTAAGAATCAAATATATTTATCTTGCCACATAGGCCAATGAATTAGACGTTTGTCTATTAGAATTAGGAGTTGTTACAAATAACAAATTTAAATGAGTTACCTTTATCCCTTTGTATCAACAATTCTAGTTTGCAAAAATCCATAAAAGTAGCAATTAACAGGTAGTGTTTTGGGGGGGGAGGTGACCCATTCCTAGTAATGTAGTTAACAGTATAGAGTAGATCAGGGTTTCTTCTATTTGTAGCCATGTAGATATATATATAAGTATATAAGTACTGCCATACTGGGACAGAGCAAAGGTCCATCAAGCCCAGCATCCTGTTTCCAACAGTGGCCATTCCAGGTCACAAATACCTGACTTAAAATATAAGAATAACGGCAGTGAGTCCAGAAGAGGTCTGTGAGAAGATTTCCAGATAGGGAGCGTTCTTCATTGGTAAGAATTTTCTAGGAAATTGTTTTTAAACGTAAGGAAAGATAGACTTCGAATTAAACACTCAGTGAATCTCTAATGCCCACTCACAACCACTGCATGACTGCATTTATACTCACAATGAAAGGAAAAAACCTCATACTACTGTGGCACCACTTGGTTAGTTTTAACCAAAGAATACTTAAGGCTCACAGCGAAAAAGTAATCATGGGTAAAAAAAAAAAAAACCTCTCATTGATCAAATCATGGTAAAATCATCAGAAACCACTTATCTTTTTGTCAGTGCTCCATTGCTCGGTGGATACTCTAAGAGTGAGGTCCCAACGGACTCGTTTCGCTTCTGCTTTTCAAGGGTCCTCACCATGCGACTGTGGGAGCTAAAAAAACAACAAGAATGGGTTCAGCACTTTTTTTTTTTAAACTTGAACGCAATAGCGTGGCACAAGAAATCCTCCTGTACCCTAGGAGCTGCTAATACAAAATCGCACGGAGCCAATCGGCAAATGGTGCCTCTGCTATTTAATGCTCCGATCGGAGGCACCATTTTGCCAATTGGCTCCGTGAGATTTTGCATTAGCAGCTCCCAGGGTACGGGAGGATTTCTTGCGCTGCGCTACTGCGTTCAAGTTTTTTTTATAAAGTGCTGAACCCATTCTTGTTGTTTTTTTAGCTCCCACGGTCGCATGGTGAGGACCCTTGATAAAGAGTATCCACGGAGCAACGGAGCACTGACAAAAAAATAAGTGGTTTCTGATGATTTTACCACGATTTGATCAATGAGAGGTTTTTTTTTTTTTTTTTTTTTTACCCATGATTACTTTTTCACTGTGAGCCTTAAGTATTCTTCGGTTAAAGCTAATGAAGTGGTGCCACAGTAGTATGAGGTTTTTTCCTCTCATTGTGAGTATAAATGCAGGCATGCAGTGGTTGTGAGTGGGCATTAGAGATTCACTGAGTATTTTGTTCTACAACGAATAAGGTGTGAATCGGATCTACTTTGTAATAGACTTAGAATTAAGCAAGGGACTTTATTTTAAGTTACTCTGTCACTTAAAACAGTTTTTAATAGATTTTCTTAGCATATAAAGTTTCCATTACAATTCCATAGGCTAGCATTTAAGAGGGCTATTTTACTGTTACTACAATATCAGTATAAAGCATAGCTAACAGGCACAGGAAACCTCAGTTTAGACTTGAAGTCTCAGTGGCCATTTGAAAAAGCACAGCAACAGCAAGAAAGTGGCGGCAGCAGGGCAGGAAAGAATGGGGTTCTTTCCTGCCCCTGAAGAGTACTGCCGCTGCAGCTCCTACTCCTCCTACCTCAGGTGAGTGCGGGGGTGTCTGAAGAAAGGGAGGGGCTATAAAAAAAAAGGGGCCTGCTGTGGGTGGCTGTTAAAAAGGGATGCTATGGATGGGAGGGAACTGTTTAAAAAAAAAAAAAAAAAAAAGAAGATGCTGTGGGGGTGGGAGGGAGATGCAAAAAAAAAATTTTGAAAAATTTGTGTGCAGAACTTTGCAAACTCTGTGCACAGAATTTCGGCAGGAGTACAGTTGGTAGTGACTGAAAACTTTCATTATCCAAAAGAAACTGGGCAGTCTGAGAGAACAGTTATTAGGGACACAAACGGGCACTAAAATCATACAAACGGGCACTAAAAATCATTCAGATGGCCATGTTGACCAACCAACTGCTCCCTTGTAAAGATTAGACAAAGATTAGACAGAGGGGTACTCTAACAGAAATGGTCACAAACAGTGGCAGGCTGAGGACTGGCTCTAACATGTTCCATTGACAATGCACTTTTAGCAGGAGGAAAGCAGATCCAATCAGTTAACGTACCTGACAGTTTTGATTTGGGCCCCTCATGGTCAATAGGCTGGCTGGACACAGAATAGATTTTGATCTCAGCAACGGGCACAGACACATCTTTCACGTTACTATGTAAACCAAGTACCTGGGCTCCCTCGCTAGGGTGCTGCATGACCTGTGTGACAGAGAAACAGCAACGTGGTGCTTTCATCCTTTCCACAGGTAAATAAATTAAGCTATTCAACAGTGCAGTTTGTGCAGCATGCTCCTTACCTCTGCCATGTTAATTAGCCCCATGGCCAGTGTCTTGTAACCCAGAATAGTCCTGTTTTTATACCTCTTCCTTCTCTGCAGCATGATCTGCAATTTATTTGCATCCCTCTTCAAGAAATGTGGGTACTGTATAAGAGAATACAGAAAACTGCTAGGGCAACAAATACAGGATCTTCATGAACACAGCTAAAACAATGAACAGTTTGTGCTGCACCACTAGGGAAAATGTATCTGGCACGCATCAGCAGTCCTCATTTTTTTGAGGCTTCGTATAGTGTGCCGCAAAGTTCCTTTTTGACTGCTATGCTATTTAACATATATATGCTTCTTCTTTTTAGACTATTGAGTTATTTAGGCCTGTAGTATAAGATCTATGTTAATGATATTCAGCTTTTTTTTTTTTTTAGTAATCAAGAAATCAGTAACTGATAATACAGACTTTTGTGGCAGACTATCTAAAAATGTGCTTGCAAACTATCAGATTTTGGTTAAAAGTATATCACTTGAAATTGAGTATGTTCTGATGTTAACTAGTTACTCTTTGTCAGATTTTCCAGCTTCTTTTGCTACTGATGACATTGTTATTCCTACTGTACATGAACTTCGATATCTGGATGCGATATTACTCTTCCATATCAAATCTTATGTGAAAAAGATTATTTAGCACATTTCATATACCACGGTTAACAAGTACAATTTTCTATACAGGTACTAGTACTGTCTCCAGTGGGCTTACAATCTTTTCTAGGTTGACTTTTTCCTTTCCTTTCTCTACATCTGTCTGGCACGGATATTTTGTTTTACGTTTTTTTCCTCACTTTTATCTTCTAAGCATTTATATTCACCCATTTGATTTTACCCTCATTATCCCTGTCTCCTCCTCTAGTCCTCAGTCTCCATTTCATATCTACTAACTTTTGCCATATCCTTCTCATTACCTCTCCAGCAATCCCATTGTCCCCTGTCTCCTTCCCCAGTCTCCTATCCCCCCCCCCCCCCCATTTTTCACCCACTTAGTCCTCCATCTCAGTCCTCTGAACTCACTCTCTTATACCTTATCTACCCTCCACCGTACCTCATCACTCTATATCAGTCCTGGCTCCACTCCCATCTCCCCTTCCTTCCTGCATACCCCCTGGGTGGTGAGTGGTATTACACTTCCAGAAAAATGATGTAATGATGTTAAATATGTCACTGTGGTTTCCCCAATTAGCCTCAACTGCAGACCAAGGAATTTAGCAAGACTATATATTTTTTTTAATTGCATAAATGAGATGTTACCAATTCACGCAATAATAATGATAAAATGTTTAATTAAATCACAATTTTCCATTCTTTCAGAAAACCTACTTCTGCTGTCTTAGGTTCAACTCAAAAAACATATATGATTGTAGTCCGAGAAGGTTATACATTTTTAAATAAAATAATCAAATTTGGACTTGGACCTGATGTAACACTCATGGCCCCTGGTCAAACAGCCAATATGCAGCAGATTAAAGTAATTATGAAGCCAAAAATAGACCTTGATTCTGTAAAAATGTTATCCCTACAAGTATGCATAGGATTCAAAAGAACATGAAAACAGATATACTGGGTCAGACCAATGGTCCATTTAGCCCAGTATCCTGTTTCCAACAATGGCTAAGCCAAGCCACAAGCACCTACTACTACTATTTATCATTTCTATAGCACTACAAGGCATACACAGCGCTGTACACCATACACAAAAGACAGTCCCTGCTGGCAGAAACCCAAATAGTGGCAACATTCCCCATGTTGTTTCTCCATGTCTGTCTCAATAGCAGACTATAGACTTTTTCTCCAAGAACTTGTCCAAACCTTTTTTAAACCCAAATCCTCTGGCAAAGAGTTCAACAGGTTAACTATTCCTTGAGCGAAAAAATATTTCTTCCTATTTGTTTTAAAAGTATTTCCATGTAACTTCCTTGAGTGTCCATCTTTGTACTTTTGGAAAAAGTAAAAAAAAACAAAAAAAAACACCTATCGATTCACTTCTACTCATTCTATACCACTCAGGATTTTATAGACCTCAAACATATCCCCCTCATCAGTCGATTTTCCAAGCTGAAGAAACCTAACCTCTTTAGCCTTTCCTCATATGCAAGGAGTTTCATCCCCTTTATCATTTTGGCTGCTCTTATTTGAACCTTTTTTAATTCCACTGTATCTTTTTTGATTCCATGCATCACCGGAACCCTAGACATCCATACAAATTTCTATGTGAAAGACCAGAGTGAAAAAATGTTCATGCTGCAAATCACTGCTATCAAACCAAGATCAAAGTTGTAGTATTCACAGACCCAGAAGGGGGGGGGGGGGGGGAAGACTCGGTCACTGCAAAATGGCGACACTAACTGGCCAGAATCAGAATGCATCATGCACCAGATTTAGGAAGGAATTGTAGATCATTATTCCTAGTCAAGGACCATTTACTGCAATTCTTGGAATAAGTGAGAATATAAAGTAGAGGAAAACTCCCTGTGTAAGTATGAATCAAAGTACTTTAGCCTAGTAGAAGCAGGTTCCACTGGAGCTGGAAGCTCAAAGAAAAAAAGAGGAAGATGCTGGGTGGGCAAAATAAGAAGGGGATGGAAACTGATGAATTTTAAGGTTTCTTTGGTTTACTGCCCACCCAGTAAATGAACCTCGTGTTTAAAAGTACCAGTAACACGTTCCAGTGAATTGTTTTGGGAACAATACTTTTGTGTCCATTAAACCCCAGAAATAGGGGTTAAGCCTAAGAAGGAGTAGTGTGCTGCCAGAAATGTACCTTTGCATGCAGGGAATAGCAAACCCCTCTCTATCACAACTACATGACAGAAAAGTGAGACATTCACCAGGAAGAGCTGACAAGTTACACCACCTACATTGGTAGGTTCCAGCTTTCTCTTGAGACACAAGAAATCCAAAAACTCCAATCTGAACACAGTTAGAAAATGAAAGCTATTTCAAAGACAAAGAGAAAAAAGTTGTAACATGGAGACTTACGAGGTACTATAAATGTTTTTCCAGTAAAGTCCCCAGGGAAAAAGGCTTTTATAAAACTGCACTGCTACAAATATGTGCATGCCAAGAAATCAAACATACTTTTGCATGGACTGTGCATGTGTGATCCTGGTGCAAGGTTTTAGTGGAGTTGCAATGCATGGCATCTAATATAATAAAACGCACCGTGAACGTTCTGAAGACAACGTTCTGAAGTCACTCAAACACTTTCTGAAGGGTTCGTGGATTCGTGGTGTGAAGCCACCCAGCCGTCTCTGCCCCGCCCTCGCGTCAAACGTCATGACGTCGAGGGCGGGGGAAAAAAACGGATCGCGAGGGCAGAAAAAAAAACAAACAAACTGATCGCACCCACGCACGGTGCGTTTTAGTATATTAGATTTACCTCCGTGGTGGCGGTTCCGGCAGCGCAGCGTCAGGGAAGGAGGCGGCGCTCCCGACGTCTCTAGCCTTCCCTTCGCTGTGTTCCGCCTTCTTCTGACGTCAATGATGACGTCAGAAGGCGGAACACAGCGAAGGGAAGGCTAGACGTCGGGAACACCGCCTCCTTCCCTGACGCTGCGCTGCCAGAACCGCCACCACGGAGGTAAATTTAAAAAAAAAAACAAAAGAAAAGGGATGGTTGGGGGGATAGAAGAGGGTGGGCAGCAAAGTTGAACACTGGGAGCAGGAGGGCAGGGGAAAAACGACAGCATGGATGCGAAGAGGGGGGGGGGGGAGAAGAGGGCGGGCCAGGCTGGGACATGGGAGAGAGAGGAGCATGGATGCGAGGGGGGTCATGGAAGGAAGAGAGGGGAATTGCAGGAAAAGGAAGAATGGAGGGGGCAGGGGACAGAGGAGCATGGATGGGCATGGATTGGGAGGGCAGGGCTCAGGGAGAGAGGGGAATTGCTGGAAAGGGATGAATGGAGGGGGCAGGGGACAGAGGAGCATGGATGGGCATGGATTGAAAGGGCAGGGCTCAAGGAGAGAGGGAAATTGCTGGATAGGGATGAATGGAGGGGACAGATGGGCATGGATGGATATGGATTGCAGGGCAGGGCTCAGGGAGAGGGGAATTGCTGGATAGGGATGAATGGAGGGGACAGATGGGCATGGATGGATATGGATTGCAGGGCAGGGCTCAGGGAGAGAGGGGAATTGCTGGATAGGGATGAATGGAGGGGGCAGGTGACAGGAGCATGGATGGGCATGGATTGGGAGGGCAGGGCTCAGGGAGAGAGGGGAATTGCTGGATAGGGATGAATGGAGGGGACAGATGGGCATGGATGGATATGGATTGCAGGGCAGGGCTCAGGGAGAGAGGGGAATTGCTGAATAGGGATGAATGGAGGGGGCAGGTGACAGAGGAGCATGGATGGGCTTGGATTGGGAGGGCAGGGCTCAGGGAGAGAGGGGAATTGCTGGATAGGGATGAATGGAGGAGAGAGATGGGCATGGATGGATATGGATTGCAGGGCAGGCCTCAGGGAGAGAGGGGAATTGCTGAATAGGGATGAATGGAGGGGGTAGGTGACAGAGGAGCATGGATGGGCATGGATTGGGAGGGCAGGGCTCAGGGAGAGAGGGGAATTGCTGGATAGGGATGAATGGAGGGGACAAATGGGCATGGATGGATATGGATTGCAGGGCAGGGCTCAGGGAGAGAGGGGAATTGCTGGATAGGGGATGAATGGAGGGGGCAGGTGACAGAGGAGCATGGATGGGCATGGATTGGGAGGGCAGGGCTCAGGGAGAGAGGGGAATTGCTGGAAAAGGATGAATGGAGGGGGCAGGGGACTGATGGGCATGGATTGGGAGGGCAGGGCTCACACTCTCTCTCTCATATACAATGTCTTTCTGACTCTCACTCTCACACACTCTGTCTCACACTGTATCACATTCACTCTCTATGTGCCACACAGTCACTCTCTCTCTCGCACACACACACTCTCTCTCACACTGTGTCTCACATACACACTTGCACACACTCATTCTCACACACACACTCTCTCTCACACTGTGTCTCACATACACACTTGCACACACTCATTCTCACACACACACTCTCTCACAAACACACTCACACCCAGACTCACTCTCTCTCTCTCATACACACACACTCACACTTTCACTCTGTCTCTCACACAGTCACTCTCACATACACTCTCCCAAACATACACACTCCGAGGAAAACCTTGCTAGCGCCCGTTTCATGTGTGTCAGAAACGGGCCTTTTTTACTAGTATTTTATAAAATACATGGATAGACACCTAGATGAAGTGGAGTTGCTTACCTTTAATGGGGGTTCTATGTGGATAGCAGGGACATGTAGTCACACTATTGGGTAATACTATCCTGATGCTCCTGTCTCAGAATGGTGCTTATAGCTCAGGCAAAGCCCAAAGGCCTTCTTAAACAAGCTTGGGGACTCCCTGCTTGACATCGCTCCCCCCATCTCTTCCATACCAAACTATAGTTTGAGGGGAAGAAGGGTAGGGAAGTGTTGTATTCTCCTGCTGTCCAAAGAGAACCCCCACTGCAGGTAAGGAACTTTGTTTTCTCCACAGACAAGCAAGGGGACATGCAAGCACACTATTGGTGATAACCCAGCTGAGGGTTGCCCTGATAACACAGCGATGACATGCAGTAGGCAGCCCAAGAAGTCAGTTAAGAGGTAAACAGCTAACAAATAAATCCTAATAAATAAATAGGCTCCATGGCTGTTTATTCCCATCAACTTGTCTTTTTTAGGGTTTACTATATATTTTATAGCGTTCCTCTTAATTTCTGTTTTGATTATGTACATTGCTTTGATTTGTTGTGAAAGGTGGCATAGGAACAGACTTTTTAAACACAAAATAGGAATTAGACAGGTCCTGCAGTCAGGAAGCACAAACATTTATTAGGTCAGTGGTTCCTGAACTGTGGGATGGGATTTTGGGGGGCCACAGAAACAGGGCCACTTTCCCTCCCTGGGGACCTACTCTGTGATCTACGTCCAGTAGAAGTCAACATGGGGCCTATGGATCAGTGAATATTCACAGATCCTAAACCCCTCCCTCCCGTGTGGACTTCCTGTTAAGACTACAAACCTATTCAGAGTACTGGCATCCGAGTGCCAACAGGATCCTGTGCAGACTGCTGCCTTTGTGATTTGGATAATTGGAGAATGGAGGAAGTAGATGAGAGATGGAAGGCAGTGGAAGTCTACTATTTTGTTTTTATAATCACTTATCCTGTAGCACAGATTGTCGAAAGACACTGTCCCACCTCAAGGCAGATTCCAAACAGTACTGCTCAGTAAAGTGTGGGTGGAGGACTAAGCAGCAGCTTTACAGATGTCCCCTACTGGCATCATCAGAGGTTTGAGATGGGGGGCTGTCACTGCCTGAAGCTGGTGCACAGCAACTTTGCTTAGAGGAGGGAAGTTTGCTTTAACAGAGTAGCATGATAAATGACAACAGATAAAGACCAACATGGCCCATCCACTCTGCCCAGAAAGGTAAGCAGGGTTGCAACAACTGCTCTCTCTCTCTTTTTTTTCTAAATTTGTGAGAGTCAATTATGTTTTTACTTTGAGTGGACATACTGAGTCAATTATGTTTTTGAGTGGAAATATTGAGTCAATTATGCTTTTACTTTGAGTGGAAATATTGAGTCAATTATGCTTTTACTTTGAGTGGAAATACTGAGTCAATTATGCTTTTACTTTGAGTGGAAATATTCTATACTTTTATTTCATCTTCTTTCCCTATAGAGATCCTTTGTACACTGCACACTTTTTTTGAAATCTGTTACGTTTTCATCCCCACCATCTTGCATGGAAAAGCATGCCAGGAATCCACCACCCTACCCTCTCTGTGAAAAAAAACATTTCCTGACATTGTTCTTCAGTTTTCCCCCCTTACATCTTCATTCCATGCCCTCTATTCCTATAGTCTCTCTGGAAAAGGGTTTGTTTGTTCAGTTGTATCTTACAGGTATTTAAATGTCTGTATCTTATCTTCCTTATCCCTCCACGGTATTCATGTTAATATACAAGTCTTCAAGTCTCTTCTCAAACCACTTCTCACATGGACCCTTATACCATTTTGGTCACTCTCTTTTGAACTGTTTGAGTCTTATGTCCTTAGCAATATAGGGCCTCCAAAACTGAACACAGCACTCCAAGTGCAGTTTCACTAACGACTTGTACAAGAGGCATTATCACCTCCTTCTTTCTGTTGGTTATGCCCCTCTCTATGCAGCCACTGCCTTATCACATTGTTTTGCTACCTTGAGATCCTCAGACTATCACCCCAAGGTCATTTTCTTGGTCTGTGCACATCAGTCTCTCACCACCTATCGCATACAACTCCTTTGGATTTCTGCATCCCAAATACATCACTTTACATTTTTTTCTAATAGCAAAAATCAATGCAGTCCAAAACCCAGATGGAAAGGGTCCTTTTGATTAGCATGCCTGGATTGTTTGTCTTAAATGAAAAATAGTTTGTAACTCTTCCTGAGACAGTATACAACAGCATGCCTAAAGTCTAATGTATATGTCCTCTGCGTTTTGAGTGAGATTTTGGGAAGAAAACTAAAGGACAATGGACTGATCAAGATGAAATTTAGATACGACCTTGGGAAGGAATTTAGACTGAGTTTGGAATGCTAGTCTGTCTGGAAAGAGACAAGTGTATTGGTGGAAGGAAGGATAATGCATGAAAGCCCGAAGTTCACCAACCCTCCTGGTGGAGGTAATAGCAACAAGAAAGATTTTTCTAGAGGATCTTGAGGGGGAATTTGGCTAAAGGGCTTGAAGGGGTCAGTGAGAAGCTAGATGAAAACAATGTTGAGATCCCATTGCAGAACAGGGTCTCAAACAGGAAATTTCATGTTTATAATGCTGCATACACATCTGGAGACCAAGGGGTAGACAGATCTCCCATCGACTTACTCAGGATAAGCTGCAATGGTTGACAAATGGAAGGAGACGGAGGTGGTTTCAAGTTCATAATCTGACAGATGCAAATAGGTCACTGTGATCAGGACTCTGCAGCAAGAAAGGGTCCTAGCGACTAACTGTGCAACAACATGCAAAAACAAGGCCATTTAAAAAAAATACTTACATGGTTCTTTAGTAGAGACCTTCCTGGAGGACATGAGAATATCTTGAATTTCATTAGGCACAGAGAGCTGAGATTATCTGCCTTTAAACATCCATGCTGTCAAAAGAAGGATTTGAGGTTGGAAAAAAAGAGCTATCTGGGAAGACGAACCAATCTCTCTTGTGAAGATGAGCAGCAGTAACCACCAGCCATGTTTTGTTGGTTTTTTAATGGAAGGCACTTGGTTAATTCCCTGGGTACCAACAAAAGGCTGATTGCATATGGTACTTGAAACATCAGTGCAGAAACATGAACTTGAGGTATTTCCAGAGAGATGGCTAAATGTGTATAGGCATCTTGAAAAACCAAGGACAGGAGACAATTGTTCCAGAAGAGGAGATAGTTTTGAGGGACTTCGTATTGAACTTTTCCTTCATTATATAAAGGTTGAGTTCTCTGAGGTCTAGGATGGGCAGGCCCCCTACCCCCATGACCTTTTGGGAATGAGGAAGTAACTGGAATAGAATCCTTCCCTCCATCCCTCCTGCTGTAGGTATCTCCTCAATTATGTATTTCTAGGAGGGATCAAAGTTCTGGTTCTAGGACATCTGGAGGTTGATATGGGTGCTGCGAGGTAGGCACCTGTTCCCTGGCTGGAGATGGGAAGGCAAAATTGATTCTGTGATCAATTTACTACCTTGAGTACCCTGTTGTTATCGGTTACCATGATTCTGCAATGAAGAATCACTATCCAACCAGAAAGGGTAGTCAAAAACCAAGTCCAGTTTTGAGGAGGGTGGAGGCTGGAGTGTACTGCCGTTTCCTTTTGTAGAATCTCTGTTGAAGTAGATAGGACTGGGTGGTCTGATGTTGCTGCAGCAGCCAAGTATTTGGCTGAAAATGTCTGCAAGTATGAACATGCTGTAAGTATTGTGACTGATATCTTTTGCAAGGTGTTTGCTAATATCTACGGATAGACTAGAACTGGTCAAGTAGGTTGAGTAGATACCTTGAACTGCATTACAATATATTTAACCTTTTGGCAAAGAGATTATCCCCCATAACAGGTGCATCTGCCGGTCAATTATGAAGTCCTTTACAAGGCTCAAGGTTCAAAGCCACACACAGTTCAGCTCCAATCATAACAGCCACAGATTTGGAAGCCATCTCATAGGCACTGTGCATAAAATCAGGTGAGGTTGGGGCTCCATTCTTCAAGGTTATAAAGTAGGGGTGTGAGCTTGTATTAAAAACCACTAAGCAGAGTTGAAGACCACAAGGGTTTGCTCAACCAAGGAGAGGTCACGCGCTGCAATTTGTGAGCTAACCATATTTCCTTGGAATATTTTCTCTTATTGTTTCTAGAATTTTCTGGTCCCTCCTATGCAGCAGTTTAGCATGGGATTTTGCAGTCTTGGAGCTGTTGAGAGTGTCTTCAACCACCACCAGCTGGTGTGGTAGCTAGGGATGCTGGTGCTGGAAAGGCTTAAGGTCCAGGCATGTGGATAGTGCTTGTGTAGATGGTGGTTGTTGCCACATCTTTAGCTGCAGCTCCTGGAGACTTTATGAACCAGAAATGCTATCAGCTCTTTGGAGTATTCACTGCAAGAAAGAAGTGAACTCCTACTCATTCTCTGGAATCTAAGGAGAAGTCAGGAAGAGCCTTGGATAATTTCTGTATGAATTTCAGATGAGGTATCCTTCACCTGCATTTTTCTTTTGGGGTGGTGAGGAGATACATTTGTGCTAATTCTAATAGGAACCTGAAATTTTTTATCACCTGTAACTCCAACAGGTGCCGGGAGATTCTGTGTCCCCATCAAAGAATAGCTTTGATGAAATGCTCAGCCATCTTCTGTACATGTAGGCAAGCTCTGTAGATGGTAGGATAGGAGTGACAGCTCCTGAGAGGTGCCAAAGAGACAGTGCAAATCTGTATGTGGCTGGGGATTTCCTGCAAAACCTGACCTGAAGTTGCAGAGGCAGAAAAGACAACTGGCTCATGGACAGAAGGTGTGAGGCAGAGCATAGGGGTTTCAGGATGGAGAGTGAGGACTGCATGGTGCTCCTTTCTGTGCTCAGCTGACTCCCTGCAGTCAGGATAGCTGAAAAGGCACTTGCAGATGTCTGGCTCTGAGGTGATCTGTTTTTCTCTAGGTAGGAGGTGTACTTGCTTTGTCTGAGTATTGAGCCCTTATGAGCTTTACCTTCTTGTTCTGGACAGTTCTTACCTTACACTGCAGTACCTGTCCAGTACTTGGCAGCCTCACAAGGGCTAGGAGATTTATAGGTATGGACTGTCTCACATTGTGCAGCACAAACCAGAACAGCTGAATGGTGAGAGCTCTGTGAGGCGGCTTTCTCTTTCTCACTTGAAGAATGAATCAGTTACCATGGTGAGGAAAGTAGTCCTCCTGTTCCAACGAGTAGGGGGTTCAAAAATATTAGATTGCTCCATTTCTGCCTTATTAATTTGGCATGTGTTACCAATTTGTTTTGGAGCTATATAGATTTGAAGTGGCAGATTGAATGGTAAATAAGCCATTTTGGCACTGAGATTCCCCATACTTTCAGCTGTCATCCATAAGTGCCCTGACAGAGACAGGTGGAAAGAAGAACCAGCATCTACTGAAATAAACTCCAGGCATGTAAGCATACTCCACTGGGGGAGGTGATGTAGCTGCCAGTGAAACAATCCTGGCGTTATTCTGTTGTATTTATGTTGGCTTTGTAATTTTTTTTCTTCTGTGAATGGAGCTGCACATCCAGAGAGGCCAAGCAGATTAAAAACACTGAGGAGGCGGGAGGAGCAAGGAGAGATATTAAGTGAAGTCATCCCCACACATGCTCAGGTAGGCATTTGGGCTTTGCATGAGCTATGAGCACACTGTTCTGAGACAGGAGTGTCAGGTGACAACTCCCAACACTGACTGCATGCCCCCTGCTTGTCCATAAATAACATACACACATTTACACCATCTTTGATGCAGGTGTTAATTTTTATCTGCACACTACTGGGGCAGGTTCAGGGTATCTATTTTATGAAGGCACATAGGCACCTATATTGCTTTAAAAAAAACGAATTTAAATAGGCACCTTCTTAGATTTTCAACATAAGTATTGCCATGGGAGGCGGGACTAGTGCTGGGCAGACCTATACGGTCTGTGACGGGGCTGGTGTTTGGGCGGCGGGGATAGTGCTGGGCAGACTTATACGGTCTGTGCCAGAGCCGGTGGTGGGAGGCAGGGATAGTGCTGGGCAGACTTTTACGGTCTGTGCCAGAGCTGGTGGTGGGAGGCGGGGTTGGTGGTTGGGAGGTGGGGATAGGGCTGGACAGACTTATACGGTCTGTGCCCTGAAGAGGACAGTACAAATAAAAAAGTAGCACATATGAATTTATCTTCTTGGGCAGACTGGATGGACCGTGCAGGTCTTTTTCTGCCGTCATCTACTATGTTACTATGTATACTGGGGAAGACCAAAGGTCCATCAAGCCCAGCATCCTGTTTCCAACAGTGGCCAATCCAGGTCACAAATACCTGACAAGATCCCAAAAAAGTACAAAACATTCTATGCTGCTAATCCTAGAACTAGTGGATTTTCCCCAAGTCCATTTAATAATGGTCTATGGACTTTTTCTTTAGGAAGCCATCCAATCCTTTTTAAAACTCCGCTAAGCTAACCGCCTTTACCACATAGGCGTCCAGCATCAAATTAATTACTTCCTTAGTGTGACAATAGTACTTTTCCCCTTCCTTCAGTGGCCCACAAGTCCAATCCCCCAGACCTCATGAACATAAGCTTATTAAAACTAAATGCTCTCAACATATGTTCAATGTTCAGAGCCCCAGAGAGGAGAGAGTCATAGTCCCTTGAGTGATGGCCACCTACTAGCTGATTCACGAAGCACATGTGCTTAACTTTGGAGGACGCCAGGCTATGGCCCCTATTTGAGAAGCATCACTGGACTAAACTAAGGTGTTACTTAAAAAAAAAAAAAAAAAAAAAGGGCTAAAATCTCAGCTGACTGCAAATGAAGGCTGCTTGGATAGCCAAAAAAAAAAAAAAAAAGCTGGAAGAAACTGCCAGGCCAAAAATACAATTTGAAAACACTTCAAAACAATTCTTCCTTCCTCCATCTCTGCAACCAGTACAGCTGCCATTAAAAAAATGTTCAAGTGATATGAGAAGGGAGTAACTACTGCCCAGGAGAAAAAGGCACACACACGCTGGGGAAAGAAAAGTAGCAGAACAAAGCAGCATGGGCAGTCCTATAATCTCCCTCCACTGTCAAGAGGCATTCCTCCCAAAGACAAACAAAACCTGCTCATAGGTATGTCTTTCTACTTAGGAGAACCACCATCTAAAATCTAGCGGACAGAGGAGTCAGGCAAGACTCTCTGCTCCTCCAGCAACCAACATTAAGCTTAACTGTTACCCTTAATCTTTCTCCATTCTTAGACTTGTGGAGTTTCACTTTCTAACATAGCCTACAAGCAATTAACCAGGCACCATGCTGCATCAGTGAGAAACCAGGTGTGTTTCGGTTTAGAGATCCTTCAATATACAGTGTTTTCTCTTTCTAACAGAGGCTGGAGGCAAACACATTTGCCTACTATAAAAAAAACAACATAGAAGAACTGAGCCAGCCTGGTTTTGGTCTGGTAGATCAGTAGCAGGACTCAACACTGCATTGTAGAAGACCTAGATTCCAGTCCTTGGGCCAGTCACTGCGACACAGTACATGGCAGAAGATACAACTAACTCGTCTATATATCTCCTATATTGCTAAGGATGCTCAGCTGCAAGACAAAAAAACTTTATCTATTTTAAAATATCACTCCTTGTCTTTTTTTCCTTTTTAGTTCATTACCATGCTGGGTAGATACAGTAAAACAAAAAAAAAAAAAGGAAAGCAAAATCCTTCCAAAAAAAAAGGACAAACAAAACAGAAGGACGGAAGGAGCCAAATACATCCCGACTTGTGGGTTTGGCTCCTTCCGTCCTTCTCTTTGGTTTGGGTAGATACAGTAAGCTTACAAATTTCCATACTCAACCAAATAGTCAGGGCCTCTCATACTCCAATATTAATAATCCAAATAGTTAGCAAAACAGTGAAAATGTTATCCCAACATTTGGCCATCTCTGTCTTCATTTCTCTGCTGGTTGGTACCTGGCCACCATCAATGTTCCAGCATTAATCTATTTGTTTTTTTTTGTGAAGTTGTACCTTGATGGTTCTCACCTAGCTACCTCATCACCTGCAATGTTGTTAGCGCTTGCTTTTTTTTTTATCCACACCTTGTTGTCTTCATATATCACCTCTCCCCTTGCCTTGTCTCTCTGAACCCCTAAGAGAAGTCCCAGTCATCACACAATTGCAACTGCAAGAAGTTCGCATAGATAGCCCCTGGTTGGGGACCTGCAAAGAGACAACTGGATCAGGTGAGTTGGGAGAGAATATAATACAGTGGAGGGGAAAAAACCCCCAATATCGTAGTGAATGAAGGCTCATGTTGCTGGTTCCAAATAAAGCTGGAAGCCCAAGAAAGCATCAAGGAAAAACTGGACCTCACCCCGAAAATAAGGGGAACTTACCTGGAGTGAAAATGTTAACTGGAGGTCAGTCTCTGCTAGACCACTGGAAGGAAGCACAATTTCATTTGATCTTAAGATCCTCTTAGAACTCTGAAACAAAAACAAAAATATTACTTACATCTTCGAACTAAAGTATATACTACAGCTGTACCAAATAGCATATTTTACTATTCAGCCAAATACAAACAATGACATTGTAAGTAGTGTACTATGCCATACTTTGTATTATTATTTGAATATTTTTATTGCTATAGTTGTCTGTTGCTCAAGTTTGATTTATTCTTACTGTACACCGTCTTGAGTAAATTACTTCAAAAAGGTGGTAAATAAATCCTAATAATAAATAAAAAATATTATTCGGCCGAATACGGAAAATAGGCATTTAGCTTTAATAATAAAGAAGCAACATGGAATCAGAGATAGCTAAGTTACTCCTGTAGTAGGTGTTTTCCCCGAGAACAGCAGGCATATATTCTCACATATGGGTGACGTGATCCAAGTGCACTGTCTTTGAGGCAGTGCCCCTACCGTGATGTGCAGGTTCCTTCCAGCCCACACACGAGTGCAGGACCAGCAGTACATTGTTAAAGCTAAGAAGACAACTCCAAGGGAAGGCAGGAGGAATGTGAGAATATATGCCTGCTGTCCTAGGAGTACCCTAATACAGGTAAGTAACTTAGCTTTCTCCGAGGACAAGCAGGCATAATATTCTCAGATACAGGACTTGCTAGCTACCGGGCTCACAGGAAAGATGAATTTTTCTAAGTAGACAGTGAGCCTGGTGAAAATAACAGCCCAGAGGGTGGAGTTAGATTTTAACCAGTGCTTGTCCAAACCCGCTATCCTGCCTAAAATGTTGCTCCAGACAGTAGTGAGTAGTGAAGGTGTGGAGAGAAGACCATGCAGCTGTACTACAAATATCTTGAACAGAGGCAGAGCGGAACTGAGGGGACTACTGTGTGTGGGAAGGGTCACACAGACTCAGAATTTACATTAGTTCTGAGCTCTTGAAAGTTCTATCCCAGCACACTGAATACCACCACCACATGTGCCCGATTCAATCCTGCTTCTTGTCCCATCTATACTGTAAATTAAAACACATCCGCCTGCCCAATAATGTGGTTACAGCTATAACCTGCTGCTCTGTATAGGTTAGCCTTACCATGCTATTTTTGAAGTGTAAAAGTAATTTTATTCTGCTTTGAGTGGAACTACTCTATACTTGGAGAGTATCCTGTTGCCATTTAATAATCAGAGATTTTTCCTCTAGGTACTTATCCAAACCCTTTTAAACCTAGCAATATGAAATGTATGGACAGCATCCTCAGATAACAAGTTTGACACCTTGATTGTTCATTAAGTGAAAAAGAAAACTCTCAAATTTTTAAAAAATCTGTTACCATATTAGGTTATGTTTATTTATACATTTAGCTCACACCTTTTTTCAAGGAGAGTTACATTCAGGTACTAGGACTCAATGAAACTATTTGAAAGAACAGCTGTTTCCTATTAATATCTGTTTCAAGCCACACTTATAATTTTATAATTATGTATTATATCCCCTTCACAGACATCTTCTCCAAGCTGAAGTGTGTTAACCTTTTTAACCTTTCTTCACAAAGGGACCTATTCCATCCCCTTTATCATTTTGTCACCTTCTCTGTGTCTTTTCTAGTTCTGTTCTGTTGTTTTTGCTATGGGGCCCACCAAAACTGTACACAATATTGAAGAAGTTGTTCCTCCATGGATCTATGCAGAAGCATTAAGATATTCCCCAATTAATTCTCCAATCGTTTCAGAACAATTCTTAACATTTTTTTTGATTGCTGTTGCACATTGAGCCAAGGATGTCCACAAAGATTTCAAAATCTTTTGATGACTCCAAATACAAAGTTCAACATTGTGAACATGTATAGTTGGGAAATGTTTTTCCTTATGTGCATCACTGTGCACTCGACAGCATTCAAATTTAATCTTCCATGTCGAGATACAATTCTCCAATCTGGCAGAGTCTTCTTGCAGTTCCTCACAGTCTACTTGTATTTAACTACTTTGAATACTTGTGTCATCTGCAAATTTGACCAGTTCACTCGTTGCTCTCTTTTCCAGATCAACGTTAAAACACTGATCCCAGTGCACTGTATTAATTTCTGTCCATTGGGAAAACTGACCATTTATTCCTATCCCATGATTTTCTAATCTGCTTAGTCATTTCATGAAGGACTTTATCATTTATTGAATTTTCTAGACCGACATTAATTGCACAGCAAGTCAAATCGGTTAACAGTGTAGTCAAAAAAACAAGTAACATTAAAAAAAACACTTCATTAAAAGAAAGGAAAGAACACAAGGTAAGCGAGATATGCATCTGGGAGCAATTTCTGAAGTCCACTGCAGTGCCCCCCTAGGGTGCCTGGTTGGTGTCCTGGCATGTCACGGGGACCAGTGCACTACAAATGCTGGCTCCTCCCATGACCAAAGGGCTTGCATTTGGTCGTTTCTGAGATGGGCGTCCTCAGTTTCCATTATCACCGAAAACCGGGGACAACCATCTCTAAAGTCGACCTAAATGCTGAGATTTGGGCGGACCTGACTGATTTATCGAAACGAAAGATGGATGCCCATCTTGTTTCCATAATATGGGTTTCCCTGCCCCTTCACGGGGCTGTCCAGCGAGGACGGCCCCAGTAAAACTTGAGTGCCCCGTTCGATTATGCCCCTCCACATAACCTTCCGCTGCAGAACCTGAGGAGACAAAAAAAGAAGTCTCAAAGTGCTGAAAATGCTACCTGAAAAACGTGTTTTTTCAAGACTGTTTCACACTGAGTGTAAGAACTTGCTAACAGAATATGTTTGGGAGATGAGTTCCATAAGGCAGGAGAAAGGAAGTAAAAGGCAGAATTAAGTGTGGACTCCCATCTAGCTTTTGAAGGGGGTGGCAGAACATATTATCGGTCAAGGATCAAAGGGTAGGAATTGTTAGTGAGGTTAAATAAGATGGAGTAGTAGTATGCAATGCCTTGTATGTTAGAGTAAGAACTTTGTATTTTATCCTGTATTCTACTGGAAGCCAATGAAGCCGCTGAAGAAGTGGAGTTGCCTTGTCGTATCTGTTAGCTCTACAAATGATGCAGGCTGCCGTATTTTGTAGAGTCTGGAGCATTTTAATATTTGTCTTAGAAATATCTGCACAGGCCACTTTACAGTAGTCATAACAAGTATTAAACATATGCATAGAAAAGCACATGTAATGAATCTTTATCAATTAAATTCCTGATTGACCTAAGGAGGCGTAAAAAAGAAACCTACTTTCATGGGAGTACCGCAGGGATCGGTCCTTGGGCCGGCTCTTTTTAACATCTTTGTGAGCGATATTGCAGAAGGGCTGTCTGGTAAGGTTTGTCTCTTTGCGGCTGATACCAAACTCTGCAACAGGGTGGACACCCTGGATGGTGTGAATGACATGAGCAAGGTCCCAGCGAAGCTGGAAGAATGAACTGATATTTGGCAACTAAGATTTAAACCCAAGAAATGCAAGGTCATACACTTGGGTCGCAAAAATCTGAGGGAACGGTACAGTATAGAGGGTGAAGTGCTTCAGTGTGCGTAGGAACAGTGGGACTTGAGGGTGATTGTGTCTGACAACCTTAAAGCTTCCAAACAGGTAAAAAAGTGACGGTCAAAGCCAGAAGGATGCTTGGGTGCATAAAAAGAGGGATGACCAGCAGGAAAAAAGGAGGTGATAGTGCCATTGTATAAGTCTCTGGTGAGGCCCCATTTAAAGTGCTGTGTGCAGTTCTGGAGACCACACCTACAAAAAGATAAAACAGGATGGAGTCGGACCAGAGGGTGGCTACAAAATTAGTAAGCGGTCCGGAATACAAAAAATAAAGGGACAGGCTTATGAACCTCAATATGTACACACTGGAAGAGAGGAAGAAAAGAGGAGACATAATAGAGACGTTTAAATATCTCAAGAGCATTTATGTACAGGAAGTAAGCTTTTTTCAACTGAAGGAGAGCTCTGGAACGAGGGGGCATATGATGAAGTCGGATCGCTTAGGAAAAGGAAGAGTTAGGGGTTACAGAGGATGGGCAGACTAGATGGGCCTTTATCTGCGGTCATGTTTCTATGATGTAAAAAACCAGAGATCTAGAATCAATGATAATTCCCAGATAATGCTTCCAGAAAATCCAAATACAGTAAATTCTCACTTATCCAACAAGCCTCTGCTGATATCACAGTGTCATCACTCATATGCATGCCGCTTTCTCTCTTTCCTGGGGTCAAGTTCAGACAAAAGGCTGCAGTGCCAGGTAAGATTCTTGGGCACATTACATTTTTAAACTCTAATTACTGTTTCTTCTTTTACATTTACTTTTATTATTCTTAGATCAGTTTTCACTTTTCACTCAAAAGAGTCAGCTGTACCTATGACCATGATTTCTCTGCAATGGCGTCAAGAGAGAGAGAGGAAAAAAAAAAAGAGTTGTACTCACTACAGACCAGAAACCTGAAGCTTTAAAGGTGTTATCAACTGGAAAAGGCAATGAAGTGAGCTGGAGAAATGGGGCTCCAACTGTGCCTGTAATTATGGATTAAATGCTAGAAAAACTGAAAAAATGTGAATAAAAGAAAGTGAGCAAACTTGTTCCTATGGTTTACACAGCAAAGAGACAAGGGGCATGCCAACATCAGGCCTTCTATTGCAAGAGAAAGCTCTGTTTTTCCCTAAAAGAATTTAACGACCCTGATTTCATTACTAGTGTGGGCTGGCTTGATCACTAGGAAAAAAAAAAAGATGTGGAATAAGACAGCTCAATAGTTCTGTGAAAAAAAAAAAACGTTCATAGGGAGAGGGGAAAGATGGTGACCTGAAGCTCGTACACTCAACGGCCCAGCTGTCCTCTGAAGTTCAGTTTTTGTTCACTTTTTTTTTTTGTTACATTTGTACCCCGCGCTTTCCCACTCATGGCAGGCTCAATGCGGCTTACATATTATATACAGGTACTTATTTGTACCTGGGGCAGTGGAGGGTTAAGTGACTTGCCCAGAGTCACAAGGAGCTACCTGTGCCTGAAGTGGGAATCAAACTCAGTTCCCCAGGACCAAAGTCCACCACCCTAACCACTAAGCCACTCCGCCACTGTTGCTACTATTTGAGATTCTACATGGAATGTTGCTATTCCACTAGCAACATTCCATGTAGAAGTCGGCCCTTGCAGATCACCAATGTGGCCGCGCAGGCTTCTGCTTCTGTGAGTCTGACGTCCCGTTGTGCAACATTCCATGTAGAATCTCCAATAGTATCTATTTTATTTTTGTTGTATCTATTTTATTTTTGTTACATTTGTACCCCGCGCTTTCCCACTCATGGCAGGCTCAATGCGGCTTACATGGGGCAATGGAGGGTTAAGTGACTTGCCCAGAGTCACAAGGAGCTGCCTGTGCCTGAAGTGGGAATCGAACTCAGTTCCTCAGTTCCCCAGGACCAAAGTCCACCACCCTAACCACTAGGCCACTCCTTGAAATTTCCTCTCTGCATTGCAGTTGCCTTAACAGAGGAAGGGGACAATGGGAGGGTCAGCCGCCGATGACCAGCGTTTTGTCCCCTGTGCAGCAAGTGTGGGACTGCTGTGTGACGAGCTGCCCATAGATGACTGGGTTGATGAGTCCTTTGATTAGCGCCGACGAAGGAGCGTCGATGCTCTTGGACCTGGAAACAACTTCATCGCTCAAAAATCATTTAACCACCATGCCCAAAGGAGTGGAGGAGTGAGTCAGGAGTGTATGCTGAAACAGAAGTCGTTTACAGCTGAACCCGTGTCGGCGGTGCTACTCCTAAACCCTTAAGAGTTATCAGCTTGGAGTTTTTGTCTCCCGTGGAGGGTGCTCCAGGACCTGACGGTGGTAGAGAATGACTTTGCTTCAGATATAGTCTTGTTAATGAGCCACATGGATAATCTAATCAAATCCTTTGAGAATATACAGCAAATGAAGTTCTACTGAAGTAGGAAATGGTTAAGATTTGAAAATGATAAAAGACCAGAAAAATTTGAACAAAATGAATATTGTTACAGATGATTAATATCGAGATTGTTGTTTTCCCAGAGTTCCGGGTATGACTCCTAATGTTTTTTTTCCTCTGAAATGATTCCTCTTAATATATTAATTCAAAAGGAGTGAAGCCTGTGAAACTGGGATTACTTTAATCAGCGGGAATTGGATTGGAGATTCAAGGGTTTGTATTGTTAAACAATTTCTGGTTTTAAAAGGGAAAAAAATGAAATCAGGTGTATTACTTTCACTAATATTGGACAATAAGTATGTTTCCAATGAAATCGATGGACTATGCACCGTTATGGTCTTGAAGAAACCAACCAGATGATCAATGTGGAATAATGATTTAGATAAATAATAACCAGGGATAATCGGGTTAATACCACATTTTCTTTGTTTGCTGTTGTTTAAATTGATCTCCTTGTCTTTCACTCTCCCTATTTATTTTGTGGTCTAAGAAAGAGAAAGATTGTATAAAATCCATTTATCTTGTTGAGATTGTACATTAAAACAATATTAGAAGAAAACAATCATCTCTGTTTTACTGTTTTGCAAGTGATCTTTGTAAAATGAAAAAAATATAAATAAATGATTAAAAAAAAAAACGTTCAGTAGATTGAGAAATTTATCAGATTTTTTAAAAATCATCTTATTAAAAAAGGAGGAGTATCAAGGGAGCAGATACATAATTGCGATGAAATTCACTTAAATTTAAAAATGCTGCCAGCAAAAACTCAAAGTTCACTGCTTGTACAGCTCCCAGTTATAAACAAAGTAAAGAAAGAGCGACTATTCTAGCATGTAGTAATGCAACTAGTAAACATAAATTACAACTCACATTTATTGGAAAGTCAAAAAAATTCAAGGGCTTTTAAAGCCTGGCTCCTGCTGCACTTCGAAAAGTTTCTGAAACTGATAAACCTTCCTAAGAAAGCAATGCTTCTCACTGATAATGTGCCATCTTATCCTGACGAGGACGAACTGAAAAGTGCCGACAGAGTGATTTTTCTTCCTCTCAATGTCATCATTGTATCAGCCAATGGACTAAGGTGTAATTGAAACATTCAAGAAAAAATATCACTGTAAGCTTCTAACAACGCTTGTTTGTGCATCGGACGATGGAATGTTAGAGAAATGTTAAAGAAAGTGAATATTAAAGATGTTCTTTACTGGATTGCTTAATCATGGGATTAAATTGAACCACAAACCCTAGCAAGATGAAATTGGACAAGGAGATGACAATGAGATGACAGTGAACATTAAGCAGCTGAGCAAAATGATGATAATCTCCTTCCTTTATTACAATAAATACCTGGCTGTAAGAATGCTAGTGAAGATGACAAAGGAATAGATGCAGAAAGATGAGCAAGAAGTGATGTAATTGCTACAGTGAATGGGCATGAGAACGAAGATGATGCACTCAGCCTACACATGGACTAGATAAACTGTGAAAATCAGTCACATTGAAGAAGTCAAAGCTATCAAAGCAGCACTGGCTTACGTGGAACAAGAGGAAGCGAGTGCTACTGATGTTGTGCTATTGAGACATTGACATGACCTCACTGCAAGGAAGAGAATTAAAACAGGAAAACAAACCTTAATCACAAATATTTATAAATAAAACATTTGTTTCTAATTTGTTCTAATTAAAATGTGTTGTTCCAATAACTACACTACTGTGCTCGAATTAATGCAGTACACAATTGCATACAGCTTTATTTCTAAATATAAAGTATGTCTGTAAAAATGTATTACAGTACAAGCACATGTACAATACGGATAGTAGATTGTTGAATGGTATTAAACAAAATTAACATATTTCATATGCCTCTTATTTAAGCATCATCCACATTTTCTATTATCTGACGTTGGATAATCGAGGCTCTACTGTACAGTAATACTAAATGGCTCACCTTTACCAACATGCTTATTCATACTTTCCAAGAATCCTAACAGAACATTTATGCATGGCCTCCCTTTTCTAAATAAATGCTAGTTTCACCCAATAAGCACTGTATCTATATAACCAGTTTTGTCCTTAACAGGAGTTTGCATCATTTTAACCAATACTGGCATCGGGTTAACCAGTCTGTAGTTCATAAGGTCATCCCTGGATCGGATCCCTTTTTGAAAGCTGGCATGACACTGGCTCCCCTCTTGTCCTTGAGGACAGAGGCAGATTTGAATGACAGGTTACAAAATACCAATTAAAGGTCTGCAATTTCATATTTGAATTCCTTTAAACTTTAGCATGAAGGCCATGAGGTCCTGGTGATTTTTCAGTACTTAGGTTTGCCAATTTGCTCTACCACCTCTTCCAGATTCGCAATTCAGTTCCTTTGAATCGCCTCCTACAAAGAAGGGTTCTGGCGTGGGTATATCTCCCCAGCATGAAGACCGAAGCAGAGTTCATTTATCATTATTTATTTATCCCACATTTTCCCACCTATTTGTAGGCTAGTTTTTCTTCCATGACTTTATCCTACCCAAAATATCCGTTACTTGTCTTATTATCTAGAGAGTATTTTTTATAACAAGACAAACACATAAAATATTTGCATAAATGTTTATCCCACCCCCAGAAATACACATATTTTGCCTGAGGTAAGCACTTTGCCACACTACCCTATATTGTTTATAGTAAAACTTCTTTTTCTAGTATCTGATCCTTTCTTTAAAAGGCAACAAAGTCAAGAAAAAGACAAATCTGATATTTGAAAGAATTAAGCTGGCACAGCTACTTTAATCCAGTCCTTGACAGGAATAGATTTGCTAAAACAACTATTCCTATGTGCTGCATTTGCCAAGAATGAGTAGGATGAGCGAGTGGGTGACCCTGGCACCAATGGGGAGTAGAGTCACTGCCATCTTGGCATGATTTTCACTGTTTATGGTTAATTTACTTAAGAAGGAAAAATAAAAATAAATTAAACAGGAAATCTTTTTAAAAAATTAAACAAAAACAGCTAAGCTAAAAAAAAAAAAAGGGAACACTATCACATAGGCTATGATTAATTCAAATACAGATGAATAAACCCTTATTTAAACTGTCAAACAGAAAAGGAGCATGAATCTACTTTCTCTCATATTAAAATAGTTGCTTACAGTCACCAAAAAGGGATACAGAGCTCAAAGGCTCACCGTCCCGCGCTCTGGAGGCTGTCGCAAAGCTTTGTGGATTTTTACTGGAAAAATCTCCGTTCCTGGGCCGCCATGGACGCCGACCCACATGTAAGAACAAGCAGCCTGCTTGTCCTCGGAGAATACTGTAGTTCACCCAAACACACTGACAATCTGAATGAATGTCAGGGGAGACTTTTGCTAACATAAAATAATTACATCATCAGAAACAATGCTTCTTGCACTAGATGTCAAGAGCTTGATCCCACAATCTCCCTAGGGAAAGAGGCAGGATAGCATCCAATTTGTGCAACATAAGTTAAGCAGGGAAAGCAAAGTTACTCACCTATACAGCAGGCCAAGTATTCTTACAGATGGGTGACATCATCTGACAGAGCCCGGTGTGAATGAGGACTAGTGATTTTTACTTAGTACTTTCTAACAGCATCCCATCACGCAGGTGCCTTCCTGCCCTGGTCTCTAGTCATTGTATAAAGCTAAAGAATACAACTCCAAGGGAAAGTGGGAGACTATATGAGAATACTTGGCCTGCTGTCCTCGAAGAACACCTGCTACAGTTGAGTAACTTGGCTTTTTCCGAGGACAAACAGGCTGTTGTATTCTCACAGATGGGAATCCCTAACTACCAGGCTCAACAAAAAGAACAATGCTTGGACAATAGGGGCTCGAAACATCGAGGCCTGAAATTCAATCAACCTGAAACTATAAACATACTAAGTGTTGAGGTGCAGCCTGGAACAGAACAAACCTAGGCCTTGAGGGGTAGAGTTGGATTCTAGACAGAATAAATGCTGCCTGCCCAAACCAGCTGTCACATCGGGTATCCTGCTCAAGGCAGTAATGAGAAATGAATGTGTGGACAGATGACCACATCGCAACTTTGCAAATCTCCTCTATGGAGGCAGATCTCAAGTGGGCTACCGACACAGCCATGGCTTTGACATTATGAGCCTTGACATGACTCTCTAGATTCAGCACAGCCTGTGCATAAGTAAAAGAGATGCAATCTGCTTGCAAATTGGAAATTGTGCATTTATTGATGGCTACCCCCATGCAGTTTGGGTTAAAAGAAACAAAAAGCTGGGTGGACTGTCTATGAGCTTTACCGCTCCAAATAGAAGAGACTAAGGTTCACTTGCAATCTAAGATATGCAGTACACATTAGGATGGGCATGTGGATTTGGGAAAAGTGTGGTAGGACGTTTGACTGATTAAGATGGAACTCCAACACTACCTTAGGATTGAACTTAGGATGTGTGCATAGAACTACAGCTACTAGCGTCTGAAGCTCACTGAGTCTGCAAGCTAAAGCGACCGCCACCAAAAGCACAACATTCCTGGTCAAATACTTCAGATGACAGGAATCAAGGGGCTCAGAAGGAGCTTTCATCAGCTGGGTGAGGACTACGTTGATATCTGTGACACAGTTGGAGGTCTGACAGGGGGCTTTGTTAGTAACAAACCTCGTATGAAGCAAACAACTAGAGGCTGTACAGAGATGGGCTTACCTTCTTCACTGTGATAAGCACCAATTGCACCGAGATGAAACCTTACTGAGGTACTCAAACAGTTTTTGTGTAGGACAAGTGAGGGGTTCTAAGGCCTTGCCCTCACACTGGACAGCAAACCTCTGACACTTAAATGAGCAACACTTCTTAGTGGAGTCCTTCCTGGAATCCAGCAAGATGCAGGAGATGCTCTCTGGCAAATCTAAGGATCTAAATTCTATGCTCTCAACATTCAAGCCATGAGAGTCAAGGATTTGAGGTTGGTATGTAGAAGGGATCCCTAGTTCTGCGTGTGTGGGTTGGAAAATATTTGAATTTCCACAGATCTTCGGAGGACAACTCAGCAGAGGAGGAAACCAGGTCTGCCTCAGCCAGTAAGGAGCGATTAGGATCATGGTTCCCTTGCCTGAGCTTCAGTAAAGTCTTCTCTCTATGAGAGGTATTGGAGGATACATATACAAAAGTCCCTTCCCCCAATGCAGGAGAAAGGCATCCAACGCTAGTCTGCAGTGTGACCTGAGCCTGGAACTGGGGGACTTTGTTGAGATGAGTGACAAAAAGATCCACCGAGGGGGTGACCCACACTTGGAAGATCTTGCGGGCTATGCCCATGCTGAGAGACCACTTGTGCGGTTGCAAAACCCTGCTCAGTCTGTCTCCCAGGCAGTTATGCTTTCGTGGTAGGTACATGGCTCAGAGGACCACTCTGTGGACAGCCACTGTCATATTCCCACTGCTTCCTAACACAAGGGGTAGGATCCCATACCCCTCTGCTTGTTTACATACAACATTGTAATCTGGTTGTTTGAATGAGCATGATTTGATTCTGTAGTCAATCTCTGAAAGCCTCTAGAGCGTTCCAAACGGTCCTCAGCTTGAGAAAGTTGATGTGGAGATCTGTTTCCTAAGCAGACCAGGTTTCCTAGGTGTGAAGCCCATCAACACAAGCTCCCTATCCCAGGCTGGATACATCTATTATAAGCACCTTCTGAGGAGATGGAATTTGAAATGGTAGTCCCACAGTCAAATTCATCCGAATTGTCCACCATAGAAGAGTGTGAGTCAATTCTAGAGAAATCTGGATTACATTTGCTAGATTCCCAGTCACCTGAGACCACTGGGCCTCTCTCAAGTGGAGACATGCCATGGGTATGACATGCATTGTTGAGGCCATATGACCCATCAATCTCAACATCTGCCGAGCAGTGACCTGCTTGCTGTTTTGGGTTTGCAAGGTGAGTGTTGATAAAGTCTCTGCTCTCACTTGTGGAAGAAAAGCAGAGCCTACAATGAAATCGTGCAGGGCTCCTATGCATGCTAATCTCTGAACCAGGAGGAGGTGGGACCTGGGGTAGTTTATGGCAAATCCTAGTAGCTCCAACACCTGAATAGTTAGGGGCATTGGCTCTGTCGTTCCTTCTTGTGAAGTGCTCGACCAGCCAATTATCCAGCTAAGGTAAACACATATGCTCCCAGTTTGTGCAAATACATTTTTACTATCACTAGACACTTGTTGAATACCCTGGGAGCCGATGCAAAGCCAAATGGTATTGGCAATGGTGTTTCCCTATGTGGAAGAGATATTTCCTGTGACTAGGGAGTATCAAAATATGGGTATAGGCATCCTTTTAAGTCCAGAGAGAACAGCCAATCATAAATTATGAGAAGGGTGCCCAGGGCAATCATTCTGAATTTTTTTTTTTACCAGGAATTTGTTCAGGGCCCTTAGATCTAGGATGAGACAAAATCCTCCCATCTTTTTGGGCACAAAGAAGTACCTGAAATAGAATCCCTTCCTTTCTTCCCCTGGTGGCACGGGTTTGACTGTAATGGCCTGTACAATGGAATTTCCTCTACAAGTACCTGCTTGTGCTGACAGCTGATGAACGATGCACTCTGCGAGCAATTTGGTGGTCTGTGGCGCCAATGCAAAGCGTAACAGAGATGGACTATTTGAAGAACCCACCAAGCACAGGTTAAAGGGGGTCACCTGTGATGGTAAAAATTCAGCCTACCCACTTTACTGGTAAGCCATCCAGGACAGTTACTTTCAGTGTGGCTATGCTCTCCTGCAGCCAGTTAAAAGCTCATCCTTTGCTTCGACTTGGAGGTCAGCTGGGGGTTCTGTGAGCAGAACTAGTGAGGCCGTGAAAGCTGGAACTGAGGGGTCTAGGCAGAGCAGAAAAGCAGCAGGAACCTACACCTTTAAGAGTAGTAGGGCTGCCACCTAGGCCCACTGGACAACCTCAGTAAGGAAGAGGGAGCAGCTGGAGGGTGCTGAGACAGGGTTTGGATGGCATCCGTATGTTTCTTAAAGAGGTCGTTCTGACAGTTCTTTCTTTCTTTTTTTGATTGTGTGATTGATGAGGGGCGTTCCCACTTCCTTGTGACATCTTCACGTGAGAGGAGGTTTTCGTGACAATTCTATTAACCGATTGGTTGGGCTCACAATCAATGGGAGTGGCTTGGCTGGGAGTGTGTGACATCAAGGTTTATAAGCTACCGCCATATTGACAGCCTAAGAATACGAATGAGAGAGGAGCCAGCACTGAATGTGAGGCGAGATTTGAAGTTAAAAGAGAGGTTATGTTTTAAAATGGTGTGGTGTAATGAGTTTACTCTCCTGCAGACAACAGTCGATGGGCACCACGGACCCCCATGCAGGAATCGAAACTCTTGCTGAAGTTGGGCCGTGGACAGTGATAAGAGACTGTGTTGGAGTATAATACTTATGATATGATACTTATGCTGACCCAGAATATTTTGTTTTCTGACATGCAGAATGTTTGTTTTGACCTGTTACTACCAGAATATTTGTTTGACAGATTGCTACCACAACGCTCCGTTGCGGTGGGTAACTCACTACAGGACTGTGCTGAGAAACAAGTCCAAAGGCTGGTGTTTTCATCAGAGAGTGCCTAGGAGACAGGAATGCAGATTGGCCACTCATTGCTCTGTTCTAGGCACACTTGTTTGTGAGCTGTTATAAAAAGAGGTGAAGCCCTGGCTGAAACAGAAGCTCTGTACCTGGTTTGAGGGACGCCTCTATCCAGTGTGGAATTGTCCCGCAGAATCTCTGGGCAGTCATCGGTGCTTCCCCGATTGCTGTTACGGCTCAGATGAAGGCTACAATCCTGTGGTGATGTATGTATACTGCATAAGAGCGTTATGTAATATGTGTGTGCCTATCCAGTGTGGAATTGTCCCGCAGAATCTCTGGGCGGTCATCGGTGCTTCCCCGATTGCTGTTACGGCTCAGATGAAGGCTACAATCCTGTGGTGATGTATGTATACTGCATAAGAGTGTTATGTAATATGTGTGTGCCTATTGATGTGTGAATAAACAATCTTTAAAGCAATATCCGAACCCTTAATTTGCTACAGAGACTGAACAGCTGGAGAGATAAGTGAACCTCATAACACTAGCACAAAGCGAAATTAAGTGTTTGTGGGGAATAAATGTTTAGATTAACAGTCAACAGGAGGTTTTTTAGCCTGTGATGAATGGATGGAGCTCCCTTAGGTTGAATAAGAGATCAACAAAGGAGTATCCTATCATTATTTGAGGCTTTTCCTCCTTTAAACAAGACTGCACCACATTAGATGCTATTTGAATAGAGATCTATTTAGTTGATGAGTTTATGATAACAGTGAGATACTCTATAAGCTCTGGGTGGTTATATAGATTCTACTCTTAATGAGGTCTGCCACCTATTCTACCGCATCTCCAAACAGACTGTCACCTTGGCATGGAACGCCCACTAATCTCTCCTGAACTGGCTCTGATCTGTTTTGTAGTAACTCTTTTTTTTTTTCTCCGCGAACAAGCAGGTTGTTGTATTCTCACAGATGGGTAACATCATCTGATGAAACCTTATGTAGATGGTGGGTAGTGATTTTTACTTAGAACTTTCTAGCAGCATCCCGCTCCGCATGCACTGGTCCCTTAGTCTTCATTTTTCCGCGGAGCAGTGAGAACACATCTTTGTGCATATGTTTCTCTCTCTTTTGCAGTTCCTTCCCGTGCAGGTATTTTTTCTCCTTCTTTGAAGATTTTTTTATTTTTTCTTTACTGTGTTTTATTGCCCTTTTAATTTTACTAGTTTTTTTTACTCTGTTTCCTTTATTTTTCGCGAGTTGCTAGGCCTAGTTAGGCTGGCGCACTGGCCTCGGTTTAAACACTGCCCCTTTTTCTACTCATAATTGAGCAATTTAATTTGGCTGCAAATGCAGCACCCAGTGTAATCAGGTGATTTCTTTGATGGATCCGCAGTGTTGTGCATTTGGTGCTCGGGGCCTGACCATGAGCCTAACTTCTGTTCTGTTTAAAAATGCAGTTGAAGAAACGGAGGGTGCGGCAGGTCCAACAGGAGAGATTTTCTGACTCCTTGAAGGGCTGTACTTCGTCATCAGCACCAGAAGCATTGACCTTGATGGCTACCAAGACTTCAACAACCACTAGGAGTGTGCTGGCATTGAGAGAAATTCCACCTCTCTTGACATTGGCCGCTCAGAGTAGGCCTGAGACTGGTCAGAATCGGACCTGACACCATGGACACGTATAGGTTTGATGTCGTCTTCGTTGGCACCGGAGGACCTTGATACTGAGCATCGGGGGAAGCCCAAGAAGTATAAGCATTGGTTCTCATTGACAGTGCTGGAAGCACTAGGGCATTGGCTTCCTTTTTGGAAGAGGTTTTGGTGCGCAAGTCTCCAAGCAGTTAGGTCACTGCTACCAGTTCGGCACCAACACATTCTCAAGCTGCCTCTGTGTTGCTCCCCTGCCTTTAGCGTTACCTTCCTTTGAGCAGTTCCATGACATGCTTAGGGAGGAGCTGGCACAGATGCTGCAGCTACAATTTGCTCAGGCATTGAGGGCACTTGCACCAGCTGCGAATTAGCCCCAGAATCTTCCTGAGGCTCCATCCGTGCCTGTGCAAAGATCTTCAGCGTTGGCACCTTGAAGGGTGTCTACATCGACACATACAGTACCGCTCCAGAGGAAGCTTCCCTCAAGTCAGAGTAGAGCTGTACCTTGTCGCTCTTTAGGGCGTGAGAGGGTTCTATTCAGCCGAGGCAGGCACAGATTCACTCAGTGTGGTGTGAATATGGTAAGGAGTCTGAATGGGACCATTCATAGGACTCTGGACCCTCATTACTTCTTGGAAGAGCTTTATGGGGTACCTTCTGATCCCTCTCCACCACAAGAGGGACATAAATCTCCACCTGAGGGTCTCTCTCACTGGTTTTGTCGGGGTGATGGCATCTGCCATCCCATTTAAGTTAGAGAAGAAGGAAGAGTCCAAGGTGGAGTTGTTAACTGTCCTCGACTACGAGTCTCCCAAGGAAGGGATCATAGAACCATTGCACCCTATCGTTAAGGATGTGCTGGCGAGGAACTATGAATCTCAGAACAGGTTGCATCTAAGAAGGGGATACACAGTATCTTATCCAGACGGTCCTGGATTCTAGAGGGCTCAACTGCTTCACCCACTCTCGGTTCCCCAAGTAGAGAGGCCCGGACACTAGACTCATTTAGGAGGAAAGCTTTTCAGGGCTTGATGCTCATTGCCTGCATCCAGTTTTATTAACTCTACATGAGCCTTTACTTGCAGTCTTTGGCCCGCATTACACTCAGTCTTGTAGATTCTCTTCCACAGGAGCAGGCCGCAGAGCTTCACCAGGTGGCCAGTAAGCAGCTGAGTGCAGAAAATATCTGGCCAGGGGTGCACAGATTCTCGTGGTTGCCTGTCTCTGACCTAGAACCAGTGGATCTCTAACATCCTATGCAGGGCTAGAAATAAAATGGGGTGACCAGGACTTTCTACCTGACACATTATTTTTTTTTTTATTATGGCACTTCTGGTACTGCTCTGTTGGGTGGGGTGGAGAGGGAAGGGGCAGAGCTATTGCAGTTTGTAAAGCAATATCCTGTGCAGCACAAAACGGTTAGTCCAGCAATGATCCTAGATAGGTAGATTTGGGACTCTCAAGCTATATGCATTTATTTGTACCTGATTATACAGTAGCCCAGGCAATTATAAAATAAGCCATTTGTTATGTTATATATTGCTTCTAGCCCGCATATACCTGCACAGTTCAATGATGTTTACAATACCAAGATACTGACAAAGATAGGTCAGGGATTACATACTGCACAATAATTAAAATCGCTTAATTAGGTTGAAAATTTTTTTTTCCACATAACCAAAGCTTTTAAAGAGTTTTTCAAAATATCAAATGGTTAGAATTTTTGCAAAGTCCCAAGGGTAGATAATTCCAAGATACCACCGATTGATAGTAAAAGGAAAAATTAGATATGTACCTATATTTCAACTGTTAACAGATGGAAAATGCAAAAGCATTAAATTATGAATACTATAACAGGAATCAATATGAAGTACAATCACATAGATAAAAGGATGCTAAGCCACTTAGGATCTTATGAATAAGAGTACAAAGCTTAAACTGGGCTCTGGCCTCCACAGGGAGCCAGTGCAACTTCAGAGATGGCAGCATTAACGCATACAATGTGCCCCCCTCTTCATTCTACGTCAAGAACAAGAAAAATCAAAATATCTCTACACTTATGGCAGGAGTGCTGGGTTTAGTTAAGGGACTGCTTCCATGAAAAAAACTGCAGATTCATATCTGGAAGCAGAGAATATTAATCAAGCCACTGTCTTCTACAGCAACTGAAGTCTATTAACTAAGGGCTTCTTTTACAAAGCCACGCTAGCAATTCCCGTGAGGCAATAATTTACTCTAGACAAAACCAAAGCCTGAACCAACAATCTAAATTCTGCAAACCCGAAAAATGTACGAATTGCTCTTAACTTTTGCATCACATGAAAAGATTTCTGTATTGTTTTATACATCCAGAAAAAGTCAGTAAACTATCAATCTCAACTCCTAAAATTCTTGATTAATTCTCAAAATCAAAATTATCTGAACCAACAGAAAATCTCTATGGAAAGACAGACTTCGGAGATCCTGACCATAAAAACTTGGTCTTTTCCTGGTTCAGTTTCAAATAATTACTGGTGATCCAACGTTCAATTACATGAACAGTGCTCGTTATATCAGAGTGAAAAGCCAATTTTTAGAAACAGGTAATAAAGTAATATCATCCACATATGTAAAATGAAATTTTTAATTGTTCCAATACCTTACCCAAGGGTTGAAGCAAAACATTAAACAAAGAAGGGGACAATGCTGAACCCTGTGCAGAAACCCTGTGTGTCCGGTGGGGAGGCAGCTACATCCACTCAAATCCAGGACTTCATATGAGCAGGATTTGACACTCCCGAACTGGGTTGCCACCAGGCAGTTATGTCTCATGATCTATGAGTAAAATGCTACAGTACCAAGAACTACATACTGGTGTAGTCTGCCCAGTTACTTCTGAGGCACAAAAAAGTACGGAAGTCATACTGGCAGTGGGGGGTGGGGGGGGGGCATGGCCAATTCAGTATTTGCACAAACAACATATTGGAGGTGCACCCCCTAATGCTCACCCCAAACTATGCCTATGCAGCCACAATTTCTAGAGATTTGAACTGCAGAAAGATTTTACACAGAATCAATCCTGGTAGTTCAGGGGTCGCAACACAAGGCAGGTTTTCAGGACTTCCTCAATGAACATGCGTGAGATCTGCATACAGTGGAGGCAGTGCATGCAAATAGATCTCATTCATATTCATTGGGGAAATCCTAAAAACCCACCTGAGTTGCAGCCTTAGAGGACAGAGGCTGCCCACCACTGTGGTAGCTGGTCACCTCCCAAAATCTTGCTGGTACTTCTTCCAAAATAGCCTTCTGAGCTTATCCTTGCCTTGTGGTTTGCAAGTATGACACAAAAGACCTACCTGCAGTTTTGCTGCAATTACTACAGAGTTCAGGTCCTTATCCAGCTCCTTCAGCATTATCAGCTTCTTCAGGGTCAAACTAAACAGCCTATCAAAAAGAAAAACAGCAGAAGCTTAGACACAGGAACTACCATGCTGACAGTCTGATTAAATCAGCAGCGCATACTAAAAACAAAATCAAACTGAGCAGACCAGTCTAGAAATCAGGCTACTTAGCATGATTCCTTGAGAATGTATCAGTATGACTGGCTCAGGGAACCCCCACAGCAGCCTAATATAATCATCAATGCTTATCTGTACTTTTTGTTAAGGCATGAACTCACATGTGAACTGATGTAAAGCAGTGCCTTGTGCCATGACAGCCTAAAATACCATACAAACTGAACCCAGCCAATAGAGTCTGAAGTACACGTGGACATAGATAATGAGAATATCAAAGTGGTCCTATGTACACATACCCATATGTGACTCCTAAGAGATGGAAGAGATTTCCGTAAGCATGGATACTACGTTAATTTACAGTATCCTCATATTCTGACTTTCGGTACAGGCTCATATACAAAGCAGAATTTCACAGAACTCTGCATCCTTGACAATCTAATACATTATAATCCAACCAAAAGGTAAGTAACAAAAGGTACAGTAAAAAAAAAAAAAAAAACGGTTATGCTGGGATTTAAACCCAGGACCTATGATATCCATTGCTTAAAAAGGTTCTTAGGGGTCTGGAAGGGAATGCTGTAACCTACCATTTTAAAACCCAGCTTCTACTTCTCCAGGAAAACACACACCTAGAGTCAACCTCCACTCAACACCCACAGCAGACTTATTCCATCAATCAGCAAAGAGCACTGGTTATATTTGGATTGCTTCAGAAAGACATCTGTTCTGAAGCTCTACAGAGATGGCAGCATTAACGCCCACAATGTGCCCCCCTCTTCATTCTACGTCAAGAACCAGAAAAATCAAAATATCTCTACATTTATGGCAGGAGTGCAGGGTTTAGTTAAGGGACTGCTGCTTCCCATGAAAAAAAAACTGCACATATATTTCCAAAAAATAAATAAAAGTTAAATGTTTCCTTTTGGGGCTCTTGTTCTCATTTACTATAATTATGTTCCTGTGGTGCCTCTAGGCCAGGGAACCGTACATTCTTGACATGTTAAATGGGATAGATGATAGGAAATGTGAAAGGCATAGAAAATTAACTGAGCATTAAAAGACCTTGATCACAAGGGGAAAAGAAAGCATAGCTGCTTACCTATAAAAACAGCTGTTACCTCAAGTCAGTGATTGATCAGTCACACAAATAGGTCATGTGATTGTGCGAAGTGCTAAATAAAATGAATTCTAGAGCATTCTGGAAAAGCCTTAAAGTCTTTTCTGCACAGGCACAAGACTTCCTGTGCTACAGTGACCCTTCAGATTCTCTTAGGTCCTGTTTAGCCTAGATGTAACGGGAATTCCCAAGAGAAAAAGGAGGTAAACTAACTAGAGAGCTGTATGGGAATAGGGATCGTGGGAGCAGTAGAATGAGGCTCGGAAAGCAATGAGAGCGAGCACCAGAATGAGGCCTAGAATGCCCAGCGGGGCAGTCCGAACACCAGACTGAAGCTTGGAATACTCACTGTTTGAATAGTGAATACCACCCAAAAAAAAATGCAGGAGGCTGTTGGGGTCATGGGGTGCTGCAAGCGAGAAATAGATTTGACTCCTGCAAGGATGGGTGAAATTTCTGTCCTCATGCAACTCTAATACCAACTTGTGCGCTACTGACTTCAGAGAACAGCTATTGCAGGTAAGCAACTTCTCTTTTTTTCTCAAGTTTTTACCATGCCACCAACAGTGGATTTAACCCTCTCACTGCCTATTTTTCAAAATAATGCTTACTGAGTAAATTCTCAGCCCAACAGCCAGCCACATCCAGCCTCAAATTATTATCATCACTGCCACTAGCCCAGAGTAAGAGTAAACTACTCCATGATGATTTTCAGCTAGTTCTACTTAAAAATAAATTTGTGATCATATAGTGAGACTATTATAAAAAACAAAATTACAGAGCATATACATAAGCATGGATTAATGAGACAAAACCAACATGGATTTAATGAAGGGAAATCTTACTTCACAATCTACTATATCTCTTTGAAGGGGTGAATAAACATGTGGATAAAGGCAAGCCGGTCGATGTTGTATATCTGGATTTTCAAAAGGCATTTGACAAAGTACTTCATGAAAGACTCCAGAGGAAATTGGAGAGTCATGGGAGAGGAGGTAGTGTCCTATTGTGGATTAAAAACTGGTTAAAAGATAGAAAACAGAAAGTAGGGTTAAATGGTCAATATTCTCAATGGAGAAAGGTAGATAGTGGGTTTCTCCAGGGGTCTGTGCTGGGACTGCTGCTTTTTAAACTATTTATAAATGAACTAGAGATTGGAATAACTAGTGAGGTATTTAAATTTGCCGATGACACAAAGTTATTCAAAGTTGTTAAATTGCAAGAGCATTATTGCCCCATGTAAGCCGCATTGAGCCTGCCATGAGTGGGAAAAGCACGGGGTACAAATGTAACAAAAAAAATTTGTGAAAAATTGAAAGAGGCCCTTAGGAGACTGGGTATCCAAATGGCAAATGATGTTTAATGTGAGCAAAGTGATGAATCTGAGAAAGAGGAACCCAAGTTATAGCTATGTGAAGCAATGTTCAAAATTAGGAATCACCACCCAGGAAAAGGATCTAGGTGTCATCAATGATGATATGTTTAAAACCCTCTGCTCAGTGTGCAGCGGCGGCTAAGAAAGCAAATAGAATGTTAGGAATTATAAGGAAAGGAATAGAAAACAAAATGAGAACGTTATAATGCCTTTGTATCGCTCCATGGAATGACTGCACCTCGAATACTGTGTGCAATTCAGGACACCACATCTCCAAAAAAAAAAAAAAAAAGATATCAGAATTAGAAAAGGTGCAGAGAATGAAACTTCCTCTCTATGAGGAAAGGCTAAAGTGGCTAGGGCTCTTCCAGCTTGGAGAAGAGACAGCTGAGGGGAGATACGATAGAGGTATAAAATACTGAGTGGAGTAGAATGGGTAGATGTGATTCACTTGTTTACTCTTTCTAAAAATAGTAGAAATAGGGGCACGCAATGAAGCTACTAAGTAGTAAATTTAAAACAAACCAGAGAAAATATTTTTTTGCTCAACGTGTAATAAAAATATTGTAATAATATCCTGCAAAGAACCTAACGTATCCTTCTCTCCACCCGCATTTCAAGATTAAAAGGTTGTTTAAAAAACATAACATCTTCAATAAAACCTTAAAATTTCTTAAATTTGCTTCAGCATGCAACTCTTTAGGCAAGGCATTCCACACAGATGGTGCCAGCCAAAAAAAAAAAACCTTTTGCATGAGTGGATTCCCAATTGACTCCTGAATCACAGGTCATCTGAAGTAGCCAGGCACGGATGCGCTCCCCATCTTCTAATTATAGAAGCGTTTAGTAGCCGGACCACACGTGCATGCACTTTTCCGCCTGTAAATGCTGCATGAGACCAAGGCAGTCTAGTACAATAGATAAGAGAATACAACTCATAGGGAGGAGGGTGGGTATATGATAATCTGTGTCCTGCTGTCCTCAGAGAACCTCTGCTACAGGAGAGTAACTTCACTTTCTCTGAAGACAAGCGGGACATCATATTTTCACATGTAGGAATCTCTAGCTACTAGGGTGACAAAAAAAAAAGGAGAACATGGCCTGAAACAAGCTAAGGCCTAGAGAAAAAAAAATGTTTTTTTTGATCAGCCTGGAAGAGAAACAAATTGGGGCTAAGTGGGAGAAACTGGATTCTAGACTTCAAATAAATTCTGAAGGACTGACTGACCAAACCAGCTGTCATGTCAGGAGTTTTGTTCAATGCAGTAGTATGATATGAATGTGTGGACAGAAGACCACATTGTAGCTTTTCAGATCTCCTCAAAGGAGACTGATTTTAGGTGGGCTACCGATGCAACCATAGCGCTCACATCATGAACCATGACATGGCCCTCCAGAGTCAGCTCAGCATAGGCATAAGTAAAGGAGAAGAAATCTGCTAGCCAACTGGATAAAGTGTGTTTCTTGATGGCTTACCTCCCAACCTGTGTCAAAAGAAACAAAAAGCTGACTGAAATGCATATGGGCTTTTGTCTGCTCCAGATAGAAGGTCAAGGCTCTCTTGCAGTCCAAAGTGTGCAATGCACTTTTGCCAGGAATAGGAATGAGGTTTGGGAAAGAATGTTGGCAGAAGAATCAACTGGTTAAGATGGAATTCTGACACCACCTTAGGAAAGGACTTACAATGCATGCAGAGAATTACTCTGTTATGATGAAATCTTGTGTATGGCAAATCTGCTACTAAAGCCTGGAGCTCACTAACCCTGCATGCCAAAGTGACCGCCACCAAAAACAAGTCCTTCCAAGGTCAGGTCCTTCAGATGGCATGTATTAAGTGGCTCAAATGCAGCTTTCGCCAGCTGGGTGAGAATGACACCGAGGTCCAATGAAGGGACTTCAACAAGAGCAAACTTCTCAAAGTGAACTAAAGCTGTACAAACATAGGCTTACCCTCTACATGTTGATGGTAAGCACCAATTGGAAAGGTGCAGAAGATATTCAAGCAGTTTTTTATGTAGGACAGGTGACAGGATCTAGGGTCCTCACACCAGATGGCAAATCTCTTCCACTTGAAATTATATGATCTCTTAGTGGTGTTACTTCTGGATACAAGCAGGAAATAGGAGACACCCTCATTCAGGTGGAGAAACTCAATGTCTAAGTTCTCAACATCCAGGCCATGAGGGTTAGGGACTGGAGACGGATGCAGAAGAGACCCTTCATTCTGTGTGATAAGGGTTGGAAAGCACTCCAGCCTCCATGGGCCTCTGAAGGCTAACTTCAGAAGTAGAGGGAACCATACAGCCAGTAAGGCACAATGAGGATCGTGGTTCCTCGGTCCTACCTGAGCTTCAGCAAGGATTTCCCTATTAGAGGTAAGGGAGAATATGCATATTGAAGACTCTCCCCCCAACGCATAAGGAAGGCATCCAAAAGGCTAGTTTGTAATGTGATCCCAGGCTGGAGCAATACTAAGGAAATTTGTTGTTCAGATGAGACCTACTGAGAGTTTCCCACTCTCAGAAGATCTTGCAAGCTATGCCCGTATTGAGAAACCACTCATATGGTTGCATGATTCTGCTCAATTTGTACGCAAGACTGTTGCTTTTCCCACCAGTTAAGTGGCTCTGTGCAGAATGTCAAAGCTGGTTTCCCATTGCTACATCCTGCTTCTTGATACAAGAGGTACGAGCCCGAGCCTTCCTGCTTGTTGACGTAATACATTGGAACTTAATGGTCCATCTGAATCAGGATAATTTGGTGCATTAGCCAATCCCTAAAAGCCTTTAGAGAATTCCAGATTTTTTGAAGCTCGAAGTTGATGCGAAGGTTTGACCTGACCTGCCTGGACCTCTACCTGGACCCTGACCATGCATTACATGCCGCGTGTCTGGACCCTGACCATGCTTTGCCTGCCTGAACCCCAACCATGCCTTGCCAACCAGCTGCCTAGGCCTCAAACCATCTATCAGCCTGCTCCTGTTACAGCCTGCCTCATCCTATCCAGCCCATTGGATCTTTCATCTGAATCTCTCCTATGTCCTGTCGGCCACCCGCACCTGACGACTCAACCCTTGGGGAATGGCGATAAGAACATGTGAAGCATGAGGGGGTGTCGGCCACCTAGCCAGCCTTCCCTGGTAGTAGCACAAGGGCTCACTCCTCCTCCAGAGTTTCGGACAAAACAGTGACACCACGAGAGATGGAGTAACTGATGATATCCGCTAGGATCCCTATGGCCAGAGACCATTGGGAAGCTAGAGTCCACTGGGCCTGTCTTAAATGGAGACATGCCATGGGTGTGAAATGCACAGTAGAGGCTATGTGGCCTAACAACCTTAACATCTGCCAAGCTGTGATCTGCTGGCTCTGCTGTATCTGTAGCTCAATGTTGACCAAGGCATCAACGTGCTGGTGAACACTGAAAATTTTGGGCCTGAGTCATGTCTATCAGGGCTTCAATGAATTCAAATCTTTGTACAGGGGTGAAATAGGATAGAGTTACTAGTGTTTTGTGATCAAACACCCAAATAGTTCTTCACATTGATTCCTGAGCTCCTTCCTTTGATGTGCTCTTTATCAGCCAATCATCCAGGATGGGAAATGCATGCTCTCCCAGTCTGTGTAGCAATGCGGTGACTACTGCTAGGGATTTTGTAAAGATCCTGAGAGCTGACAAGACCAAAGAGCAGGACATGGTACTCATCTAGAAAATATCCTAGCACAAGCCAAAAATCACAAAACAGACGAGAATGCACCATACAAAATGCTATAAATAAGAGGCATAGTCCAACCACAGACGGTAAACAGGCAAAAAAGTACAGGCTAGTACTGATCAATAAATCTTAAAAATTATATAAACATTTAAAAGGCTGATGGAGAATCTTGCTACAATATATCAATCCAGTAGTCTTAACACATGTAATAGGTCAAATTATTTTTAAAAAGTCTGACATATTTCATCCATCTACTTGTATGAATTTCAGATTGGATAGTGGCAAAAGGTCACTGATCTACAACAAAAGAGAAACCATCAATTAAAAGGTATTTTTTTTCATTAGTAAAATCATGTTTTTAGTTAAAATATCCTGGTTTGACCCTGAACTGGCAAAGTAGTTCATCAGAGAAGCAGGTGGGAAGGCACAGTGTTTGTAAGTGGCTCCACTACAATCCTTTCTTGTCTGCCTTCCCTGAATGTAGGAGCAGTCAAAAGGCTGCATTAAGTAAAGGACTATGGGCCTCTTATCAAGCCGTGCTAGTGCAGCAGTGCCGACAAAGCCCATTCAAAGCGAATGGGCTTTGTTGGCATTTATCGCATCGAGGACCACTAGCACGGTTTGATAAAATAGGCCCTATGTTTTTTTTTTTTTAGCAGGAACAACTTTGAAGAATTCTACTGGGTTGAGGACAGATATTTCCATTGGACTAGAAACAGAGATTGTTTTCTTATAAGGCTCTTTTTATTTTTTTAATTGCTCTCTCTCCAATAGGCCCTTTTTTTTTGGGGGGGGGGGGGGGGGGGGAGGGGGAGGTGTATTTATGCATATAGAGGCCATTTTACTAAAGTTTAGAATGCATTAACAGAATTAGTGTGCACTAAATGCTAAGAGCCCCATTTTATATCTATGGGCATCTTGGCATATAGCATGTGCTAATTCCGTTAGCGCGCCCCACCATAATCTTTATATTAGTCCTTGTAAGACTATTACTAGAAGGTCTTTACAACCGTTTAGACCATAGTCATCTTTATACCTTTATTGTATGCCCTTCTTTGAAGTGAGTACTATTTAGCTCCCACTGTGTGTTATGATTTCTATGGGCTATTTATGAATATTTTTTAAAACCGGTACTATAAGGTTATTATAATGGGTGATACGTGTGTGGACACGTGTCATTCTGCATGCACATGTGTTTATATAGGGCCAGGATGGTTTATTATTTATTATTAATTTTTTATGTTGGCACCATTTGGCTCTTTGAATTAGTATTAATAGAGTTATCCTTCTCTTTTGTCTTTTTTTGGATTGTTTAGGTATTTTTGAGATGATTTTTGAGATGTTGTCTAATTGAAGCATGGTAGTTCTATAGCCATTAATTGGCCAATATCTCTGGTTCTTTTTGGTTTTAGATGCAAATATTTTTGTTTAGGTGCTTTTATTATTAAGGCTCATGAGGAGATACGATTCTTAGGATGACGCTTGTCTGATTAAGATAGCCATGTTTATTTTAGCTCTCTATTTTTCTTTTTCTTCTTTATCCTTCTTTTAAGCAACGATTTCTCTTCTTTTTTTGTTGTAGGGCAATGACCTTTCACCATTATCCAGTCAGTAATTCAAGCAAGTAGATGTGTCCCTGAGGCAGGCCGTTTGGCAGAAATGTTTTGGGGTTTTTTATGTTTAATTCAACCTATTATATATGTTATGACTGCTGGATTGTTATGATGTGGCTGATCCGGTTTGTGGCCACTGCCAGAGTATGCCAGCAAAAAAACAAAAAAAAGGGAGATGAGGCATTTGAATGCTTATCAAACCAATAACACTATAAGAAGGGCCTGTGGGTGAAAAAGGAGTAGTTTTATAAGGATGTAAGTTTGCCTTTCTTTAGCACAATGTGATCCTAGATGATGCCACTACAGCAGTACTGATCTTATACAAAATTCAGACTTTTGTTACTTTGCCATCTGAGCTCAGGATTAAGCCACAAGATGGGGAAACCAGAGATTTGCGTTTCTTGCGCTTTGTATGCAGGTAGCAAATTCTCTAAATTCAGCTAGGAGTGGAGGAGTGGCCTAGTGGTTATAGCACCGGTCTTGCAATCCAGAGGTGGCCACTTCAAATCCCACTGTTGCTCCTTGTGATCTTGGGCAAGTCACTTAACCCACCATTGCCTCAGGTACAAACTTAGATTGTGAGCCCTCCTGGGACAGAGAAATATCCAGAGTACCTGAATGTAACTCACCTTGAGCTACTACTGAAAAAGGTGTGAGCAAAATATAAATAATAAATAAATAAAATAGCAGCTGAAAGTCAGCACGTCATCCGTGCTTATCCTTTAGGAGAGAGAAAAGAAACACAACAAAACAGAGCTTATTCACATAAGCACACTATGTGCCCTGTTATTTCAGCAACAATTCAGGTACAGTGAATGATACATACCTGTAGCAGGTGTTCTCCGAGGACAGCAGGCTGATTGTTCTCACGACTGGGTGACGTCCGCGGCAGCCCCCACCAACCGGAAAAAAGCTTCGCGGGACGGTCGGCACGCAGGGCACGCCCACCGCGCATGCGCGGCCGTCTTCCCGCCCGTGCGCGACCGCTCCCGCCAGTTGAATGACTAGCAAAAGATGAAACACACAACTCCAAAGGGGAGGAGGGAGGGTAGGTGAAAACAATCAGCCTGCTGTCCTCGGAGAACACCTGCTACAGGTATGTATCATTCACTTTCTCCGAGGACAAGCAGGCTGCTTGTTCTCACGACTGGGGTATCCCTAGCTTTCAGGCTCACTCAAAACAAGAACCCAGGTCAATTGAACCTCGCAACGGCGAGGGTACAACAGAAATTGACCTACGAAGAACAACTAACTGAGAGTGCAGCCTGACCAGAATAAATTCGGGTCCTGGAGGGTGGAGTTGGATTTACACCCCAAACAGATTCTGCAGCACCGACTGCCCGAACCGACTGTCGCGTCGGGTATCCTGCTGGAGGCAGTAATGTGATGCGAATGTGTAGACAGATGACCACGTCGCAGCCTTGCAAATCTCTTCAATAGTGGCTGACTTCAAGTGGGCCACTGACGCTGCCATGGCTCTAACACTATGAGCCGTGACATGACCCTCAAGAGTCAGCCCAGCCTGGGCGTAAGTGAAGGAAATGCAATCTGCTAGCCAATTGGAGATGGTGCGTTTCCCGACAGCGACCCCTAGCCTGTTAGGGTCGAAAGAAACAAACAATTGGGCGGACTGTCTGTGGGGCTGTGTCCGCTCCAAGTAGAAGGCCAATGCTCTCTTGCAGTCCAATGTGTGCAACTGACGTTCAGCAGGGCGGGTATGCGGCCTGGGGAAGAATGTTGGCAAGACAATTGACTGGTTAAGATGGAACTCCGACACCACCTTCGGCAGGAACTTTGGGTGGGTGCGGAGCACTACTCTGTTGTGATGAAATTTGGTATATGGAGCATGAGCTACTAGGGCTTGAAGCTCACTGACCCTACGAGCTGAAGTAACTGCCACCAAGAAAATGACCTTCCAGGTCAAGTACTTCAGATGGCAGGTATTCAGTGGCTCAAAAGGAGGTTTCATCAGCTGGGTGAGGACGACGTTGAGATCCCATGACACTGTAGGAGGCTTGATAGGGGGCTTTGACAAAAGCAAGCCTCTCATGAATCGAACGACTAAAGGCTCTCCAGAGATGGCTTTACCTTCCACACGATAATGGTAAGCACTAATCGCACTAAGGTGATTCCTTACTGAGTTGGTCTTGAGGCCAGACTCTGATAAGTGTAGAAGGTATTCAAGCAGGTTCTGTGCAGGGCAAGAACGAGGTTCTAGGGCCTTGCTCTCACACCAAACGACAAACCTCCTCCACTTGAAAAAGTAACTCTTTTTAGTGGAATCCTTCCTGAAGGCAAGCAGGACCCGGGAGACACCCTCCGACAGACCCAACGCAGCGAAGTCTACGCCCTCAACATCCAGGCCGTGAGAGCCAGAGACTGAAGGTTGGGGTGCAGTAACGCTCCGTCGTTCTGCGAAATGAGAGTCGGAAAACACTCCAATCTCCACGGTTCTTCTGAGGACAACTCCAGAAGAAGAGGGAACCAGATCTGACGGGGCCAAAAGGGCGCTATCAGAATCATGGTGCCGCGGTCGTGCTTGAGCTTCAGTAAGGTCTTCCCCACCAAAGGTATGGGAGGATAAGCATACAGGAGGCCGGTCCCCCAATGGAGGAGAAAGGCGTCCGACGCTAGCCTGCCGTGTGTCTGAAGTCTGGAACAGAACAGAGGCAGCTTGTGGTTGGTCTGAGAGGCGAAAAGGTCCACCGAGGGGGTGCCCCACTCTCGGAAGATCTTCCGTACCACTCTGGAATAGAGCGACCACTCGTGCGGTTGCATGACTCTGCTCAGTCTGTCGGCCAGACTGTTGTTTACGCCTGCCAGGTATGTGGCTTGGAGGAGCATGCCAAACTGGCACGCCCAGCGCCACAGCCCGACGGCTTCCTGACACAGGGGGCGAGATCCGGTGCCCCCCTGCTTGTTGACGTAATACATTGCAACCTGATTGTCTGTCCGAATTTGGATAATTTGGCAGGACAGCCGATCTCTGAAAGCCTTCAGCGCGTTCCAGATCGCTCGGAGCTCCAGGAGGTTGATCTGCAGATCCTTTTCCTGGAGGGACCACAGACCCTGGGTGTGAAGCCCATCGACATGAGCTCCCCAACCCAGGCGAGATGCATCCGTCGTCAGCACCTTCGTGGGCTGCGGAATTTGGAATGGACGTCCCAGGGTCAAATTGGTCCGGATGGTCCACCAGAGCAGTGAAGTGCGGCAACTGGTGGAGAGGCGGATGACATCTTCTAGATTCCCGGTGGCTTGAAACCACTGGGAAGCTAGGGTCCATTGAGCAGATCTCATGTGAAGACGAGCCATGGGAGTCACATGAACTGTGGAGGCCATATGACCCAGAAGTCTCAACATCTGCCGAGCTGTGACCTGCTGAGACGCTCTGGTCTGCGAAGCCAGGGACAGGAGGTTGTTGGCCCTCGCTTCGGGAAGGAAGGCCTGAGCCGTCTGGGTATTCAGCAGAGCTCCTATGAATTCCAGAGACTGGGTTGGCTGGAGATGGGACTTTGGGTAATTTATCACAAACCCCAGCAGCTCCAGGAGTTGAATAGTGCACTGCATGGACCGGAGGGCTCCTGCCTCCGAGGTGTTCTTGACCAGCCAATCGTCGAGATATGGGAACACGTGCACTCCCAGCCTGCGTAGGTACGCCGCCACCACCACGAGGCACTTTGTAAACACTCGTGGGGCGGAGGCGAGCCCAAAGGGCAGCACACAATACTGAAAGTGCCGTGCGCCCAGGCGGAATCTGAGATACTGTCTGTGAGCTGGCAGTATCGGGATGTGAGTATATGCATCCTTTAAATCCAGGGAACATAGCCAATCGTTTTTCTGAATCATTGGCAGAAGGGTGCCCAAGGAAAGCATCCTGAACTTTTCTTTGACCAGGAATTTGTTCAGGCCTCTCAGGTCTAGGATGGGACGCATTCCCCCTGTTTTCTTTTCCACAAGGAAGTACCTGGAATAGAATCCCTGCCCTTCCTGCCCGGGTGGTACGGGCTCGACCGCATTGGCGCTGAGAAGGGCAGAGAGTTCCTCTGCAAGTACCTGCTTGTGATGGGAGCTGAAGGACTGAGCTTCCGGAGGACAATTTGGAGGCAGGGAGGCCAAATTCAGGGCGTATCCGCACCGCACTATTTGGAGAACCCACTGGTCGGAGGTTATGAGAGGCCACCTTTGGTGAAAAAATTTTAACCTCCCCCCGACCGGCAGATCGTCCGGTACGGACACTTTGAGGGCGGCTATGTTCCCGTGGATCCAGTCAAAAGCCCGTCCCTGGCTTTTGCTGTGGAGGCGCAGGGGGCTGCTTAGGCGCACGCTGTTGACGGGAACGAGCGCGCTGGGGCTGTCCCTGTGCCTGACGAGGCCTTCGGGCCGGCTGGTTGTACCTACGCTTTGCAAAAGAATAGGGTGCAGCCTGCCGAGCCCGGGAAAAACGTCCACCTGCTGAGGTGGATGCTGAAGGCGCCCGGTGGGAGAGCTTGTCGAGAGCGGTTTCCCGCTGATGCAGTTGGTCCACCATCTGCTCGACCTTCTCACCAAAAATGTTATCCCCCCGGCAAGGGACGTCGGCCAGTCTCTGCTGGGTGCGGTTGTCCAGGTCAGAGGCACGCAGCCATGAGAGCCTGCGCATCACTATACCTTGGGCCGCAGCACGAGATGCCACGTCACAGGTGTCATAGATACCCCTGGACAGGAACTTTCTGCACGCCTTCAGCTGCCTGACCACCTCCTGATAAGGCCTGGACTGCTCCGGCGGGAGCTTCTCGACCAGGTCCGCCAGTTGTTGCACATAGGTCCGCATGTGAATGCTCATATAGAGCAGGTATGACTGGATGCGGGTCACGAGCATGGAGGATTGGTAGGCCTTCCTCCCAAACGAGTCCAGAGTGCGAGACTCCCGCCCCGGGGGCGCCGAGGCGGTATCCCTCGAACTCCGTGCCCTCTTGAGAGCAGAATCCACGACCGCCGAGTCATGGGGCAATTGGGGCCGCATTAACTCTGGGTCGGAGTGGATCCTGTACTGGGACTCTGCTTTCTTGGGAATGGTGGGGTTAGTTAACGGTCGCACCCAGTTCCGAAGCAGTGTCTCCTTGAGGACATTGTGCAGCGGCACCGTGGAGGACTCTCTAGGTGGCGATGGATAGTCGAGGACCTCGAGCATCTCGGCCCTCGGCTCTTCCACAGAGACCACGGGGAAGGGAATGCTGATAGACATATCCCGCACAAAGGAGGCAAAGGAGAGGCTCTCGGGGGGTGAGAGCTTCCTCTCCGGTGAAGGCGTGGGGTCCGAGGGAAGACCCGTAGACTCCTCTGAGGAGAAATATCTAGGGTCCTCCTCTTCCCCCCACGAGTCCTCATCCTCGGTATCGGACATAAGCTCATGTAGCTGAGTCCTGAACCGGGCCCGGCTCGACGTCGAGGCACCGAGGTCTCGGTGTCGTCGAGCGGTGGACTCCCGCGCCGGCGGGGACGGAGCTCCCTCCATCGACGTCGACGGGGACTCCACCTGCGTGGCGCTCGAGACCGGCGCCGCAAGCGGCGGCGGTGTCGACGGCCCCGGCGCCGGGCTAGAGCTCACCGGCGCCACAGACATCAGCCTGGCGCATCAGCCCTTCCAGGATCCCCGGAAGGATGGCTCTGAGGCACTCGTCCAGGCCCGCTGCCGGGAAAGGCGGTGGGGCCGGTAGGGGTGTCGGTGCCAGAAGCTGATGGGGGCCAGGAGACGGCACCGAGGTGCCGGAACTCTGACGCGTCGGTACCTCCACGACCGACGGGGACCTCTCCTCTCGACGATGACGCTTCGGCGCCGCCTCCTCTCCGATGTCCGGATGCACCGAGGGCGACCGGTGACGACGCTTCTTGTCTTTCTTCCGATGCGCGTCACCGGTGCCGGGAGGTATGGAGGAGGAGGAGGACGACGATCCCCCTCGGTCCCGGGGAGCCGGGTCAGACAGGGTTCGGTCCCGAGGGCCACGGGCTGAGGGAGTGACCGGGGCCGACTGCCCACGCGGCCGCTCACCTCTACCCTCGCCAGCGGACCGGCGGGCCGACGGGACCTGTTCTCCTGGGGTCGATGCCATCGGTGCCGATGTCTCGGGCATCGATACCGGTACCGAAGGACCGGGTGTCGATACCGATGCCGTCGAGGTCGACGTCGAGGGGCCGGCGCAAGTTCCAAAAAGACGGTCCCGCAGAACTTGCCTCGCAACCTGAGTCCGTTTCCGGAGACCGAAACACAGGGAACACGACTTGATATTGTGCTCCGGCCCGAGGCACTGGAGGCACCAAGCGTGGGTGTCGGTCTGCGAGATCGGCCGGCCGCAGCGACCACACTTTTTAAATCCACTCGGGACCCTTGAGGACATCGACGGAAAAATCGCGTCGGCGAAGTCAAAGTCGTCAATGGTGGCTGAAATCACACCACGAAAAGGAAAACGACCGTGCGGCCACTAGGCCGCAACGCGGCGTCCCCGCTGGAAGCGAGGGAAAAAGGGAGCGCGTGCACCACACGCGCAGGGTTTCTTTTTTTTTTTTTTTTTTTTTTTTTAAAAGAAACCGGACGGTAACTAAACAAAGTTAAACAAAGAAAAAGCACGATCCGCGTAAACGCGATCGAAATCCGGCGGCTGAATCAGAGAGAGCGGAGAGGTACGACTCTCTCCAGACGCGGAAAAAAAGGAACTGGCGGGAGCGGTCGCGCACGGGCGGGAAGACGGCCGCGCATGCGCGGTGGGCGTGCCCTGCGTGCCGACCGTCCCGCGAAGCTTTTTTCCGGTTGGTGGGGGCTGCCGCGGACGTCACCCAGTCGTGAGAACAAGCAGCCTGCTTGTCCTCGGAGAATTAGTGCTATATGAGGACTAACTGCCTTACCCTGAAACTCTAATCATGCAACTGAAGACAAGACTGACAAAAAGAGAACTGTAAATAACCTGTGTTCAACTTATTCTTGCTATACACATTTTCAAAAGGCATTAAATAAACCCTAATAAATAAATGCTGAGAACCTAATTTTGATGCTCTTGGTGAGCTATTTGGAGGAATGCATTCTAACTACAGACAGTAAACTACTCAATTTTTAGAACCCACCAGTCTGTTTATAAAGGGCCATCTTGCATGGTTAAAATTCAGCCTCCCTCCAACCACAAGTCATCCAGAATAGTTAGAGTTTGAGGTTATGCTCTGCTGGAGCAAATCAAAAGCTTGTTCCTGGTTTTGACTAGGAAGCAGGTTGGGACTTCTGGGCCCTCTGCTGTTTTGGACAAGAACAACGTCCCTGAGCTGACTGGGAAGAATGGCAGGGCAGAGGATATCTACATCTTTGGAAGTAGCAGGATCTTCATTAAAACCTCACAAAAGGAGGATGAGCTAGGAGTGTGCTGGAAAGGGTCTTAAGAATGTCTGAGTGCTGCTTGATTAGAGCAGTACTACTACTACTAATCACTTCTATAGCGCTACAAGGCATACGAAGCGCTGTACACCATACATGAAAAAGACAGTCGCCTCCTGTACCTTTTCTAAGAGATTCTCTCTACAGCACACTACCTCCATCAGCTTTTCCTCCACTTCTAACTTGAGGCCTGAGGCCCACAGACATGCAATTCTGCAGATGCCATATCCAAAATATTTTAGATCGCTTGGACCATGTATTTTCCACACACTCGCTACTAGCAGATTTTTATTTATTTCAAAATGTTAACCTGCATTATCTAGAAATTCTAAGTGGTTTACAATAAAACAAAGAGGAATGGGGGCCCACACTTTCTGTAGCAAGGGCCCCACAAGGACCAAGCCGCGAGCCTTACCAAGGGCGGTGACTTGGGGGCTGCGAAGTAATGTTCCACGCTCAACAAGGTCCGGTCTGTGAACCGGGAACTTGGGAGCAAGGCCGCGAGGCCTGATCAAGCAGTCTGTACTTAGCCTGCTCAGCTGAAAACTAGGCCAGGGAACAGGCACACCAGCCTAAACAACCTACCATTTGCTGGATGTAGAGAAAACATTGGCGTTTTCAGCAGAGCACCAGCTATTATGTGATGATGTCACTGAGAAACGTCAGTTTCTCTACCTCTATCTGCTGGTAAGCCCAATAACAACCCATACGTATGTCCAGAAAAAGTCATATGACTTATCCAAGCAGAACAAGCAATTTCATTCACAAATTTGAGGTTTATTTCTTTGAATTTAGCTCACTTTTCACTGGCAAGCCCAAATGATTGGGGGTACTAACAACACAAACTACCCCCTGTGGGCAAAACTGAGGAGTGCTCAAGCACTCACTTTACCCACAGAGTTATGCATTCAGGTGCCGTAGATAATTCCTATTCTCAGAGGGTTAACAAACCTAAAGCAAGGGTGGGCAACCTGAAGGACGAATGTGGCCAGCGAGATCATGGAAAGTATACACACACACAAAAAATGTGATTAACCAGAGTATTTGGTCACTGCACTTCGTAAATGTTTTCAGAGTAGTCAGTTTGGTTCCATCGTTTTAAGTTAAACTTTTACTTATTTATCACAGAAGGGTTATAGAGCTCTAAGCATTTCCAGTTCCGACATTACATAATGTGGCAGCCCACTAGAGACAGTATTGACATTTATGTGGCCCTCTGTGTATAAAGGTTACTCACCCCAATCTAAAGTGACCATTTACTAACCTGCACCATGGCAATTTACTGCTGCCGTACTGTTGTGTTCTTTAATGCTGTATTACATATGAATTCTGATTGCATACCACTCAAGGGCTTCAGCTGACAAGTTGTGTATTAAGTTGGATCAATAAAATGAATTTGCTAATTAGCACACATTTGGCAGTAACACATCTTAATGCAAAAATTTCTCCCAACACACATTAAAAACAGTGAGCTACAAAGCAACTAATTACACATTATTAAAATTCTATTTACTGTCCGATACAATTTGTGGTTCCTTTCATTTTTTATTTAATTTTATTAGCATTGTAAACCATCCTGCTGCTACTGGACTAACAGTGGTATACCAAATGCCAAATAAACAAACATTAACCTTTGCAGGATGGTGCTAATCCAAGAAAGTTAACAGCCCTTTGCTTCCAGGGAAAGCAGCTTAAACTGGCCAGTGAATGTAACAATATTGTACCCCCCCCCCCCCCCCCAAAAAAAAAAAAAAAAAAAAGGAAAACCCTTTCAACATTGTACTGGCCCTCACCCCAGTACATCCCCAGTGTCTAATGGAGCCAGGAGAAATCCCAGTCTGTCCTGCCCAAGTGGCTTCCTTGTCTAAAATGCCACCAGCTGAAACTAAAGGTAGTCTTACGGTTCTACAGCTTAGAGATGACTGCCAAATAAAGGAGTTGGTCTGGGAGGGCACAACTTTTCTGAAAGAGATTGGGGAGTGATGCTGCTATTAATTCATATTCACCAGCTCTTTTAAAACAGAGCAGGCCCAAGTTATTTATTTGTTACATTTGTAACCCACATTTTCCCACCTATTTGCAGGCTCAATGTGGCTTACATAGTGCTGGAGATGCAATTGCAGACTCCGGTGTAGACAAATACAGAGTGATGTAGAGATAAGATAAAGTTCATGTGGGGAGGAAGTGACGTCACCGATGTGATCGGCAGCTCAAATTTAGAGCTCCGCGGGGACGCGAAGAAATCAGCTGTTAAATCCCCACATTAGACGGATATTCAATTCAGTAGACGATTGGTTGAACTTACCAGACTATATGGCAGCCAGAAAGAAACTTTCGAAATTCAAGTTTGCGGCTGAATCGGCGAAAGCGGGAAGCAGAGTGCCGGCAGTGTTGCCTTCGCGCGAAAACAAAATGGCGCCGGAGGACCCCGAGTCGGATAACGAACTTGAGGAACGGAGCGGCAGAGAGGTGGAACTCGAGAGGAGCGAAATTATCAAATGGTTCCAGGAGTTGAAATCGGAGATGATCAATACTAGAAATAGTATACACGCTGCTGTCAAAGAACTGCGTGAAGAAGTAAAAGACATTGGTAACCGCATGGGTGAGACTGAGGAACGCCTGGAGGAGATGGAGGTGGGGATACAGAGCCTGGCGAAAACAGTTAAAGAGGAGAAACAGCAGCGCGAAGAAATGGAGATTAGGATGGAAGATCTAGAGAATCGCTCTCAAAGGGGGAATCTGCGCTTTAAAGGAGTGCCTGAGGAGGCCCAATATATGGAAGCTGCGAAAGTGGTGCAAGAGATTTGCAACTTTATTCTAAGTCAAGGGAGAGATCCCCAGGAGAGTACAGATAAGACTGAAATTAAAATTGATCGAGCGCACCGGAGTCTGGGACCACAACGGGGGGAGAACCCCAGGGATATCATCGCCTGCTTCCATGACTTTCAGGTGAAGGAGACTGTTTGGAGGAAAGCTCGTGCTTTGGGTGACATACAATGGCAGAGCATTAAAATACAGATTTTCCAAGACCTGGCGAAATCTACTTTACAAAAGAGGCGGGAATTCCGCAAAGTGACGAGATATCTACAAAAGACTGGACTGCGTTATAGATGGATTTTCCCCAGTGGTCTTATGGTCACGGTGGGGAATCAGACAAGGAAAATACAACATCCGGTTGCAGCAAGGAAAATCCTGGAGAACATGGGATGCACGGACCTACCGGAGGAGTTACGAGTTCCCCCTAAGGATGGTAATGGAGAGAACGATTCTAATCCAGGCAGATGGCTCCAGCAGGGGAAAAGGGGCAACAGTACAAACAGAGTGAGGAAGGAGCGTGGTCTGGAGCAGCAAGGGGACACTTGAAGGGATCAATGTAGAGGGGCTAATGCCCGGACGCAAAGTTTGGTCATTTGATCATTTGTTGTAAGTGATACCATGTTGGTAATGTTTAACTGATCATATGTGTATGATTAGGATAGAATATATCTGGAATGAATGAAGGGGGCTGCAGTTTTGAATGTGTGGGGGGTATAAGGGGGGCCTGGATCCCCAGGGGACGACACTTTCTTAGGGGAAATCTGGCAGCATGTTGTAGCGGCCAGTTGAGGGGAAGGGATGGGGGGAGGGGGGAGGGGAGGGGGGAGAGAGGGTGGGATCACAGTGGGCTCATGGAATGTAAATGGCTTGAATACACCTGAAAAAAGAAGTATTGTATGCAGGGAGATACTTAAAATGCAGTGGGATATTATCATGATGCAGGAGACACATATCCAAAAGAAAGATGTACGGCTGATCCAATATAAAAACCTGGGTCAGAACTATATACTGACAGACCCTAGAGGGGGGAAAAAGGGAGGTCTGGCAATTTATATTAAAGAAAGGGTACCTTTTGTTCATGAGCAAACTTTCCTGGAGAGCCAAGGAAGATGTATTGCGGTCACGGGAAAGATCAATGAACAACAGATCACATTAGTTAATATATATGCACCCAATGAGGGACAGGGTGCATTCTTTGAAAAATTAAGATTAGAGTTGACAAATTTTGTGAGGGGGGGAAGTGATTCTTGGAGGGGATTTCAATTGGGCTCTAGCGGATCTAGACCACTCTAAGGGGAAAAAAAAGGGTGGAGTGTCGGCAAATACGACTAAATTACTGAGTCTGGTCAGGGATCTGGATTTGATAGATGTTTGGAGATTGCAGCACCCTGGGCAGAGGACATACACCTTCTATTCGCATGCCCAACAAACGTATACAAGGATTGATGCAATTTGGGGCTCCCGTAATATCTGGGGGGAGGTTAGAGACTCTAGTATAGGGAGTATTCATGTGTCAGATCACGCCCCTATTTGGGCCTCTTGGAGGGGTTTGGGAAGAGAAAGGGGTCACACTTTTTGGAGATTGAATGAATCTCTGCTTGACTCAGTGGAGGATTGTGAGGAAGTTCGGAGGGTGATACAAGAATATTTAGCCTACAATGACACGGGTGAAGTGGCAGAGGGGACGCTATGGGACGCTCTTAAAGTTGTGGTGAGAGGACATTTGATCAAAAAAGGCAGTCAAAGGAAGAAGGAGGGGCAAAGGCGGGAACTAGAGGTAAGACAAAGATTAGCGACCCTAGAGGCCCAACATCAAGGTGGACAATGCCCTGAAGTACTTACAGAACTGAGGGAATGCAGGGCTGTTTTGCATCAAATTCAAATAAAACAGATGGACTTTCAAAGGAAGTTAGCTCAGCAAAAGTTTTTTTGAATATAGTAATAAGTCGGGGAGGATGCTGGCGCGTTGCCTCCGCCAGCGATGGGTGGGCAATACTATAATGAAAATTAAGGGGGAGGGGGATACATTACTATATCAAGATAAAGAGCTTAGAGACCGGTTTGCCCAATTTTACGCAGCTTTGTATACTAAGGACAATGGGGAATCAGGGGAACAGATTAAAGAATATTTAAGCGGGTTGGGATTGCGGAAACTAACCGAGAAACAAAGAGATACACTGGACAAGCCCATATCACTGGATGAGATAGAAAGAGTTATTAGAGGTTTAAAGGGAGGGAAAGCGCCGGGACTCGATGGGTACACGGCTAAATTCTACAAGTTAATGAGCAAGGAGGTAGGGCCGGTGTTAGTACGGGTAGGGAACGAGTGCTTCACATCAGGGACTTTGTCAAGGAGTATGTATGAAGCGGGAATCTCGGTGATTCCCAAGCCGGGGAGAGATCCCACACTGTGTGCATCCTATAGGCCTATATCCCTTATAAATATAGATATTAAGATACTGGCCAAGGCTATGGCGGAGCGGATTAATAAATTTCTGTCTGAATTAATCCATGAGGATCAATCAGGCTTTGTTCCGCACAGGCAAGTAGCGGATAACATAAGGAGATCTCTAAACATAATATGGGAGGCCCAACGTCGAGGTGGGGATTTTGTACTCTTAACAACGGATGCAGAAAAGGCCTTTGACCGGGTCGAGTGGCATTACCTATGGGAGGTGTTGGAGTTTATGGGGTTTGGCCCAGGAGTATTGACATGGCTTAAGGGGCTATATGCAACACCAATAGCTCGTATAAAAGTTAATGGGGGATACTCCGATCAGTTTCGGATACAGCGTGGTACGCGGCAGGGCTGCCCCCTGTCACCCTTGCTCTTTGCTCTGGCGATTGAGCCGTTGGCGCAGAGGATTAGGGAGACAGTCAGCATTGAGGGGATTTTGGTGGGCGATCAAGAGCACAAAGTGGCGCTATTCGCAGATGATATTCTTTTTTATGTAAGTCGCCCGGAAGAGACTCTACATTCTATATGGGAGGAGCTTAGAGCGTTTGGAGCTATATCTGGCTTTAAAGTTAACTATGATAAGTCTGAGGTGTTGGGCATTACGGGTCCCACTTTAGATATAAAGAGTCTGTTAACCAGATTCTCTTTTAAGCACGCCAGAGAGAGCTTTCGATATCTCGGGGTAAGGCTTCCTCGGGACCTTGCATCTTTATATGGGATTAATTATGATCCCTTGCTTAGAGAACTTAGAGCAGATTTAAGTAGATGGAAAAATGGGCTGCTTTCATGGTGGGGCCGAATAGCGGTTATCAAGATGAATTTACTTCCTAGGTTGTTGTTCCTCTTCCAGACGCTGCCATTGGAAGTTCCCTCGGGTACCCTGAACAGATTACAGTCTGATATGTCAAACTTTGCCTGGGGAGAGAAAAGGGCGAGGCTATCCAAGCGAATTATGTGGCGTGGAGTGGAGGAAGGAGGGAGGGGGATGCCCAACATTACATGGTACTACCAAGCAGCACAATTAAAGCAGGTGGCGGAATGGAGTAAGGGGGAAAGGGCACCAGTAGCTGTATTAGAGCAACATTTGGAGCCTAGGTGTAATTTTGAACGGGGATTGTGGGGATCTGGAAGGATGTGCGCCCCCCGTAGGGGAACTGAAAATCCATTTATAGGGCATTTGTTACATACATGGGAGGTGCTGAAACGCAAATTTAAAAAGGGAGTTAAAACCTCAACATTGGCTCATATTATTCATGAGGTCGAGTTCCCAGCTGGAGAAGCGGGGGGTACGTTTCATGAATGGTATAGAAAAGGCCTGCGGAGATTCCGAGACTTGATGTCAGATGGTACACTAAGGACATTTGAGACACTAAGGAGGAAGTTTGCCCTGCGGGAGTCTGATAATTATGCATATTTACAGGTCAAACATTATATGAGCAAACAGGGGTGGTTACATGCTGATCCGAGGGAACGGGAGCCCCTAGAAAACATCTGGGTTACACTGGAGGTGGGGAGGAGAGGCATTTCCAGGTTATATAATTATATTAGAGGCAGCACAGTGACTAAATTACCTTATATGAAAGCATGGGAGAGCGATTTGAATTGCGAAATGAGTGTGAAAGAATGGGAAAGGGTATGCATAGAGGTAAAAAAGGCATCTGTGTGTGTATTAATAAAGGAAAATGCCTACAAAGTTTTAAGCAGATGGTACTATACGCCAGACAGGTTAAAACGAATGTATGCTAATGCTTCAGACCGGTGTTGGCGTTGTGAAAATGACCTCGGTAGTTTTGTACATGTGTGGTGGTCTTGCACTCTTGTACGTTCTTTTTGGGAAGAAATAACTATGTGCCTGACCTCTGTTTTGGGTACACAGTTTCCTGCAGAACCGAAGTGGTGTCTACTGGGGTGGGGAAATAAAAGGGGCGAGAAATGGCAGAAGCGGCTAAAAAGACTATGCTTGTCAGCTGCGAAGCTGGAAATAGCAGCCCACTGGAAACAGAGAGTGGGCCCTACGATTGTAGAATGGAAAACGAGGCTCCGAATCATAATGGGACTTGAGCAACTGACGGACAGACGGGAGGGGTAGATTTGACCCTGACGCGGAGGAGTGGACACACTTAGAACGTTTATGGACTGCTGCTACTAATGCACAGAGTATTCAGCCTTAAAGTGAGGGAGTGGGGGAGGGAGGGGAGAAAATTCATTATGTTTTCAATTGTTTATATTGCAGTTCACTCTATTTGCATTCACTGTACAGCTGTTAGCTGATTATGTGTATGTATTTAAGAACAACGTGACTAAATAAAAATATTTTTCAAATCAAAAAAAAAAGATAAAGTTCATGTGGTACTGCCAAGTGAGATAAGGTAAAGTTCATGTGGTATAGCCACATAGGAGCGTCATACACGGAAGAGTTGTGTTGTATCCATGCCGTATTTTGGTTTTGTTGTGTTGCAGCGGTGAGGCATTTATGTTGGGTTGGTAGGGTATGCCTTTTTGAACAAATACGTTTTTAGTGTTCTCCGGAAGTGTAGGTGGTCGTATGTGGTTTTCATGGCTTTTGGGAGTGCGTTCCACAGTTGTGTACTTATGTAGAAAAAACTGGATGCGTAAGCTGATTTGTATTTGAGTCCTTTGCAGCTTGAGTAGTGCAGGTTTAGGTACGTTCATGATGATTTTGAAGTATTTCTAGTTGGTAGGTTAATCAGGTCCGTCATGTATCCCGGGGCTTCACCGTAGATAATTTTGTGAACCATTTTGCGGATTTTGAAAGTAATACGTTCTTTGATTGAGAGCCAATGTAGTTTTTCGCGGAGGGGTTTTGCGCTATCAAATCGGGTTTTTCCAAAGATAAGTCTGGCTGCCGTGTTCTGAGCGGTCTGAAGTTTCTTTAATGTTTGTTCTTTACATCCCGCATAGATTCCATTGCAGTAGTCTATCTGGCATATTTTCAAAGCACTTTGGGAGGCTAAGTTCCATAGGTTTCTATGGAACTTTGGGAGGCTAAGTGCTTTGAAAATGAGCCTCTATGTGACTTAGTACCATTGATTGTATCAGGTTGCAAAATGTTTCCCTTGGGAAGAATTGTTTCACCCGTTTGAGTTTCCACATTGAGTAAAACATTTTCTTGGCTGTGGATGTCACTTGTTTCTCTAGTGTTAGTTTGCGGTCTATTATGACGCCGAGGATCTTCAGGCTGTCTGAGATAGGGAGGGTGTGATCTGGGGTGTTGATAATTGTGGGGTAATCCGCGTTGTGTTGGGATGAGACAACGAGACAGTGTGTTTTTTATTTGTTGAGTTTTAGTTGAAAAGCATTTGCCCAGGAGTCCATGATGTTCAAGCTGCTTTTGATTTCATTGGTGATTTCTGTCAGATTAGATTTGTAAGGAATGTATATTGTGATGTTGTTCTGCATATATGAAAGGGTTCAGGCCTTGGTTGGATAGGGTCTTGGCTAGAGGGGTCATCATTAGGTTGAAGAGAATTGGTGATAGCGGATGTTCCTGGATGCAATAAAGCAAAACAAATTGTGGAGTAGCAGCCTAGTGGTTAGAGCACCAGTCTTGACATCCAGAGCTGGCATGTTCAAATCCCACTGCTGCTCCATGTGATCTTGGGCATGTCACAACCCTCCATTCCCTCAAGTACAAACTTAGAATGTGAGCTCTCCAGGGACAGAGAATGCCCAGTGTACCTGAATGTAACACACCTTGAGCTACTACTGAAAAAGGTGAGAGTAAAATCCAAATAACTAAATAAATTTCCTGTGTGATTCACTAATCCACAGCACTGAGACACTACAGGTTAGTGAACCTAATTATAAACATGCCTGCACTTAAATAGTGCACAAATGAGCTATTTTACTATGGATTAGGAAATTGTTCAGGAAGCACTGGAAAGCTATGTTCCCTCTAAGGTGTGCACATACAAGGGCTAGGACTTTTTCCATCACTGTGCCAATATTCTGTGGAGCAAGCTTTCTGAAGTGCTGTACCACTTTTGTCTGCCTTTTCATAAGGGGATTAAGGCACAGTTATGGGGGCAGGCTTATGGTTGATTTGACTTAATAGTGTCTACAATAGTAAGTTTTTAATTTGATGTACCCATTCTGCTTTATTCTGTTTGTACACTGCTTTGAGTATTTTTTGCAATACAAGAGAGACACCCCCCCCCCAAAAAAAAAAAAAAAAAACACCTAATGGGGGCTGTGAACTCTCCTGCTGCACAGAAATTGCTGCAGGGGAGAAAGGGGTATCTTCTAACATGGCCACAATTCCTGCCAAAGACACTGAGACCGTGGGTTCCAATACCTTTGTGCAGGGAACCTGTGAGGCAGAACCAGCGCTCCCTCCTCTCCCCTAGACTGTCTCCAAAATCACTAAAGGGAGGAAGGAAAGAGGATAATACCCCTCTCATACTGCAAATGTACCAGAAAAAAATTACAGGGAACACGGCTGGAAGGTGACAGGCATTGCTAAAAATCAAAGCATGCCAGTGACTGAACCTGGTTTCCTCAATATTGACTGCTGCTCTAACCACTCAACTGCTCCAAATTAAAACAAAAACAGATGTCTCGTACAAATAAGGATGACTAACAGATTCAATGTTGCTGAATGGCCAAATCAGAACTTGTTATAGTTATTGCGCTTGCACTTTTTCAAAACTTACTATAGTACTGATTTATATGTTTTTCAAAATTGTCATTCCCTTTTTGAATTTTCTTGAGATACAGTACCGATTTATGGAATTATACAATAAGACCTATTTGAATGCAGCTGCATTGAAACTTATCACCTTCCACTTTGTCAATGAATATTTTACAGGTTATCAAACTGGTGTGTGAATGCACCACTTGCTGCTCATTTTCTCACAATACTCAGAGTAGAAATATCGTCAGATTAATAGCAGAATGTTCCAGCATCTTCGGTGGAACTCTAAGAAGAACCCCGATGGCGACAGAAGGATCAGATGCATTGGATTCACTCTGTTGCAAATGGAAAATGCATCTAACTGGCTGAACCTTGGGTGTTTCATACTCAGATTACAAAATGGAAAATACTGCAAAGATACAAAAAACCAAACACACACAAAGAAAAATCGCATTTTTTGGTGTAATATTCTCTCACTATGCTCTTAAATGAGTCACTTTGTGGGCGTAACTGAGGTCAGAAGCATATACATTAACTGCTTGCTGCAGAACTTCAAGATAATCTGTGAAAACAGAGAATTAAAATCTCTGAATTTTTTTCATTTGTTTTACATTCATCACAAAATACATTCTATCAAACTAATGACAGCAGTTTCTCAGAACAAGTCCCCAGACATAAGCATATAAATCACTAAGCTCAAAAGAAACTGGAATCACTATAGGCACTTGCAGATTCCAGCCTGTTCAGATAATCACTTTGTGCAACCTCCATGAGTTTCTTTTTCTTGTTAGACCTCTGTATGAATAGTTTCCATGAGTTTCTCTTCCTCGTTACCTTTCAGGTGGGCCATTCTCCCTTACTTCCATGAACTTCTCTCTTCTCGTAAAATATTATATAAAGTAATAAAGTGCAGCTTTATCATTTCCCTTCTAAAGATTATTTAACTGCATAGCCCAAATGAGCCTTTCAGAGCACATGAGGACCATTTCCACTTTTTGCATTACTTCAGCTATGCACTGATTCATAACATCAGAAATCACTGCAGAAACCCAGGCTAAAGTATCGGCCTGCTTAGCCGACATTGCGACCTGGATGTCCAACCGCCACTTGAAACTGAACATGGCCAAGACCGAGCTTATTATCTTCCCTCCCAAACCCACTTCTCCTCTCCCTCCACTCTCTATCTCTGTTGATAACACCCTCATCGTCCCCGTCTCATCTGCCCGCAACCTCGGGGTCATCTTTGACTCCTCCCTCTCCTTCTCTGCGTATAGCCAGCAGATAGCCAAGACCTGTCGCTTCTTCCTCTATAACATCAGCAAACTTCGCCCCTTCCTGTCTGAGCACACCACCCGAACTCTCATCCATTCTCTCATTACCTCTCGCCTTGACTACTGCAACCTACTCCTCACTGGCCTCCTACTTTGCCATCTATCCCCCCTTCAGTCCATTCAAAACGCTGCTGCACGTCTTACCTTCCGCCTAAACTGATACACTCATATCACCCCTCTCCTCAAGTCACTTCACTGGCTTCCGATTAGGTACTGCATACAGTTTAAGCTTCTCCTTTTAACCTACAAATGCACTCGATCTACAGCCCCTCCCTACCCTCATCTCCCCTTACATTCCTACCTATAACCTCAGTTCCCAAGACAAATCCCTCCTGTCAGTACCCTTCTCCACCACCGCCAACTCCAGGCTCTGCCCTTTCTGCCTCGCCTCACCCCATGCCTGGAATAAACTCCCTGAGCCCATACACCAGGCCCCCTCCCTGCCCATCTTCAAAGCCTTGCTCAAAGCCCACCTCTTCAATGTCGCCTTCGGCACCTAACCACCATTCTATTCAGGAAATCTGGACTGCCCCTACCTGACATTTCGCCCATTAGATTGTAAGCTCCTTGGAGCAGGGACTGTCCTTTTTTGTTAATCTGTACAGCGCTGCGTAACTCTAGTAGCGCTCTAGAAATGTTAAGTAGTAGTAGTAGTAATAAAGACTTAGAAGAATAACCTGGCCACGTTCATATCTACGTACGGTAAAATTATGCCTTACCTGATAATTTTCTTTCCTTTAGCCACAACAGATGAATCCAGGAACTGGTGGGTTAAGCAGCAGCAGGTGTAGATATAGATAAACAAACTGAAGGCAGTGATGCCCGACGGCCAGCCCCTTTCTCAGTTAGCATATATCATTCGTAAGCAGTAACCAAGGCAAAAAGAATAACATCAAGTAGAACTCAATAACCATCCTCACTATGAAAAACAGAGAACCAAACAACAAAACTCAAAACAGATTTCTCTTGCCATATGAAATGAAATCCACAGTGTTCCCTTGTCTGTCTGAATTCTGTAAAAGAGAACACAGAGCGAAAAGACCACAATACGCTTGGGGAAAAAACGCATAAAGTCGGCTGAGTTAGGGAGGGATCCTGGATTCATCTGCTGTGGCTAAAGGAAAGAAAATTATCAGGTAAGGCATAATTTTACCTTCCTTGTCACCAGCAGCAGATGAATCCAGTAGGGCGGGAAGCAAACGCTCCCCTAGCCAACACCTCCGCCCTGAAACGCGCATCTTCTCAAGCCGCTACATCCAATCTGTAATGCTTCACAAAAGTATGACGGGACACCCAAGTAGCTGCGCGACAGATCTCATCCAGAGATAACACAGACATCGCCGCCCAAGAGGTCACATGGGCCCGAGTCGAATGAGCTCTCAAATCCATCGGATGCCGCTGCCCGTGTAAGATGTATGCTGACACAATGGCCTCCTTAAACCACCGAGCAATGTTGGGCCCCTTCCCCTCTCTTCTGCCCAGCAAAAAGGACAAAAAGATGATCAGTGACGAAATTCATTAGAAACTTGCAGATACCTGAAGAGCGCCCTCCGAACACCCAAAAAGCGAAGGAAAGCAAATTCATCTAGATAATCTTCTCTTTGAAACGAAGGAAGATAAAGAGCCTGATTGAGGTGAAAAACTGAAACCACCTTAGGCAAAAACGATAGCACCATTCTAATAGAGACCCCCAGCCTCAGAAAACTGCAAAAAAAGGATCTCTGCAAGACAAGGCTTAAATTTCTGATATCCGCCAAGCCGAAGTAATGGCCACCCAAAACACTGTTTTAAGTGTAAGATCCTTTTCCGAGATCTTGTTTAGGGTCTCAAATGGAGGAGCCTGCAGAGAACTAAGTGCGAGGTTCACACGCCAAGAAGGTCGCCGCACAGGGGGCCGGAGATGAAGAGCTCCGCGAAGAAAACAAACATCCGGGTGAGCTGCCAGAGAAGAGCCAGCTACCCGACCTCTAAAACAGGGCAGAGCAGCAACCTGGACTCTGAGGGAACTATAAGCTAATCCCTTCTGAAAACCCTCCTGAAGAAACACCAAAATGATCGAAATGGGAGCCCGAAAAGGCGACTCGGCACACTGATCACACCACGCCGAAAAGGTCTTCCGCACTAAAAGCCGTAAAGGTGGATTGCTTCCTAGCTCTCAAAAGAGTAGTAATAACGGGTTCAGAAAACCCCTTCTTCCTCAACTGTCACCTCTCAATAGCCAGGCCGTAAGACCAAAGCGGGAGGGATTCTCCATCCGGACTGGGCCTTGATGTAGAAGATCCAGAGACACCGGTAACCTCAATGGAGAATCCTTGAGCAACTAATCAGATCCGTGTACCATGGGTGCTGTGGCCAAATCTGGAGCCACCAGAACTACAGACCCCCAATGAAGACGTATGCGAAATAGAATTCTCCCTAACAGGGGCCACAGAGGGAACACATACAACAACTGCCCCTCTGGCCACGGCTGGAAGTGCTGCCCTAGAACAGCAAACCTGAGAAACCGCTGGTGTGGTTGCCAAATGGGAACGTGCAAGTAAGTCTCTTTCAGATCGAAAGGTCAAGAACTCACCTGGCAGTACTGCAGCAATAACTGCTCGCAACGTTTCCATGCAGAAGTGGCGAACTCGCAAAAACTTGTTCACTTTCCTCAGATCGAGAATAGGCCAAAAAGTCCCTCCCTTCTTTGGAACCACGAAGAAGATGGAATAACGGCCTGAGCGCATTTCCAGAGGGGGAACGGGCACAATTGCCCCTATTTGAAGAAGATCTTGCAAGACTTACAACACTGCTGTCCGTCTGGACCACGAAAGACAGTGGGACTCCAGAAGAAAGTCTGTGACTGGAGAGAAGAATTTTAACTTGTAACCCTCTCGCACCACATCGAAGACCCATTGGTCTGACGTAATTTTGGCCCACTCTGGAAGAAATAACGAAAAGTGACCCCAATCTGCTCTCCTACAGAGTGAACCTGCACCCCATCATTGAGGGGCTCGAGAAGCAGCTCCCTGACTAGCAGGGGCTCCGGTCAGCCGTTTGTCAGATCGAAAGGAAAAGCGCTGATTAAAGCAGGGATGCTGAAAGGCAGTGGTAGAATGCCCTGGGCGATACTGTAGCGCCTCCCGAAAACGAGCTTTTGAAGATCCCTGCCTGGAACTAGGCTTGGGTCTATCCTCGGGAAGACGCTGAGATTTGGAATCTTCCAAATCCTTAACGATCTTCTCCAAATCCTCACCAAATAGCAACTTCCCCCGAAAAGGCAACTTGACGAGTCGCTGCTTAGAAGCCACATCAGCTGCCCAATGCCGAAGCCACAAAAGGCGTCGGGAGGAAACAGCCCATGAGCTTGGCCGAAGCCCGAACCAAATCATACAAAGAATCCGCCAAATACACGAGGCCTATATCCATTTGAGACAACTGTGGAGCTCTAGAAGGATCCACCTCCAGATCAGCTTACATAACAGAATTTGACTGCCCCTATCGGACCGACCGTTCACTTGTCTATTAGATTGTAAGCTCTTTGAGCAGGGACTGTCTCTCTTTGTTAAATTGTACAGCGCTGTGTAACCCTAGTAGCGCTCTAGAAATGTTAAGTAGTAGTAGTAGTAGAATGGAGCCAACTGAGACAGGCCCCAGCCGCATATGAACTGCACACAGACGCCTGAAGAGCCAAGGTGGACACTTCAAAGGCCCGCTTCAAGGAAGATTCTAGACGTCTATCTTGTATATCCTTGAGCGCCACACCACCTTCCACCGGCAACGTAGTTTTTTTAGTGACAGCCGTCACTAAGGCATCCACCTTAGGAAGAACAAACTGCTCCGCCCGGTCCGCCAAAACCGGGTACAGACAGGGCATAGCCCTCACCACTTTAAGCACCCCATCTGGGTCTGCCCATTGAGCTGAAATCAGCTCCTCAATAGCCTCATGTACCGGAAAAAGGGCGTCTGGTACTGGCCACTTTGGGATTATCCGCCTGAGAGGCCACCTCCGGGTCCTCAATATTTAAGGCTTCTAAGGCCTGGGAAATAAAAGAGGACAATTCCTCCTTATGAAAAACGTGCACAGCAGAAGTGTCATCCATCTGATCAGTAAGGGCACTCTCCTCCCCCTCATCCAGAGCTGTCTGTCTCTCTTCAGAAAGAGCCCCTAGCGACAGGGCCGCAGTCACGGGAACAAAAGACCCCTCCTTGGCCACTGAAGAGACCTTCCGTCTCTTAAGGGAGAAAATCTCCTCCAGAGACAAACTCAAAACTCCCTGGCCACCCCCAGAAACCTTCAAGGCAGCAGCTGGGACAGAAGGGGGAAGGGACCGCTTCAGCATACAAGCCTGATACAAAAGCAAAACAAACTCAAGAGAAAACAGGTCTCCTGAAGAAGACAACCCTGTAGCCATGCTCCCAGGATTAAAAGCAGACATACCAGGCACTGCTACGAACTCCCCCCAATGAAGGAGAAGAAACAGGGTCAGAAGCCACTCCCGAAACCGCCTCCGCAGCGTTCTTAAAAATGGTGTGTGACTCGCAAGCCTCAGTGCGGGAAAGCGCTCCGTCAGGAGAAGGCAAAGGCCCCTCCAACACCGCCACGTCAGTGCACCCAGCGCTACAGAGACCCGCAGCCGACTGCCGTTTCCCACATCGGGAACAGCATTTTATTTATTGCATTTGTATCCCACATTTTCCCACCTCTTTGCAGGCTCAATGTGGCTTACAATACATCATGAATAGTGGAAATATATGAGAAAGTCAACGTTTAGTATTAGAGAAGAATTTTGGGTAACATGATAATGATAAAGCATGATAGTAGAGTAACAGCAAATATTATAAAGACAGTTCTGGGTCACGTGATGCAGTGAGCGGCAGAAGACGTGCTCTACTCTAGCTGCTCAAAGCCTCGTTCAAAAAGCAACTTAACTGGCGATCCCCGCCCTTGAAAATCTCCCCAACTGCGCAAAACAGCTTTCTTAATATATGGACAAGTATATTACGAGATCTCTGATGGCTCAAACGGCGAAAAGTGGAAAGAAAAAGGAAGACAAAACAAAAAGCTGTCGAATCCAACATGGCGCCGGTTTCGCCGGCACATTCTCCTTCCAGCCAGAATGGTGAGACGCTCATACCGGAGCTTACGGAGGCAGTTGTGCGGGCATTAGCCCCACAATTTGATCAGTTATCGACACAAATAGCAGGCATAACGGCGGTGACCTCGGAACTCTCGCGGCGCACGGGCGAGCTGGAAGCCCGGGTGGCAGAGGTGGAGGAGGGGCACCAGGAAAGTTCGGGTGAACTAGAACGATTGTCCCGCCTGATACAAGATTATACAGAGAGAATCGAGGACTTGGAGAATAGATCAAGACGAGACAACCTCCGCTTTGTGGGCTTTGCGGAATCCTTATCAGAAGCCAATTTGAAAACTACTCTTGAAACTTGGTTGCAAGCGAACTTTCCCGAAGCAGGAGAGGGGAGGCAAATACGTCTTGAGCGGGCCCACCGCGTGGGACCTAGACCAGCAAGAGAACAGCGCCCGAGGGTGATCATAGCAAAGTTTCACGACTATTCACAAAAAGCAGCCGTTTTGCGGGCATATAAAGGATGCAGAGACTCCACTAAGTATGATGGCGCAGTCATCCGTGTTTTCCAGGATTACTCCGCGGCCTTGTCAATGCAGCGGCGGGCGTTTTCGACAGTTTGCACGAGTCTGGTGGAGAAGAAACACAGATTTATGTTACAATACCCAGCGACTTTAAAAATCATGGATAATGGAGTCTGGAAAGCCTTTAATAAACCAGAAGTAGCCGTGGAATGGCTGAATAAGCAGGTAGCAGGGCCAGCAGACTGATTAAAACAGCTTTACTGAGAGATCATCATGAAAGGCTGGAGGTGATTAAAACACCTGTTGGATTACAATTATCGAGATTGACAGGTTGGCTGTTTGGAATTTTGTTGATCACTTGGTTTGTGGGTTCGGGTGGCCCAGTTGTGCAGAAGAATGGACGCAAGATGTAAAACTGGCGGCACCCAGATGCTGGAGAGCCAATTCTAAGACTGGAACGATGATAAGTGAACTAGAGTCATTTGGCTCGCAAGTGCTCTAAGCTTTATGAGAGATGTATAACCCGGTTGTTTGGGGGTTTGGAGAGGGTGGAGGGAAGTTCAGAAATTTGTTGATATTTAAAAATGACGGAGAACGAGGCTTTGTTGGCACCTATTGACCCCTCACCGGACGCGGCTAATTTGGGTTGCGTCTGGTGACGTAGGCCCAGGTGCGACTAAATGGGGAATAGAGTAGGGAAGAGGGTAGGTCTAAGGGGGGAGGGTAGGGATGTCATGGGAGAGCAGGGTAGAATTGAGATTAGATTTGCATGGTGGGGGGGGGAGGGGGGAAGGGAGAAGCACAAAACTAGACACTGTTTATGTTGGATTATGGAGTCCGGTCGATTGGAGCAAATGTTATCTTTACAGCAAGGACCTGGAAAAGTACAAAGCTTGGGTGAAACCTGCTGCAATGCTGAGGCGGATAGGAATGGGAAGTTACTGGGAAAGGACTGTAGGCCACCTCTGTTACACAAACTAGGCTGCTGGGTGGGGGCTGGACACCCGGGAGCTCTAAGAATATGGAAATTGTCTAATTTATGTTACCAAGTTATTTAAAGGATGGCTAGGCCACTAACCCCCCGATTGATTTCATGGAATGTATCGGGTATCTCCTCCCCAATAAAACGCACAAAGATTTTGACAGCGTTGCAGCGCCACAAAGCTGGAATAGCATGCCTTCAGGAAACTAAATTAACGGACGTTGAGCACCAAAAGCTTAGACAACGTTGGGTGGGAGAATGTTATTTTGCATCTTCGGGCAGCAAAAAAGGAGGGGTGGCAATTTTAATTCATAAAAATATGCAATGCACATCAAAGTTAATTTGTAAAGATAGAGAGGGCAGATATATACTTTTACAGCTAAACATAATGGGACAAGAAGTTTTCCTACTTAATGTTTATGGCCCAAATGTATATGACCATTCCTTTTTCCAACACCTGGTTCGGCTAGGAATCCAATATGGTCATAGCCCATGGATAGTGGCAGGAGACTTTAATCAAGTCATGGATGGGCTCCAAGACCGCTCTGGACCGCAAACAAGCCCAATGTTTGGGAGGGGTAAAGGATTGGGGTATTTGAGTACCGCTTTAGATCTTATAGACCCATGGAGGTTAACCCACCCTACATCTAAAGACTATACGCATTTATCCAGAGCACATAGCTCATGGTCGAGAATAGACTATATATTAATATCCTCAGTCTTGTTTCCTCAAGTACCACGTGCAGAGATAGGAGTAATGGAAATCTCAGATCATGCAATGATTTGGATTGAACTGGAAGTGGGAGCAACTAGTTTACGTCACCAAGTTTGGAGGTTTCCTGGATATCTGGCAGAGGACGCAGACTTCCAGGATTACTTGAAACAAAGATGGTCTTATTTCCTTGACACGAATGGGGGCCATGCGGGGGAAGCTAGATTGTTCTGGGAGACCTCCAAAGCAGTGATTCGTGGGGATATAATCGCTTATATGTGTGCTCGTTCAAAGAGATTGGCAAAGGGAGTGAAACAATTGGAAGTAGCGTATCAAGCAGCGAAACGGGCACACATAGCACGCCCCTCGAAAGAGTCCAGGGAGGTTATGCTGGCCTCTCTGGCAGCCCTTAATACAATGATCCATGAGAGAACAAAGAAACAATTTTTTTATAGATCTTTCTCTTTCCACAAACATGGTAATAAATCTGGGAAATTGTTGGCCCGCCTGAATAAGACCTGGGGGGGAAACAGGTTTATACCAACACTTCGAGATGCAGAGGGTAGACAAATAAACAACTCAGAGGAAGTAGTCAGATTATTGGAACAATATTATGCAAACCTATACAAAGCCCCGGAGGAGCCACTCGGTCCGTCCATAACAGATTACTTGGCAGACTCTGGAATGCCACGTCTGAACCCTGAAGTGCTAGAACAATTAAATATGCCTATCAGGGCCAAGGAGCTGCAAAGAGTAGTGAAATCATTAAAACGTGGGTCAGCTCCGGGTCCGGATGGATTTGGTGCTGAGTACTATCAATTGCTTTTTCCACAAGTGGGTGGCCCGCTTCTTGATTTTTTTGAGGAATCCATTGAATGTGGGGGATTTAGGCGAGAGTCTAATGAAGCCTTGATAACCCTAATTCCAAAAGAGGGCAAACCACCAGAAAATCCAGGTTCATATAGACCTATATCTCTTATAAATGTTGATTTAAAGATCTTAGCGAAGATCATCTCGGAACGCTTATCCCCTCTAATACCAAAATTAGTGGGAGAGGGTCAAGTGGGGTTTGTGCGGGGTAGACACCCTTGTCACAATGTCAGGAAGGCCTGTTTAGCCATTGCACAGAGCCTTACCAAGAACGAACCGTTGCTGCTAGTTAGCTTAGATGCCGAAAAGGCTTTTGACAAGGTGAGATGGGATTACATTTTTTCTGTCCTTGATTATATTGGCATCCGAGGGTGGATATTTAATGCTATTGTAACGCTATACACTAATCCAAAAGCGTCATTATTGATTAATGGTATGAAATCAAACCCCTTTACAATAGCATGTGGCACGAGACAGGGTTGCCCCCTCTCACCACTCTTATTTTTGTTATACCTTGAACCATTGTTATGCACTATCCAAAGGGACCCGGATGTGCGGGGGATTAAATTACACTCGCGGGAGCTCAAAACTTTAGCTTTTGCAGATGATATATTAGTAACTATAACAAAACCCCAATCCTCTCTCCTGTATTTATTTGGAATTCTGGAGGAGTTTGGCTTCTACTCGGGCCTTGCCCTGAATAGGAGTAAGTCTATGGCTCTGCCAGTCCAGACACGGATACGTTCGACCTGGGAGGGGGCATTTCCATTAACATGGGCAGAGGATAAATTGAAATATCTTGGCATATGGCTGACAGCCGATCTGACCACCCTTTATAGCCAAAACATAGAACCCCTTAAACTGAAAACTAGACAGACTTTGCAAACATGGACGACTTTACCCCTATCCTTGATGGGGCGGATAGCCCTCTATAACATGATTCTGGTCCCAAAATGGGTTTATGTATTGCAAGTGCTTCCTTTGTTTCTTAAACATAAGGATGATCAGACGTTGACGAGGGTAATGACCAAATATTTATGGCAGGGGAAGAGACCAAGGTTACTAGTTTCTAAATTATATCTCCCTAGAGCTAAGGGGGGATTGGGACTCTTAAATCTAAAGTTATTCTCTGTGGCAAGTAATATGCGCCACCTCTCTGATTGGTTTCGTGGCACTAGTTTCTTTTCGTGTACTAGTATAGAGACCATGGTGTTCTCCCCCCGACATTTTAGTGCATGGCTACATGCTACGCCAGGGGCAGTAAATACACCCCGGTATTTCACATCAGTGGTGTCTCCATTAAGACAAACCTGGCGTTGGCTGAGCCGTAAATTTGTTTTTTCTACAACTTGCACTCCACTATTGCCGATAAGAGGCAACAACCACTTTCCCCCGGGGAGCTCGGCTAAACTTTTCCTAGAGTGGGAAACACGGGGGATTAGCTATATACATCACTTATACTCAGAAGAGGGTATTTTAAAAACTACTGAAGAATTAGACAGAGAATTTGGTGTACTTAGAAAAGATTTTTTTGCCTCCTTCCAACTAAGACATTATTTACGATCTATTCCACCTGCACATTTGAGTCCCCAAATATGGAGCCGACTGATGTCTCTTTTAGCTTTGGATGCTCAAGGGTCAGTCCCTTTAAAATATTACCATTCGGAACTACGTGAGCAATTAGGTGAGATTGATTACGAACAATTGGCAATGCAATGGAATAAAGAACTACCAGTGAACGTTAAATCTGATCACTTGAAGGCATGCTTTCTGGATCTACCCAAAATCTCTGAAAGCGTGGCGCTGCAAGAAACGGCCTATAAATTCCTGTCTCGAATGTTTTTTTCTCCACATAGAGCATGGAGGGCGCATGTAGGTCAGGAAGATAGATGTAAGAAGTGTGGTCACTCTCCAGCGGGGCTGGGTCACATGTTCTGGGCTTGTCCCCGAATAGCCAGATTTTGGACGCAAGTGTGTTGTCATGTGTCGGAAATGTGGAGGGTTACATGGCGGAAAAAGCCTCAGCTACTATTCCATAAATTTCACTTGGTACAAAGACCACCTATAGGGTTGCGCCCGTTTCTTAAAAAAACGGTTTTACTGGGTAAGAAGGTTATCTTGCAATTATGGATAACGCCAGACTCACCAACCCTGTCTCAATGGCGAGCGAGAATGATTTTTTTGTGCTCTTTGGAACGAAGAGCGGTGGGCGACCTGGCCTCACCCAGAGGAGAGTCTTTCTGCCAAACATGGGCCCCTTTTTGGGACTCATTAACAGAGGTGGCTAGAAGTAGGATTTTGAATTCTTAAAGGTTGAAGGGAGGTGTTTTCCATGGCGTGGTAACAGAGGGAAATGATGTAAGAGAAAAAGTACAAATTAATGAGGTGCTTGTCTAGAATCCTCGAAGCCCTAGAGATTAAGAATTTTAAAAGGAAATGACCTCTGGAAGCTAACCGACATGGCCTGATTTGGCAGCACTGGCAGGTTTTGTAAATCAAACATAAGTTTTGTGTGTGATAGCTCCATAAGAGGCTAAGCTAGATAGTGACTCTTTGCCTCCGTATCCATAATTGCTCTTTAGAGACGGGAGGGACGGGAGGGAGGGGGGGAGGGAAGATGGGGGGAAAAGGGGAGATTCAAAGTAAAGAGAAAACTGGCGAAACTGTTGGAGGCTATTAATTGTATGTTTTGTAGTTAATATTCTTAAAATGTATTTGGACTATAGCCCTACAAACTGTACTATTTTGTCTTTTAATAAACACATTTAAACATAAAGACAGTTCTGGATATGTGTGGAGGAGTTCACATTTTTTTATCTTTGTGGTATGCCGCTGTCATCTGACCCGCCTGAAGCCAGAAATAACCCCAGCACTTACCTGCTGCTGCGAGAAGCGCGGGACCTACACTCAGAAGTCGAGGAAAACGCTCCGACTCCACAGTAAGACAGGACTCAGGCAACTGCAAACACAAATTCCCTTTGCTTCGCGAAGAACCCTCTCTTCCCCTGTACTTCTTTTTTCTTTTTTTGGAGGAAAATTTTATGGTTCATTTTTTTTTTAAGTGAGGAGGTTGAAAAGGAGAAGACAGTAGCAGAAGCCTGTAGAGAGGGAATATGGGGTGAAGCAGAGACCGAGACTGAGTGTGCTCCCAAAGCTGACACCCTCAGTCAGGCACCCCCTGCTCAAACTGGCCAGCGGCAGGGCCGCCCCCGGGGCCCCATCACCACCGCCCCCGAGGTCGCCGCCGCCTCCCCCCTCCGGTCCACCACCAGGCCGGCCTCCTGCATTGAAATCACAGCACCTCTCACCTCCATGTGAAAGTGCTGCAAGGAAGATCGCCTCCCTTCGGCCCTCCTTCCCTCCTTGTGTCCCGCCCTCCCGGAAGTTACGTCAGACGAGGGCGGGACACAGGGAGGGAAGGAGGCCTGAAGGGAGGAGATCTGCTGCCCTGCGGCGCTTTCACATGGAGGTGAGAGGTGCTGTGATTTCAAAGCAGGGGGCCTGGCCCGGTAGCAGATGGTCGACGACGGAGAGAGGGTGGGACTGCGGTGCCGGGGCCCCCCTTGGAGGCCCGGGCCTGTGGAATTTTGTCCCCCCTTCCCCCCCCCCCCCTCAGCGGCTATGGCCAGTGGCCCAGGAGTCCCTCAGTAGTCTTGGATCCAGGAGCTGGAGAGAAGCCGTCCACCACCTGTTGGAGATAGAGATATACTAAGTGAGAAAGGGGCTGACCGTCGGGCATCACTGCCTTCAGTTTGTTTATCTCTATCTCCACCTGCTGGTAGGTGGACTTAACCCACCAGTTCCTGGATTCATCTGCTGCTGGTCACAAGGGTCAAGTGCCAATTCAGGCATTGCTTGTTCTTTTAACTGAAATGTATACCTCACAACTTAGATGGCCAATACTCTCCTAAGAAAGAAGTACTTAAGGGGCTGCAAGAGTTATCTGAAGCAGGGATGCCTTCTTGAAACATTGTTTCCTATTAGAAAAATGGTCATGCTACAATCAACCATCAAATCAACGTGGTTCACAATTCAAAATATTCATAATTAACACAAATCAGTCTACCCATTCTGCCTGCACAGTTCTCTTCTGCCTAGACTTATACTCTCCTTCTATCTCCATGGAGACAGATAGGTCTTTGCTCTCTATATTCAGCTCCATGGTATTCTTAAGTCTGAACTGAAAAAAAAAATAAAAATAAACAAAGGCAAACAATGATCCCTCATTTCCCTCCACTTCCCATACTACTATTTGCATAGAAGACAGATACACAAATCAACAGGGGGAAAGGGTTCAGAATGAAACCGACCATAACATTTGAGAGCAAGAAAGGACCATTTAAGCCTGCCGAATGCTATGATCATTGGCTTTCCTTTTGCTCAGGAAGGCAAATAAAGACCAGCTCAACCCAGTAAAGCATTTAGGATTTTAACTGAAAATGCAAGTAGCTTACTCTCTTTCATGCCTTTGTCTAGGGATATAATTGTCCTGCTCATAACTTTTTTTGAAGAGCAAAAGTCCTTTAGTTTTCACTTTCAGCAGAAATGCTCTATACTCAGATTCCATCTAGTCATTTAGGAATCCTCTGTTTATGCCGTCACTGTTTTGTCTCCAGCAGCTCCACTGGGAGGACATTCCAGACACATCTTTTCAACTATTCTTATTCCAGGTTTTCTTGAAGGCTATTATTTACTTACTCATTTATATCCCACCTATCTAAACAATGCTAGACAATTAAGCACCTCCAATTTATCCAATCAACTGCTGTGAAGCTTATTCACATCGCTTCAACCATGTCACTCCCCCCCCCCCCCCTTCTCCATCTTGAACACTGGCTCCCTGTTTCAGCAAGGACCCATTTTAAATTACTTATGCTTGTCTTCAAGAACCGATCCTCCATTGCTCCAGTTTATTTATCTAAATTACTTGTTCCCTATTACTTCGCTCTTCGCTCTTCTGTTGATAATCTTCTTTGCGTACCATCAACTTTGGCCCTTCATCTCTCACTCTCCCGTGACACCCTCTTCAGCAATCTAGGTCCCAAACTGTGGAATTCACTGCCCCCTTCCCTTAGGACTCCTATGCCGTTACAATCATTCAAAGCCCTCTTAAAATCTCATCTATTTTCTGAAGTCTTCAGTCAAGTCCCACCACAGTCCATTTAGGTTTATCATATTCTTTTCCTTTCTCCCCCAGCATTACTTCTCTGTTGTCCCTCCCCTCTCGGTTCACTACCCCCTCCCTGTCCCCTTACCCCTCTTCATCTGAATTGTCTTATTATTTTCAGGAATTGTGTGAACAGCTTAGTCACCTACTCAGGATCAATTTTGCACTAATCAACTTGGACATGAAAATGAGCTTTATTAATGCACCTGACAAAAGGCTTAACTAAGATTATGCTAACTTGATTTAAGGTGTGTGAGGTGATAAAATGAAACTGACTCAGTACAGCAGGACTCTCTAGTTTTAAAAGTTTTAAAAGGTTGGTCAGTTGTTTAAACTGGGACCTAAAAGAAACCAGCAAACAGCTAACACTAAACAACCTAGGGCTTCACCCAAATCCTTGAGGCTGTATTTTGTAACAACTTAAGTGTTATAAAACCCACACACAAAGAATTACACTAATCTATGATAGACAAATCATTGCCTGCTTGACTAATCTAAAATCACCTAGGTGCAGACAAAATGTAAATCACCGAAGGTGTGGCATAAAGAATGAATTAGTTGAGAAACCTGACAGCACCAGGTTAATCCTGTATTGAAGATAAACCCCAGGTACTAAACCTGATTACATAGCAGAATAATTACCAAAATTTATCTCACTGATGTCCTAAAAATTAAGACTGGTGAACAACCAAGTTTCGTGACAAGTCCATTATCAACCAAGATAGTACCAACCCAACATGCTGTCCTGCTTTTATGACTGCCAACTTTGGCCAATATCAAATGGTCAAAATACCTAACAGATTCTCTGCTAACTATACTAGATAATCTAAATGGCTGTAAAGCAGATATTCAGTTGCACATGAGGGAAAAGTCTCAACTGCTATGGCTATGTTTGCACATGAATGTTCATTGTATAGCACATAGAAAAAGTCATCATAGACTTGAAAAACCCTCTAGTATATACTCAAAAAATATTTTTTTAATTTTTTAAATCAATCTGTGTGTAGGTCTAATTAGACTTGAAACTCTGTGATCATATCAAAATGATATGATCACAGAGTTTCAAGTCTAATTAGACCTACACACAGATTGATTTAAAAAATTAAAAAAATATTTTTTGAGTATATACTAGAGGGTTTTTCAAGTCTATGATGACTTTTTCTATGTGCTATACAATGAACATTCATGTGCAAACATAGCCATAGCAGTTGAGACTTTTCCCTCATGTGCAACTGAATATCTGCTTTACAGCCATTTACAATATCAAATGGTGCAAAACAGTGCATTATCATCCGCCAAAACCTGCAGGCAGGGCAAATGTCCTGGGCCTCAAACCTATCTGAAGCTGAAGAAAAGTACAGCCTGCAAGCAGGATTCAGAGCCTCCTCTCTATGTATGTCTAAGAATACAGGAGACCTCGGCTACAGGAAACATCAGCTGTTTCTTCATGTCCTGCCATTTCATCATATCAGACTGGTGTAGAAAGGGTAGACGTAAGGGTGAGGCCAAAAAAAAAAAACACCCCCTAGAGGGCTTTTTGGCCATTTTCTCAGCAACTGTTTAGAATTTCAACAAGAAATTTTACGTAATTAGTCATCATGCTTAGGTACTGCTATTAAACAACATTTAATTATCTTTAGCTACATTGATGTTACTGACATTTTAGTGTTAATACCTAGCAAATTTTGCATGTTAAAAATGTTCGAGCTGTAACAAAGTAACATTATTCAAACAATATAATTAACAATGTGTCAGAATTCTGCAATCACTGTGAATGCTCAAAATGTCCACCCAGAGCTTTAACACAGGCTTTCAGTTGCCTTGGGAAGTTGCCTTGTCAATCAGTCCCTGTGGCAGGCAACAGCGCTTCCTTGAGTTCAGCAACTATTTGCAGCTTTGGGAGAGCTTGTGATAGGCCTCCAATGTTGCTCCCCAGACAAAAGTCAACAGTAAGCTGGTACCCTGTTTGGGGTTTGTTTGTTTTTTCAAAAAAAATAATGGTAGTTTTACAGTGCAAACTTTTTTGAACGTGCAAAAATTGCTGGGTGGTCACACTAAAAAAAAAAATCTAACTTCACCGTGTTTGAAGATAATTTCATTCCACTTGGCACATAAACTTAGATAGTAACAAATAAAGCTGTAAAACTCCACACTGAAATTCCAAACAGCTGCTGCGAAAACAGCAAAAAAAACCTCTAGGGGGTGGGTTACTTTTTTTTCTTTTTTTTGCCTCACCCAGTAAATCACTTGTTTACTCTAGTTTGTCCCCAAAAGTACAAGGATGGCAGGAATTAAATGAACTTACTATGTAGAACATTTAGAACAAATTGGCAAAAATATTTATTCACACAATGTGTAATTAAGCTCTGGAATTCACTGTCAGAAAATGTTGTAAAACGGTTAGCATTTAAAAAAAGTTTGGACAAATTTCTACAAGCAAAGTCCATAAACTATTACTTATTTTAAACATGTATACACTGCCTACAACCCAAGTAGTTTCCAAATCAACATACACAAATGAAAATCATGAAATCACAACCACCACAAAAACCCTTACAATTAAGAATATATCAGTGCTACTCCTTCTGCCCCAGCCCAAACATCATCAGACAAAAAAACTTCCACAAAACGCTGGACGTGGGGATAACCTACTGCTTAGTCCTAGGAAAAGAGGCAAGAAATCAATTTTACTCCTTTGGGATCATCAGGTACTTGTGGCCTGGATTAGCCACTGTTGAAAACAGGATACTGGACTTGATAGACATTCAGTCTGATCCAGTATGGCAATGCATATTTCAGTCCTCAACAAGTGTTCACAAAATCTATGAACCAGCTAAAAGAAAATCTTTCAGAAAATGGAAGGAGGATCCAACTGAAAATAACAAGAAACAGTATAGGAATGGCAAGTCAAATGCAAAGTGCTCATAAGGAAGGCAAAGAGGAACTGAAAAAAAGATTGCGTTGGAGAACATTTTCTTTTTTTAGGTATATTAAAAGCAAGAAGCTGGCAAAAGAATCGTCTGGACCACTAGATGACCAAGGGGTAAAGGGGGCATTCAGGGAAGACAAAGCCATATCGGAGAGATTAAATTAATTCTTTGCTTCAGTCTTCACAGAGGAAGATTTGGGAGAGATACCAGTGCCAGAAATGGTATTCAAAGCTGACAAGTCAGAGAAACTAAATGAAACCTCTATTAAGCCTGGAGAATGTAATGGCGCAATTGGAAATGAAACCTCTAATAAGCCTGGAGAATGTAATGGCGCAATTTGACAAATTAAAGAGCAGCAAATCACCTGGACTGGATGGAATTAATCCCAGAGCATTGATGGAATTGAAAAATGAACTTGCTGAACTACTGTTAGTAATATGTAATTTATCTTTAAAATCAAGCATGGAGGGTGACCAATGTAACGCAGATTTTTTTAAAAAGGTTCCAGAGGAAATCTGGGAAATTATAGACCGGTAAGCCTGACGTCGGTGCCAGACAAAATGGTAGAGACTTGAATATGCTCTTTAATTTTATTCTTTATAATAAAAGCATGGATTAATGAGACAAAGCCAACATGGATTTAGTGAAGGGAAATCTTGCCTCACCTATCTATTACATTTCTTTGAAGGGGTGAACAAATATGTGGATAAAGGTGAACCGGTCAATATTGTGTATCTGGATTTTCAAAATGAGTTTGACAAAATACCTCTTGAAAGACTCCAGAGGAGATTGGGGAGTCATGGGATAGGAGGTAGTGTTCTATTGTGGATTAAAAACTGGTTAAGAGAGAGAAAACAGAGAGTAGGGTTAAATGGTCAGTATTCTCAACGAAGAAGGGTAGATAGTTCCCCAGGGATCTGTGCTGGGACCTCTGCTTTTTAACATATTTATAAATGATCTAGAGATGGGAATAACTTGTGAAATAATTAAATTTGCTGACGACTCAAAGTTATTCAAAGTTGTTAAATCACAAAAGGATTGTAAAAAAATTACAAGAGGACCTTACAAGACTGGGAGACTGGGCGTCTAAATGGCAGATGACGTTTAATGTGAGCAAGTGCAAAATGATGCATGTGAGAAAGAGGAACCCAAGGTAAAATTAGTCATCACCTGATATTTTTCTTTCCATTAGTCACAACAGATCAATCCAGAGACTTGTGGGTTATGTCCACCAGCAGGTGGAAATAGAGAGAACTTCAGAGGTTTACTATATGTGGTCATGTGCAGCCACCTTAACTTCAGTATTATCGATACCAAAGCAGTGGAAGAAGGAACAGGAAATCTAACAGTAAGTCCTCTCCTGGTTGCATAAAGACCATGTAAGCTCCTCAACTGCTCCTGCGGGAGGGTAACAGAAGGTTTCCTTTATGTTTTGTTGTTTTTTTTTTTGCCAAAAATCAAATGAAAGAATCTGATGAAACTGAGGCAACTGGAAGAAAACATTCAACCCAGAACAAAGGGTGGGCCTCTGGATTGATCTGTTGGGACTAATGGAAAGGAAATCATCAGGTAAGGACTATAGCATCCCACAGATCAATCCAGAGGCTTGTGGGATATACCAAAGCAGTCCTCAAGTGGGGCGGGGTAATACAACCTCAGCAGACTGGAGCAATGCTCCACAGGCCGTGTGGCTACATGCGCCGCCACGTCAAGTCTGGAATGCCTAGTGCCGCCATGCCAAGCCTGCAAAGCCTAGTAAGGGAAGGACAGATCAAGTGGACAATCTGCAAAAGCCATCCACTGAAGAAGACCAAGTGGCCGAACTGCAAAGGGCAGCCACAGAAGCCAGACAGGACTCGGAAAAGGAAGTCAACTGCGATCTGGAAGAAAGTGCTACCCCTGCAGTGGGAGAGACTGTCCCATATACAGGCCAGTGAAGAAATTACCTCTCTCAGCCAACAGCCAAAGTGGCTCTCAAAACCATATCCTCTTTCTTGTGACCAGCCAGAGAACAGCATATGGCTATGTCAGGAGACAATTCTGCTCACAAGGTCAGGAATCTGATGATCACACCGCAGTGTGGATATTTCGTAAGGAGGAGTTGCCTTCCTATATACCTAAGGCTCTCCAGGTTCTGCATATGTCTGCTTCTGATCCTGCCACCGCTGCATCTGCTAACCTTACAATGGTGAGCACTAGAAGACTGCTTCACTCTTTAGTAGTGCATGAGGTTATGTAGGAAGTCACTTCTGCTCATTGGATCACCCCAAACATTGCCCCACTATGCAGAGGCGTAGCTAGATGGGGTGCAAGGGGGTGTTTCCGGAAGGGCGGGACCTGAGGCAGAGCTGAGACAGAAGGGAAAGCAGGCTGAAGCGCCATGCCTGCTCACCTTTTACTGCTGCCGGCGGACCCAGAGGTAAGAACTTTTAAATTCAGGCTGGCACACACGAAGGCGAGGGGCAGGCGGAGGACTGGGAGAAGAGGGCAGGCAAAGCAGGTTGGGCTGCCATTCGGAGGGGAGAGAGAGGGAGGGAGGGAGGCGTGGGGATCTGGAGCTCGGAGGAGAGGGGGGCATGGAACTCGGAGGAGAGGGAAGAAAGGGGGGCGGGCATGGAACTCAGAGGAGAGGGGAGGGAAGGGGGCGGGCATGGAACTCAGAGGACAGGGGGGAGGGAAGGGGGTGATTCTCCCGTGATTGAATCCTCACCTCCAAGGTACTGTGGCTGGCTGGTGCTGGTTTCCCTTCCCTCTCATTGATCCTCCCTCTGACGTCCTCACATTCCAACGCGAGGGCGGACCAATGGGAATTGTGTTACAAACCCAGGCATCCAGACGTAGAACGTTGGAGGTGCAAATTATTATATAGGATGTGCATTTATTCAGCTGGATAACAGAGTCATAGTGCCACAGCACAGGCAACTGCCTGAAGGGCTCCTTTCTACAAACTTGATTTAATCACCTCAAACACTTTTCTCACCGTACAGACAAGTACAGACATGCTAAAGAGAAACCACACTGGCAACATTCTTATTCATCTTTGCATGGCTCTTCTATTTACATTCCAATTCCTCCTCCACAGCAGGGTGCAGTCATATGCATCAACCAACAGATCTGCTCCCTCCCTTGATGCACCTACTTTTATCAGAAGGAATGACAGCACAGAGAAAGTGCTGCTTCACTTGATAACAGGAAATGGGCAGGACCCAAATAAAAGGGAAAATAAACAACTGCCAGTTTTTTAAAAGGTAGCAATTTATTCAGTGTATACTTAAACTGTTGAATACAACAGGGACTCTTCTGAAAAATCCTTTTTGTTTATGAAGGATATAATATTTGGTAATGTAACACTGTCAAATAAGGACTTTTGTCTCACAAAGTTGGCCCAGCTGCCTCTCCCTAATCACTACCCTTCAGTTATCTATCCTCCACTGTTATAGGTACCATCTTTGGAGGTAGGTGATTCTTAACACCCCCAATCTCTCAGTGAAAAAGCTGCTCCTTGTGATCTTGGGCAAGTCATTTAACCCTCCATTGCCTCAGGTAAAAACTTAGATTGTGAGCCCTCCTGGGACAGAGAAATATCCAGAGTACCTGAATGTAATTCACCTTGAGCTACTACTGAAAAAGATGTGATCAAAATCTAAATAAATAAATAAATAAATAAAATTTCTTCACGGACAAGCAGGATCAAAACAGCCATATGTGGGTTATGGTACCACCTGATGGAGCTGAGCTTTTCTCCAAAAGCTCAAAAACACCTGGAAAAGGTTTCTAAGCCTGTGCTGGAGTTGCTGTGCAACCACCTATCACTACAAACTTCAGTTTCAGCTGTCATATGTCATCCATATAAGCTGAAGAGATGTTCAATGTCAAAACTGAGTTCAATGTAACTGACACTGTGTTCGGAAACAAACTGGGTTTTAAAAGATGTCAGTAATGGACACACAGTAACGGTCTATCCCATGATGTTAAAAATTGTGAATGTGCTCAAATGTTACAGAGGATTAGAAAATCAAACAGCTATAAGTTGCAAGACTCTAGAGAGCAAATGAAAAACTGCAGAAGAAATAGCAGTGCTGAAAAGCTCTAGTGGGAAGCAATCTATCAAATGGAAACTGAAAGCATCAAAGGAATCTGCCTGTTCCGATTCTCAAAAAGAGTTCAAAATGATGCTTGAATTCGCCAGCTAAAAATAAGCACCACGAAATGTCATCTAGAGTCAACAAAACTGTTTACGGCAGTTAGTCCTCATTCTCTCCAGAAGCCTCAGATGGCACCAGGCTCTTCAGCCTCGATTTCACACAGCCCCAGAGCTTCCCTAATGAAGCATTCCACCGATAGTGCCAATGGTTCTCACCCTTAAAGCAGCACAGAACATTGAGGGATTCCCTGGTACCACCCAAAGGCTTTTACCAGTAGAAGCTTTTTTCTTTCCTCGAACCATCGCTGACTACAAGAGGAACTCCAGGGGCCAGAAAAAGACTGCCATCTCCAAGAGATAGCAAATGCAAAGGTACCTATAGAGGTAAAAGGAGAAAATTTCTTCAGAAAGCTCTGCTCCGATACCTTCTTCCTCTGGAAATATATCACAAAACTAGAACCCATATCAGATACTTGGGAATCTCCTCGTGCTCTATCTCCAGGTTTGCCTTCTGACTCTTCACCATCACAACCAGAAGATGCCATATCCAAGGTTCCTACTGAAGGTAACAAAGGAACTTTCCTTGTCTATTCAAGAAAAACTGGATCAAAGAGCAAACTTTTTAGACACTCTAAAATATCTAGATGCCCCAAGGGATGTGGTTGCACTTCTAATTCATAAAATTTTGTTGGGCTAACAGAGAAGGATCTGGAAGGCACTCCATAAACGTAAATGAAGCCAAAATATAGAGTGCAGCTGGTTATGGTTAATGGAACAATACAGTAATTCAGATTAAAATGGCAGAGAATTTCAGGGGCTGACGCAGCAAGCTACTACCAGCCAAACCATGCAATTACCACAAGGTAAACATGTGCAGGTTACTGGCCAAGCAACACAGAATATTAGTTAAGCGCACATATTAAGTTGCACGGTAAGCATGGCCGCAAACCTAATTAAAATGAATGGTAATAAGACCACTAGACTTAGCATTTGGCAGTTATATATACTCTATATAAATGTATAAATATATATATAAATTGAACAGCGCTGCGTAACCCTAGTAGCGCTCTAGAAATGTTAAGTAGTAGTAGTAGTAGTAGTAGAACCAGCAAAACAAAGGGCCCTTGTGGCAGCTACCTCTGTACATGAGCCTCCTAGAGATGTGTGACTTTATTTGGATTTTGCCGACACATTTTTCAGTGATAGCTCAATGTGAGTTACACTCAGCTACCCTGGGCATTTCCTTACTAGTGCTTTATAACCGAGACTCTAGGATTTTATGTATATCTGCAGTGGCTGGACCTTTTCTCATGTAATGGTTGGAAGACCCCTACTGGACTGTTTTTTTGTACTTTTTTTTTTCTCCACTTAAAAAAACGTTTTGAGCAGTGGAGTTTTTATTTTGATGTCCATTTCCATATGCTGTACCCTCCTGTCTGAACTTATTTATTCTAGTGGAGGTATTTAGCTCTCAGGTCCACCTTTTTTTTTTTCTTTTTATAAATTGTTCTAACAGCGAAGGCATATTTGGATGGGAAAGGGCAATTTTTGTTTATGTTGTTAGCCATTACCTATTCCCTCACAATGCAAAGGAAAAATGGCTTTTGACATGTGCACAACACAAGAAATATTTTGCAAAGTCTAGGGGCAGCGTAGAAGGGTTAGTTAAGAGGAATAGGTGCCTAGTGGCACCCTGTCCCTCCTTACAACCGAACCACCTGCCCCAATAGCATTCTGCATTGATCCCTCATGTCTAGCGGAACCCCCGTCCCCCTTCCTCCTCCTGATCCAACTCCCCTGGCCCCAACAATAAATAAAACACAGTACCTGGTGTCTAGCAGCACACTCTACCCCCCTCTCATCCCCGACATGACCAACCTCCCTCCCTCCGAATTAAAAAAAGCCCTGGTGTCTAGTGGCACCCCTCCCACCCCCAACAAACTTGAAAAAAATCTTTCCCTTCTGGGGAAAGATCTGAAGGTACTTGACATACTGTAGAAAAGATGATGTTCCAGAATGCAACGTTAAGTGCGAGAATAACAGCACACCAATTCAAACTGACGCAATATTTTTACATTGTTCTAAAGAAAAAGGATTCAGACTCAATCTCTAGAGATCCAGAAGCATGACATATGCACCAAAGACTTGATAAGGCAGTTTATAATTCTTATGACAAAGCATCAAGAGGAGAAGTAATAGCTATAGCAGTAAGGAGAATAGCCTGGCTAAGGGTATCTGGCTTAAATGAGGGCATGCACAACTTACTGAAAGACATTCCTTGAACTAGAGAAAAGATCAAAACAAACAGTATTTTTCACAAAATATAACAGCTCTACAATACAGCAGCAGAAAATATTGATCAGCAATCAAATTATCATTGAACACGATTATCATCTGTACTACAACATAGAAATGGGGTTCTCAACCCAGTGCTCGGGACACACCTAGCCAGTCAGGTTTTCAGGATACGCACAATGAATGTGCATGAGATAGATTTGCATGCATTATCTCCATTGTATGCAACTTATCTCATGTATATTCATTGTGAGTATTCTGAAAACCTGACTAGGTGTATCCTTAGGACTGGGTTGAGAACCCCCGACATAGAATTAAATCTACTAAGTAGAAAGGAGACTGACACTGATCCAGAAGAAACCATTTTTTCATCCACTACCTGTGGAACAGTGAAAACTTATAGATCAGAAAATCTGATCCTTCACAGACTAATACCACAGATGCAGCACCAAGAAATGAAATAGATCATGGACTGTAATTCAAATATTTTTCAATTTCCTATTAGTCAAGAGGGATGTGTCCAATACTGGACCTCACAGTCTTACACAAATTCCTGGTAAAAAGTTCAAAATGAGCACAATGACCTCTATCCACCAATTGGTTGGTGTTGCTAGACTTGAAAGATGCCAACACACACATTCTGATCCATTCAGAACTCAAATAGTTCCTGCAAGCAACACTTCCATTATAAGGTTCTTCCATTTGGCTTCTCATCTGTCCCATGAGTATTCACAAAATGTGTAATAGTGGCCAAAGTTCACCTACACTGGAGGAATTTTCTTTTCTTCCACATCTAGAGAACTGGCTAATTTCAGGGAGTATAGAGCTTCTCTGCTGGTCCTCCGGAAGAAAAAGCCATCCCTCTGGCCATATTGAACTGGATCCCAAGACACTCCAGGGACTGAGACTGGACCAGATGGCTGTCAGGCTGGTTCACTACCCAGTCCATGGATTCCAAAAAGGAAATGGACTGCAAGGTAGACAAATTGGCCTCCGAAGCCAAGTCTGCCCAAAGCAGCCAGTCATCCAGGCGGGGATGAACTTGAATACCTGTCACCAGAGGTGCACAGCCACCACCCCCATCACCTTGGAAAACATGTAAGGTGTTGTAGCCAGGTTAAAGGGCAAGGCCTGTATATTTGGGGTATTATCCAGGCCTAACAAACTACTTTGGTTCAGGCTCTAATATGACAAGAAAACTGACAAGGCCCAATTGTGGGTGACTGTGAGCTGAACTCCAGTGTGACTCAAGAAGGGAAAAATTAGGTTCTTACCTTGGTAATTTTCTTTCCTTTAGTCATAGTAGATGAATCCATTACGAGTGGGTTGTGTCCATCAACCAGCAGGGGGAGATAGAGAGCACTGAAAAACCACAGTGCCTCATGACCAGCTAGCTCCATCTGCTTCTTCGGCATTTGAAGCTTCCAAAGCAGTGTTACACCACAAAGCATAACAACATGAACTTTCCTCACAGCGGATGAACGTCCCAGAACAGGAGCAGTAATTCAAAGGTGGGACGAACTCAACCTCCTGTAACAGAACAGAAATCCTGAAGACTGTTTTCCAACTTCTCCCAATGAGGGAACATATCTACAGGAAAAACTGAACATAAAATTAACATCAATCACATAATGAACCACTGAGGGAGGGCTCATGGATTCATCTGCTATGACTAAAGGAAAGAAAATTACCAAGGTAAGAACCTAATTTTCCCTTCCTTGTCATCAAGCAGATAAATCCATTAAGAGTGGGATGTATCAAAGCAATCCCTAGATAGGGTGGGAACAAGCAACACCACACGCCAGCACTTGTGCTCCAAAATGCGCATCTCTCCTGGCAGCCACATCCAGCCTGTAATGTCGGGCAAAAGAGAGCTTAGAAGCCCATGTCACTGCACTGCATATCGCTTGAAGAGAGAGTGCTCCAGTTTCAGCCCAGGAAGAGGAAATCGCTCTTGTGGAATGTGCCTTAAAGGCTTCAGGCGGAGGTCGGCCAGACAGCAAATATGCTGAAAAAATAGCTTCTTTGAGTCAATGGGCTATAGTAGCTTTAGACACTGTGCGGACCTGACAATAGAACAAAAAGATGGTCAGAGGTCCTGAAAGCATTTGACATGCGCAGATATTGCAACAGAGCCCTTCGCGCATTCAGAAGGTGCAACTGCCCAAATAATTCTGGAAATTCCTCTTTAGAAAAGGAAGGCAGGAAAATAGGCTGGTTTAGGTGAAACACTGAAACCACCTTAGGCATGAAGGAAGGCACCGTATGTACCATAACTCCGGACTCTGAGAATTGCAGAAATGGGTCTCGAAAGGACAGGGCCTGGAGCTCAGATACCCGTCTCGCAGATGTAATGGCCACCAAAAAGACCGTTTTTAAGGTCACATCCTTCTCCGAAGCTCGCCTAAGTGGCTCGAAGGGTGAACACTGAAGGGCCTTTAAAACTAACCCCAGGTTCCAGGCCAGACAGGGAGCCCGCACGGGAGGACAGAGCCGAAGCACCCCTCTGAGAAACCGTGCCACATCCGGGCAAGCAGCCAGAGAGAGGCCAGCGACCTTCCCTCGAAAACATGCTAAGGCTGCCACTTGAACACGCAGGGAATTATAGGCCAAGCCTTTTTGTAAACCATCCTGCAAAAAGTAAAGTATCGGCGAGACAGAAGCCCGCATGGGTGTGACGCTTTAGAAGCACATCAAGCCTCAAATTGGCGCCAAATCCTGGCATAGCCACGAAAGTGGAACGCTTGCGGGCCTGAAGGAGAGTGGAAATGACTTTACTGGAATAACCTTTATCTCTCAATTGCGCCCTCTCAATAGCCATGCCGTAAGACCAAAGCAGCAGGCGTCCTCCATGGTCACCGGTCCCTGTGACAACAGATTCGGTACCAGAGGTAACGGCAGAGGAGCATCCACTAGCACCCGCCGGAGGTCCGCATACCACGGCCGCCTGGGCCAATCCGGGGCAATGAGAACCATCTCTCCTTGGTGGAGCCGAATCCACAGGAGTACTCGCCCTATCAAGGGCCACGGAGGGAACACATACAGGAGGCCCTGAAGCCAGGGTTGAGCCAAGGCATCCAACCCCGCCGAGCGAGGATCTCTTCGTCTGCTGTAAAAGCACGGGACTTTGGCTTTTGTGCTTGAGGCCATAAGATCCGCTACGGGCATCCCCCATTTGGCACAGATCTGCAGGAATACTTCGCCTGCAAGTTTCCACTCCGCTGAGTCGATTTGATTCCTGCTCAGATAATTGGCTTGCACGTTGCTCTGACCTGCAATATGAGCTGCTGACAAACTGCAGATGTAGCTCGGCCCAGTGGCAAATCTGCGCGGCCAGTGCAAAGCACTGAGTGCCTCCTTGTCGATTTATGTAGGCCACTGCTGTTGTGTTGTCCGACAGAACTCTGACAGCCAATCCTTCCAGGGTCAATTGAAAGGCCAGAAGCGCCTGAAAAATCGCTTTCAACTCCAAGCGATTGATGGACCACGCCGACTCCTCGGGTGTCCAGAGACCCTGGGCATGCCTTCTCCGGCAATTTGCACTCCAGCCCTTCAGGCTGGCATCGGTTACCACCAGGCACCAATCGGGGAGCACTAGCGGCATTCCTCACTGCAGCATGCTGTCTGAGAGCCACCACTCCATTCTGAGCCAGGCCGCAGGGAGCTACGTGAGTCTGCATTGATAATCCTGAGATATGGAAGACCATCATTGAAGCAGGGAACACTGCAGAGGTCTCAGGTGCGCTCTCGCCCATGGCACCACTTCCAAAGTGGCCGTCATCGACCCCAATAGCTGGACTATATCCCAAGCTCGCGGGCGAGGCATCCTCAGGAGCAGATGGACCTGGTACTGAAGCTTGCACCGCCTTTGCTCGGGTAGACATACCCCGAGGCTGTGTCGAACCGGACCCCCAAATATTCTAGAGATTGAGAGGGGGTCAGGTGACTTTTGGCTAAACTGATGACCCAGCCCAGAGACTGCAGAACTGAGACCACTCTGGCTGTAACATGTTGACTCTCTTCTACAGAGTCTGCTCTGATGAGCCAGTCGTCTAGGTACGTGTGAACCTAGATACCCTCTAGTCTGAGAAAGGCAGCTACTACCACCATTACCTTTGAAAAGGTTTGGGGAGCTGTGGCGAGGTCAAAAGGCAAGGCCTAAAACTGGAAATGTTTTCCCATCACCGCAAAACGCAGAAACCTCAGGTGCGGGGGCCAAATTGGTATGTGCAAGTAAGCTTCTTTCAGGTCCAGAGACGTGAGAAACTCTCCTGGCTGTACCGCCGCAATAACGGAGCGCAGGGTTTCCATGAGAAAATGCCACACTCTCAGAGACTTGTTGACTTCTTTTAAGTCTAGGATTGGCCGAAAAGACCCTCCTTTTCGCGGCACCACAAAGTAAATGGAGTAATGGCCAGAGCCAAGTTCGGCGGGAGGCACCGGGCACATCGCCCCTAGGTGAATCAAGCCGTGTAAGGTCTCCTCTACCGCCGCCCATTTGGCAGCAGAACCGCATCGGGACTCCAAAAAACACGTCTCTTATCGGGGCATTGAATTCTATTCTATAGCCATCTCTGACCAGGTCCAAGACCCACTGATCTAAGGAAATCTTGGCCCACTCCTCGAGAAAGAGGGAAAGTCGTCGTCCTATCACAGGAATCGAGGAGGGGGCCGGTGCACCATCATTGAGAGGGTCGCCCTTGAATTCCAGGCCTTGAGCCAGCTGCTGCGGAACGCTTGTCCGAGCAAAAGGAGTTCCGCTGCTGAAAACGGGCATGAGAAGTGAACCCAGCAGAATGCCCCGGGTGGTACCTTCGAGCTTCTCTGAAGCGAAGTCTGTAAGAGGAGGGAATCGCCTGACCCTTGGAGGAAGGCCACGGCCTGTCCTCGGGTAAGCGCTGGGGTTTAGCATCCCCCAGGCCTTTAACAATGTTCTCCAACTCCTCACCAAATAGAAGGCCTCGAAAGGGCAACTTCACCAACCTTTGCTTAGAGGCCATGTCAGCTGCCCAATGCCGTAGCCACAACAGGTGGCGAACCGCCACTGCCACAGCCATCTGTTTAGCCGAAGCTCTGACCAGATCATAAAGGGCGTCAGCCAAGAAAGACAAGACCGACTCCATCCGCGGTGCCACCTCCGCAAGGGGCTCCGCTCCATCTCTGGGCTGTTCCACTGCCTGTTGTAACCAAGCAAGGCAGGCTCGGGCAGCGTAACCGCTGCATGCAGACGCCCATAAGGATAGGCATGAAATCTCAAAAGGACCGCATTATAGCTGATTCAAGGCGTCGGTCCTGCATGTCCTTCAGGGCAACTCCTTCTTCAACCAGGAGGGTAGTTCTCTTTGTCACAGCTATGACTAGGGCATCCACTTTAGGCACGGCTAGGCGCGCCAAATTCTCCTCACTTAGAGGGTATAATTGCCCCATAGCCCTGGCAACCTTCAAAGGCCCCTCGGGGTCAGCCCATTGAGCTGAAATAAGCTCCTGGATGGAGTCATGCAAAGGAAAGGCTCAAGCAGGCTTCTTAGTACTTGTCATCCTCGGATTAGAAGAGGAGAGCTCATCACTCGCAGGATCTTCAATAGAGAGGGCCTGCAGTGCATTAGAAATCAACGCTGGCAGCTGATAGCGGTGGAAAATCCTCACCGTGGAAGGATCATCCGGATCCAGTGGCAATCCTGCACCTTCCTCTGGCTCTCCAGACCACGAGGGCCTGCCAGACCCCTCTGACTCCTCACATCCTGACCACGGAGGGGGAGGGGCACTCTCTGAAGGGGAATCCGCTCTTCTGCGCTTGTCCTGCGGCCATCTGTCAGGGGAAAACGCACCTGACGGTAATTCCAAGGACGGGCTCTACTGGAGGGGACACAGGCAGCCAGGCCGATTGAGACCCATGCGGGAGAGCTCTTTATGCAGCAACAAAACAAATTCAGGGGAGAATGGCTCTCCCTGGCCTCCCGGTTCCAGTCCAGGGGAAATGGCTCTCATATTAGCCTCAATTCGAGGCTCCCCTCGAGGCTCACACCCCTCCGCTTCAGCGGGGGTCGCGCCATGCTGTTCCAAAATGGCGCCTGCTGCCAGCTCCACAGAGCGGGAAGAAACCTCTGACGTCAGAAGAGCACAATTTACAGAGCCCTGCTGCTGATCTGCGCTTGACACAATGGGAACAGCGCTTTACAACCTCCACAGCCATCGCCGAAAACAGCGGTAAATTCAAAATGGCGAATCCGCACCAAAATCGCCCCGAACGCGGGCCCACTCCGGAGGAGCTTCAAAATGCTCTTACCTCTCCGGATCGAGTCGACAGAGCTCCAATCCGCTGCACAAATTGAAGGAAAGCCTCTTTTCTTGGATCGCAGCACTACAGCGTGAAGCGACTTTTTTTTTTTTTTTTACTTTGTGAGGAAAGTTGGAGGCAACAGCGCAAGAGGCAACTTTTTCTACTCCGGAGGATCAGTAGCGTGGGAAAGGCAGTGAAAGGGCGAACCTATGTGCCTGCATCCACAGCGTGGGCAAAGACAGAGACAGGGCTTGCCTATGTGTCTACATCCACATCGGGGTCTGGGTAAGGCAGGGAAAGGGAGTACCTATGTGCCTTTAAAGTGGGCACCATCAGCCACAACACCCCTGCTACAACTGGCAACAGCACAGGAGCCACCCCAGACAGATTTCTGAAGGAGCCTGAACAAGCTGCGACCACCCTGCTGGGGAGATAGAGAATACTGAAGAGGCAGATGGAGCTAGCTGGCCATGAGGCACTATGGTTTTTCAGTGCTCTCTATCTCCCCCTGCTGGTTGATGGACACAACCCACTCGTAATGGATTCATCTGCTTGATGAGAAGGAATTTTCCTTTCCTACCCTGGTCAACTTCCAAGTTCAGATTCTGAGGGTATTCTATGAAAAGATCCTACATCAAAACACAAATAACCTAAGAAATAAAAGTTTCTTTGTGAATGCAAATATTGGTGTTCTGCTTATTTAAAACAAATTAAGAATTTGTTGTGTGGCATGCCTGCCTGCTTTCTACTGTAACCTCATCTTAAATCGCATGATCACAATTATACAAACACTATTAGAAAGATCTGAATCAGGTCTGGCAAGATTTCACTTGTCCTTTTACATACCAACCCTGAAGAAAGCATTTCTGCAGCACGATGCCGTTTTTCCAATACATGCAAGAGTAAGACTGAGCAGGTCAGGGCATGTTATCCTAAAAAAGTATCGTGTGGTCCTGCTATGAAGCTGTTTCAGCAAAACATATCTGCACTAATGTTGCAAAACAACTAGGAAGAATTTATAGCCTCTGTCCAATAACTTTTTCCCCTCCATCTTCTGGCTGGGGGACATAGCCCACTCATCTCAATTGATCTGTCACGGATAAGAAAATGGCCATAAAATACTACAAAAGGATGAATATACTTGGCATGTTTTTATGCTTAACGATATATTTAAGGTTATTACCACACAGAAAAAAATGTTAAACTACAAGGAAGTTAGTAATGTTGAAATGTTTTATGGTAGGGGGAAGGTGATATGTAGCACCATACAATAATCAGTGATTAAAACAATATTTTCAATAGCAATGTCCCCTGTAAATTTGGATCTGATTTCAAATTATGTTCTCTTGCCTCAAAACCTCTTCTGAGCCCTGTCAGAGAGCATGAACACATGAAAGATGTTCAGCATCAAGCTCAGGAAAGTCCCAGGTACACACCTGCCTTATATTATATGGAAGTTAACTTCACAGCAAAATATATACCGTCACAAAACATATAACACTATATAAAACATGCCCTAACCCTATCCATCAGATTTCTGGCTGAATACTCCAGCAATCTAAGGAAGTTCCCATGAAGAGAAAAAAAATAGATTAATTTGGTTGCCAGGTTACTCTACCCACTTAGATTAAATTCTGTGCTGCCATGAAAGTTAGATTTAGCTGTTACGGGTTCACATTGCCTGACAAAAGAAATTTAAATAAAAACAGGTCAAACCAATGGGTTTCCAAACCTGGTCCTAGAGGTACCCCAGCCAGTCAGGTTTTCAGGATATCCACAATGAATATTCATAAGAAATATTTGCATGCAAATCTCTCAAGAATAGTCACTGTGGATATCCTGAAAACCGGATGGCAGGGGTGACTCCAGGACTGGTTCAAACAAAGGATGAACACTTCATAACAGCATCTTCATATGGGCAGGGCGATTTATTCTCACATACTCTACCACCTCCCCTAGAAGTTGAATTTAGTTACAGATTTTTTTTTTGCTTTTTCACGTGACTGGAGGACCTGCACATGCGGGAAGGCAGCATCACATGCACGGTGGAATGCCGAAAGAATTTTCTACTGTGCTCACTGGTCTTGGGTACCAGAAAGTAAATGGAGTAACGGCTTGACGCTGATCCGCCAAAGGAAATGGACAAATCGCACCCAGGTCTAGAAGTCTGTGAAGAGTAACTCTGATGGCTCAGACCTTGATGTGAGAACGGCAAGGAGATTGCAGGAAAGCATGTGACAAAGGACAAGCAAACTCTAAGGCGTACCCGTCTAGAATAACCTCTAGCACCCACTGGTCCGAAGTAATTTGGGCCCACCTCTCCTGAAATTGTGCCAACCGAGCACCTATTTGGACTAGAGGCTGGGCCAGCAAACCTTCATTGTTGAGGATGGAAGGAGGATGAAAAGGAATTTCCTGTTTCCCTACCTCCTCTACAACCTCCCCGAAAGGACCGAGTCCTTTGGAAAAACCTGGAACGTTGAACAGGAAATATTCTGCCCGGGCGATAGTGACGAAAATCACGGCCTCTACCACGACCGGAAAATATACCACGCCCAGACCCTGTGGGACGATCCTCAGGCAGCCTCAGAACCTTAGACTCACCCAGGCTATGTATCAGCTTGTCCAACCCTTAAAAGGAAATTTGCTAAGCTTGGACTTAGAAGTCGCATCTGCCGACCAGCCTCGAAGCCAAAGACGGAAAGAACCATAGACTTAAAAGCCTGAAGCAAATCACAAAGAGCATCCGCCAAAAAGGCTGAACCCATTTCCAACTTTGTCACTTCAGCATCCATAGCTGAAAGATCATCAGTACGGTCCAACACTCTTTCTGACCAGCTAAAACAAGCTCTTTTGCTACCAAGGATCCACAAATTGTGGCCTGTACTGCCAGAGCAGAAACATCAAAGGAACTCTTCAACAAGGATTCTATACGGTGATCATGGGTATCTCGCAAAGCCATCCCGCCATCACGGGAACCGTGTTCCGCTTGGTAACTGCGGACACTACCGCATCTACTACTGGAGGGCGCAATAGCTCTTTATCCAAATCTGGAACAGGATAAAGTCTGACCATGGATCTAGAGAGACAAAAAGCAGAATCAGGAACCTCCCACTGAGCCTGAATAATATCGCTAATATCTTCATGCATTGGGAAAGATCTACCTGCCCTGTGAATACCCTTTACTAGCAAATCTACCTTTCTGGGCTCCGCCACTTGAGCCTCTTGGTCCTCAAATTGTAAAGTAGAAGAAACTTGTGATATAAGCTCCTGTAGGTCATCTTTATGAAAAATCCTTACCACCAAAGTATCCTCCCCTGCAGGAAGAGACTCTGCTCCATCTTCCGGTTGCTCAAGGTCCTCAGAGAATTGCTCTTCAGGAAACCATGCTGTCTCTTGTAAAGATGGCAGTTCCTGGTCAGGGACAAAAGAAAAATCCTGCCTCCAAAGACTGCCTGACCCTTTTTACAGGCATAGAGGAACCCTCCAGAGATCTCTTTCCTGGGAGGTCCCCTGGATCAGCTTTATTTAAAAGAAAGGCTTGGTACATCTATACAACAAACTCAGGTGGACATCCTCCTTCACCCGCTGCAGAAATGGAAATCTGAGAAGCAGGCAGAGGCGCCATACTCAGAGAAGCATGGGGTGCAGCACTCAGCAAGGCATCCAAAATGGCGGCGCTTCCCACCAAAATCAGCACCGGGATCGAGACCGACCTGACTGCAGCTAAAACACCCGAATCGGCCCACCCCGCCGACGATTTCACGGCCCCTTCACCCTGCTCTACTAAGACCTCTGCTGCAGTGCAAAATTTACAAACACCGCTCGCGCCTACCCCTACCGCTGACAGACGAGCATCGGTGAAGTTTTTTTTGATATCGCTGTCGGCTGCCCAAACACACAACAAAACCCCAAAGGCACCACAGAGAAACAGACAAAAACAATATAGGAGCTGCCCTGCTTGCTTAAATCAAAGCGTAGACTCAAAACGCATTTTTTTTTTAACTAGCTGCCTCTCCCTGTCTGCAAAGCCCTTCTCCTGAAGAGCTTGAGGAAATTTCTTTTTTTTTTTTTTTTTTAAAGAAGCCCAGCTCCAAATAATATCAGGGAGGATATGGGGGGAGGGACTCACCCCCCCCCCCCCCCCGAGTGTAACACCCTCAAGATGCTAAGAGACCCCCACGGGCCTCTACCTCTTTGTAACAGGCTGTTTTTTGGGGGTGGGGTTTAAGGAAGCACAAAATAAAATTAATTCAGCTACCCAAAGAATCTTTTTAAAACAAATATAATAGAGAACAAAAAAATACAAAGAATGAGACTGAAGAGCTCACCACCTTCCACCTGCTGGAGACAGATTACTGTGGGTTTTTTTTTTCTTAGTCTCCACCTGCTGGAAGGCGTGCACAACCCATCCATCACATTCTGGGCTGGTCCGTAGGGACACTAAGGAAATACGTGTTCCCCTGCATTCTTTACACATGTAAATGTGATTGACATTCCCAATATGCCCCCTATTCAGCTACGTCCATTGGAATTTACATGTGCCTCTTGTCAGAATGCACCTAAAAAGAAGCACGAGTAAATTCCAATTATTGCCAGTGATAATTGGTTGTTATTGACCAATCATTGTCTGTCCTATTAGATTGTAAGCTCTCTTGAGCAGGGACTGTCTTTTCTACATGTTAAATTGTGAAGCGCTGCGTATGACTGGTAGCGCTATAGAAATGATCTATAGTAGTAGTAGTAATTGAGTAGTGTATGTAAATTGGCTGTGAACACAATTTAACACATGCTACTCACCGCATCTTATACAGAATCCAGAGGAATACATGCACAAATTACATGTCTAGGTAAAAAAAAACTCGTATAACATGCGCATGCATATAACGTGTGATATACTAGTTTATTTTTCTAATGCAAATTAATTGCAAAATTGATATTTGTTTTTAAAGGTTTTTTTTTTTTTAAAGTTTTTTGCAGGCATTATTAGAGCACAAAACCTGCAAAAATCTGAAAAGAAAAATGAAAGATCTCAAAGACAAAACACGCTATGTTTTTAGTTAGTGAATCTTAGTAAAAATACATTAGTATAGCACACTCACACTAGCATGCAGCGGGTAGGCACAATTTATAAAAACACGTATAACACACGGGTTATATATGTAAAAATACAGTACACATTTGGAAATCTTTTACCTGAACTTTTACACAAATTTAAACATGCCTTTGAAACAGAAAGAGCACACCGAGTTCCTTCTAATAGTTACTACAGTGGCCTGGGAGCCAGGTTTAATTCCTACTGCAGCTCCTAGTGACTCTGGGCAAATCACTTACCCATCCACTACCCCAGGTACAAAATAAGCATCTGTGTATAATATGTAAACTATTTTAATTGTAACCATAGAAAGTCAGCGCATCAAATCCTATCCCCTTTCCTCCTTACCTTAAAAATATCCAAGACTTCCAGTTCTGAAAATCCTTTTCTATCCACATGTTGAGTAATGCAGAAGGCAAAATTGCGCACACAAATATCTTCTGAAGGAACAAAATCTTGATCCTGACTAATCTCAATAAAAATACAGTGAAGCACTGCAAACTAGACAAATGAATTAATGCCAAATTTGGATTATTTTACCCTGCCAGAGTGTTACTCTGAACAACCAAACTACAGCAAAACTGCACTGGACGTATGAATCTTGTTTAAATTTTTATATTTCCACAGCACATATTGCTATAAACTTCAGATGAGAGTTTATATACTTTTGCATTGCTAATACATACTATTCTTTAAAATGTTTTCAAAAGTGCATTAACATTTATAAAGTCAACAATATGAGATAATGGTTCTTCATACAGCAATCTAATATAATAATTTGCTCCTTCAACGTTCAAATGTGTCTCACTGGGATCGCAACCATCTCCTGATGTCACGAACCCAGTGAGAGACATTCGAACGTTGAAGGAGCAGACTGGGCCAGGCCCGGGGCAAGCCCCCCCCCCCCCCCCCCCCCGAGGTCGCCGCAGCCACTGCTGCCCTCCTCCCCAGGTCGCCACCGCCGCTCCCTCCTCTCCGTCCGCCCACCCAACAGACCTGCACAAGTCTCCAGCGTCAGAGGTGGCGCCAACTCCGATTTCTGGCCACTGCTGCTTCTCCTACTCAGCAGCAGCCACCACAAAAACACCAACAGCTGATTTTAGGAAGCAAGACGGCACCGCAGGCATTGGCTGTTGGCTCTGCAGCCGCTCCTCTTCTCGCCTCCACATCACTGCCCCTGGAGGACGATCCCGGAGGAGCGCAGCGACGTGAGAGTTGGAGCGGCTTCAGAGCCAACAGCCAATGCCTGCTGGCTGCCTGCGGTGCAGTCTTGCTTCCTAAAATCAGCTGTTGGTGTTTTTGTAGTGGCCGCTGCTGCTGAACAGAAGCAGCAGTGGCCAGAAATCGGAGCTGGCGCCGCCTCTGACGCTGGAGACTTGGGCAGGTCTGTTGGGTGGGTGGGCGGAGAGGGGGTAGCAGCGGGAGCGACAACCTGGGTGGGAGTGGAGGGGGGGTGCAGTGTCTGCAGCGACATCGGGGGGATGAGCGGTGACGGCCTCTGGGGAGGGGGGCAGTGGAGAGAAGAGCATCGCTGGGTGGCTGGAGGGGGGGCAAGGGAAAAAGTAGAATCGCTGGGTGGCTGGAGGGGGAGCAGGGGAGACACACTCGCACCCAGCACTCACTCTCTCTCTGTCACACACACACTCACACATTCACTCTCTCTCACAGTCAATCTCACACATATACTCTCTCAAACATACACACTCCGAGGAAAACCTTGCTAGCGCCCGTTTCATTTGTGTCAGAAACGGGCCTGTTTTACTAGTATTTTATACAAATACTTCTTGTGTAAAACCAACTTTAGTTTTATAGATTGTGTGTAATATAGGTACATAATATTTTGTAATATGCATAAATATACTAACCATCCATAGTTTTATGTTTAATTAACCAATTAGTGGCCGAAACAATATACAAGCTATTTGTATATGACTTTTGTTTTTTAAAATATTTTGTATATCCCATACATTGATATACTTCCTATGATATTTATCAACTTCTATGCATTTTGATAAACCATAGCTAAACATTAACTAGTATATCTTCTTGTTGATCAAATCGCTACAGAAGGAAACTCCCTTGAATTCTTGGGAGAGATTTCAATCAAATAATGGACCATGTACTTGATAAACTTTCAAAGGCCATATACAAGAAATCAAAATCATGGATAGCTCTTACATCCCTTATACAAAAACACGGACTGATCCTTGAAGAAGTTTATTCCCTACTATAGTGATTCTCAACCTAGACCTTGGAACCCACCCAGACAGTTGAGTTTTAAGGATATTCATGAGATAGGATTTGTATACCAAGGAGGCAATGAAGGTAAATCCTCTCTCATACATATTCACAGTGGATATCTTGAAAAAAACTTGACTGGCTAGATATGACCCAAGGACTGGTTTGAGAAGCACCACCCCCAGTCAGGATTACACTTTTTATTCCTTTCTACACTCTACCTACTCATGGATTGAGCAATCACCTGATACCTCATATAAATGGTCTAGATATAGGTAACATTGCTGCCTCTGATCATGCTTACATATTACTAAAATTAGACTGTGGATTATATGTCCACTATTGCCTAGATGATTCAGTACTGGACTCGCTGAAGAACCCGACTTCCATGGTGTATTAGAAACGGAAATCAATGAATAATACTATATTATTAATTTGGATACTGACATCACAGCAGGTTGAAAATGGGATGCACTTAAGGCTTGCCTTAAAGGAATCATCATTAACCTTGCTGCTGGAATACACAAGAAAACAGCCAAAGAAATAGAGGATAATATGTCACCATGAAATGCAATATATTAATTCAAACAATGATCCTGCAATATTAGTGAAATTACACAAAAATCAAGTTTGACAAACAGGAGAAATTCTATTTGTGCAATCTGCTAATTATTATGCAGAAGTAAACAGATATGATCATTTATTAGTCCAATATCTAAAGAGTCAAAAAGAAAATTCTTGAATTGATACTATCCAAACATTGAATAATATGGTCCATACTAGGGTGATATAGATATTCTGCTACTTCCAGGGTACATCCCCAGTGCTTATCCTTAATGTGAACTCAGACTCCCCCACCCCTCTCCTTACCCACCCTTCTAATCTTCCTAACCCCCCTATCAACATCAATACTTCCTACCCCCCCCCCCCCCCGTCATTCCAATGACACCGTCTGCTAAAAAATTAGCAGGCAGCAAGAAGTGACAGTCACGGAATGTCTGTGGAGCCACCGTGCTGTTCCATTCCTCTGCTTTCCTGGAATAAGCATGTCGCCTACAAGGGACCAATCAACACAGATCAAAGATTATGTTCAACAGACCATAACAGCAGTCCAAATGTTACCATAATCCAAGTCTCATCTGGGTCTTGCACCAACAAGTGATTATTGTGGATTGCAGTTAGAAGATCTGTCACTCTGTTACCACTGGGATTCCTGAGGAGGTACAGAACCAGACTGAGCATCCTATCTACATGCTCCTGGTTCTGAAACAACCCCGCATCCACCAGAGTTTTCCGACCATCTCCCAGTGTGTGGCCACTCTAAGCCTTCCCATCCAGAGTGAAAGCCAATCCAATAGAATAGAACAAATGATAATGCAAGGTCTCAGTTAAGGCTCTATATTCCTAGCAAAGGTACAAGGTGGAGGGAGCCACAAAGGCATATTTCAATATCCACAACATCCCCCTTAATCAGGCCTCCCCCCCTTCTACCTTGCACAGGGTAACACTTTATCCATGTATCTATGAAAACAGTCTATGATATCTCAGACAATTTTTATCTTGAAGCCCTATTTCTTGATGAGCTCATTCCAGCACCATGTCCACATGCCTCGATAAATCATCAGCTTGCAGCAGGTCTTTGCCAATTTGTTGCAGTATCTCAGCATATTTAACATCTACCACAGTCTCCAGAATCTCATGAAAATGGGGGTTATTCTCCGAGACCTATTTTCAAGGTCCTCCACTTTAAGTTGTAGCTCTTCATATTAACTAGTTAGTTGGCTAGTAGTACCTTGCATATTAATAAGTTCTTCCCCCTGTTTGTCCAAACAGGACTCCATATCTGTTACCTTATGAGCAAGCTCCGACAGATCTCACTTAAGGCCCTCTACTGCAGTTTGGATCTAAGCCCGCACCACAGAAATATCTACTTTAGGTTCGGTAAACCAGGATCTCACCTCATCCCAGAGTGGGCCCGGCTTCACATTGCCGTCTTCACTCCAAGACACATGCTCTTCTGCTGCTGCCACCATTTTGGAGTTGTGTCAAACCATGAGGGTCACACAGAACAGGATTTAATATCCGTTTGCCTTTTTTTTCTTCATATCATTGCTAACTGGACCAGTTAGGATGTCAGGAGACAGTGGAGCACAATTTACAACGCTAAGCTATAACCAACCACACACAGCTTCAAGAGCTCCTCTCCTAGACTGCCATCAGCTCCGGTTACATCACTTCCTCTCCTGTGAAAAGCTATTTTAATTAATTGGTATCTGATTCCCCCTAATATCTTACATACACTGCTATGGTAATGTAGTGTTATAGAGTGGAGGGCATAACCACCCTCCAAAGTGGAAACGTTATCAAGATATCTGGGAGACCATCTGGTCCGCCATACCACATCAGGCTTGTAGTTGAATTCTGAATATAAGATCTTAACAAGGCATCTGCTTTGGGTACTTACAGAAATATAGCAGAATTGTTGGTACAACATTTAATCTCTGGCATTGGTATAAGCACCCTACTAATCCAGGGATCGAATTCTTTCCTATAAGGTGTTGTTCATACCATGGCATAATGAGGGGATGTTGATACAAAACCAAAACGTTTTGGACACTGGAGTCTGCGGCCTTTAAGGGGCCTCGCCTGAATACGCTAGTACAAGTTACAGTGGTCTAGACATAGGAACTGAACACACCAGTTATGGGGGTCTTTGCCTGAAATAGTGCTATTGTATCAAGTACACTTCTTAAAGCCACTTGGCCACTCGGCAGACGTGGTCTGGGGAGCGCAAGTGATTCTGTACCTGAAAAAGTCAATGGTTCCCAGGTAGGAAAAAGGGCTCAGAGTTGAAAAATTAAAAAAAAAAAAAAAAAAAAAAGAAAAGAGTATAAAAATAATAACCAAATTATGACAGAAAAAAAACATTTACAGAGAAAATATATCCAAAAAAAGGGAAGGCACCAAAAAAAATAAAGCATTTCATGCTGAGGAAAGATAAAAAACACAACCTTTCTGCTCCATGGAAAATGAAAGACTACTGGTCCCGTGCTCGTGGGTCGGGTGGTAAGGCACTCATGCATGTGCGATGGGGGCACTGCCTCAAAGATTTAAAATGACAATGCACATGGCAGTGTCTGCACCGGGCTCCGTGGATCATGTCACCCATATGTAAGAATATTATGCCTGCTTGTCCATGGAGAACTGTTATTCCAACCTCTTCTCATGCATCTCTCCTTGAGAGCAGAGCCCCTCTGAACAGGCACAGTGGTCGTTCTGGTCACAGCTATGATGAGGGCAACTGCTTTTGGGTACTTCCAGTACCTATCCACTTGATAAAGGGTAAAGGGGTACAATATATCGAACACCCTGGCTCCCCCAAGAGCCTGGTCTGGGATCTCCAAGTTTGCTATCATGTGAGAGTGCCTCTGAAGCAGGAAATGCTTCAGGAGCCCCGCCAGACCCTCTAGAAGAGGATCATCCTCTGAGTGGGGGGGGGGGGGGGGGCAAAGAAGGGAGCCTCCAATTAATAAGGTGGAAAAGTTCTTCCCATCTAAAGAGCCAAATGACATGAGACCTTTCCTCCTCTTCAGTCAGAGCATGTGAGAGATCCTCTGGCTCCTCAGGAAGACACTCCAACCCCAGGCAGGCCCTCAGCAGCAGCCCAGTCCCCTATACAGCATGTGGCCTATGTGGAGAGGTCCTAGCCAAGGCCCTCGGGGTCCCCCCACCAGGTAAAAAACCAGACTCTGCCTGTAGGGCTTGTCTGACAATCAGTGGCAAGCTCTGGATCCAGAAAGAATTTGGGACCCCATCAGGATAGTGAATGATACATACCTGTAGCAGGTGTTCTCCGAGGACAGCAGGCTGATTGTTCTCACGACTGGGTGACGTCCGCGGCAGCCCCCACCAACCGGAAGAAGCTTCGCGGGCGGTCCGCACGCAGGGCACGCCCACCGCGCATGCGCGGCCGTCTTCCCGCCCGTGCGTGACCGTTCCCGCCAGTTGAATGACAAGCAAAAAACCACATGAAAACGCAACTCCAAAGGGGAGGAGGGAGGGTAGGTGAGAACAATCAGCCTGCTGTCCTCGGAGAACACCTGCTACAGGTATGTATCATTCACTTTCTCCGAGGACAAGCAGGCTGCTTGTTCTCACGACTGGGGTATCCCTAGCTCTCAGGCTCACTCAAAACAAGAACCCAGGTCAATTGAACCTCGCAACGGCGAGGGCATAACAGAAATTGACCTACGAAGAACAACTAACTGAGAGTGCAGCCTGACCAGAATAAATTCGGGTCCTGGAGGGTGGAGTTGGATTTACACCCCAAACAGATTCTGCAGCACCGACTGCCCAAACCGACTGTCGCGTCGGGTATCCTGCTGGAGGCAGTAATGTGATGTGAATGTGTGGACAGATGACCACGTCGCAGCCTTGCAGATCTCTTCAATAGTGGCTGACTTCAAGTGGGCCACTGACGCTGCCATGGCTCTAACACTATGAGCCGTGACATGACCCTCAAGAGCCAGCCCAGCCTGGGCATAAGTGAAGGAAATGCAATCTGCTAGCCAATTGGAGATGGTGCGTTTCCCGACAGCGACCCCTAGCCTGTTAGGGTCAAAAGAAATAAACAATTGGGCGGACTGTCTGTGGGGCTGTGTCCGTTCCAAGTAGAAGGCCAATGCTCTCTTGCAGTCCAATGTGTGCAACTGACGTTCAGCAGGGCGGGTATGCGGTCTGGGAAAGAATGTTGGCAAGACAATTGACTGGTTAAGATGGAACTCCGACACCACCTTCGGCAGGAACTTTGGGTGGGTGCGGAGCACTACTCTGTTGTGATGAAATTTGGTATATGGAGCATGAGCTACTAGGGCTTGAAGCTCACTGACCCTACGAGCTGAAGTAACTGCCACCAAGAAAATGACCTTCCAGGTCAAGTACTTCAGATGGCAGGTATTCAGTGGCTCAAAAGGAGGTTTCATCAGCTGGGTGAGGACGACGTTGAGATCCCATGACACTGTAGGAGGCTTGATCGGGGGCTTTTACAAAAGCAAGCCTCTCATGAATCGAACGACTAAAGGCTCTCCAGAGATGGCTTTACCTTCCACACGATAATGGTAAGCACTAATCGCACTAAGGTGATTCCTTACTGAGTTGGTCTTGAGGCCAGACTCTGACAAGTGCAGAAGGTATTCAAGCAGGTTCTGTGCAGGGCAAGAACGAGGTTCTAGGGCCTTGCTCTCACACCAAACGACAAACCTCCTCCACTTGAAAAAGTAACTCTTTTTAGTGGAATCCTTCCTAGAGGCAAGCAAGACACGGGAGACACCCTCAGACAGACCCAACGCCCTCAGACGCCCTCAACATCCAGGCCGTGAGAGCCAGGGACTGAAGGTTGGGGTGCAGCAATGCTCCGTCGTTCTGCGAGATGAGAGTCAGAAAACACTCCAATCTCCACGGTTCTTCTGAGGACAACTCCAGAAGAAGAGGGAACCAGATCTGACGGGGCCAAAAGGGCGCTATCAGAATCATGGTGCCGTGGTCTTGCTTGAGCTTCAGTAAGGTCTTCCCCACCAAAGGTATGGGAGGATAAGCATACAGGAGGCCGGTCCCCCAATGGAGGAGAAAGGCATCCAACGCTAGTCTGCCGTGTGCCTGTAGTCTGGAACAGAACAGAGGCAGCTTGTGGTTGGTCTGAGCGGCGAAAAGGTCCACCGAGGGGGTGCCCCACTCTCGGAAGATCTTGCGTGCCACTCTGGAATGAAGCGACCACTCGTGCGGTTGCATGACTCTGCTCAGTCTGTCGGCCAGACTGTTGTTTACACCTGCCAGGTATGTGGCTTGGAGGAGCATGCCGGACTGGCAAGCCCACCGCCACATGCCGACGGCTTCCTGACACAAGGGGCGAGATCCGGTGCCCCCCTGCTTGTTGGTGTAATACATTGCAACCTGATTGTCTGTCCGAATTTGAATAATTTGGTAGGACAGCCGGTCTCTGAAAGCCTTCAGTGCGTTCCAGATTGCTCGGAGCTCCAGGAGTTTGATCTGCAGATCCTTTTCCTGGAGGGACCACAGACCCTGGGTGTGAAGCCCATCGACATGAGCTCCCCACCCCAGGCGAGATGCATCCATCGTCAGCACTTTCGTGGGCTGCGGAATTTGGAATGGACGTCCCAGGGTCAAATTGGTCCGGATGGTCCACCAGAGCAGTGAAGTGCGGCAACTGGTGGAGAGGCGGATGACATCTTCTAGATTCCCGGTGGCTTGAACCCACTGGGAAGCTAGGGTCCATTGAGCAGATCTCATGTGAAGACGAGCCATGGGAGTCACATGGACTGTGGAGGCCATATGACCCAGAAGTGTCAACATCTGCCGAGCTGTGACCTGCTGAGACGCTCTGGTCTGCGAAGCCAGGGACAAGAGGTTGTTGGCCCTTGCTTCGGGAAGGAAGGCCTGAGCCGTCTGGGTATTCAGCAGAGCTCCTATGAATTCCAGAGACTGGGTTGGCTGGAGATGGGACTTTGGGTAATTTATCACAAACCCCAGCAGCTCCAGGAGTTGAGTAGTGCACTGCATGGACCGGAGGGCTCCTGCCTCCGAGGTGTTCTTGACCAGCCAATCGTCGAGATATGGGAACACGTGCACTCCCAGCTTGCGTAGATACGCCGCCACCACCACGAGGCACTTTGTAAACACTCGTGGGGCAGAGGCGAGCCCAAAGGGCAGCACACAATACTGAAAGTGCCGTGCGCCCAGGCGGAATCTGAGATACTGTCTGTGAGCTGGCAGTATCGGGATGTGAGTGTATGCATCCTTTAAATCCAGGGAACATAGCCAATCGTTTTTCTGAATCATTGGCAGAAGGGTGCCCAAGGAAAGCATCCTGAACTTTTCTTTGACCAGGAATTTGTTCAGGCCTCTCAGGTCTAGGATGGGACGCATCCCCCGTTTTCTTTTCCACAAGGAAGTACCTGGAATAGAATCCCTGCCCTTCCTGCCCGGGTGGTACGGGCTCGACCGCATTGGCGCTGAGAAGGGCGGAGAGTTCCTCTGCAAGTACCTGCTTGTGATGGGAGCTGAAAGATTGAGCTCCCGGAGGGCAATTTGGTGGCAGGGAGGCCAAATTTAGGGCGTATCCGCACCGCACTATTTGGAGAACCCACTGGTCGGAGGTTATGAGAGGCCACCTTTGGTGAAAAAATTTTAACCTCCCTCCGACCGGCAGATCGTCCGGTACGGACACTTTGAGGGCGGCTATGTTCCCGTGGATCCAGTCAAAAGCCCGTCCCTGGCTTTTGCTGTGGAGGCGCAGGGGGCTGCTTAGGCGCACGCTGTTGACGAGAACGAGAGCGCTGGGGCTGTCCCTGTGCCTGGCGAGGCCTTCGGGCCGGCTGGGTGTACCTACGCATTGCAAAAGAATAGGGCACAGCCTGCCTGGCCCGGGAAAAACGTCCACCTGCTGAGGTGGATGCTGAAGGTGCCCGGTGGGAGAGCTTGTCGAGGGCGGTTTCCCGCTGATGCAGTTGGTCCACCAGCTGCTCGACCTTCTCACCAAAAATATTATCCCCCCGGCAAGGGACGTCGGCCAGTCTCTGCTGGGTGCGGTTGTCCAGGTCAGAGGCACGCAGCCATGAGAGCCTGCGCATCACTATACCTTGGGCCGCAGCACGAGATGCCACGTCACAGGGGTCATAGATACCCTTGGACAGGAACTTTCTGCACGCCTTCAGCTGCCTGACCACCTCCTGATAAGGCCTGGACTGCTCCGGCGGGAGCTTATCGACCAGGTCCGCCAGTTGCTTCACATTGTTCCGCATGTGGATGCTCGTATAGAGCTGGTACGACTGGATGCGGGTCACGAGCATGGAAGATTGGTAGGCCTTCCTCCCAAACGAGTCCAGAGTGCGAGACTCCCGCCCCGGGGGCGCCGAGGCGGTATCCCTCGAACTCCGTGCCCTCTTGAGAGCAGAATCCACGACCGCCGAGTCATGGGGCAATTGGGGCCGCATTAACTCTGGGTCCGAGTGGATTCTGTACTGGGACTCTGCTTTCTTGGGAATGATGGGATTAGATAGTGGTCTCATCCAGTTCCGAAGCAGTGTCTCTTTGAGGACATTGTGCAACGGCACCGTGGAGGACTCTCTAGGTGGTGATGGATAGTCGAGGACCTCGAGCATCTCAGCCCTCGGCTCATCCACAGAGACCACGGGGAAGGGAATGCAAATAGACATATCCCGTACAAAAGAGGCAAAAGAGAGGCTCTCAGGAGGCGAGAGCTTCCTCTCTGGTGAAGGCGTGGGGTCCGAGGGAAGACCCGCAGACTCCTCTGAGGAGAAATATCTGGGGTCCTCCTCTTCCCCCCACGAGGCCTCTTCCTCGGTATCGGACATAAGCTCATGTAGCTGAGTCCTTAACCGGGCCCGGCTCGACGTCGAGGCACCGAGGCCTCGGTGTCGTCGAGCGGTGGACTCCCGCGCCGGCGGGGACGAAGCTCCCTCCATCGACGTCGACGGGGACTCCACCTGCGTGGCGGTCGAGACCGGCGCCGCAAGCGGCGGCGGCGTCGACGGCCTCGGCACCGGGCTAGAGCTCGCCGGCGCAAGCACCCCCGGCGCCGGCACAGCCTGGCGCATCAGCCCTTCCAGGATCCCCGGAAGGATGGCTCGGAGGCACTCGTCCAGGCCCGCTGTCGGGAAAGACGTGGGGGCCGGTAGAGGCGTCGGTGCCGGGTCCAGGAGACTGCACTGAAGTGCTGGGACCCTGACGTGTCGGTACCTCCACCACCGAGGGGGACCTTTCCTCTCGACGCGGACGTTTCGGCATCGACTCCTCACCGGTACCGAGAGCCGAATGCATCGAGGGCGACCGATGACGGTGCTTCTTAGCCTTCTTTCGGTGCCCGTCATCGGTGCCAGGTGGCATGGAGGAGGAGGAGGTCGATCCCCCTCGGTCACGAGGAACCGGGTCAGACAGGGTTCGGTCCCGAGGGCCGTGGGCTGAGGGAGTGACCGGGGCCGACTGCCCACGCGGCCTCTCACTCCTACCCTCACCGGAGGACCGGCGGGCCAACGGGACCTGTGCTCCTGGGGTCGATGCCATCGGTGCCGATTTCTCGGGCATCGATACCGGTACCGAAGGACCGGGCGTTGATACCGATGCCGTCGAGGTCGACGTCGAGGGGCCGGCGCAAGTTCCAAAAAGACGGTCCCGCAGAACTTGCCTCGCAACCTGAGTCCGTTTCCGGAGACCGAGACACAGAGAACACGACTTGATATTGTGCTCCGGCCCGAGGCACTGGAGGCACCAAGCGTGGGTGTCGGTCTGCGAGATCTGCCGGCCGCACCGACCACACTTCTTAAATCCACTCGGGACCTTCGAGGACATCGACGGAAAAATCGCGTTGGCGAAGTTAAAGTCGTCGATGGTGGCGGAAAATCACACCTCGAAAAAAGTAATCGACCGCGCGGCCACAAGGCCGCAACGCGACGCCCTCGCTGGAAAAACGAGGGAAAAGGAGCGCGTGCTCTCTCTTTTTTTTTTTTTTTTAAAAAAGAAAAGTAAACTGGAGCGCGCGGCAACAGAAACAAAAAATAAACGAAAAATAAACAATTTCGCGTAAACGCGACGGTTTTTCCGGGGCTGCTAAGAGAGAGCGGCGACGGCACAACTCTCTCCAGGCGCGGAAAAGAAAGGACTGGCGGGAACGGTCACGCACGGGCGGGAAGACGGCCGCGCATGCGCGGTGGGCGTGCCCTGCGTGCGGACCGCCCGCGAAGCTTCTTCCGGTTGGTGGGGGCTGCCGCGGACGTCACCCAGTCATGAGAACAAGCAGCCTGCTTGTCCTCGGAGAACGGGGAATTTCCCCCCACTCACCTATCAGGCCCAAGGAAATGTGGAAGAAATTCCCCATCAGCTGCCAGCTTCAGTTTCTTTTTTTTTTCTTTTAAATTAGCTTTATTCCTTGCAGGGCTGAGTCAAGCGCATTATCCAGTGAATACTATCAAACGCGACTGGGGGCAACAGAGCAGCATTCTGTGCTCTACCAGGTCCAGTCTGCAAATCCAGGAACCTGGGAGTCAAATGTTAGGCTTGACCAAGCTGTGTAGCCTCAGCCAGCAGAGATAGAAGCTAGACCAGGGACCAGGAGCATCAGCTGAGCAACCTATCATCTGCTGGAAGTAAAAGAAAATACTGAGAGTTTTCAAACAGTTCAAACTCCTCTTATTGACTTATAAGTGCATTCACTCTGCAGCTCCTCAGTATCTCTCCACTCATCTCTCCCTGCACACTCCTCCCCGAGAACTCCGTTCACTGGGTAAATCTGTTATCTGCACCCTTCTCCTCCACCGCTAACTCCAGACTCCGTTCCTTTTATCTTGCTGCACCTTATGCCTGGAATAAACTTCCTGAGCCAGTCCGTCAAGCTCCATCTCTGGCCGTCTTCAAATCTAGGCTAAAAGCCCACCTTTTTGATGCTGCTTTTAACTCCTAATCTTTACTCACTCATTCAGTACTTTTATTTTATCATCCCCACCTCAGTAATTCCCATATCTCTTATTTGCTATCCTAATTAGATTGTAAGCTCTGTCGAGCACGGACTGTCTCATCATGTTCAAGCGTACAGCGCTGCGTACATCTAGTACCACTATAGAAATGATAAGTAGTAGTAGTAGAGTCTTCCCGATGAGCACCAGCCCCCTTGTACTGGTGATGTCACTGGAAAAGATCAGTTTCTTTACCTCCAACTGCTGGCAGGAAGGGATCACACCCATTTGTCCAGAAAGGCACGGCCCAGATGCTAAGGAAGAGCAAATAATATAGCTGAGAAGTTAGTTAGTATGGTACTTTAAGACTGCAACGGTCTGTGTGGATCACTTCTCTGCTCTGTATCTGGCATATGGCAGTCTGTTATACTACCAACAAAAATCCTTCTTTCCGTAACAGTAGAGATGATACTGTTTTGTATATAAACACTGATGAAAAGGTGTGATCTCAAGATGGCTGCAGTTTTGTGCCCCATACTGCAGGATGTCTTCCCACCATCAGGCACACTGTGACAAACAGCTTCTGTCTGGTTACAAGCCTCATTAAGGAAAGACATGTAAAAGGCTAATGAGATTTGAGCCAAAGAGACTTAGGTGACCTTTTTCCAGCTGTGATATCTATTAATCAGCTTGCTTTATATTATTCCAATCACAGAAAGTCAAAGACCATGAGATGGCATCTTGCTCCAAATAAACTGGCCCTACAGAGAGAGACAGTGAAACAGATGTCAATGTGCTCAGAAACATTTTGTTAACTCCACTGCTGGTGTCTATTTTATACCATGGATTGCAGCAGTGTTTAAACTGGGCATATCATTCCTCAGGTATGGACTGATAAGTATTTCAGTTCAAAACTGTCAACAGCAAGAATACAATTCTTATACATTTGGTTAATTTTGCTGGTTGCATCATATAGCCTTTATTTTGTATCTTTTTCTTCTAAAGCAAAAGAATATAATAAATGAGGAAAACAGGCTGCCCAATTATTCTAGTACACAATGAGGCTTATTTTCAAAGCACTTAGCCTCCCAAAGTTCCATAGAAACATATAGAACTTAGCCTCCCAAAGTGCTTTGAAAATATGCCTCAATGTCAAGTGCAGTATAAATCCCAGCTACCAGTCAAAAAAGTCTGATGCCTGTAGTATACAGTCCCTTATTCAAATCAGTTTTTGTCATTTTCCTCCTTGGCTCACTGTTCAAGGTAGTTGAATATAACACTGATTAGGTCCACCCCAGCCCCCACCCCCAATAGCTCACAGGCAAGTTCTGCAATAATTCAAGCATTCACCAAACGATCCCCCAGTTGGTCCAAGCATCAGTAGCAGCAGTTTCAGTGTCCCTTGCTGTCGGCATCAAGCAGACAGATTCTTCCCGACTTGAGGCATCTGAGCCCCTAGGACCGCTGCCTGCCTCTACAACCTGGAACAACCTAGCGGGTCTGAGGTTAAAGGAGCAGCAAGTCAGATCTACTCCCTGAATGCCGGTGTGGAGCCGGCAGCAATGTCGACTGACCACGGAAATTCCTGCTGCAGAGGTATTGATGTACAGAATGTGGTGAAGGAAGCAGAGATTCCAGAACTTGGAATGGGGGATGCTGAAGGCATGCAAAATTCTAGCCCAGTGAGACCCTCAGAAACATTGTGCTCTTTGAAGCTGGTGAAGCCTGACAAGGTAACCCTTGATTCCATTTGAACTGCTTTGGTATCTTTAGAGCAGACCGAGTGGGAGAGTTAATGTTCTAGAGGAGTCTATGGGGAAGAAATCACTCCAGCCCACAGAGTACAACTGAGAGACACGGAAGATAGGATTAAACAGTCAGACCATGAGAGCCACTTTTGTTAAAGACCTTATGGCACAGTGGAATAGGTTGGAAGTTATGGAGAATAAGCTGCAGACTTTGAATTTGAGAGTGGTCAATGTTCCAGTAGTTCCTATATCACCTACAGAACTTTTTAAGAAAAGCCTTTGTGAGGAATTTGGACTGGTAGAGGAGGCTATTCCACAATTTAATAAGATCTTTTTATTTGCGTTATAAAAGGGAGAAGAGGGAACTTGGTGCCCAAGGAGTGGCTGAAACATTATCCCCCGATAGTTTCAATTTAACAACCTTCTTGGAAACATCTCTAGATGATGTTAAAGAGCTACACTCCTTATTATCTTTGTATATGAGTCAGATAAAGACTCAATACTTAAGATTGTTTTTTACGTAAGAAACAAGTTGTGTTTTTGGGCCAAAGAATGTGGATGTTTCCAGATGTCTCTAGGCAGACACACGAAAAAAGAAGCAATTTCCTTTCTAACAACCTTCTTGGAAATGTCTCTAGATGATGTTAAGAAAAAGTTACTCTCCTTATTACCTTTCTGGAAGAGTCAGATAAAGACTCAATACTTAAGATTGTTTGTTTGTTTGTTTTTTTACATAAGAAACAAGTTGTGTTTTGGGGCCAAAGAATTTGAATGTTTCCAGATGTCTTTAGGCAGACACAGGAAAAAAGAAGCAACTTCCTTTCTATGTGCCAGTAAATACTGGCACTTGGTGGTCAGTTTTTCTTGCTTTTTCCTGTTAAATGTATGATAAAACTAAGGGAATCTTTTACAAACACACACTAATGATTAGTGCTTGCTAAATGTTAGTGACGCCGCCCACAGAAATATATGGGTGTCTCTAACGTTTAGCACATGCTTATTTTTTAGAGCGCACTAAAAATGCTAGCACATCTTAGTAAAAGGACCCCTAAATGATCAGATGTATGTTTTCTGGGACCCTAAACAACAAAGTGTTTCTGGATTCAGAGAAAGATATTGCTTTACCTAAGCTTTCTGAATGATTAGATCTCAGTGTTGCTTGAATTGTTCGACAGTATAGACTTGTGAATGTTCCCATATAGTCGCTTTTCATTTTGTTTTAGTTATACTACTGGTGTATTATTTAACAACATCTCTCATGTTACTGCTGCCTCTCCTCTATATTTGTGGACTTGAACTTTGTAGCTCAAGGGTGTATTGTTTTCTATATGGAAAGTTTTCAGTTTTCTTTATTGTTAGTTGTTTGAGCTTTATAATTTTTCTGTAACAGTTTGATCTTTGTTATAATATTTGAAAACTATAATAACAAAAGAAAAGGTGGTACATCAAGTTTGTTATAAATATAAAATGTATAAATATCCAAGACAACTGGCAACTGAATTCAATGATAAACTGTAGAAGCTGCTTCTGGATTTAAATAAAGTGCCGTTAAGCATTTTCCATCTCACAGATAGGCTGCAGAGAATACCTTCTCCTGCTTTAGACTTAGCCTGGCCTCAGAATGACATCCTATAGTATATCTCCTATCAAACTGAGCTCTCTTTTTCATCAAGCACTGCCATTTCCTCCCCTCACCCTCCCCACTAACAGTTTGAACTTCGTGGGTGTGGCTTGGATCTCTTTCAGGGAGAGAAAACTAACAACTTATAGCAGCCAGTGTTGCCAGGTGGGCGGTTTTACCGCCCAATTGGGCGGTTTTCCGCGACCCGCCGCAGGAAATTTTTGCCCGCGGCGGGTTGCGGTTTTTTGGGCTCCTTTTTGGCTTCGGGGCGGTTTTTTCGCCGGCTTTTGCGGGTTTTTCGCCGGCTTTTTTTCGGCCGCGGTGGGCGGGGTTAATGACGTTTCTGGGCGGGGTTAGTGACGTGGGAGGCGGGGTTAGTGACGGGGAGGCGGGGTTAGTGACGGGGAGGCGGGGCCGATGACGGGGGAGGCGGGGCCGATGACGGCGGGGGCGGGGTTGATGACGGCAGGGGCGGGGGTGATGACGCGGGGGCGGGGGTGATGACGCGGGGGCGGGGGTGTCAGGGGCGGGGTTTGAGTTTGGGCGGGTTTTGGGCTGGATTTTGGGCTCCTTTAGGCTGGAAAAAAATTTTCCACCTGGCAACCCTGATAGCAGCAGCTTCAGAGAGCATTTTCCATCTCACAGATAGGCTGCAGAGAATACCTTCTCCTGCTTTAGACTTAGCCTGGCCTCAGAATGACATCCTATAGTATATCTCCTATCAAACTGAGCTCTCTTTTTCATCAAGCACTGCCATTTCCTCCCCTCACCCTCCCCACTGACAGTTTGAACTTCGTGGGTGTGGCTTGGATCTCTTTCAGGGAGAGAAAACTAACAACTTATAGCAGCAGCTTCAGAGAGCATTTTCCATCTCACAGATAGGCTGCAGAGAATACCTTCTCCTGCTTCCACCCACCCTACCCCTCTACCCACCCACCCCTAGAGTGACATGTCTTATATAACCTCCCTATCAACCCACTCATTACTTTACCTCACCCATTTCTATTCTTCTATCACCTTCTCCCACTACTCCAACCAGAGTTACACCTAATCACACTGACCACCCTTCAACATCTTCTGTCCTTCTGTGACTGTTCTCTTGTGCTTGACTGCTTAAATATTTTAAATTTAAATGCTTTACTTTTTGTCTATTAGATTGTAAGCTCTTTGAGCAGGGACTGTCTTTCTTCTGTGTTTGTACAGCGCTGCGTACACTTTGTAGCGCTCTAGAAATGTTAAATAGTAGTAGTAGTAGTAGTAAATGACATTTGTGTATTGTCTGCCTTTGATGTGGCAACAATTCTCCTCAAACTCCTACCATCTGCAATGTCCTTCCATCACCCTAGCTGCTCAAGCATCTTACTGCCACTGCAACAGATTCATTCATTGTTGCTGGCATCAAGGAGCATTTCTAACACTTAATTGACACTTACTTTCCTGCACATCACCTACACAATGTTGGTTCTCTTCTACACCCTATGAAAGACATTCCAATTTCTTCCCATAAGAAGAAAAGAACAGCCATACTGGGTCAGACCAATGGTCCATCTAGCTCAGTATCCTGTTCCGAACAGTAACCAATCCAGATCACAACTACCTGGCAGAAACCCGAATAGTAGCAACATTCCATGCTACCAATCCCAGGGCAAGCAGTGGCTTCCCCATGTCTATCTCAATAGCAGACTATGGACTTTTCCTCCAGGAACTTGTCCAAACCTTTTTTTAAACCCAGATACATTAACCACTGTTACCACATCCTGTCAACGAGTTCCAGAGCTTAACTATTCGTTGAGTGAAAAATATTTCCTCTAATTTGTTTAAAGGTATTTCCATGCAATTTCACCTAGTGCCTCCTAGTATTTGTACTTTTTGGAGTAAAAAAAAAAAATCAATTCACTTTTACTCATGCTACACTACTCAGAATTTTGTAAACCTCAACCATCTCTCCTCAGCCACCTCTTTTCCAAGCTGAAGAACCCTAAATAGCCTTTCCTCATATGAGAGGAGTTCCAGCCCCTTTATCATTTTGTTTCCTCTTCCTTGAACCTTTTCTAATTCCCCTATATCTTTTTTGAGATACGGCAACCAGAATTTAACACAATATTCAAGGTGAGTTTGCACCACGGAGCGATACAGAGGCATCATAGTTTCTTGGTCTTACTTACCATCCCTTTCCTAATAATTCCTAGCATCCTGTTTATTTTGGCCGCCACCGCCACACACTGGGCAGAAGATTTCAGCATACTGAGGAGACAGAGCCCAGGGGGATGGGGACAGAGCCCACAGGGACAAACTTCGTCCCTGTGTCATTCTCTACCAGCTAGTATCTACCCAGCTGGTGTCTGAAAAGCCTGTTGGTGCAAAATCCAGTTAACTCTCTACCCTGCTGCTACACAGCCTTTCACAACTAACCCAAAGCATGATCAGATTCCATTACAATTGCTGATCTCTCCCAGCTATGCTTGATAGGCTATTTCAAGCTTTGCCATCTTCCTCTTTATTACACCCTTAAATATTTATGCCCTCTCATTTATTATTATTTTTTTACCACCAATGCAGCAGTGTCGAAGACTATCCAAGTCTCCCCCTGCCTACTAATGCCTGGGTTTTAACCATGACCTTTCCATAACCAAATCACTATATTGGTGGACAACTTCCCCCAACCCCGTTTACAATTCTGGTGCACTGCCACACAGAGTAATCTTACAGCGCTGCTGCCAAATGTTCACAGTGACAATGATGCAGTATTTCCCAACCCTTTACTGAATACGCACCTATCCAATCAGGTTTCGACTGCCATAATAAATATGTTTTAGACATATAAAGAAAAAAAAATAAAATGTGGTGGCAACCAAGAGGAGGATATGGATGAAACAGGTGTTCCAAAAAGGGAGAACTTAACTGTATAAATAACAACGACTCAACATGGCCATGTTTCAACCGAAAAGCCTGCCTCAGAGATTATACAGCCAGTAGAATGAGCAATATCCACAATAAATCTCATGGAAAATTCAATAAAGCCTCAGATATCTCCCTGGTAGACTCTGAAAAGATGAAATCAATTAGACAGCTTATAATGCCAAATGAAAATATCACTGTGCCAGCAGAAGTATGTGCCACTTTCTGTCTGATTCGTCTTTTTGCAGCCTACCAGAGAGACTTCTGAGGCTTTACTGAATCCTCCATGAGCCGTTCATCGTGGATATTTCTCGCTATATACAAATCATTTTGACCCCTGAGGCAGGCTTTTCAGTTGAAATGTCACTGTCAGGTCATCATCATTTATACAATAAAGTCATCCCTTTTGGAACACCTGTGGCGTCTGCGTCCTCCTCTTGGTTGTCAACACCGTTTGTTTCATTCTTATTAACAGTGGTGACATTTTCTCTCCTTTTGTGCATATGAGCTATAAGTGTATGCACATCTCTCTCTCTCAAGCATTTTCATTTTGAATATCCTGAAACTAGACAGGAAGCACTGCCATATCCTATATAATAATTCTCACCTCCAACGTTCTAATCTTGCTGCCTGTGTCCGTGGCTCCTTCGGAGTTGCTGAGCTAGGCTCCGTAGTCAAGCCAACGTCACCGTTGCAATTATGCTGTGAACTTCAGAACCCGCGAAAAAAGAAAAAAAAATTCCATGCCTCACAGCTGATCCATGTCCAGCAACCCTCCTCTCTCCTCTGCCCCCCCTGCAGCTACCCATGTCCAGAGACCCTCGTCTCCCCTTGCCCCCAACTGCAGCCACCCATGTCCAGCAACCCTCCTCTCCCCCTGCAGCCACCTGTGTCCAATGACCCTGCTCTCTCACCTGCAGAAGTCTCGCGAGTCCGCCATTGGAAGTCTCGGCAGCCATTTTGAACAGCAATCCAGCAGCGGGGAAGGGTCAGGGCCAGCGCCGGGCAGGCAGGACCGGGGATCTTTCCTGCCTGCCCCGAAGAATTCGCTACACAACCTGGGTGGCTGGAGGGGAGGCAGGTGATAGAGCAGGATCGTTGGACATGGGTGGCTGGAGGGCGGGCAGGGGGAGAGGAGGGTCCCGAGACCAGAGAGGTGGGGGTGGAGGTCCTCAGACCATAAAGGGGGGAGAGGTGGGGGCACACACTCAACTCACTCTCTGTCTCTCACATACACTCTATCTCTCTGACACACACTCTCTCTCTCCCAAACATACACTCCGAGGAAAACCTTGCTAGCGCCCGTTTCATTTCTGACAGAAACGGGCCTTTTTTTACTAGTATGTATATAAAAGACACCACCATCAAAATGAGAACAGTGTATAAGGAAAATGCTGTATAAACCAGACATCTTAGAATTTAGCTTATTCTCACTGGACTCTAATCATCAATTCTATCAACAGACTTACCAACACAATACAAACATATTAAACGTCTGTTCTGGCTGAGAGTTTTCAACAGAATATATTGGCTTTTCAATGTGCATGGTAGCACCAGCATTTTTGCTAGGTTTTGAAGTACATTCTCTCCTTGAATCAAGACGTGACTGTCTAATGCTTACCTCCCATGCAAGCTAATATAGAATGCTGCTTCCCTTCAGATGTACTGCAGGGATAGGAGTCCTAGTGCTGTAGAAGGATATGAAGGGACGCCATTTTACAGAGCAGGTTAACACTATTAGATCTACAAACAATTGTGCTTCATGTCCCTAAGCCAAGGTAAATGGTCCTTTCACAGCAGTCAAAATCAAGCACTTTGAAGATAACAGTAATTTATCAAAAGCTTTCTGCTTTTATCAACAATCTGCTACTGGTACTGACTGGATAGGACCCCTACTTATTGGAACGCTAAGGGGAAAATAAATAACAAGAGATAAGGCAGCAAATAAAAGATAAGGCAGCAAATTGCAAAAGGAAAAAAAAAACATAAAAAGCTTCAGAAACTATATTTAAAATATTCAAATAATTTGCAGTAAACTGCTTACGAACTAGGACACTATGGCCCTTACTTTAGACGCTTTATTCATGTTTTGGATGTCTGAAAATTGGCAGTCATCTATATTGCATGAAATGCAAATCCCCATTTTATAAAGCCAGCATACGTTGTCTAAAACTGCAGTATTACCTTAAAGAAAAAGGATGTGATTTGGGAGTGTTTTGGACAGAACCAGGAGGAGCCAAAATGTGACATCGAACTCTGATTCCAGAAAGGGAAGGGACATCTATGGTACCCAGCATTCCAGGTCACAGAAAGGTGCTCCAACTGAGCAGCTCTGCCCTAGAGAGAAGTGGGAAGTCACCCTTAATTTTTTTTATTTATAACCATTTAAATTTTTACAAGCGATAAAACAACTTGTTGGAAATACAGAGAAAGTAATATGTAGGAATTATTTCAGTCAGGTAATTCTATTCTCTTCCTTAGACCGCTAAATAGGAAGAGTGAAACAAGATAAGGAGATCAATTAAACAATAAACAGAAATAAAACCGTGGTATTAACCTGATTATCCCCAGATATTACTCGTCTAATTCATTATTCCACATTGATCATCTGGTTGGCTTCTTCAAGGCCAATACGGTGTATAGTCAAATCATTTCATTGAAAACCTACTTATTGTCCAATATTAGTTAGAAATAATATATCTGATTACATTCTCTCTCTTTTAAAAACCAGAAGTTATTTAACAATACATATACTTAAGTCTCTAATTCAAATCCCACTGATTAAAGTAATCCCAGTTGTCACAAGCTTCACTCCTTTTAAAGTAATAATTTGAGGAAATATTTCTGAGGAAAACTTTAGGAGTCATACCCGGAACTCTGGGAAAAACAATAATCTCGATATTAATCATCTATAATAATATTCATTTTATTATTCAAAATTTCTGGTCTATTATCATTTTCAAAATCATAACCACTTCTTGCTTATGTAGAATCATTTGTTATATTGATTTTTTACTCTCAAAGGGTTCAGTTGAATTGTCCATTTAACTCTCTAATAAAATTATATCTGAAACAAAATTATGTACTGCCACCATTAGGTCCCGAAGCGCCTTCCAGATGATATTCAATGTAACCTCCACGGGAGTCAAAACTCCAAGTTGATTTCTCATAGGTGTTTAGGAGTGGTTCCGCCGATTCGGGTTCTGCTGTAAACATCCTCCGTTTCAGCATATACCTCTAACTCACTCCTTCACTCCTTTGGACAAGGTGGTTGAATAATTTGAGAGCGATGGAGTTGTTTTTTCCAGGTCCAAGAGCATCGACGCTCCTTCACCAGCGCTAATCAAAGGACTCGCCAACCCTTTCATCTGTGGGCAGTTCGTCGCACAGCGGTCCTGCACTTGCTGCCCAGGGGATAAAATGCTGGCCATCGGCGGCTGACCGCCGGTTGTCCCCTTCCTCCCCTGCCAGCGCATCACCTCCAAGCCCCACCCCAAGTGCATTCTTCTTACTTGCTGGGGAGCTGGGAGCAGCCATGTGGCTGTCGGCTCCACCGGTTCCCTGCTCCCTCTGCCCCGGAACAGAAGTAATTACTACTACTACTACTATTTAGCATTTCTATAGCGCTACAAGGCATACGCAGCGCTGCACAAACATAGAAGAAAGACAGTCCCTGCTCAAAGAGCTTACAATCTAATAGACAAAAAATAAATAAAGTAAGCAAATCAAATCAATTAATGTGAACGGGAAGGAAGAGAGGAGGGTAGGTGGAGGCGAGTGGTTACAAGTGGTTACGAGTCAAAAGCAATGTTAAAGAGGTGGGCTTTCAGTCTAGATTTAAAGGTGGCCAAGGATGGGGCAAGACGTAGGGGCTCAGGAAGTTTATTCCAGGCATAGGGTGCAGCGAGACAGAAGGCGCGAAGTCTGGAGTTGGCAGTAGTGGAGAAGGGAACAGATAAGAAGGATTTATCCATGGAGCGGAGTGCACGGGAAGGGGTGTAGGGAAGGACGAGTGTGGAGAGATACTGGGGAGCAGCAGAGTGAATACATGTATAGGTTAGTAGAAGAAGTTTGAACAGGATGCGAAAACGGATAGGGAGCCAGTGAAGGGTCTTCAGGAGAGGGGTAGTATGAGTAAAGCGACCCTGGCGGAAGATGAGACGGGCAGCAGAGTTTTGAACCGACTGGAGAATAGCAGAAGGAGCAGGGAACCGGCAAAACCGACAGCCACACGGCTGCTCCCTGCACCCCTCCTGCAGTGTGCACCCAGGGTGGACGGCCCCCACCGCCCCGCACTCGGTACGCAACTGCTCCCATGTGAACCTGGCAAGGGTTCCCGGGTCCTGTAAAAGTTTCAGGAACTAAGGACATTCATGGAACTAATTTTTTATATTCCACGTGTAAGGGAGAGCACTAAATGTGCAAATGCTTGAGACACTGTTCCACACAGACAACTTATAAACCAAGTACTCTCAGTATGGGCCCTAACGTGACTGACTGGGTTGATAAATGGTTGAGTGGAAGGCGACAGAGAGTAATGGTAAATGGAACTCACTCTGAGAGAAAGCATGTTACCAGTGGTATGCTGCAAGGTTCAGTTCTTAGGCCTGTTCTTTTTAACAGCCAAAGGGCTGTCTGGTAAGATTTACCTCCTTGTGGATAATACAAAAGTCTGCAATAGGGTAAACACCCCTGATGGCATAGATAGCATGAGAAGAAATTAATGAAGCTTGAAGAACGGTCTAGAATTTAGCAGCTAAGATTTAATGCTAAAAATGCAGGGTCATTCATTTAGGCTGAGGGAGCACTACAGTTCAAGGGTGAAGTACTTCTGTGAATGAAAAAGGAGCGGGACTTGGGTGTGATCATATGTGATGATCTTAAGGTGGTCAAACAGGTTAAAAAAAAAAAAAAAAGATGGTGAAAGATAGATACTTGAGTGCATAAGGAGAAAAATAGCCAGCAGGAAAAAGGAGGTGATGATGCCTCTGTAAATATCCCTTGAGACCTCATTTAGAGTACTGTGTACAGCTCTGAAGACCACACCTTTAAAAAGATAAACAGAGTAGAGTCAGTCCAGACGGCTGCTACTAAAATAGACACTGGTCATCAAAAAGTATATGGGGACAGACGTAAAAGACCTCAATATATTTACATTGCATGAAAGGCAGGAGAGGAGAAATATGCTTAAATACCTCCATAAAGGAAACTCTGGAATGATGGGGCATAGGATAAAGGTGAAACTTCTTCAAAGAAAGGGTGATGAATTCATGGAATGACTTCCCGGTGGAAGCTGTGGGAACAAAGATGGATTTGAATTCAAGCTTGGGACAAGTATGTAGGACCCATAAGGGACAGGAAGAGTTAGTAGATGGCATGGATGGGATATATTTTTTTATTTATTGGGATTTACAGCGTGTGTAGCATGCTAGTCCAGCTGCAGAGTGGTGTATACTCAAGCACACTATGTTTTAAAGGCTTGGGGAAACAGCCAGGCTTTCATCTGCTTCCTGAAGTACAGGTAGTCTCGAGTTTCACGTAGATCCTCCGAGAGTAAATTCCAGAGCATGGCGGCTACTCCTGAGAAGGCTTGCTGGAGGGTATGACATTGTACAATTTCTTTTGATGAGGGTACACATTGTGGTGCTCCTTGAGAGGACGTCAGAGGTCCGCAGCCAATCTGGGGCTTCGAGAATCCTTCGACCAGGGTGCAACACGATCCTTTTCAACACATGACCTACCATGGGCCAAGGATGTCTCTCCAAGCCAGGGCTGCAGTACAGCTCTTTACGACTGCTGAAGAATGTGCACTTTGCAATCCCTTTTCATTGCCATCAAGTTCAGAAGCAGAGAACACCATCGGTCCACCATTGGCTGATAACCCTAGCTGGATAGTTTCTATTCTTCTAGGTCCAAGGAGTGCCTGCTGAGAAAGCCCACCTCCCTGCGATGTGGAGCTGCTGACAAGAAGAGAATATTTTTCTCCACCCAACTGATGAGGGAAGCTGCTTCCACCACCATTGGACAACTGTGGATCCTGCCTTGCTTGTCGATATAAGCCACTACCATCACATTGTCAAAAACGCGGATCAGGGCCCCTGCCAAAAATGGAGCAAAGTCATGTAAGGAATTCGGCACTGCCCTGAGCGCCAAAGCGATTCATCGACCACCGAGACTCCTGCTCCATCCAGGTGCCCTGTGCCAGATGGAACTTGTAATGAGCTCCCCAAACCGACTTACTGGTGTCCACTGACTCTACTTCCCATTGTGTTATTGGAAAGTGAGCTCCAATGATCTAAGTCCAGGGCATAAATCACCAATGCATACTCAATCTGGCAACCAGCATCCAAGAAAGATGAAGGTTGTACTTCTGTGACATTGGAGACAGATGCCTGAGAAGAGATTCCTGTAACGGCTACATACGAGCCATTGCCCATGGCACCACTTCCATCACCGCCTTCATTGACCCCAGAACCTGGACATAGTCCCAAACCCTGGGTCTGCCTTGACTGAAGACAAATTTGTTAAATCAGCTTTGACCTCCTGAGCTCAATGAAGAAGATCCTTTCCTGTGCTGTGTCGAATAGAACGCCCAGATACTCTAGCATCTGGGATGGAGTTAGTCTGCTCTTCTCTAAATTGATCACCCAACCCAACGACTGCAGAAAACAATCAACTTTGTCCATTGCCGCAACACTGTCCAAATACGATGCATGAGTAAGCAAGTTGTCAAGAAACAGATGAACTGATTTCCTGGCACCGAAGAAAGTACACCACCACCATAACCTTAGTAGCTGTGGTGAGACCGAAGGGCAAAGCCCTGAACTGGAAGTGACAGCTCAGTACAACATAAAAATCTCTGATGCGGCAGCCATATGATATATGCAAGTACGCCTCCTTGAGATCGACAGTGAGAAATTCTTCCACTTGAACCAAGGCTATGACTCAAGAGTCTTCATGCAAAAGCAGGACACTTGGAGGCAGCAGTTTAGACCTTTAAGTCTAGACAAAAGGTGCCTTCCTTCTTTGGAATGATGAAGATTTATCTGCTTTGTCCCTGTTCAGCTTGGGGAACTGGAACAATGGCCTGGAGAGCCAGAAGGAATCTACAATGGTCTGAACATTGACCGCCTTGGTTCCCTTTCGACAAGGAGACTGCAAGAAGAGAGAAGCGACTGGGCAGGAAACTACAACTTGTAACCTTCTGTAAGAATATCTAGAATCCAATAGTCTGATGTGATTTTGGTCCACTCCTCCTGAAGACATCCTCCCACCAGAGGAAGAAAAGAGTGGACCATCCTCACATCATTGTGAAGCTCTGGAGGCATTGGGCACTCTAGCTGAACAACTGGAGGGTTTCCTGTCAGCAATACGGTCAGTACTATCTGCTCTCTCAAAATGAAGATTGAGACCCCCCTGAAGACAGACAACCGGAGGCTTTCGGCTTATTCTCCAGCAGTCACTGTGGCTTAGTTTCCCCCAACTTTTTCACCAAGTTATTAAGATCTTCTCCAAATATTCATTAGCCCCAAAAGGACAATTCTAGGCAAGACTTTGATGTTGCATCTATTGCCCAATGCTGCAACCAGAGTTGCCGACATGCCATGACAGCCAAAGACACACTGTGGGCCGTAACCCTTAACATGTCAAATGGCATTCACCAAGTAGGCCAACTCCGTTACAAGTTGGGTGCTATGGCACCCATCTTGTGTTGCCAACTGCTGATGCCTCTTCAGGCATGCTCTTGCCACCAACGAGCTGCACACTCTCGCTTGAAGGTCCAAAGAGGCCACTTCAAAGGCTTGTTTCAGCAAGTCTTCTAGCTTTCTATCCTCTAGGTCTCTTAGGGCAATGCCTACCCTTCCACTAACAAGGTGGTCATCTTTGTCGTCATCATAACCAGGAAATCCACCCTGGGGAGCTACAATTTATTTTTCTCCTCCGGAACCAATGAGTGGAGGTGAACAATGGCTCTTCCCACTCTTAGCCCTGCATTCAGCAAGACCCATTCTGCTGTAATCAGGTCCTGAATGTCACGATACATCTGAAAGGCCTTTGAAGAACCTCTAAGCTCCCTCATGATTGATGAAGATGAACTCCTGACGCTGAAGCAGTAGGTTCTTCCATGGAAAAAGCACTGCCAGTGCCTCAGAAATAATGGTACTGAGCTCCTCTTTATGAAAGTACTTCAGTATTTTCAGGTCATCACTCTCCTCGGGAGGGAACTCTCCCTCCAATAGCTCCTTCAATGATGGCTCCTCTGAATAGACCAAGGCCATATCAGATAAGAAGGGAGAAGCAAAGATAGCATTATCTGCCCACTCCTGGAGGCCTAAACGAGATCTCTTAGGCGATGGTTGGGTAGCAGGGCAAGAAAATGAAGCACCTTGCAGGAACTCTGACTGTTCTTGCTTCAGTGAATAGGCCTGGGGTAAGAGCAATATAAACTCTGGAGAAAAAGATCCTGATGCAGCTGAATGCTCTGTCGGGCCCTGAGACTGTAAAATGGTGGCTGTGCTCTGCACTTAACATAGTAAGCTATGGCAGATAAAGACCTGAATGGTCCATCCAGTCTGCCCAACAAGTAACATTCATTCTCAATTCTAGATTAACAATTAACATGATATTATATACTTGATCACGGTCTTTCTTTGTTATTTGTGGGACATAGACTGTAGAAGCCCGCCTGGCTCTGTCCTTATGTTCCAATTACTGGAGTTGTAATCAAAGCCTATCCAAATCCATCTTTGTCATTTGCGGAACACAAACCGTAAAGTCTGCTCAGCATTATCCTTATGTTCCAAATTACTGGAGTTTCCATCAAAGCTCTCTACAACCCATCCTAAACCAGATTACTATATGTAGGATTCAGACCTTATAAGCCAGCCCAGCACCAGCCTTAGTTGATACAGTCAGGGTTGCCATCTAAGCACCACTTGCAATCCTTTACGTTTTGTTTTTATACCATTTATTTTCTAGTAGTAGTAGTAAACAGAGATCCTCTGTGTTCATCGAAAGCCATTTTGATTTCCACCACAGTTTTTTTGCTCCTCACTTCCAGTTGGCCCAAACAAAATGGTGCCTGTTCCCACACTCTCCTGCATCAAACTGCACACCAGCCCTGCCAGAGAGCCCAAAGACACCAGCATATATGGATGTTGCACCAAATCCAAAGATGTGCTGCCACTGACCATTTCATCTGCATCCTGCAGGATTCCTGGCTTGCATGCACTGCAACACCCTGACGGTGGCCAGCAGGTCCCACAACAGGCACACTGCTTAACTTTCCACGCGAGTCGCCATTCACCCCAACTGTCACACGCGCAGCATATAGCCCAAGCGGCAAGTAAGAACCCTTCCCTTGCACCGAGTAGAACTTGCAGCCCTCCAAGCATTTCTGAGACAAACTTTACTCTTCCCCCAATCTCAGTCTCCACAAGTCTTACTACAGATGAGACAGTATCCCACACTATCCAGCAAACCTTTTTTAAGTTTTGTTGTGCTAGAAAAGGAGAGCTCCACAAGAAACATGGAAGAGGTGAAGGGAAGGTGCCTCCAGGCACCATCATCTACAAAATGGTAACACAGGTAGACGAGCCCTGCCCAGTGTATGCCTGGATGTACTGTACAGGGTGGGGCACTGCTATTTTGTAGATGACAGCGCCCAGAGGCAGGAACAAGTGGGCATTGTTACTGCCTCCTTCCAGGTACTGGGTCGGGGGGGGGGGGGGGGTTGTTGGGGTCACTAGACTACCAGGGAGTTTTGGGGGGGATGGGGCTACAGGGAGTGAAAGAGAAGACAATTTGACTACCTCAGACAGTTGGGTGGAGGGAGGGGGGCCATTACACCACACAGGAATCTTTAATATCGGGGTGAGGATAGATAGGAAACAGTCCAGGGAAGAGTAGTCAGGCTGGAGGGAGAGAAGGGGTGCCACCAGACACCCACTCCTCTCAACCAATCCTTCTACGCTGCCCTGGACCTTGTGTAAAGTTTTCCATGTTAAACGCGTGTGAGAATTGGGGTAGGTAATGAATGCATTGTAATGCAGTCTATGGTAATGGTTTCAGAACAAGTTAAAACCTGCGCTAAAACCATTTGAGCAATTGGCACACAATAATGGAGCGCAAACCCAATATTAACCCCATGTTAAGGTTGATGGTAGTTTTGAATATCAGCCCTTAAGTTTTTAGTACTTCAAACACACACATATACTCCACTGAATAGCCCTAAGAAGGAAGAGGCTGTGCTGCACTGCATTATTTTAAAACTAAAACTGCTTCAGAGAACAGATACGTTTAAAACAGAACCAGAATTTCAAGAACTTGCGACTACAGTACAAACCCAGGCTCTACCTCATGCCCTCTGACGGATCTACTTTCACAGAAAAGATAAAATCTTTTGTTATTGTTAGTTTTGTTTACAAAGAAGAGTTAAAAGTGTAACTTTCCTGACATTTGGCTATGTAAGTTACAGTTTTGTTTTATCCAGGTACTCTTCAAATGCCAAGCTACACTGCCAGAAACCATAATAAAATATGAAAATGCAAAATATATTCTATTAGAGGGATAAGGGACCAACCATGATCAGTGGTTATAACAAGATCACCGGTGCTATAACAGAATGAAAAGCATAAAGAAAACTGAACAAATGCAATATTAACTGCGTACACCTAATGTGTGATGCATTGAGCCTGCCATGAGTGGGAAAGCGCGGGGTACAAATGTAACAAAAAATAATAGTGAAAAATTACCAGCAGAAGCACACTCCAGAAACTCGGCATTGCAGTTATTCATCTCCTTCCTACTGCTGCTGAAATTCATAGCATTTAATGCATTTATTCTAAAAAGCAGACTAGCTGAAAATCTGCCAATTTGAAGAAATGGGTTTCTATGACAGAATTTATACTCAATACAGAAAATGGGGTGTACTTAGGAGAATGTGTGGGGAAGCCTTTGAAAAACCAGCTGCATGCGGAAACTTGGAGAATATGTTGTGGTGGACTGTTAGGGAAAGAACAGGACAGAACTGAAGGAAAAATAAACCGGGAACAAGGAGTTAGTGATTAACAGGCAAGGAGAACAAGAGTTGGCAGAGGGAGGTAGTCAGTTTCTATGATGCACTCCTAAATACCTGAAAATAACAAGTTGCAGACCCATTTACACATAAATAAATGAGCTATCACTATGACTGGATACTCTCAAGTTACTGATATTGAAAACACATTTAATATAAGGATCGCATTCCTGCTCTTCCACTAACACAGTATATAATATTTATCTTACTGTGCATCTCGAATAGATCAAAAACTCAAATTAGCAGAGATTTTCTCCTGTGTGTATCTGTAGAACATCATATAAGAATAGCCATAATGGGACAAACCGAAGGTCCATCAAGCCCATTATCCTGTTTCCAACAGTGATCAATCCAGGTTACGAGTACCTGACAAGATCCCAAAACAGTAAAACAGATTTTAAGCTGCTTACGCTAGAAATAAGCTATGAATTTTCCAATACATCTTAATAATGGCTTATGGAGGAGGCTTCCGAATGCAGGAGATTTTAGGAAAGTAGTCAAACCTTTTTTTAAACTCTGCTAATCTAACTGCTTTTACCACATTCCCTGGAAATGAATTCCAGAGTTTAATTATACATCCCACAGGGAAGGCACTGAAAAATGCTCCAAAAGTAACTCAAACACTGTAAGGAGCCACTGACAGTGCATTCTCTCCTCACAAAGCGAGGCTGCTGGTCCCATGCTCTCGCGGCAGGTGGGAAAACACTCACACATGCACAGTGGGGATGCCAGAGTGTGCTCTTAAAGTTATATACACTATTATAGAGCTCTGCACCAGGTGACATGGATGACGTCACCCATATGTGAGGATGATATGGCCTGCTTGTACACGGAGAAATTACATATTATTAACAATAGCTCTGCAAGTTCATTTTTCAAGTCTATCAGTACTCTGGGACATATACCAGTGTTTCCCAAATCTACCTTGGCATACCACAATGAATTTGCATGAAAGAGTTGGACGCAATAGAGGCAGTGCATACAAATCGATTTTGTGCATATTCATTGTGAATATCCTGAAAACCTGATTGACAAGGGGGTACTCCAGGACCGACTTGAGAAACATTGACGTATACCATCTGGTCCAGGCGATTTGCTACTCTTCAATTTGTCAAATTGGCCCATTACATCTTCCAGATTTACAGAAATTTGTTTCAGTTTCTCGGATTCATCAGCATTTAATACCATTTCTGGCACTAGTATCTCTCCCGCCATCTTCCTTACTAAAGGCTGAAGCAAAGAATTCATTTAATCTCTCCACTATGGCCTTGTCTTCTCTCAGTGGCCCTTTTACCCCTCGGTTATCTTGCGGTCCAACTGATTCATACTTTTAATATACTTAAAATGTTTTTACTATGTGTGATCATCCTTTCAACGTCTCTCTTTGCCTTCCTTATCAGGACTTTGTATTTGACTTGCTATTCCTTGTGCTGTTTCCTATTATTTTCAGTTGGATCCTTCTTCCATTTTCTGAAAGATTTTCTTTCAGCTCCAATAGCTTCCTTCACTTCACTTTTTAACCATGCCAGAAGTCGTTTGGCCTTCCTTCCTCCTTTTTTTTTTTTTTTTTTAATACATAGAGTATATGTGGTCTGGGCTTCCAGGATGGTGTTTTTGAATAGTTTCCACGAATGATGTAAATGGTTAACTTTTGCAGCTGCTCCTGTAAGTTTTTTTCTTTATTTTTTTTTACCAGTCTCCATTTTGAAAGTTAGATGCTAACGTATTGGATTTCCTGTGAGCATTTACTTCAGAGATTATATCAAATCTAATGATGTTATGATCACTGTTATCAAGTGGCCCCAACACCATTACCTCCTGCACCATACCGTGCATTCCACTAAAGAGTAGGTTAGACTTGTTACCCTCTTGTTGGTTCCTGAACCAGCTACTCCATAAAGCAGTCCTTGATTTCATCAAGGAAATTTATCTCCTTAGCATGCACTGTTACATTTACCCAATGAATAAGAGAGTAATTGAAATCATCCATTATTATTATGTTCCTCAGTTTGTTAGCCTCCCTAATTTCTGATAACAGTTTTGCACCTGTTTGTTCATCCTATCACTATCCTTTTCCCCTTTACATGTGAAATTTCTATCTATAGGTATTCCAAAATGTGTTGTGTCCTGAAGACCTTTTAGAGCATTCAATTCAAGGTCCTCCTTTATGTATAATGCTACCACCTTCCACCAATTTGATTCACCCTATCACTGTGATATATGTCTAGGATTTCTATAAAAATAAATCAGCAATAGTAGTGATGATGACTCAAAGGCCACTCTGTGCTTATGAGGAAAAAAAAGAAAAAGACAACCCAGGGCTCTTACAACTGCTCCTAGCAGTAGGGCACAAAAGACTGAAGTGTGCTATGTAACACAGTCCCTTTTCTTACTAGGTTTTCAAGGTTAAACGTCTTAACTGTCCCAAGAAAAGGGGAGTGTCTCTGACAGCATCTATTCACAAAAAAAAAGGAACCTGTAGTGTGCAAACCTCATCATAGGCAATTGATCTGCCTACTTACCGTTCATCTGTCATCAGAACTATCATTTGTCCTCAGACCTGCAAAAATGGGGTGTCCTGTGTACTGCGAGATAAGCAGCACAGGGGCACACCATCAGCTAACAAGTTCCAGCTAGTATTATATACTGGTAATCTTACACAAGCATCCAACAAGACAAAGTCAATTAAGATGACCACCATCAAGAGCTGGGATTTGACGATCATGCCATACAAGTTTATGATGATGTTATTCCCATAAAGAGTATCATTAACCTATAACTTGCTTGATCTTTCTTTCTACAGAAGACTTCTCAAAATAATATAAAAATTGCTTTAAGGCTTATATTAAAAGTAAAATCAAACTAAATAGATAATTAAAATTTACAAAATCAGTACTCTGTCTCCCCCATGAAAAATAATAGTGCAATATGTAGTTTCATCTACATATATTATCAACAGCACAGTTTAGAGGTGTTAAATGTACCAACAACAACAAAATGTTGCCAGTGAAGTTATAACAAGGATAACAGTGTCACAATGGTGCTTTATTTTTAAATTGTTTGTACCAGTACTAATACTTAGAATGCAACATGAGTTTCCAAGACATATTTGCCATTAAAGACAGAGCCAAGTCAAATATGTTAATATCACGGAACACTTGACCTCCATTCTTATTTGAGAGTCAAAATCATTTCCTAGCCTTGTCAGCTAACAATTATTAACCAATTGAAAAGGAAAAGAAAAAAGCTGCAAACCTACAAGTTAGACAGTCAACATTTAAAAAAAAGTATAACACAATATATCATCAATCAAGTTTCAATAAATGATTAAAGAGCAAGAAGGACTCATTAGAATATCAATCTACAACCAAAAAAGTTTAAAAGAAAACTAAAGTGGTTGATTATTACTGATACCTTTATTAGTTAATACTAAACATTTAAAGATGCACTTGTTATCCTTTAAAGATTTGTTATGAAGTGGCAACAAACCAGCAGGGAAATGCATCATGCTACACTTAGGAAAGGGATGTGTCCTTTGCAAATACGCCAGCAGCATTGCTAGGGGATGACAGAAACTGCCCACTAGGGACATAATACTTTCCAGCATCCACAGCCAAGGAGGTTAGATAACAGGAGATAGGATGATGTCAAAAAGTTGAAGCCAATTAGTTTTGTCTCCCTTTCCCATTCCTCAGTGCAACCATCATCCCTGCTCACCCAAAACAAAGCAAGCAAATCTGTGAGCTGCTCTATCCATGTTGTCATTCTTTACTGGTGGTGGCATTTTATTTGATCTTACTTACAGTTTTAAAAATGCTGGCTTGTGCAGCATACAGTTGTACACAGAGGAAGTATTGGTTTCATCGGTTAGAGTAGTAATTAGTTTTAACTTGTAAACCACTGCATCATTTTGAGGGGCTGGTTATAAAGGGCCACCAAAAGAAACATCATGTTATGAGAATCAGGTGCTTAACAATCAGACTTACTATTTATAAGTACAATTTTTTTTTTTAAACGAATTAGGTTGAAACCTGGGAGCATTTAACATCTTTATTTCCTGTGCCTACATCAAAAGAAAAAGATGGCATGTGGGAACTTGCTCTTTTTGTTTTGTGAATTGCAGTGCTATATTATAAAAATGCACTTGCCTTTTTCATTACTACTATTTCACAGAGAGGTATTGAATAATGAGGGATGGGCTTTCTTCATGAAGACGTTCTGTTGAGTCAGTCTAAATGGGCCAAACATTGTCCTTAGCTACCAAGTTCATACAAAGTTAATTATGTTTAAAGGAAAATAAATCTGTTGGCTCACGCTGCTCGCTATGTGAATATTCCAACCCTGTTTTATTATTGCTACCAAGTATTACATATTAAGGGCATGTGTTTAAACTTTGTTTTAATTTGTTTATCCAGTCCATGCATGCACATGGTTTTGCTTTTTAAACCCAAAGGTGAATCCTAAGTGTAGTTGAACAATTAGGTATAAACCGTGTTGTTTCTGACTTTACTTATTTTGGACTCCATACACTAGTGCCAACACGGCCCAATGGACAGCCACTAGCGCTGCTTCATAAACAGACCCTTAAGTTTGGATGGATGCCTGTTCTGGTATATTCATGTGATAATATTTTAAAAACTGTCTATACTTATGGCTATGATTTCTGAATATGCGGAATCATTAAAGGACGGGCTTTTAAATGCCCAGTTGGGTATTTCTTCTATGTTTGTGCAGCGCTGCTTACGCTTTGTAGCGCTATATAAGTGCTAAATAGTAGTAGTAGTAATATATGCTAATCTTAACTTTGTTAAATGTTTCAGACATATCCATCTACTTCCTCCCATGATATAACTGAATTATTATTCTCTCACTGTAATTTTCAAAAGTAGTACACATTGAACCCAAGTTTGCTTGTGATAATGTGTGATATAAATGTGGAAAATAAAATCCTTTATCTTCCACCTTTTAAGACACTGTCTATCCAGCTGGATGGTGATGGCACCAGGAAAGCAATTTGGTCCAGTGAGGACTAATTCAAAATAACCTGTTCCTTAGCTGGGCTCTAGTATTACCATATCGAAAATGTGACCATACCATGCTTCTGAGGTTATGTTCCACTAATAAGTTAAGCGATTAACTGGCTTTCTTGAGAGAAAGCATATAACCTTTGGATGCATAACTAGGAACAAGAACATATACTTATTTATTCAATATCACAATTCCTCATGTACAGCCACAAAACAACCTTTTAGGGTGGATAGTAGATAGTGTTCAGTTTTGGCACAGTATAAGTCATCACAAGAACAAAGTATAAGAAGACCAATGGACTACATTACTGGCTTATAGCCCATTTAGTTATGTTTAAACAAAACAGATTTGCATGAAACAAAATAATTTTATTTTGACTCATAAAACCACTTAGTAGATGACGGCAGAAAAAGACATGCACGGCCAATCCAGTCTGCCCAACAAGATAAACTCATATGTGCTACTTTTTATGTATACCTTACCTTGATTGGTACCTGTCCTTTTCAGGGCACAGACCGTGTAAGTCTACCCAGCACTATCCCCGCCTCCCAACCACCAGTCCCGCCTCCCACCACCGGCTCTGGCACAGACCGTGTAAGTCTGCCCAGCACTATCCCCGCCTCCCACCACCAGCTCTGCCACCCAATCTCGGCTAAGCTCCTTAGGATCCATTCCTTCTGAACAGGATTCCTTTATGTTTATCCCACGCATGCTTGAATTCTGTTACTGTTTTCATTTCCACCACCTCCCGAAGAGGAGGTACAAAACCAAATGGAAGACAGAAAAAGTGAGTTTTAAAAGAACTTTAAAGAAAAAGAAGGACAATTCAGAATGTAATAATGGGAGAAGATCATTCCAAAGTTTAGGTGCAAGAAAATAAAAAACTGTGTGACGTGTAGACTCATAATGCGACCGTTTTGGAGAAGGAAGAAACAAATGATGAGATGTCAAGTGAATAAAAGAGAACAAGATAGGCAGGGGAACCACAGTGAAGTGTCTTGTGAGTTAGAGAACTTTAAGGGAAAAACAAAGAGGGGGTGGGGATGATAGGCTCTTTTCAAACAATGGAGAAGACGTATGATTGTAAATAAAAAGTAATGTTTATTACAACAACTCGACTCAACACAGCCGTGTTTCGGCGCCGTAGCACCTTCTTCAGGAGTCTATAAAAACAAATATAAAACATGCACTTGTCCCTGAAACATGTTCAAAACAGAATAATCCATTTGTGTATCTAAAATGTAAACTTCAACAAAACAGATGAAGTTGTGATTCCATGTGCCCCAATGAAAGGAGAGTTTAATTTTACTTCCATTTAATTTCAATATATTCCATCTTTATAACACCAGGCTTCCCACAACCCACCAGGAAACAGTATATCCTCACTGAAATTTGGCCATCTGTATTGTACAGTACAGTGTAGAAAAAACAGCACAAAATAGAGTTTATAACTGCTATTTCTACCAGCTACAAAAAAATTTTAAGCTGTTTTAATAATATTCAATTTTTATATTTATATCTATATATGGGAAGCTTTCAAATAAATTAAAAACCTGTCAAATAAGCAATTAAAAACAAACAAACCATTTGTCCTCCACCTTTTAAGGCACTGCCTATCCAAGTGGAACAGCTTTAGACTTTTTACAGAATGGACCACACATAGGCAGTCCTTTATTTCTAATAATCTTTGGGTATTATTTTCAATAGCATTTGCTATTGTTTCAGGTGAGCGAAAATGGTGGCAATCTCCGCCTACTGCCTGTAAGCTCCACTGGCTTCAGCCCACATAATGAGCTTGATAGGCTTACCCTGTCTCTTATTTTCATCTAACCTCCCACAGAACACCTCAAGATTACAATCTATACATTCATTTACCAGGACTATTAACCTCATTGACTTTTCAGCCTGAGCTGAACATAGCATGATTCCAGTAAAGAGTGAAAGGTTCTACAACCACAAGATCACAGCTATGCTTGAAACAGAGGAAATTTGATAGTAGACGGTCTGGGCAGAGAAAAGTATATATACCTAAGCTTGAAAAAAATACTGTCAATAATAACAATAAGCTTATTTTTTTTATCATGCCAGGTAGCACCTGGGAAACAGGAATTGAAAAAATGGAATTAAATGAGTATAACACAATGGCAGAGAATCCTATATAATAATTCTCACCTCCAACGTTCTATGCTTGGGACCGTGGCTCCCTGGCTGCAAGTGGTCTGCGAGGCAGACACGCACGGACGTCACTGACGTCACTGACGTCAATACAGCTGATTCCAAGGCAAGGGGAGGAGTAGGGAAACGCGCAGCGTGTTTCCCTACTCCTCCTACTGCCTCGGAATCAGCTGTCACCCCCCCCCCGCGCTACGGCCCCCTCGAAACCCACCCCCTCCCGCGAACCTGTCGATCCCCCCCCCCCCCGGAACGCCGAAAACCGCACACCCCCTCCCGCCGCTGTTGTGCACTACCTTCGGGTAGGTTCCTCAATCATCTTCTCAGAAAGTTTAACTCCGTGCGTCTGACGTCAGACGCACGCAGAGGAACTTCCAGACAAGATGATTGAAGAACCTAAGGGAAGGGAAGAACAACACGGCGGCGGTGGCAGCAATTTTTGCTCGCACGGAGGGGGGGGGGGGGGAACGACAGGTTCGCGGAAGGGGGGGTTCGAGGGGGCCGTAGCACGGGGGGGGGGGGGGGGAATTGCCTGCCTAAGGCCCGTTTCCTTGCCTACAGAAACGGACCTTTTTTACTAGTAAAAAAATAATCCCTTAAATCAGGTCACTTAAAACAGCGTTTCCCAAGTCCAGTCCTGGAGTACCCCTTGACAGTCAAGATTTCAGGATATACGCAATGAATATGCATGATTTGCATACACTGCCTCTATTATATGCAAATCTCTCAGGCATATTCATTGGGGATATCCTGAAAACCTGACTGGCAAGGAGGACCCAACTTGGTAAACACTGACTTAAAAAAGCAAAGGACGAAGAAATAATTAAAAAAAAATCTTTAAATCACAAACAGAAAAAAGCCAAACAGAAAAAAAAGTTATAGATACCAATAGATATACTTAGAGATATTGATATATATACACACACACACACGGGGATGGGGGGTATTTATTAGACAAATTTAACTCTGAAGAGCTAGCCAAGAAACGTACGACAACTTCAACCCTCAGGTCCCTAGCTCCTAAAAACCTTTGACTGGTGCTTAAGTTTGCTAGATATAATTCCATCCCTGCGGTGTGGAATGTAAATAGTCCTCTTATTCTGTCAGGCAGCTAGTAAACTAGCATAAATGTCCTCCTACAAAATACAGGATGCGCTGTAAATTTAACAAGCCTGGAGGATACACTAATCTGGATTTCTTTTATGTTACTTTGAAAGGGCAAAATCCTTCTAAAGCGAGGCAAATGGAAGATGAATCCAAGAGTCTCACAGACTTTGTCTTTAATCCCCTGTACTATCACAAAGAAAAGTAACAGAACTGCAACATACCAAGGTGCTCCTAGTAAAGGAACCAGACACAAACAAAGCAACCATAATAATGAACACCACATTGTTGGCTTCTTCTGGTTTCACTTGGGAAAACAAAATAAAGAAACCACCACAATGCCACAAAGTTGTAAATACCATCTGCTTTATTTGGCCAAGTAAAGATCAAAGATGAAAAGAGTGATAGTCAACTTAGATTGTAAGCTCTTTCGAGCAGGGACTGTCTCTTTGTATCAGGTGTTCAGCGCTGCGTGCATCTGGTAGCGCTATACAAATGCTAATAATAATAATACCAGCACCAGGTGTGTAGAGGAGACACTATAACTGAATAGGAGTGGGGTTTATGGAAGTATTAGGATATTAAATGGGCTGGAAAGGGATGTTATGATCGTATCAGGAATTGTGATAATCAAATTTGGCAGGGGCGATGGGGAGTGCTCCAACAGGGGAAACTGTGACAATACCAAAGGCAGTCTCGAGGACAGTATGATGGGGGCAGAGGACAAGGGTGTTATCCGGTAATAGTAAGACTGGGGAGTTCTTGTTAAATGTTAAGTAGTTCTTGGGAACAAGGGGTGCTTACACTACAGTAGTCGTAAGAATGGTCTTTTCTCTAGAGGAAGATAGTGTGACACTATTCAAATTAGGTCAGCAGGTGGGGGGATGCCATGAAATATGACCAAGGAGATGAGCCACTACCACACACTGTGACATCAAGGAAAGAATGTGATCATACCAGTAAACAGCAGTAAAGGGAAGTAGTGAAAGTATTTGGTGGGGTGGGAGCAAAGGGGCAGTAATAGGGGAGGGCAATCCCTATAAAGGTGCATCCAGCTTCAAGAGGAATGCAACAGACAGGGGTGGAATGCTATCTTACCAGTCAGAGTGTAATCAGTGATATGTATGAGGGAGAAGGACAAAAAAATTAGACACCTGGAACGCTAGAAAGAAAAGGGGAAGCAGTGACAGCCGCTGGAGAAAAACCTGCTGTGCAGAAACTGTCTACTGCCTATGTCCATCTTATTCTTGCTGTTCGCCCCTTTCAGTGAAATTTCTTCAAAAAGACTGTAAATACATTCAAATATGCATGCATACCTACCAATATGGGCTGAGGAAGGCATGGCCTAGTGGTTATAGCATATGTGATCAGATCGTACTTCACACATCGACATGCCTTGGGAACTTTAAGTACATTCAAAGCAAGAAGACAGGAAGAAAATCAGTTGGATCACTAAGGGGCAACGCACAAATCCGTAGGGTTTCAACACCGCATGCTATTTCATCTCCTGTTGCCTCGGGTACCCAACCTATACTTAAGCTCATCTGGACAAGGACTTCTTAAAAATTAACACTAAGATATCAGGTATTATTTGGAAACAATCTGCAAAGCCAAATTATTTCTGCCATTAAAAAGGCAGGCACCTGTTATGGTCCTGAAAAGTCAACCCAAAAAAAGGGGGGGCGGGGAGAGATTCAGTTCCCAACAGCTAATCAAAAATCTGTGCGGAGGCAAGAACTTACGAAAGAAGAGGGACGTGACAGCCCCTGAGGAGATAGCAGTCTTGGGAGGAGGGAAGAGAATATGCAACAATAGCTCTCGACAGTGAAGGAAAGAGAAGATGTGCCAACCGGGGAGGGAGGAGAAGGGGGAGGATATGTTAAGAATACTTGAGGTAGGGTAGGATGAGGAAGTGCTGGCAGTTCCCAGAGCGGGTTGCGAGAGAAGCAGTGACGGTGCCCCAGAGCAGAGGAACAGCAAGAGATGCCATGCTTACCTGGGCACGCAGCTGGGCGAGCTCCGATCCACCTCCCAAGTCGCGTACAGGTTCATGTGCACGGGCCGGGCGCCCGAGCTGATGCTGACAGGCTTGGCGGGCTGCGGGTAGGGGGAAGCAGCGACAGCGGTGGTTGCGGTGGCAGCTACGGCGGCGACAGCTGCGGTGGAGCCCGGTACAGTGGCGGCGGCGGTGCTCACCCTCGGTCCACTTGCGCCGCCGCCACCTCCGCCAACCCCCGCTCCCCCACTGCTTCGTTCCCGCTCCGCCATGGCGGCAGCGGCGTCCCGTCCGCTCTCCCACCCAGATCGGAGGCGCAGGGTACAGCAGCCGTTACCCGCCGCTCAATGCGCACACGCAGGTTCTTCTCTCTGCCCTCCGCTCCCGCCCACCTCCAAACACTCGCGCGCGCACGTGCTCGTTCCCCTTTCCTTCTACGCTCTGTAAACTCCGCGCTCACACTCGCCCCTCCCCGGCTGGTAAACAGAAGCGGCTTGCCATCCGGAAACGGAACTGACCCTCTATGTACACTTCTACTCCGTCCCAACAGTGTTAGTAAACTGTCTGTATCCAAGGAGGCTTTATGACACTAAAGACGGCCCATTCTGAGGGCTGAAGCCAGTAGGCGGAGCTTACCCCCATATTGAAAGACCCCCAAACATTCGCAGACAATATTGAAAACAATAGCAAACTTGTGAAGTTTATATTAACGTGCTGTTCACAGCAGCTGCCTTGACTTCCTCTGCTCTCAGGCCGTCCTCGACCCGCTTCAATCCGGCTTTCACCCCCTACACTCAACAGAAACAGCACTCTCTAAAGTCTGCAATGACCTGTTCCTTGCCAAATCCAAAGGTCACTATTCCATCCTCATCCTCCTCGACCTATCTGCCGCCATTGACACCGTCAATCATAATTTACTTCTTGACACACTCCTCATTTGTGTTCCAGGGCTCCGTCCTCTCCTGGTTCTCCTCGTATCTTTCCCAACGCACCTTCAGAGTATTTTCTAATGGCTCTTCTTCCACCCCCCCCGTCCCGCTCTCTGTTGGGGTCCCTCAAGGATCTGCCCTTGGACCGCTTCTTTTCTCGATATACACCTCTTCCCTGGGCTCGTTGATCTCATCACATGGTTTCCAGTACCATCTCTATGCTGATGATACCCAGCTTTACCTCTCCACTCCCATCACAATTGAAACCCAGGTCAAAGTTTCGGCCTGCCTTTCAGACATCGCTGCCTGGATGTCCAACCGGCATCTGAAACTGAACATGGCAAAGACTGAGCTCCTTGTCTTTCCACCCAAACCCTCTTCTCCTCTTCCCCCACTTTCTGTCTCTGTTGACAACACCCTCATCCTCCCCATCTCTTCAGCCCGCAATCTCGGAGTAATTTTTGACTCCTCCCTCTCCTTCTCTGCCCATATCCAGCAGACAGCTAAGACCTGTCGCTTCTTCCTCTATATTAGCAAAATTCGCCCATTCCTCTCTGAACAGACCACCCGAACCCTCGTCTTGACTATTGCAACCTTCTCCTCGCTGGCCTCCCGCTTAGCCACCTATCCCCCCTTCAATCTGTCCAAAATTCCGCCGCACGTCTTATCTACCGCGTGAACCGATACTCTCATATCACCCCTCTCCTCAAGTCGCTTCACTGGCTCCCAATCCGCTACCATATACAGTTCAAGCTTCTCCTATTGACCTTCAAGTGCACTCAATCTGCAGCCCCCCATTACCTCTCTACCCTCCTCTCCCCATATGTTCCCACCCGTAACCTCCGCTCTCAGGACAAATCACTCCTTTCTGTACCCTTCTCCACCACCGCTAACTCCAGACTCTGCCCCTTCTGCCTCGCATCACCTTATGCCTGGAACAGACTTCCTGAGCCCATACGCCATGCACCCTCCCTGCCCATTTTCAAGTCCTTACTCAAGGCCCATCTCTTCTCCCTTGCTTTTGGTGCCTAACCACCTTCCCATTCCTGATACCTACACTGACTACATAGTTTTTACCTTTAGATTGTAAGCTCTCGAGCAGGGACTGTCCTTCCCCATGTTTAAACTTGTACAGTGCTGCGTAACCCTGGCAGCGCTATAGAAATGCTAAGTAGTAGTAGTAGTTGTTTTAGTAAAGCTCATTGACTTGGCATGTTTTCTGTCAGGAGGGGGGGGGGGGTAGTTTTCAAGGGGTCTGTGATATTCAAAACGTTTTTGTCATTGTTCAAGAGCTTGTTTTCCGAGTGGCATAGCCATTAATTTGGGGTGGGCCTGAACCCACAGTGAATGGTCACAAAGTTTTCTTTGACCCACCCTATCCTCACCTCAAAATATTAAACCTAGAACCCCTTTTTACCAAGCTTGGCAGGTAGCAGCAATGTTTCTGTGGGGGTGGGGGGAGCATGTTCTTTTCTGCCTGCTCTGCTGCTATTCCCCCACCTGCCGGCTCACAATGTTTTCAAAATGATGGCAGAGTCTTCCTGCGATAGTCTCACAGGTCTCAACAGTCTCGCAAGACTTCCGCAGGGAGTTTCAACCACCATTTGTAAAGTACGGCGGTAGGGAAATAGCAGCAGCACAAGGGGCAGGAAAAAAACATGTTTCCCCACCAAGGCCACTAGATCACCTGTGGCACGCCTTTAAAGGTAGGACCGGGGAGGGCTGTAGTGTGCGGTCGTGCATCCGGGCAGAGTCTCTGGCCTCTCAGGCACTGTCCAGTTGTCCGAATGGTCAGTCCGCCCCTGTCCCTAAGCAAATGATGGCACCCCACACACGTTTAGTTGGTGGCTCAAGGATGTTGTCACTGACTTGCAGAGCTTGGTAGAAGGGTGTTCTTTCCATCTTTGGAGGAGTTCCTTAGCTGGGGAATGTTGTGGATCCCCATGTTATACAGCAAAGGCCAGGACCAATGTTAGCCCAGGTCAGAAAATAAAGGAGGGCTCCCCCCCCTCCTTGAGTCCTTCTCCCTACCTCCCCTCCGTTTTCACCACCTGCCATTATCACACCGCCACTAAATACAGAACAAGGGATCACAAATTATTTTTCTATTGAACACAATACAAAGACATTTACTATGCACATTTCCCAAAGCTAACATGTTCCATTTAAAGCATTCCAAATAAAAATTCTTTTTTCTACCTTTGTGGTCCGCACATTTTATTTTTCCATTATGTCGGTTCTAGTTTATCTTTTCTTCTTTCCTGTTTGTCGTCTGCTAATTCTCCTTCAAGTGGGTGCTCCTCTCTCCCGTCTATTCCCTCACTATACCTGCCTCTGGCATATTGATCATTCCTTTGTAGCCGTTTCCTTATTTTTTCTTTTCTGCTCTCTGTCAACTCAAATGTCACCCTCTCTCACTGTTCTTCTCCTTTTTACTTTTCAGACACCTATCGAATTTCCATCTTCTCTCATCCATAGCCCTCCCATTATCAATCTCATACCTTCCCCAGCCCTCCATTCCCTTTCATCTTTAATCTACTCCATGTTATCATATTTCTACCCTCTGTAATCACTACCCTCTTATTCATTTCCTTGCCACACCCTCTCCTGGCCTCTCCCACATGGTTCCACCATTCCCTCCACCTTTCTAGTCCAGCAGCTGCTCCCTCTTCCTCCCCTCCCCATTCTCATAGCCTGACATCTCCGTCCCTTCTCTCTTCCTATCTGCTCTCTCCCCCATGGTCCAGCATTTCTCCCTCTCCCCTCACTCCCACTGTCTGTCATCTTTCTATCACTTCCTTTTGCTCCTGAATCCAACATCGCCCTCTCTGTCTCCCTCTTATCTACCCCCATGTCCATCTTTTCTCTCTCCCTTGTGCCCTGGGTCCATAATCTCTCCACTCCATGTCCAATAATCATCATCATTGTTGTTGTTGTCAATGACTAATGACACTTGCTTTTGTTTTCCTTTATTTCATCTCAACACACCACCCATTAAAGAGACAGAGGCAAAGGCAGGCCAATCATCCAGCTCTGAATCAGAAGTTTCCACTGCACCTCTCCTCTGTCATACAGAAGTTCTTGACAAGGTAGAAACCCAACTCTGACACTGCAGCCCATATCCATCCCCTAGGATTAAGTTACTGTTATTAATCTATCCCTGGTGTCAGCCGGAAACCTTAAGTCAGTCCTAGCTTTACCCTATTACTTCATGAGCACGTTGCCTAGGAATTCTCATTGATTTTCATAGGAAATTGGAACAGTGAGTCCGGATACAGAGGGAGTAATTCTATACAAGTCATCTAAAGTTAGGTACCTAAAGTATGTGCACTAAGAGCCTGATGCTCAAAGCAGTAGTTTTAGTCAGTCTAAATTAAAATTTATGTATTTTTTACTGCTAAAGCACAAAGGCTTTCGGCCGCTGCTTTAGCATGCACGGAAGCAATGATCTGTTAATGAGCTTATTTGTAAAGTGAGCTTATTAGCAATTCCGTACAATGCTCAGAACAACACACAGTCCCTGCCCTAATAACTAAAACCTACCAACAGCTGCTAAGCTAGCAGTAGGTTTCAGTTGTTAGGGCAGGATGACTTTTACAGACAAGTTTGCCTCCTCACTTCTCCTCAGGTGGCAGCAACAGCCGCAGCTTTTTTCCCCCCACACACACACTTACCCCATCACCTCCTACTTCCAGCCACTGCTGAAAAGTTGTCTTGCTCCCCCTACCTTCACTGGATATACACACAAGAGCTGCATCTACCACACAGGTCCAGTGGGCATGCACTAGTAAGTTCCGAGCCTTTTACCAATCAATGTGCAACACTACAGCGTGCATATAATTTGCATGCTGTTAGTGCTTAAAAAAAATCACTGCTGCACTTGGTTTTTTTCCAGTGCTATAGAGAGCAGTGCCAGAGTTCTGTGCATCTCCCTCAAAGTGTGAATTCTTGCCATTATAGAATACTAGCCTAAATCTACATTATGGATATTTAGGCAACCACTTACACCATGTCAATGTCTGGTGTAAATGCTCACACCTAAAAGCTGTTATGTGCGTAACTGACAGTATTCTAAAAGCTTAGCGCTTAGCCTACCTGTGCCTCACCCATGTCCCTCTTACAGTTATATTAGGTGCTAGCATTATAGAATAGCACCTAAATAAAGTTATGCATGTAACTGTAAATTAGTTCCAATTATCACCAATAATTGGCTGTTAATACTATCAATTAACTTATACACATAGCTGCTACTGTTCTAACCAACACATGTAAATTCATGCTCATTGCATGTAAAGTTGCACATGAGATTATAGAATTGGGGGGGGGGGGGAGGGTTGAGGAAAATCCAGGACTAACTCAATCCATCTGCAGTAGCCTGGAACCCTCTGGTAACACTATGCACAGGCTTTCTCTGGAAGATCTGGGGTGGCTCAAGGCAAGAACAGAGCCGCTGCTGTCCTGATCCACAACTGATCCCCAGGAGCTACTGCAACATGAAAACTTGCAACCAATATTATGCCAATATTGATTGGATAAATGTCACATCAGGGAGCTCAAGGGAAATACAATTTCTAGATGTAATAAACGACTGCTTCATGGAGCAACTGGTCCAGGAGCTGACAAGAGGGGGAGCCATTTTAGAACTAGTGTTGGGTCCCCTGGAAAATAGTAACCATAATATGATCAAGTTTGAGCTACTATCTGGAATGAAGCCACAAAGAAAATCTACTGTAGTTGCATTTAATTTTCGAAAGGGCAGCTATAATAAAATGAGGAAAATGGTTAAAAAGAAGCTAAAAGGCTCGGCTGCAAAGGTGAGGACACTCAATCAGGCATGGATGTTGTTACAAAAATACCATCTTGGAAGTGCAGACCAGATGCACTCCACGTATTAATGACAGGCAGCATGGTTAAAACGTGAAGTGAAAGAGGCTATTTCAGCCAAAACAATGTCCTTCAAACAATGGAAAAAGGACTCATATGAAGAAAATAAGAAGCAACATATAAACTGGCAAGTCAAATGCAAAGCACTGATAAAGAAGGCTAAAAGAGAATATGAAGAGAAACTTGCCGCAGAGGCTAAAACTCACAGTAACAACTTTTTCAGGTACAGCAGAAGCAGAAAGCCTAAGAGGAAATCTGTGGGACTGTTAGATCATGAAGAAACAAAAGGGGAGAGGTCAAGGCCATAGCAGAGAAATTGAATTAATTATTTGCTTCGATCTTTATTGAAGAAGATGTAAGAGATCTACCTGTACTGCAAATGGTTTTCAAGGGTGATGATGTGGAGGAACTGAAAAAAATCTTGGTGAAGCTGGAACACATACTGAGTCAAACTGACAAATTAAAGAGTAGTAAATCACCTGGGCCGGATGGCATACATCCAAGGATACTCAAAGAACTCAAGTATTAAATTGCTGATCTGCTGTTAGTAATATGTAACCTATTACTACTACTACTATAAATCATTTCTATAGCGCTACCAGTCGTACGCAGCGCTTCACAATTGAACATGAAGAAAAGACAGTCCCTGTTCATTAAAATCATCTGTTGTAACCTGGAGGGTGGTCAATGTAACGCCGATTTTTTAAAAAGGGTTCCAGGGGTGATCCAGGTAAGTACAGACCAGTAAGCCTGACGTCAGTGCCAGGTAAAATAGTGGAAACTATTATAAAGAATAAAATTACGGAACACATAAATAAACATAGTTTAATGGGACAGAGTCAGCATGGGTTCAGTCAAGGGAAGTCTTGCCTCATCAATCTGCTTCATTTGTTTGAAGGCGTGAATAAACATGTGGCTAAAGGTGAGCCGGTTGATGTAATGTATCTTGATTTTCAGAAAGCTTTGACAAAGTTCCTCATGAGAGACTCCTGAGAAAATTAAAGAGTAATGGAATAGAAGGCAACGTTCTGGTGTGGATTAGGAATTGGTTATTGGGCAGAAAGCAGAGGGTAGGTAGGGTTAAATGGTCATTTCTCTCAATGGGAGAGAGTAGGGATTGGTACTGGGGCTGGTGCTATTTAACATATTTATAAATGATTCGAAATCGAAACGAGTGAGGTGATCAAATTTGCAGATTACAAAAACTATTCAAAGTTGCTAAAAACAAATGCTGACTATGAAAAATTGCAGGAAGCCCTGGGCATCCAAATGGCAGATTAAATTTAATGTGGACAAATGCAAAGTGATGCACATTGGAAAGAATAATCTAAATCATAGTTACCTGATACTAGGGTTCACCTTGGGGGTCAGCACCCAAGAAAAAGATCTAGGTGCCATTGTAGATAATATGCTGAAACCTTCCACTCAGTGTGCAGCAGCAGCCAAAAAAGCAAACAGGATGCTAGGAATTATTAGGAAAGGGATGGTTAATAAGACCGAAAATATTATGCCTCCGTATTGGTGCATGGTGCGACCTCACCTTGAGTATTGCGTTCAGTTCTGGTTGCCATATCTCAAAAACGATATAGATGAATTTGAAAAGGTTCAAAGAAGAGTGACCAACATTATAAAGGGGATGGAACTTCTCTCATATGAGGAAAAGCTAAAGTGATTAGGGCTCTTTAGTTTGGAAAAGAGACAGCTGAGGGGAGATATGATTAAGGTGTACCAAATTCTGAGTGGAGTAGAACGGGTACAAGTAAATCGATTTTTGTACTCATTCCAAAAGTACAAAGACCAGGGGACACTCGAGGAAGTTACAAGGAAATACATTTAAAACAAATAGGAAATATTTTTTTCACTCAACGAATAGTTAAGCTCTGGCACTCTTTGCCATAGGATGTAGTAACAGCAGTTAGCGCATCTGGGTTTAAATAAGGTTTGGACAAGTTCTTGTAGGAAATGTCCTGCAATTGAGATAAGGAGAAGCAACTGCTTGCCCTGGGATTGCTTGCATGGAATATTGCTACTATTTGGGTTTCTGCCAGGTACTTGTGACCTGCCTTGGCCACAGTTGGAAACAGGATACTGGACTAGATGGACCATTCATCTGACCTGGTATGGCTATTCTTAACCCAGAGCTAGCAATGCAAGCACTGAGCTCTGCTGCCCTAGTAATCAGTCCCCACTGATGATCCCAAGATAAAAATAATTCCACACATTTGAGTGTAGAAATTGTAAGCAGAATCAGTATTTTTATGACAACAAATGAGCATGACGAGATATCAGTGAGAAAACTCCAATCCAAATTTTGTGTGTGTTTTGTTCACATCAAACAAATTCAGCTCAGTTTAATTATGCTTTCTCACGCAGGCAAGGCTGCTTATTATATCTCTGTACTATATTTATATTTTAACATTTCATGGCAGTCGACCAATGTGCATGTGTGCTTTTTTATTTTTAAAAGTTTCTACCAGATGCCCACTGTACTGGAGGGAGGAAAGGGTTTGTCTTACAAAATTGGTGGGGGGGGGGGGGGGGCGCGTATGAAATAGAGCAGGATTAGAGATTAATATTCTCAAGAACATGCATCAATTTTCTGGATCCAATTCAAGAAGATTCTGACTCTGGTGAATAAAGCTTTTTACATAGGTTGCCCTCCGTACCTTGCATATCTCACCCTACCAGCCCCAATACACTTTTTTGTTGTTGCAATTCTGTAGGGGACTCATTGTTCATAGTACTTGTCTTTTCCACTCATTTGGACTCCACTAGGAAATCTATCTTAATTTTTGTTGGGACCCACATTCTAGTGTTATCTTCTCTCCCATCTTCATCTTGAGCATCCCTATGTAAAAATCCAAAGGTACTCTTAAAAACACACTTCCCAAACCCACACCTTCGCAGCCAGTCATCATTTTCTCCTGTATAAAGACTCTGAAAATTGTAGGTATCATCTTTGACACTTAATTATCCAACAACAAACTGATGTAGTACTACATACTTCTTTCTTTGCCGTCTGCAGAATTCATTCAGCTAAGGCTTTTTTGCTCCCCCATAATATTTCACACACCCTCATACTTGCATTAGTAATCTCCCACATGGATTACTGCAACGCACTGTATTGTAGCTTCTCTCTCCTCTTGTGTCTTCACCCTCTTACGCTCTGAACAGTAGCTCACAGTATCTGCATGTATCAAGTTTAAAATACTAATACCAGTTTACAAAGGTACCATTCCAAATGAGCGGCAGAGAGAGGTGTAAAACCAGTCAAAACCACAGGACAAATGCAAGAAATGGGGAGTAGGGGAGCAAGTGGGTGGCTAGGTATGGAGGGCTGCTCTGATATAAAGCTCTGTAGACCAAAATACAAACAAACTTAATTAAAAAAAAAAAAAAAAGGAACCTTAAGCTAGTACTGCTGAATAAGCAATAAGGCAACCCTATAAAATGTACTTGCCTGAGATATGAGTGACGCTGTGGAATTCTGTATCATCTATTATCACTTAAAAAGGTACTGGGATAGGCTAGCATAAGCCACATTTGAGTAGTCCAAGCAAGAGAAAACTGTAGCAATAACAGTAAACCTCAAAACAGATTAAAATAAACTGCAGATTCAACAAAAGAGACAAGGCCCAAAAACACTTACAATGAAGAGTTTTGACCTATAGCTTTGACAGAACTGATCAATAACTCCAAGGTATTTGAAGGAGTCTACAATAGAGAGGGCAGTATCGTGCAGGGAAAAAACAACAGATGGCCTAGTATGATGGCCTATGATCCAGTAAACAGAAGATTTTCAAAGCACTTAACCTTCCAAAGTTCCATAGAAACCTATGGAACTTTGGAAGGCTAAGTGCTTTGAAAATATGCCTCCAAGATGATTAGACTAAGCTATTCCACCAGCTTATCTAGGCACACCTGGAAACAAGAGACATCCAAGGACAGAGATTGGGAAGGGAGAGCCAAAAGGATATAATCGCATATTAATATGCCGAGAGACCTAAAGACTGTATGAGTTTAGTAAGGGGACTAAGGAAATGCATCCAGAAGGACCCAACCGTGGCCATGGTAGACCTAAGCCTTTATATTTTGGCATATTTTCACTAAAAAGAGCCTGGAATCTTTATATTCTGGGCCTGCTGCCATCAGGGCATGACTGGATAACCCCAATGGTGTAGCAATTCAAAGAAAAGCATCCTTCACTAGACTCCACTCTGCTGGAGCCACAGATTCCTGCTCATATCTTCTAGATTCTCCTTCACCCAATCCATCAACATCTGCACTTCTTCTGTCACTTTGCAAATTTCTTGTTCTCCCTTGTTTGTTGATACAGGCTACTGCGATTGTGTTGCTGGACAAAAATCTTTTCTACTTTGCATTGAAGCAGCTGATAAAACTCCAAGAGAGCTATGTGGATCATCCGTGCTTCCAGATGGAAGCTCAGTGGTCAATCAACCACTAAGAACCATTAACCTTGTGCCCATTTGTAGAAACAACGTGCCCCCCAACCTGTGAAACTTGCATCCATCATCACAAGTCTCCAATTTTGGGTTTCCAAACTCTTTCCCCTTTGGACAGACTAGAGACTGTTTGACCTGGAACTCTTGATTCTGTGGAAACCATCAACAGAGAAGAGGCCACTGTAAAAGATCTCATGTGCACCCTAGCCCACAGTACTAATTCTAAGATCAGAGCTATCAATCCATATCCACATGCCCATATCTCAGTAGTTTACAAAATTAAATATAAATATGAGGGAGGGGATCTTAATCTTTATTGCAAACAAAATAGCACATTCAATAGTGATACAGAAGTTCGATACATATAAGTACATAAGTAATGCCACACTGGGAAAAGACCAAGGGTCCATCGAGCCCAGCATCCTGTCCACGACAGCGGCCAATCCAGGCCAAGGGCACCTGGCAAGCTTCCCAAACGTACAAACATTCTATACATTATTCCCGGAATTGTGGATTTTTCCCAAGTCCATTTAGTAGTGGTTTATGGTCTTGTCCTTTAGGAAACCGTCTAGCCCCTTTTTAAACTCTGCTAAGCTAACCGCCTTCACCACGTTCTCCGGCAACGAATTCCAAAGTTTAATTACGCGTTGGGTGAAGAAAAATTTTCTCCGATTTGTTTTAAATTTACTACACTGTAGTTTCATCGCATGCCCCTAGTCCTAGTATTTTTGGAACGCGTGAACAGATGCTTCACATCCACCTGTTCCACTCCACTCATTATTTTATATACCTCTATCATGTCTCCCCTCAGCTGTCTCTTCTCCAAGCTGAAAAGCCCTAGCCTCCTTAATCTTTCTTCATAGGGAAGTCGTCCCATCCCTGCTATCATTTTAGTTGCCCTTCGCTGCACCTTTTCCAATTCCGCTATATCTTTCTTGAGACGCGGCGACCAGAATTGAACACAATACTCAAGGTGCGGTCGCACCATGGAGCGATATAACATCATTATAACATCCTCACACCTGTTTTCCATACTTTTCCTAATAATATCCAACATTCTATTCACTTTCCTAGCTCCAGCAGCACACTGAGGTTTCAGTGTATTATCGACGACGACACCCAGATCCTTTTCTTGGTCCGTAACTCCTAACGTGGAACCTTGCAAGACGTAGCTATAGTTCGGGTTCTTTTTTCCCACATGCATCACCTTGCACTTGCTCACATTAAACGTCATCTGCCATTTAGCCGCCCAGTCTCCCAGTCTCGTAAGGTCCTTCTGTATTTTTCACAATCCTGTCGCAAGTTAATTACTTTGAATAACTTTGTGTCATCAGCAAAACCATAAGAAACTGGGAGAAAAGGGAAAGAAATGTAAATGATTACAATCCTAGAACATGGGAAAGTAGGAGGGAGTAGTTTTCTTTCCATAGAATCTCTGGTCAGAATGCATAAAACAGAAAAACTTCACTTGAGAATGATAAGTATGGCAAGGATGGCTAAAAACAGAGTCCACAAAAGCAGAGAACACACATTTGAAGGCAGAACAAATCTAAGTTTTATGTTAATATAGCTTAGGTAAAACTGAGTAGCTATAAAGCCATTTAATTTCAAGTTCAGTAGCAGTAATAAAATGGCTCCATAAAACCTCCATTGGGTCATGAAAACTGTCATGGTAGGTCTCCTTTTAGGAGTCTTTCATCTGACCCTGGTTCAGCACTGGGGAGCACCAGAGAAGCAATGGATAAAAATGAACACAATGACATGCTGTCCATTTCAGCTAAACATGCTGTATTCCTGCTTCACTGGTTACACACTTCTAGTATAACCTTGTACAAGACAGAAGCTAGTCAATAGAGTTGTACAGTTGGGGTGGAAGGAAATCCTAGCAACACTGATTTCATGGGAAATGAATTCTCAATGAGTGACATATTTGGGATCACGATGCTGTGACAAGTGATACATGTTCATGGAACTAAGATCCTGGCTAAGACCAGCAACATATGATAGGGACTACTGTAACTGGAGCTAGTCCCTGTGACCAGTTACATAGATTCATGTAGGCTGTGATATCCTTTAAAAATAGTGTGGTATTTTAATTTTTACATTTAATTTTTGGTATTTTTCTATCCCAGAGGGCTCACAATCTGAATTTGTACCTTAGGCAAAGAGGGTTAAGTGACTTGCCCAAGATCACAAGGAGCCAGAGTGGGATTTGAACCAGGTTCCCCTGGTTCTCAGTCCATTGCTCTAATCATTAGGCATGAGCTTTCTAGACTTCATCAGGCCTTGTCTTCAGATATCACCCATGTGGGTCTTGAAAGTGTGTACCGATACATCTATTTTGTTGGTTTCACCATCTAACATATTCCATTCTTCTCTATTCCCACAGCTACTAAAACTGAGCACAAATAAAACGCTTCAGCAAATTTCAGTGTTGGAAATGTTCGTACAAAACATGTGAAATGTATGTGCTTAATGAGGATCAAGAGAAGACAGGTCCTGTTCCATTCTCACTGCACCTTTGCCATACTAAGGCACAAAAATTAAACACATCTTAAAATGCACTTACTTTTTCGGCGTCTCTTTCCCCATGCTGATGTCTGAAATGTGTGACAGTCGTTGCTCTCTGTCTCGCTCCTTGTTGTTTTGTGGCCCAAATTCAATGTTTTGATGACACACTTACCCACATTCCAGCACCTCCCAATCCTGCAGTCATTCAAGGTGTGAACCGCGCTCAACCTGAAGCTTCAAGGATGCACCCAAAGGACCCTGGCAGCACCTCCCAATTACCCTCAGTAATCCTTTCTTCAGCTGCTGAGATTAGTTTGTAACCTTGTGGGGATTTAACAGTCAACTTACAAAGCCCAGCAATCCCAGTTCATTTTTTTCCCCCACCAGCACAGATGTACTCGCCTTCATAATGTAAGCTCTCTGTGACAGGAGACTATAACCAAGGGTACTGCTCTACAAATAAATGTTTTCACACTCAAAAGTAAATCTCTTGAAGTGTTCGTGTTGCAAGCAGCTGAAAGAATTCCTTCTAAGAACCAAAATTTTAAACCTGATTTTAAGACAATTACCCATCGGTTTGAAGTGTATCCTACTATCCTTTCATCCCATTTAATTATGCACTGTACAAATGGCTCAGTGTGTTATTGGGTTGCTCTCATTGGCACACTTCCACCGAACTATACTTAATTCCGGATCAGCTTAACTAGGTGGAGAGGAGGCTTCTAAGGGTGGCATCACGTTTTAAATGAAAACCAACAAGAGTCATGGGGTACCTCAGCCCTGCCTTGCAGCCACTGGCACTGTGACAGTTACTGGATGCCTCCAGAGTGCCAGTGACAGGCTGAGCCAGTCTTGTTTCTTTTACCCTTCAGCCTGGTGCATGCAGGGACTTGTAGTCCTTTGTTTCTGACCTCCAAATCCCAGAATGCTGAATGTCAAATTAAAGAAGCAGTTCAAATTACTTGTCAGGGTATAGCATAGGAAGTTTGTCAACAAATAGGCAGGGTGCTTCCAAATAGTTGAGACTACTTTTATGATGAGTGGGTGATGTAATCCCTAGGGCACTAAAGGTCTGGTTTATCTTTCCCTATTCAGGGAAAAACGCTTAGTGAATCAGGCATTAACAGAGACCAAAAAACACTTGTGATGCAAATTCAAATTTATTTTCCTTGCTACTTGGTTCTAATCCTAGCTCGCCTCTGTCACAGACTGCTTGGGGAACTAGGCCTCTAAACAGTACATTAAATTTAATATTGACAAAGGTGGAGTGATGCACATAGAGAAAACTAATCTCAAGTTTAAATGCACAATGCTGGATTCTATTTTAGAAGTTACCACCCAAGAAAAGGATCTTTGAATCATTGTGGACAATCTGTTAAAATCATCAGCTCAGTGTATGGCATTGGTCAAAAAAGAAAAACAGAATATTAGGAATTATTACGAAAGGAATAGAGAATATCATATAATGTCTCCATATATTCACAGGTTGCTAGATGTAAAGCATTGATAAAGAAGGCTAAAAGAGAATGTGAAGAGAAACTTGCCACAGAGGAAAAAAACTCAGAGTAACAACTTTTTCAGGTACAGTAGAAGCAGAAAGCCTACGAGGGAATCCATGGGACCATTAGATCATGAAGGAGCAAAAGGGGGACTCAGGAAGGACAAGACCACAACGAAGAAACTGAATGAATTCTTTGTGTCAGTCTTTACAGAAGATGTAAGAGATCTACCTGTACTTATAAATACAGAACACAGTTATCAGTGTGTAAGTCAGAGTTCTTCGATTAAAGGAGGAAAACGCCTCAAAAACAAGCCACTCCCACAAATATAAATGGGGTAAAGGCTACAACTTCATCATCACAGGCGTTTCTATAAACTCTCTTTTTTTAAAACATTTTTTTGAAAAGTTCTTTTTCTTAATGCTCAATAAGAAAGCCGCTCTGCCGAGTATACTGTACAAAACTTTTTTTTACTTAACTTTGGCTAACTGCAGGCTTTCTCCTCCCAGACCGTGATTCAACTGTGGTCAACGATCCCGTTTCACATTCCGCTGCTTCAGGACCACAGCCATGCAATCACCCAGTTCATCGGTCATAAATCCTGTGCATAAGGAGGAGAAAAAGATTTAAATCTTTATAAAATTTCTACAAAAACAGTTTGTTTAATACTGACTCTGCTTACAATCCGTTCAAAAATGCCAACGGTAGCATGAAGGGCAAGAGTATTTAAACATGGCGGTCCTATAAATACAAATTGTGACGTCACACGCTGTCATCAGTGTCCAATCACAACTCTTCAGGCTGCAAAAAGGCATACCCACATTAATGAGTGAAGATCAAAATCAAAATCCCTTTCGTATATTAAAGGAAATACATCCATTCAATCTTCCCATTCAGACCCAAAGGATTCATTGATTTTAATCGAAAAATCCACTGCTGTTCTTTTCTTAACAACCACAATCGGGCTTCTTCTCCCTGTATACGCCGGTCAACTTGTTGTAAAACTAAACATCTAAGCATGTTGAAACTGTGAGAAAATTCATTGCAGTGTACATATGTAATATACGAAAGGGATTTTGATTTTGATCTTCACTCATTAATGTGGGTATGCCTTTTTGCAGCCTGAAGAATTGTGATTGGACACTGATGACAGCGTGTGACGTCACAATTTGTATTTATAGGACCGCCATGTTTAAATACTCTTGCCCTTCATGCTACCGTCGGCATTTTTGAACGGATTGTAAGCAGAGTCAGAATTAAACAAACTGTTTTTGTAGAAATTTTATAAAGATTTAAATCTTTTTCTCCTCCTTGTGCACAGGATTTATGACCGATGAACTGGGTGATTGCATGGCTGTGGTCCTGAAGCAGCGGAATGTGAAACGGGACCGTTGACCACAGTTGAATCACGGTCTGGGAGGAGAAAGCCTGCAGTTAGCCGAAGTTAAGTAAAAAAAGTTTTGTACAGTATACTCGGCAGAGCGGCTTTGTTATTGAGCATTAAGAAAAGAACTTTTCAAAAAAATGTTAAAAAAAAAGAGGGTTTATAGAAACGCCTGTGATGATGAAGTTGTAGCCTTTACCCCATTTATATTTGTGGGAGTGGCTTGTTTTTGAGGCGTTTTCCTCCTTTAATCGAAGAACTCTGACTTGCACACTGATAACTGTGTTCTGAATTTTTAAGTACAGTGAATGAATGGAACCAGTGTCCTTTTGATATATTTTTAGAGATCTACCTGTACCAGAAATGGTTTTCAAAGGTCATTATGAGGAGGAACTGAAAGAAATCTTGGTGAACTTGGAAGACATAGGGGCTCATTTTCAAAACACTTAGCGCCTTACAAAGTTCCATAGTAACCTATGGAACTTTGTAAGGCTAAGTGCTTTGAAAACACGCCTCATACTGAGCTAAATCGACAAAGAGCAGTAAATCACCTGGACCGGATGGCATGCATCCAAGGGTACTGAAAGAACTCAAACATGAAATTGCTGATCTGCTATTAGTAATCTGTATTAATATCGTCCACAGTACCTGAAGATTGGAGGGTGGCTAATGTAATGCCGATTTTTTTTTAAATGGGTTCCAAGGGTGATCCAGAAAATTACAGAGTGGTAAGCCTAATTCAGTGCCGGGTAAAATAATGGAAACTATTATAAAGAATAAAATTACAGAATACATAAACAAAAATGGTTCTACAGTCTGTGCATGGTCTGTGCCCTGAGAATGGCAAGGACAAATCTAACTCGGGTATACATATAAAGTATTGCATATCATGTAAAATGAGTTTATCTTGTTGGGCAGACTGGATGGACTGTGCAGGTCTTTATCTGCCTTCATTTACTATGTTACTATGTAATGGGGCAGAGTTAGCATAGTTTCAACCAAGGAAAGTCTTCCCTCAGCAATTTGTTTCATTTCTTTGAAGGGGTGAATAAACATGTGAATAAAGGCAAGCCAGTTGATGGATTCCAGTCAAGGAAAATCTTGTCTCACCAACTTGCTTCATTTCTTTGAAGGCATGAATAAACATGTTGATAAAGGTGAGATGATTAACGTAGTGTATTCTAGATTTTCAGAAAGCTTTTGAAAAAGTTCCTCATGACAGACTCCTGAGAAAATTAGAGTGTCATGGGATAGGAGGCAATGTTCTGTTATGGATTAGGAATTGGTTATTAGTCAGAAAACAGAGGGTAAGGTTAAATGGCCATATCTCTCAATAGAGGAGGGTGAACAGTGGACTGGTGCTATTTAATATATTTATAAATGATCTGGAAGTCTGAATGACAAGTGAGGTGACAATTTGCAGATGACACAAAACTATTCAGGAAGACCTTAAGAAATTGGAAGGCTAGGCATCCAAATGGTAGATGAAATTTAATGTGGACAAATGCAAAGTGATGCACATTGGGAAGAATAATCCTAATTATAGTTATCTGATGCTAAGATCCACCTTGGGGGTCAGCATCCAAGAAAAACATCTAGCTGTCGTTGTAAACAATATGCAGAAATCTTCTGCCCAGTGTGCGATGGCGGCCAAAAAAGCAAACAAGATGCTAGGAATTATTAGGAAAGGGATGTTAAATAAGACCGAGGATATTATAATGCCACGGTATTGCTCCATGGTGCAACTTCACCTTGAGTATTGTGTTCAGTTCTAGCGACCAAAATGATAAAGTGGATGGAACTCCTCTCATATGAGGAAAGGCTAAAGAGGTTAGGGCTCTTCAGCTAGGAAAAGAAGACAGCTGAGGGGAGATATGATTGAGGTCTACAAAATCCTGAGTGGTGTAGAACAAGTAGAAGTGAATCGATTTTTTTACTCTTTCAAAAGTACAAAGACTAGGGGACACTCAATGAAGTTTCATGGAAATACTTTTAAAACAAGTAGGAGCAAATAATTTTTCACTCAACAAATAGTTAAACTCTGGAACTCTTTGCCAGAGGATGTGGTAACAGTGGTTAGGGTATCTGGGTTTAAAAAAGGTTTGGACAATTTCCTGGAGTAAAAGTCTATAGTCTGCTATTGAGACAGACAAGAGGAAGCCACTGCTTGCCCTAGGAGTGGTAGCATGGAATGTTGCTATTGTTTGGGTTTCTGCCAGGTTCTTGTGACCTGGATTGGGCTAGATGGACCACTGGTCTGATCCAGAATGATTATTCTTATCTCACCCAAGCTCAAGATATAGCTTAACTAGGGAAAAAAAAAAAGACACAAAGACAGGCAACGATAATGGGGGCTGAATGGCCAACTTATGAAGAAAGGGACTGGGGCCCTGCAGTTTGCAGAAGAGATGACTAATAAAGGATAGGAAAGAGATTTACAAAATTAGAAGTGGTCTGAACAGGTAAATAGGAAATCTAAGAGTTGCTATACTAGGTCAGTCCAAAGGTTCATCAAGACCATCCAGTTTCAAACAGTGGCTAATTCAGGTCACAGGCATTTGGGTCTATGATTCAGCAAAGATCCTTATTTAAGGGAATAGGGAAAGAGAAAGGAGATGAGATTGGATATACCATTTTCTGTGATTACAATTAAAGCAGTTTATACAATATATATAGATGCTTATTTTGTATTTGGAGCAATGGCGAGTTAAGTGACTTTGCCCAGAGTCACAAAGAGCTCAGAGGCTACTCCTCCATTCCATGCAGAGATAAGCAGTGTTTCACTGTGGCCAATCCTGATCACTTAGAAATCCTGGCCAGCTGTTTACCAGGTAGACTTGGGAAATCCTTGCTTATCTCTTGAACTGAGCTGAGAAAAACTGGATCTACTTTTGGATCTATTGGATACTTGTGACCCAGACAGGTCACTGTCAGAGACAGGATGCTGGGTCCGACTTTCACCAGTTCAGCATGGCACTTCTTATGCTTTCCACAAGTCACTTTAGCTAACAGACATTTTCTCCAGAAACAAAACCTGGCTTTAAAATGAATCTTGGCATCCTCTGACGGCAGATTCCACAGCTTAATTGTTTATGTACTGAAAAAATACTTTTCATGAAGTATAAATTTGAAAGTGTAAATAACCGTTCTTAATTGATGTGTTCCAGTTTGGCAATTCTAATGTGCTTATGCTCTCTGTGAGTGACCCTGGGGGGTGAGTCTCTATGCCTCTCTTCTAATCCCAGCTGTCACTGACTGTTAGTCTTTAGGATGAGTCACTTTAGCTCCTTATCTCTCAGGCCTGCATCTTAAATTAATTCCACGGTTGTGGCTTGCTGGTATTAGCCAAAGCACCTGCTGGTTTATAAATATCTCTAGTTACATGGCACTCAAACATTTGATCATCCTATTATTAAACATGTGGGTGCTAGGCCTGAAAATAGCTTTTGGGTGTTTTGCCAACTCACTAATAAAATAGCCACAACTGACACAAATTAACGTTCAAAAAATAAGGTTTGTATTGTCCTGATCAGAGACCCATGAAGCGCCAAAATATTTAACACACACACAGCAAGGAAAAGCTAAAAAAAAGGTTTTCATTAGAGCCTGTGAACAACATCCAGAAGTAGACAGCAAGCTTGCTATCAGGACCCCTTCTTCACCCTCTTGGCTCTGTTCATGAGTGTACCAGAAAGATTTAGCTCCAGTCGGTCAGGAGACAAACCTGCCCTTTTCTTCTAGCTTAGGTTTCCAAGTGTCAGAAGTTGTCTGCTCAGGAGAGATTTATCCTGTAAATTAATTTTTCTCACTCAACAACACAGTCACACAGAGAGCCAAGAACTGAGAGAACATTTATCCCCCAGGGAACGTAGCTTATTAACCAGTGTAATTCCATTCTCTCAGCGCCAGTCTTCACCAGCATCCACTGTCGTCAATTCCTTTTCAGCTTCACACCTTTTTAATGTTTTTTTTTTTTGCTTCTATCATCTTGAATCGATTAACTGCACTTTTCTTGATAAACCAACACCCCTAGTACAGTGTGAATAGCGACTGTGGTGTAGCCTAATAGTTACAGTATTAAGCCAGCAGGCATGTGTATCCTAGGTGTGCAGGTTCAAGAAATCCTTTGTACTCATCCGTGGATGTGCATATATAACCTTGTACATGTCATTTTTCAAAGCTCACTGCCTTTGTTTTTATGTTCTTGTAACATATCCTGCCAGGAGACAGCAGGAATTGTGTGGAAGGGCTGAATGCTTTTTAATAGGAATACAGCCCTGTCCTACCTGGTAAATACGACTAAGGACGCCTAACATTAAAGGCTTTACATGGTATACATTCGAGGGTCTGGTTGCTCCATTTTCAGGCACAGATAAATTAGAAAAAGCTTTTCCTATGACTCCTAACAACCAGACAGGGAAGTGAGAGGGAACAACCTGCAATTTGGCAGCCCTGAACTGTTCCAGGCTCAGACACATCCTGTTATGTTTCCTGTCTGCTAGGCTACTGAGGATGTACCACAGGGCCATAAGCCTCGATCCTTTCTAGAAAACGTCCTAAGATGCACTTGCTCCCTGTGTACTGTGGCAGCACTTGCACGCAGGTACTGGCTTCAGGAAGGAGCCCCACTTCACTGCTAATGAAAACCAGGAAAGGGGAAAACAAGGTGAACAGCACACTCTTCAGTTCTTGGAATTTTATTTACAAAACGATCATCTGACACCAAGAGGAACCATTTGCACATACACAGTTGGTGACTATGTGCTAGTAAATGACTGGGGATGGGGCATCATGGGTCATCCTCTGCTGATGATTTCCGCAACAACAACAAAAAATGAAAATAAAAAAATAAAAAAGCCTCCACTTCATCCCAGTAGGTCATGTCTTTTATATGCCCTGCTTGACAAATTATTAAAAATAAAGAGTAAAGGCAGCAGCGAGGAGAGGAAAACAATGGCCACCAGGGTCCAGAATAGAGCCAGCACTCACGGGGATGGAGGATGGGGTTAAAATTTGAACTCCTTATATTTCTTGCCTCCTCCACGGGTGTCCTGTGGTTGAGCTTTCCGCTTCTTTTGCTGTAGGAAGAAAAATGCAATACACACAGGTTACTGCACTGCATCCAGAACCAATGGCATGTGCCAACAGAAGTGATTTCAAGTTCTCTAATGAACTTGATCCTTCTACACCCTCAAAAATGATGCAAATTCCACTGCCTAGGGCTTTGCATTCCAATGTGCTTAGAGAAGGTAGACTGATGGGGAAGGGAGGGGATTCATTACTTGCAGAACGGTTTTACCATCTTCCACTTCTCCAGGGCCACTCTCTTGAACTTGATGTTTTACATAATTTTTGTTTCCCCAGCAGTCTCCTCCTGCTCAGCAAGAACCTTCCTGAGCTAGGGCCACAACATCCTGCATCCCCAGTCTTCCACCTGCAGTAACTTAATGGTTCCTCTTCCCCTTCCCTAGGTGTGCTTATACCACACCAATGATCCTCCAAAAGTCAGCAGATGGTGCTGCTACGAGATGCCCCCTTCCCCAGAAATACCTGTGCAAAATCCAGCAGACTGTGCAGCTGTGAGAAGAAACACTCTTTGCTGTTTTTTGCACATGGTAAGTCCCCTCTCCTTTTAAGTTCCTACCTTCTGTTTGGCTGCATGCTCTGCCACCATGTCGCTGAAGTCTTCTTTCTCCACCTGGGCCTGTTGCTCCCGCACATGCTCCTCATACTTCTGAGTCATTGCCATGGGATCCAGCTCCAACTCCTCAGGGGCCAGAGCCACCTCCACACCCTGCAGTTCTGGGGGCAGGCCCCTGCGGCTCATCACCTGAGGGAAGGTACAAAATGGAATTTGTTAGAGCAGCACCTCCAGGGGAGGAAGGAGGTGTCTGTAGTTAAGACCTCTAGAAGATGGAGGCACAGCCCATAGAGCACAGATCCACAAGGGGCATTCATTAATAGCAAGATCCTGTCTACATCAAGGATGATTACAGCAGAGAACTGTAAGTCTACGACCTCATTCCAATACCCTCATGTACGACCTCAAATAACTACTACTACAAATCATTTCTACAGCGCTACCAGTTGTACGCAGCGCTTCACAACTGAACATGAAGAAAAGACAGTCCCTGCCCAAAAGATCTTACAATCTAAATCAGGACGGATAGACAGGACAAATAAGGGACAAGGGTAGGACAGACAGATAGGACACATTGGGAAAAGGGGATTATTGAAGAGAAGAAGACAGGACAAATAAGGGATAAGGGTAGGACAGACAGATAGGACACATAGGGAAAAGGGGATACTGAAAAGAGGAAGACAAGATAAAGGTTACTAGCAAGTAACAAGTTAGGAATCAAAAGCAGCATCAAACAGGTAGGCCTTTAGCCCGGATTTGAAGGCAGCCAGGGATGGAGCTTGACGTATTGGCTCAGTAATAAGTTACTCTCACTTCTCCATTTTACCTAGCAAGCTCTCTGGGAAAGGAATTCAGTCATTTAATTACTGTACGCAGCCCTCTGCACACTGATGGCACAATGTAATTCTTCATGAAGCATGGCAACATCCACTACAGATCAGAATTCCCACTGCCCTGCTCTCAATCACAACCAAGGACAAAACGTCAGTCAAGTCACACAAAATATAAAGGTTGGGAAGAGGGACCGGTTCATTGTTCTAGAAGCTGCATGTCAGGTGGTGGGAAGGTTTCAGACTGCAGAATGAACCATGCACAGTCCCTGTTGTGCTACCTACCGACATGTCATAGATGTGTGTGGAACCCATCATGGCCGCTCCCATCATGGCCGGCCTTTTCTCAGGTAACACTGTGAAGAGCTGCGGTGTCTCTGTGCTGCAAGGAGTGGGGAGAGGAGAGAGTGTGAGAGAAATTTGGGCACAGTCCAACAGTCATAATAGCTAAGAAAACACCTAAGGCACAATTATTCACTATTTCTCGAGAGAGGAGCATTCTGGCACAAAATATCTTTGAATGTGAGAGTCAAGCCTATTGAAGGCAAAGTAGTCTGGGCAAGGAGCAGACAAGTCTCTCTCAGAGTGATTGCTCCTTATATTCTCTCCCCAGCACAATACTCCCAAAATTCACACCCTCAGCCCTTCGTCCAATCCTATTCAAGTATACATATGTAGTATCACAGCATATCTTATGCTATGTTTGCAGACTGGATGGATCATACAGGTCTTTATCTGCCAACATCTACTATGTTATTAATCTTAATATCTGTTTTTTTCCACCAATCAGCTTCCAGCATACCATCTCTTCCCCTTTCCCCATTTGCTAAACCCAGCCCACACTCACTGGAAGCCTGCTGCCAGCATACCTCCAAAGATGCTGTTTTATTTTCTTTCAGCACCATGTAGCTCTCAGCGAGTTACAGCTCCACACTGGCCAAACTCCTGCACTGTTCATAGTCTCACAAGAACAGTTCAAGAGTTTGGCTATTATGAGGCTAAAACCCACAAAGAATCGTAGAGCGTAGAAGAAAACAGAATAGCTGTTCTGAAGGTGGTTCTGGCAGCAAGCCTTCAGAAAAGGTGGTGTGGGACTCTATACTAAGGGGCACCAGTCTTACAATGAAGAGAGATGACTAAAGCATAATCCAAAGCCAATTCTATCAATACTATACTCTCTGAGGGGTGGTGTTTATATTCAGAAAGGAGTTCACCAGACTTGCATTTGGATTTTTTCCTGCTGTAATCCCCTCCAAAGACACTAAAACATTAAAGTACTACCTAAAGGAATTAAGAAGGAAAGAATGTCATACCCATCCATGGCCTCTTCGATCTTCTTCTTTCTCAGTTCAATCAGCTCAGGGGTCTCCATGCCAGCTGGGACAGATGAAAAGCCGCCAGGTGTGATCAGGCCGCTGATGAAAGAAAAGCAAGAGTTAGTAACATCCTAGCAAGAAAAAGGGTTAACAGTGTGCTCTCTCTGCTACAAAGTGAGCAAGCACTGTGCAACACAATACGTAAGGTTGATCTGATGAGTGCTGGAAGCACAAAGTTACAAAACACGCAGACCCAAGATACAATTGCACTGATCCCACTGCTGACACCATTTTTCACTGTGATCTAATGCTGAGAGCAGCGACCGGTTTACCACCTATAGATCCAATATCCCAGCCCACTGACAGACCTAGTGCCGAGACCACCTGCAGGTCCAGGATTTTACAACTGCCACCGATTCTCATGTAGCTGGTACAATAGTGGGAGAAATGGTTTTCCAGTATCACATACCATAGTGGTCACAGCCCCTCCTCCGAACCTTAAAAGCTACCCCTCTCTCTGCCATGCACCTGTCAGCAGGTGTAATGAATCCAGTCTCATCTGGTTTCTCCTCATCACTCTCCTCCTCCTCTTCCTCTTCTGAGGATTCCTCATCTGAGGGCTCTAACTCTCCCCAGGGAGTCCGGTCGATCTCCTCTTCTTCTGTCTTTGTCTGCACGGGAGGGTTGTGGGCAAGAAAGAAAGAAAAGGCTGCAGAGTCTCCTTATAATAGTAGTGGAAAAAAACAGAGGCACCTCCCATCCCCTTATCCACCTCTCCCCAACAAGGAACATTCTGCACCCTGGGAGAGGGCTTTCACTTCTTTACAGATCAGGACTGGTCAACATTTTTATGCTATTCCCACAATGATGGCATCCAAGAGGCAATTCTTACTAAGTAAATACCAACCAAGAAATAATCCACTCATAGCCTCATACTACAACGTTTCCAGCTTTTACTCACCTGCATCTCCTTATACTGTGATCTAGACAGTGCCCTTCCTCTTTAAGGGAGCACAGTTCTGTACAGTACTTCCTCCCCCATCACCTCTCACCTGAAATTCAGCAGCGTTGGTTCCAAAGACATCCCCATAGAGCGGCTTCCCCATCTCATCCACTGGAGGTTTGCCCCAGCCTCCGGCATGATACCCAAAGGAGCAGCCCTGGGGATTGGGGGTGGGGGAGGGGTTGGAAGAGAGAGAAGAAAGTGAACAATAGATGTAACAGCATAATTCTTCATTACTGGAGTCATTCAAAGTGAGGTTTAGCATGGATGAGCACTCCTCAGTGATCAGAGCCAACAAACCCACAGATCCAAATTCCAATCCCATCACTACCACAAACCAAGCACAGCAACAGGAACAGAGTCAAAAACAAGGAAAGATGTATTTGGGTGCCACTTACCTCAGGGATCGGTGAGTTCAGCCCTGGGATCTTCAAGTTGGGGTAAGATGGAGGTGGTCCATAGCGCTGCATAGCTATCAGCCATGGTGGTGGCACCTTGTGCGCATTCTGCAACAGGATGAAAAGTATGCCAGATGCAATGCCAAAGGGAAAAAGAAAATATACTGAAAAGAGGAAGGGATTTTGGATCTGGCTCACACTTTTGCCGTAGTAGCTCAAGATGAGAATAGGCAGGTAAGTAGGGTTCAGCAACACCTCATTTCTTTTTTTTAATTAAATGTTTTATTAAACATATACCTTTCCACACAGAGCATAACAATCAAACCTACAACACCATTCCTCTGTGTTTCCAATTTATAAGAGCCAGTTTACTCCTTTTCTTTCCCTCCCCTCCCACCTTCCCATCCCTGGCCCTGCCCCCTTCCCCCCACCCCAATAACACTGCAAGCAATACCAGTAAGATTATTATTAGTAATGATAAATTTGCTTTTATACCAGCTCCCCTCCCAACCTAGTGGTCAATTAGGTGCCTGCTTTTTAGTGCCAGTTACCGCACAGTCCTAGTCCTCAGCAACTGACCCATATTGCTTGCTGCTGCTCACTCACACTGCAGTAAAGTAGAGAGAAGCTGCGGGACCTTTCCTCTGCTTTTCTGCCATTTGAGCTAGTGGGAGTTTGGAGCCAAGGGCTAGGGCTGACAGCATCCACATGTGACTGCCACTGCAGAGCGCCAGAGGAGGCAACGGTAAGAGTCAGGTACAAAGCTAGATCAGGGCCAAGTGGTCTGGGAGGGGAGGAAAGTAGGGATGTAAGATTGAGGGAAAAGGGAAAGAAAGGGGGTATATGCTTGTTTGGCAGGGATGGGATGGGAGGGTGAATAGTATGACAGAAGGGAGATGCAATTTTTTATTCTGATTCTAACTGCCCCCCCCCCAAAAAAAAAAAAAAAAAAAAAAACTAACTCATATTTAGATCCAACAAAATCATTAAATTATCAACCTATTTCTAACTTACCTCTTTCCTCCAAACTTTTGGAGAAACTAGTTTTCAATCAATTGACTGTTTGTTTTTTTTCAGAAAAAACATTGGTGCTCCATTCTAAGCAGGCTGGATTTACATCAACACATAATATCTGCCCTCTATAATGAAACATGTACTATCTTAGATCAGAAATCATCTGTTGTTATAATTTCCTTAGACTTATCATCAGTATTTGATTTGATTGATCATGGTTTTCTTGTAAATAGAAAATCAGATATTGGAATCACATCTACTATTCTGAACTGGTTTCAGTCCTATTTGTCCAATCGATCATATTAAATTCGTAATAGCACCTACTCAGATAAGTTCCCATCAACCTTGGGGTTCCTTCCCCAAGGGTCTATTCTGGCCTGTTAATCAATCTGTGTTTTTTTGTTAATCTCCTCATCACTCTAATCCACACCAGCGGTTTTAGCCCATATTGTGACACAGACAGACGATATTCAAATTGTTTCTACTTGCCATTCATTTTCCAAATCCATATTGTCAAATACCTTCACCTCCCTCTATTCAAGGGCATATACTTCCCTTCTCTGAGAAAGTAAAGATTCTGGGTGTCATTTGATAGCAAACTGAAATGCTCTGCAAACTGTTAAAAGTTCTACGTTCTTCCTTTCATGCATTACAGCGAATCAAATCAGTTAAATGTTATCTATCTTCATCTTGTTTGCATTCACTTATTCTTTCCTTAGTCATTACAAATATTGATTACTGCAATTCTTTATATTCTGGTCTTCCACTTTCTTCACTTAAGAGACTACAACTAGTGCAATTTACAGCCATTAAACTATTATATGGAACACATAAATTTGACTATGTAACACCCTTACTAAAAAAAGAACACTGGCTCCCTGTATCAGCACGAATACAATACAAATTATTAATATTAGTACATAAAGGATTAACCCAGTCAGCAAACAACACAAGAAGAAAAACAAATATTCCACATAAGTCAATCAAACGAACAGGGCAGGAGGTACCAATGCAACAAACCAGAATAGTCAGAAGTTTTCAGTTTGTTCATAAGATATGCTTTATTTATAAAATCCAAAGGCTTGTGCAAACAACAGTTTTCAAGTGAAATGCAGGATGTGCTTTACACTAAAACCCAATACAGGCTGTGTTTCGCTAAATTCAGTCTTGATCAGGGGTCCTGTGAAAAGCTGCAACTGACCGTCGTTTCTTAGAGTTGAATAGTGTGGGCTAGAAATGCAGCACTCTATTTGAAAAAGGGACAAAAAGCCATAATTAGATATGGAATATAAATAACGGTCCACCTAAGTTTAATATAAACCAGGAAAAAAACAGCATCCAGGACGCTATTTTTCTTGCTGTTTCTCCCAGCATATATGAAACTTAGTTGGACCGTTATATATATTCCATTTTGCTTAATTATGGATTTTTGTCCCTTTTCAAATAGAGTGGTGCATTTCAACCCCAAGAAACGACAGTCAATTGCAGCTTTTCACAGGACCCCTGGTGAAGGCTGAATTTAGCCAAAACACGGCTGTATTGGGTTTTGGTGTAAAGCGCATCCTATATTTCACTTGAAGATTGTTGTTTGCACAAGTCTTTGAATTTTATAAATAAAGCTTCTTATGAACAAACTGAAAACTTCTGGCCATCCTGGTTTGCTGCATTGGTGCCTTCACTTGATTAACCCCGTCAGCACCTGTCTATTTATCAAACTCTCTCATTCTATATGTTCCATCTCATGCTTTATGTTCTCCTCAAAGTCTACAACTCCATTTATCTTCCCAACACAGATCTGTCATGATGTCATCCGTGAAACAGATTTTAGTCACGCAGTCCCGAAACTTTGGAATAGTCTACACCATTTGATATCAGAACTTTCTTATACATAATTCAAAACACTTCTCAAAACATGGTTATCCTCATGCACTCTTTCTAAATAAGTCCTGAGTGATCAAATAAGGAAGCTCCAGCCTCTGAACCAACCCTCCTGAAGGTTGTTTTTCCAAGAATCCTCCTTCTCTGTGATCTCATCTAAGGGAGCCACAGATTCCAGAGAATTCATGTCCTCCTGTTCCTGCCTGCAAGACAAACATAGCTTCCTGGCCCCTGAGGGCCCCTCTGTATCCTAGGCCTGAGGACTCTAGCTATGAAGAAACTAGGCATAAAGCTTGATGGACAGGAAACCCCACTTAGCACCAAATTTTGCCTAGTGAGTACTGGGGAACCCCTCCCAGAATGCAGGGGAAGGGGCCAAGGTAAAGGCACAACTCTGGGGAGGGGAGGGGGGAACCTGAAATTCAGAGTGCACATCCACACAGAGACCAAGGCTGGTCGAGCCCCCAAGAACTGCTTGGGGGCTCGACCAGGTTCTGGAATGATCTAACAAGGATGCTAAGGAATATCAGTTTATCAACATACTCTTCCATTTTTATCAGGCAGCAGATTTAACAAACAGTTGGGAGATTTTTCTCTAGTGCCAACCCAGTTATTTCTCAATACTCTTGAATCCTTGGGCATTGCACCCCACTGCCATATATGGATAAAACCCCTTACTAGTCATGACCCCTCCAACAGTAAGGGCTACTGGACCTATAAGAGGTTTTATATCCATTCTCCACTATAGCAGCTGAGATAGACAGCTTAGTCAGATCTTTGAAAATCTTCTGCCACACGTCATCCCATTTTGTTTCTAATTCTTTCTCCTACCTGTTCATATGTGGTAAGGTGAAATGAGGCCTTACCTGCTAATTTTCTTTCCTCTAGATCCTACAGACCATTCAAAACGCTTGGGTTGTGCACTCCTACCAGCAAAGGGAGACTGAGAACACTAAAACTTCTTATACAAGTACCCTGTGCAGACCTTCTACTAACCAGTAAAACAGTAACAAAGCAGAGAAACAAAACACCTCCACCTAAACAAAACCACTGAATCCACACTCAGATCTCCTTCCCTTAAGACGGGGGAATTCAACTGCAGATGGGCACAAACGATACGACAAACTGCCCTTAGTAAAACTCCAGGACCCAAATCACAGGAGCTATTAGAAATATCAGCAACTGAAGTCTAAAGAAATTATCATACTGAATTGTCCGATACACTGGGTGGGCTCTTGAACCGTCTGGAGGATCTAGAGGAAAGAAAATTAGCAGGTAAGGCCTAATTTCACCTTCCTCAGCAATCCTCCAGACCGTTCAAGACGCTTGGGACGTACCAAAGCAGTAAACACATCTAAGGGTGGGACCTGCAAAGCCCAGAGGACAGGACTGCAGCTCCAAAACTGGCATCCTCCCTTGCCTGTACATCCACTCTGTAATGTTTGACAAAAGAATGCAGGGAAGACCACACCGCCGCTCTACAAATGTCCACCGGTGGAACAAAACTACTCTCTGCCCAAGAAGCCGCCATCCCCCTAGTGGAATGTGCCTTGAGCCCCACCGGCACCGTACGGCCATGCAATATGTAAGCCGAAGAGATGGCATCCTTCAACCACCGAGCTATAGATGCCTTAGAAGCAGCCGCTCCCTTCTTGGGCCCCCATGAAGGACAAATAACCTGTCCGAAGACCTGAATTCCTCTGAGCTGCGCAAGTAAACCTTCAACACTCTGCGCACATCCAATTTCGCCAAACGACACTGAGAAGCATCCCCCGTCTGGTCCCCCAAGACCGGCAACGAAATCACCTGATTGACATGAAAGGAGAATACCACCTTAGGCAAAAACGAAGGCCCTGGACGCAGCGAAACCTTTTCCTTAGAAAACCACAGAAACAGAGACCTACATGAAAGAGCCTGAAGTTCCGAAATCCGGCGAGCCGACGATATGGCTACCAAAAAGACCACCTTCATAGTAAGGTCTTTTATCGAACAAGACTCCAAGGGCTCAAAAGAAGAACCCGCCAAAGAGTCAAGAACGATAGTAAGATCCTACTGTGGAACTACTGGCCGCTGAGGACGACGAAGCAACTTCACCCCCAAAAAACAGACCACATCCGGGGAAGACGCAACCGACCTGCCCTGCACCTTACCCCGAAAACACGCCAAAGCAGCCAGCTGCACCTTCAAAGATGACAATGAAAGGCCCTTCTCAAAACCATCCTGCAAGAAATCTAAAATGCACGACACAGAAGCTGTCGAAGGGACACACGCCCGGTCCCCACACCAATCTTCAAATATGCGCCACACACGCACATAGGCCAAAGACGTCAAACGTTTGCGAGACTGCAGCATCGTCTGAATCACCTGAGGGGAAAACCCTTTCCTTCTCAACCGTACCCTCTCAAGGGCCACACCGTAAGAGAACCGATCCGGATCCGGCATGACAATTGGACCCTGACATAACAGCACCAAGCCCCCCCAGCCACAGAGGCTCGCCTTCTAACAAGCGCATCAAATCCCCGAACCACGGCCGACGTGGCCAATTCGGAGCCACCAACAACACCGGACCCGCATGACCTTCTACCCTCTGTAGGACTCGACCTATCAAGGACCACGGGGGAAACATGTACAGCAATACCTGCTGAGGCCACGGAAGGACCAACGCATCGATCCCTTCCGCTCGCGGATCCTGACACCGACTGAAATACCAAGGAACCTGAGCATTCTGTGCTGATGCCATGAGATCCACTACTGGCATTCCTCACTTTAGAACTATCTGGTCGAACACCGACCGGTGCAGAGACCATTCTCCAGGGTCCAACATGTCTGCTTAGAAAATCCGCGTTCATGTTGTCCACCCCGGCCACGTGCACCGCCGAAACCTGCACTAGATGCCTGTCCGTCCAACTCATAAACAGAGCCGTCTCGATTGCCAACCGCGGACTCTTTGTATCGCCCTGCTGGTTGACATACGCTACCGCTGTTGCGTTGTCGGACATGACTCTTACTGCCTTTCCGACCACACTTGAGCAAAACGCCAACAGAGCTAGCCGAATCGCCCTCGTCTCCAACCGGTTGATAGACCACTGAGCTTCCTCCATCGACCACCGCCCCTGCGCAGACCGACCGAGACACTGAGCTCCCCAGCCCAGCAGACTGGCATCCGTTACCAGAATCACCCACTGAGGAGGTTCCAACGGCATGCCCTTTTTCAGATGAGCCACCACTGGAGACTGCACCGAGGAGCCCCCCTCAATGGCAACCGCAACTCCAAACTGTGTACCTGAGGAGACCACCTGGACAACAGGGCCGTCTGAAGCTGACGCATATGCGCCCTGGCCCATGGTACTACCTCTATTGTCGCTGCCGTGAGGCCCAGAACCCGAAGGTACATTTGAAGAGAGGCGATCCAAGAATCCGGCAGAAAAACACGACCCACTGCCGTATCGAACTGCACTCCCAAGTACTCCACTCTGCGATGGGATCAACTAACTTTTGACTACATTCACTACCCATCCGAGCGATTCCAGAAACGCGACCACCTGAGCTGTTGCCGCCACACTGTGAGCCCGAGACTTCGCCTGGATCAACCAGTCGATCAGATACGGATGCACCAGAATTCCCTGCCTCTGCAATGCCACTGCTACCACCACCATTATCTTGGAGATGGTGCGTGGAGCCGTTGCCAGACCAAAAGGCAGAGCACAGAACTGAAAGTGCCTCCCTAAAACAGCAAAATGAAGGAAACGCTGATGGGCCTCTCGAATCGGCACATGCAGATAAGTTTCCGTGACATCTAGTGACGTGAGAGATTCTCCATGACGAACAGCCACTAAGACCGAGTGCAGAGTCTCCATGCGGAAGGATGGCACCTTGAGCGCCCCATTGAACCTCTTGAGATCTAAAATGGGTCGAAACTGGTCCTCCTTTGGCACCACAAAGTAAATGGAGTAACAACCCATTCCCAGCTCGTGCTGAGGAACGAGTACCACAGCTCCCAACTGGATTAAGCGACCCAGAGTCTCTTGAATAGCCTTTAACTTGACTCGAGAGTGACAAGGAGAGGGAAGAAACAGATCCGGCAGTGGGTGCTCGAACTCGAGCGCATAACCATCGCGAACGACCTCCAGCACCCACTGATCTGAAGTAATTTGGGTCCACCCCTGATAAAACAGATGAAGTTGCGCCCCGACCTTCACCAGTGGCTGGACCTGCACACCTTCATAAGGATGACCCCCTCGAAAGGACTGCGTCCGCTGGAAAAACCGGCTTTTAGGAGGAGACACAAATCTGCCCGGCCTGTATCGCCTCGTATCCTTAAACCGACCTCTTGCCGAACCACCTCGACTAGCCGCCTTATGCCGTAACTCCGGCAACCGTGAGACCTTGGTATCCCCAAGACCACTCATCAGTTTATCCAAGTCCTCTCCAAACAACATTGAACCTTTGAAAGGTAGAGAAGACAACTTTACTTTAGAGGCCGCATCTGCCACCCAGCCCTAAGCCAAAGAGCCCTGCGAGCCTTCACCGCCAGAGCCATATTCTTAGCCGAAGCCCTTAGCAAATCATAAAGGGTGTCTGCCAAAAACGAAGACTCCATCTCCAATTTGGCCAGGTCCTGAACCAAACCAGTCCTATCTAACGCAGGCTCATCCAAGAGCTTCTCCGCCCAACGGAAACAAGCTCTGGCTACCAAGCCCCCACACACAGAGGCTTGCAAGGCCAAAGCCAACAAATCAAAGCTGCGCTTCAGAAAGGACTCTAGTTTCCTATCCTGAGGATCCCGTAAGGCTGTACCGCCATCCACCGGAATGTTTTCAGCAGGGCCAAATCTTCCAGAGGCAAGGGATACAGCCGCGCCATAGCCCTAGACACCTTATAAGCAGCCTCCGGCACAGACCATTCCTGAAAAACCATGTCCCTAATGTCTGAATTCATGGGAAAGGAACGGGAGGCTCTCCAAATCCCCTTAACCAAGGGATCTACCTGGGGTCCCTCCACAGAGGAAGTGGCTGCCGGAGCAAACTTCAAAGTAGAGATCACCTGATCAATGAGCTCTAACAACTCCTCCTTATGAAAAATGAATCTTCCCCAGTCCTTAGCCCATCCTGATCCTCAGACACATCTAAGAGATCCTCCTTTCCTGGGTCACTCCAATCGTCCGACCCAGGCAGAAAAAGTACCTCCATAAGCTCCGAAATATCCACCCGTGGGCACTTAACTCCCACTGAGCTAGCAGCCTCCGGGGAACAAACAGCCTGAGAGGGGACAGCTCTCCAGGCATTATACAGAGACCAAACAAACTCAGGGGGGAAGCCAGACCCCCCGACGCTGCTGAAGCCCCCAACACTTCCCGCAGTCTCCGCGACGGGCCCCCCTCGCTCCCGAGGCGGCAGATCCATCTCGTGATCCGCGGCTAAACTAGGCGTGCTTCCCGCCACACACGGGTCCCCCGGCGCCGGTACGGAATGTGCGGCCAAAAGAGCCACTCTTCCTGCCAAAAACGGCTCCGTCGAGGTCGACCCGGGACGCGCAGCCAAAATGGCCGTGTTTCCCACCAAAACCGGCCCCGCCATTGCCGGCCCGGAATGTGCGGTCAAATCGCCGCCCAACACCTCCGCCGACTCGGGGGAAAGAACAGGGGGCAAGAGCGCTGAGAACGTAGGCTCCCCACAAAATCTACATTGGCCACCATTCACTTCAACGCTGCGCTTCGCGCAAAACCGACACCTCACCGGCTTAAACATAATGGCTGCGAACACAATAAAAACAAACAGTTGCTTTGTGCTCTGACAGACTAATAGGTAAAACCGTCTAAGGCAAGAACGCCCTTGAAGACGTTTTATCTCTGGACTGCCACAAGAACGGCCAAAATAGCCGCCTTTTAAAAACGTTTATTTATTTATTTATTTTTAAACCTCGTTGCTGATGCCTAAACGCCTCAAGGGTACAGAATGAGATCTGTAGCCGAGGTCAAGCAGTCCTCCAGAGGAAGAGCATAGGGGGAGGGACCCGGCCACCCGGGTGTGACACCCCACAGGGAATAAGAAGCTCCTTAGGACTTACACCCTGTAATAGAGATCCAAGTGTGGGATCTCTAACATTTACAACCCAACCTAGAAACCCCAAATGGGCCTACCAGACTGAGTACACTGCACAGGCTACACACATCTACCCTCTGCTGAGACTGAGAAAATACTGGTTAGTAGAAGGTCTGCACAGGCTACTTGTATAAGAAGTTTTAGTGTTCTCAGTCTCCCTCTGCTGGTAGGACTGCATAACCCAAGCGTCTTGAACGGTCTGGAGGATTGCTGAGGAAAGTGTCTTTTCTTTGTGAAGCAACTCATATAAGCATGAGGGCAACCCTTTGGTTCTCTGAAAGGTGCTAACAGTACCTCAAAAGGTGTTGTCTCAGTCAATCTCTGAAGATTAAGAGGGAGACTACTACTATTTGGTACATTTTTTAAATACAAATGCTAACAAGAAAAGAAGAAAAAAAAGTCAGTAATACAGTATAATAAAAAAAACAACAACAGTTTTTTAAAATGTCACAAATCTGTAATAAGTGAGGAAAGGAAAGATCATTTTAAAATTCAAGAAAACAAAGAGGATAAACATCCAAATATCATGCCTAAACCTCCTTATTAGACCTAGATGGATACAACTGCATTTCCCCCAATATAATTTCTTCTACTGATTAGTATTAACTACCAGATGATGGAAATTCTAATCTTGTCACATTGCAATTAATTTTTCTAAGTACACAGGATCAAAGAAGATATAATGAACATTATTATAAGTTACCATTTATATGGAAATTTAAGAAAGTAGCTCCAAGATTAAGCAGACTAATTGTAAAAACGAAGTATACAGGATCAAAGAAGATATAATGAACATTATTATAAGTTACCATTTATATGGAAATTTAAGAAAGTAGCTCCAAGATTAAGCAGACTAATTGTAAAAACACTTTACAACAAACTTGTGTAGCACAAATCACATCAGAAAAAACCTGCATGCACTAACCACAAAAGGACAACTTTTCTAGAAGTATGTCTTCAGAATTAAGGATGCAATCTGATCAGATGAAAGAGACTAAGAGGGTAGTTCTAGTTTAAATATTATCTTGAGTGGACGCAAGAAACTTTGAAAGATCAAAAGAACATTTAGTATCTAGCACAACCTCATCCTAATTTTGCCCGAGTCTGACAACAAGAATATAGTAACAATTTTAAAAAGAAATAATATCTGCCCTAGTTAACAGTAAGACCTTCTTGAGATGGTATTTTAAGAAGATTTCTGCTGATAACAAGTGACAAACAGGAAAATCTAAAAACCTCAGATTTTTTTGATCTGATTCTCTAGTGTCTCCAAGTTATGATGGAAGATAAAGCGAATGCTACATACCTGTAGAAGGTATTCTCCAAGGACAGCAGGCTGATTGTTCTCACTGATGGGTGACGTCCACGGTAGCCCCTCCAATCGGAAACTTCACTAGCAAAAGCCTTTGCTAGTCCTCGCGCGTCCATGCGCACCGCGCATGCGCGGCCGTCTTCCCGCCCGAACCGGCTCGTGTTCGTCAGTCCCGTATGTAGCAAGACAAAGACAAGGGAAGACACAACTCCAAAGGGGAGGCGGGCGGGTTTGTGAGAACAATCAGCCTGCTGTCCTCGGAGAATACCTTCTACAGGTATGTAGCATTCGCTTTCTCCGAGGACAAGCAGGCTGCTTGTTCTCACTGATGGGGTATCCCTAGCCCCCAGGCTCACTCAAAACAACAACCATGGTCAATTGGGCCTCGCAACGGCGAGGACATAACTGAGATTGACCTGAAAAATTTACCAACTAACTGAGAGTGCAGCCTGGAACAGAACAAACAGGGCCCTCGGGGGGGTGGAGTTGGATCCTAAAGCCCAAACAGGTTCTGAAGAACTGACTGCCCGAACAGACTGTCGCGTCGGGTATCCTGCTGCAGGCAGTAATGAGATGTGAATGTGTGGACAGATGACCACGTCGCAGCTTTGCAAATTTCTTCAATGGTGGCTGACTTCAAGTGGGCTACCGACGCTGCCATGGCTCTAACATTATGAGCCGTGACATGACCCTCAAGAGCCAGCCCAGCCTGGGCGTAAGTGAAGGAAATGCAATCTGCTAGCCAATTGGATATGGTGCGTTTCCCCACAGCCACTCCCCTCCTATTGGGATCAAAAGAAACAAACAATTGGGCGGACTGTCTGTTGGGCTGTGTCCGCTCCAAGTAGAAGGCCAATGCTCTCTTGCAGTCCAATGTGTGCAGCTGACGTTCAGCAGGGCAGGAATGAGGACAGGGAAAGAATGTTGGCAAGACAATTGACTGGTTCAGATGGAACTCCGACACAACCTTCGGCAAGAACTTAGGGTGAGTGCGGAGGACTACTCTGTTATGATGAAATTTGGTGTAAGGGGCCTGGGCTACCAGGGCCTGAAGCTCACTGACTCTACGAGCTGAAGTAACTGCCACCAAGAAAATGACCTTCCAGGTCAAGTACTTCAGATGGCAGGAATTCAGTGGCTCAAAAGGAGGTTTCATCAGCTGGGTGAGAACGACATTGAGATCCCATGACACTAGGAGGCTTGACAGGGGGCTTTGACAAAAGCAAACCTCTCATGAAGCGAACAACTAAAGGCTGTCCTGAGATCGGCTTACCTTCCACACGGTAATGGTATGCACTGATTGCACTAAGGTGAACCCTTACAGAGTTGGTCTTGAGACCAGACTCAGACAAGTACAGAAGGTATTCAAGCAGGGTCTGTGTAGGACAAGAGCGAGGATCTAGGGCCTTGCTGTCACACCAGACGGCAAACCTCCTCCACAGAAAGAAGTAACTCCTCTTAGTGGAATCTTTCCTGGAAGCAAGCAAGATACGGGAGACACCCTCTGACAGACCCAAAGAGGCAAAGTCTACGCTCTCAACATCCAGGCCGTGAGAGCCAGGGACCGGAGGTTGGGATGCAGAAGCGCCCCTTCGTCCTGTTTGATGAGGGTCGGAAAACACTCCAATCTCCACGGTTCTTCGGAGGACAACTCCAGAAGAAGAGGGAACCAGATCTGACGCGGCCAAAAAGGAGCAATCAGAATCATGGTGCCTCGGTCTTGCTTGAGTTTCAACAAAGTCTTCCCCACCAGAGGTATGGGAGGATAAGCATACAGCAGACCCTCCCCCCAATCCAGGAGGAAGGCATCCGATGCCAGTCTGCCATGGGCCTGAAGCCTGGAACAGAACTGAGGGACTTTGTGGTTGGCTCGAGATGCGAAGAGATCTACCAAGGGGGTGCCCCACACCTGGAAGATCTGTCGCACTACACGGGAATTGAGCGACCACTCGTGAGGTTGCATAATCCTGCTCAACCTGTCGGCCAGACTGTTGTTTACGCCTGCCAGATATGTGGCTTGGAGCACCATGCCGTGACGGCGAGCCCAGAGCCACATGCTGACGGCTTCCTGACACAGGGGGCGAGATCCGGTGCCCCCCTGCTTGTTGACGTAGTACATGGCAACCTGGTTGTCTGTCTAAATTTGGATAATTTGGTGGGACAGCCGATCTCTGAAAGCCTTCAGAGCGTTCCAGATCGCTCGTAACTCCAGAAGATTGATCTGCAGATCGCGTTCCTGGAGGGACCAGCTTCCTTGGGTGTGAAGCCCATCGACATGAGCTCCCCATCCCAGGAGAGACGCATCCGTTGTCAGCACTTTTTGTGGCTGAGGAATTTGGAAAGGACGTCCCAGAGTCAGATTGGACCAAATCGTCCACCAATACAGGGATTTGAGAAAACTCGTGGACAGGTGGATCACGTCTTCTAGATCCCCAGCAGCCTGAAACCACTGGGAAGCTAGGGTCCATTGAGCAGATCTCATGTGAAGGCGGGCCATGGGAGTCACATGAACTGTGGAGGCCATGTGGCCCAGCAATCTCAACATCTGCCGAGCTGTGATCTGCTGGGACGCTCGCACCCGCGAGACGAGGGACAACAAGTTGTTGGCTCTCGTCTCTGGGAGATAGGTGCGAGCCGTCCGAGAATCCAGCAGAGCTCCTATGAATTCGAGTTTCTGCACTGGGAGAAGATGGGACTTTGGATAATTTATCACAAACCCCAGTAGCTCCAGGAGGCGAATAGTCATCTGCATGGACTGCAGGGCTCCTGCCTCGGATGTGTTCTTCACCAGCCAATCGTCGAGATATGGGAACACGTGCACCCCCAGCCTGCGAAGTGCCGCTGTTACTACAGCCAAGCACTTTGTGAACACCCTGGGCGCAGAGGCGAGCCCAAAGGGTAGCACACAGTACTGGAAGTGACGTGTGCCCAGCTGAAATCGCAGATACTGTCTGTGAGCTGGCAGTATCGGGATGTGTGTGTAGGCATCCTTCAAGTCCAGAGAGCATAGCCAATCGTTTTCCTGAATCATGGGAAGAAGGGTGCCCAGGGAAAGCATCCTGAACTTTTCTTTGACGAGATATTCGTTCAGGGCCCTTAGGTCTAGGATGGGACGCATCCCCCCTGTTTTCTTTTCCACAAGGAAGTACCTGGAATAGAATCCCAGCCCTTCTTGCCCGGATGGCACGGGCTCGACCGCATTGGCGCTGAGAAGGGCGGAGAGTTCCTCTGCAAGTACCTGCTTGTGCTGGAAGCTGTAAGACTGAGCTCCCGGTGGACAATTTGGAGGTTTTGAGGCCAAATTGAGGGTGTATCCTTGCCGGACTATTTGGAGAACCCACTGATCGGAGGTTATGAGCTGAATTTTGGCCACGAGCATAGAGGAATGGTAGGCCTTCCTCCCAAAGGAGTCTAAGGTTCTAGAGTCTTTGCCCGGGGGCGCCGAAGCATGCTCTCTAGAACTCTTAGCCTTCTTTAGGGCCAGATCCACAACTCCAGAGTCATGAGGCAACTGAGTGCGCATCAGCTCTGGGTCCCCATGGATCCGGTACTGGGACTCGATCTTCTTGGGAATGTGGGGATTAGTTAGAGGCTTGGTCCAGTTCGCCAGCAATGTCTTTTGTAGGACATGGTGCATGGGTACAGTGGACGCTTCCTTAGGTGGAGAAGGATAGTCCAGGAGCTCAAACATTTCAGCCCTGGGCTCGTCCTCCACAACCACCGGGAAGGGGATGGCCGTAGACATCTCCCGGACAAAGGAAGCAAAAGACAGACTCTCAGGAGGAGAAAGCTGTCTCTCAAGAGAGGGAGTGGGATCGGAAGGAAGACCTTCAGACTCCTCGTCAGAGAAATATCTGGGGTCTTCTTCCTCTTCCCACGAGGCCTCACCCTCGGTGTCAGACACAAGTTCACGGACCTGTGTCTGCAACCTCGCCCGACTCGACTCTGTGGAGCCACGTCCACGATGGGGGCGTCGAGAGGTAGACTCCCTCGCCCGCATCGGCGAAGCTCCCTCCGCTGACGTAGTCGGGGAGCCTTCCTGGGAGGCGGCGGCAGCCGGTACCGCACGCAGCACCGACGCCGGAGACCTCACCTCGGGCGATGGGCCAGCCGGCGCCACGCTCGACGGTACCGGTGGCGCAAGCACCGCCGGTACCGGAGGGTTAGGGCGCAACAGCTCTCCCAGAATCTCTGGGAGAACGGCCCGGAGGCTCTCGTTCAGAGCGGCTGCAGAGAAAGGCATGGAGGTCGATGCAGGCGTCGACGTCAGAACCTGTTCCGGGCTGTCCAGAGTGGAGCGCATCGACACCTCCTGAACAGAGGGTGAGTGGTCCTCTCGGTGCCGATGCCTGCTGGGTGCCGACTCCCTCGGCGACCCAGAGCTCTCGGTGCCGACACGGGAAGGGGACCGATGACGATGCTTCTTCGACTTCTTGGAACGAAGCATGTCACCGGAGCTTCTCGGCACCGACGAGGAGGACGTAGAATCCAGTCGTCGCTTCCTTGGGGCCGAGGCCGAAGGAGGTCGGTCTCGGGGGGGCTGTACCGCAGGAGCCCTCATGGTAGGGGGAGACCCACCCGAAGGCTCACCGCCACCAGCAGGGGAATGGACAGCCCTCACCTGCACTCCAGACGAAGCACCACCGTCCGACGACATCAGCCGATGAGGTCCCGGTACCACCGACGTCGATGCAGCTGTCCGATGTCTCAGCGCCGATGCAGAGGGCCGATGCCTCGATGCACTGGCGGCCGAGGATGAAGCTCTGGACGCTGAAGACGTCGATGCACTCAATACCCCCGGTGCCGACGAAGAGCCCGAGAACAAAACGTTCCACTGGGCCAATCTCGCTACCTGAGTCCGCTTTTGCAAAAGGGAACACAGACTACAGGCCTGCGGGCGGTGCCCAGCCCCCAAGCACTGAAGACACAACGCGTGCCTGTCAGTGAGCGAGATGACCCGGGCGCACTGGGTGCACTTCTTGAAGCCGCTGGGAGACTTCGATGTCATGGGCGGAAAAATCACGCCGGCGAGATCAAAAGTCGAAATGGCGGAAAAGGCACCGAAAAAAACAAGGGGAAGAAAACTTCGACCCGAGGCCTAAAAGCGGCCTACCCCGACGACGAAAGAAAACTTACCGGGGCGAAAAAGCTGAAAATAGCGGAGGGAAAAAAGACCACAGGGTCTTTTTTCACACAGAATGGGGTTTTTTTTTTTTTTGAACAACACGACGAACGCACGAGGTCGACTTTGCGGGGCTCGACACGGCGAAAACACGACCGTACCGAGCGCGGACAAAAGAAGACTGACGAACACGAGCCGGTTCGGGCGGGAAGACGGCCGCGCATGCGCATGGACGCGCGAGGACTAGCAAAGGCTTTTGCTAGTGAAGTTTCCGATTGGAGGGGCTGCCGTGGACGTCACCCATCAGTGAGAACAAGCAGCCTGCTTGTCCTCGGAGAAGACTATATTTAATCGCAGACATACTTATTTATTTATTTATGGTTCATTTATATCCCACAGTTTCCCACTCATGCAGGCACAATGTGGCTTACATTAGTTAGAAAAATTTTTTAGAAAAGTTTACAGTGTAAGAGAATAGTGCAGGGAAGACAAAGAGTAGGCAGAGGGAGAAGCTACTAACAATTGGAAACTAAGTAGGGAGGGGATCATGAAGGGCATATCAATCAGCAGAGTAGTTGAGGGAGTAAGCTTTAGCAAATAAATAGGTCTTTAGCAGCTTCTTGAAGAAAATGTGGTCCTCCTGCTTTTTGAGGTGATGCGGAAGAGCATTCCAAAATTTAGGGCACCAGTAGCGGAAGGAGGAGGAAAAAATCTTCTTATACTTGACACCCTTGCAGCTTGGGAAGTGTAGATGGAGGTAAGATCGTGATGCAGGTGTGGCATTCCTGGGCGGAAGGTCAATCAAGGGGAGCATATAGACTGGAGCAAGCCCGTAGATGATTTTGTGGGTTAAGGAGCAGAGCTTAAACATAATATGCTCCTGTACAGGTAGCCAATGGAGCCTGAAGTGCAATGGCTCAGCATGTGCAAAACAGTGACCACCCAGAATCAGTCTCGCGGCAGTGTTCTGGACTGTTTGGAACTTTTTCAGTAGGGAGACCTTGCAACCCGCATAAATTCCGCTGCAGTAATCTAGGTGGGAGAGGACTAGCCAATGCACAAGCGTGCGGAACAAATCTCTGGTTATGAAGTATCTTATGCGTCGGAGCCTGCACATGGCATGAAACATTCTTTTGCAGACCAGATGCACATGGTTGTCCAACTGGAGGTGCATGTCCAGGTGCACTCCTAAAAGCCGAAGACTGTTGGCGACTGGAAGAGTGTGGTCCTTCACTGCAAGTGTTGCGTCAATTATTTGGGTGTGAGTGGACGAGAGTAAGAGACACTGAGTTTTATCCTGGTTTAATTTAAAGCGAAACACCTGGGACCATTGCTCAATAGTGGAGAGTAGAGTGGAGAGTAGCGATTTCTGCAACGGTGGAATGAAAGGGGGATATAGATGGTAATATCATCAGCATAAATGAAAGGGTTGAGGTCTAATTTAGATAGTGCAGAGGCTAAAGGCATCAACATAACATGGAATAAGGTTGGTGAGAGGGGTAAGCCCTGTGGAACCCCACAAGAGGCAATCCACGGAGGAGAAGTTGCGGACTCCACAGAGACCTGGTAGAATCTAGTGGTCAGGAAGCCCTCAAACCAGCGTAAAACAGACCCTCCTATGCCAAAGGAGTCTAATAGATGTAATAGTATGTTATGGTCCACCATGTCGAAGGCGCTTGACATGTCAAATTGAAGCAATAGTATCTTTCGACCGATGGATAGCTCTCGTTTAAAGTTTGATAATAGGGTGACAAGAACAGTCTCTGTGCTATATTGAGCCCGGAAACCTGACTGTGAGTGGTGAAGAATATCGAAATCAGCCAGAAAATCATTGAGCTGAGCGTTGACCATACTCTCCATCAACTTGGTAACCAATGGTATCGATGCCACTGGGCGATAATTAGAGAACATCTGGTTTAATCTTTAGGTTCTTCGGAATGGGAGTGAGAAGAATGTTTCCATGGTCAGACGGGAAAAAACCAGAGCATAACATGAAGTTCAAGTAGCTAGTCAGGTCTTCAACAAAACACGTTGGGACGACTTTTAGAAGATGGGTCGGGCAAACATCCAATCTACAGTGCTTGTTGGAGAGCTTCAGTAAAGCAGTGGATACGTCTTTAAGTGAAAGGCAACTGAAGCTGGTCCAAATGCGATCGACCGGGCAGAAATCCGTAGGTGAGGCCAAGGAAACCAAGAAGTCATCCATGTCTGAAAGACGACTTACAGTTGATGACCGTAGGGATAAGATTTTCTCTTTAAAGTAAGTGGCCAATTGGGTGGCAGATGGAAGACACTGGAGGCTTCTAGCTTTCGGGTATCGAGGAAGGAGTTAAGTAACTGATACACCCTTTTTATGTCCCGGCCAGCAGACTGTAATTTAGATGAAAAATAAATACGCTTAGCTTGCTGGATGGCGTACTTGTACTTGCGGTGACAGATTTTCCAAGCCCCCAGGGCAAGATCAGTTTTCCGTTTCCGCCAAGCCCTTTCAAGTCTTCTTGTCTCTGATTTTAAGACTCTAAGGTCAGTGGAGAACCAGGGCGTTGAGCTGCCAATATAGGAGGTTTTGAGATGTAGAGGCGCAATGGAATCTAGCAGTCGTGCATTTACTATCCCAGGCAGAGAGGTAGTTAGGCAAGGTAGGTTGCAACTCCCTGCCATTACTATAAAAAGACTGCCAGAATAGACAGGGGTCAATGGCGCCTCTAGTGTAATACTGGTGAATTCTGTGAGGCTGGGAGAGATCTGAGGTTTGCCAACGCATGGTGAACTTCAATTTGTAGTGGACGGACCAGGTAGTTTCAAATCCATCCATCCAGCTGCCCGTAGAGGTTTGATACTCGACCTGAGTCATACGCTGTGCAAAACTAGACCGTCTAGTTAATTTGTCAGCATCACCTCCATCCCTCACCTCACCATCCCTCTTGTCCCCCTCCTCCTTCCTAGCTCTCAACCTTTGGCACTTCCTTCCTGCCATTAACCCATCCCCTTTCCTCCTAAGTACACCCCGTCTTCGTCGCCTTCGTCGCCCGACCTCCCCCACCCTCCTCCGCACTCTCTTGCTCCTCCTCCTGCTATCCGTGGGAGACATTAACCCTAATCCAGGTCCCCCTCACTTGTCCCCATCCTATCCCTGCGAACGATCCCAGGATGTCTCCAATCTCGTCTCTATTCCCCTCCTTCCCCCCTCCTCCCTCCCCTTCTCATGCGCCTTGTGGAATGCCCACTCAGTCTGCAACAAACTGCCTCTCACCCACGATCTCTTTATCTCTCGCTCCCTTCAACTGCTCGCCCTAACCGAAACCTGGATCTCCCCGGAAGACTCTGCCTCAGTTGCAGCCCTCTGCCATGGAGGCTCTCTCTTCTCCCACACGCCCCGCCCAGTTGGCCGCGGCGGAGGCGTTGGGCTACTACTCTCACCCTCCTGTAGTTTCCAACCCCTCCACCTTCCGCAGTCTCACTGCTTCTCATCCTTTGAAGCCCATTCCATCCGGCTATTCTACCCGCTACCACTCAGAGTGGCAGTCATTTACCGCACCCCTGATAAATCCTTCCCTTCCTTCCTTACCGACTTTGATGCTTGGCTCTGTCTTTCTTGACCCCTCATTCTCGGAGACTTTAACGTACATGCTGATGACCTATCCGACCCCCATGCTTCTAAGTTCCTCACCCTAACATCCTCCTTCAACCTCCAGCTGTGCTCCACCACCCCTACTCACCGCGACGGCCATTGTCTTGACCTCGTCCTCTCCTCCTCCGGCTCACCCTCCAATTTCCACATCTCAGCTCTTCCTCTCTCCGACCATCACCTGATCACATTCACACTTCTTCACCCCCCCCCCCCTCCACCCCGTCCAACTTTAACCACCACCTCCAGGAACCTCCAGGCTATTGACCCCTCCACCTTATCATCTACTATCTCTAATCTCCTCCCCTCCATCACGTCCTCCGCATCTGTCGACAAAGCGGTCTCCGCTTACAATACCACTCTCTCCTCTGCTTTGGACACCCTCGCGCCATCCATCTCCCGTCCCACAAAACGCACCAATCCCCAGCCCTGGCTGACTCCTTGCATCCGTTACCTTCGCTCCTGCACCCGATCCGCTGAGCGCCTCTGGAGGAAATCTCGTACCCTTTCAGACTTCCTCCACTACAAATTCATGCTATCCTCCCTCCACTCCTCCCTATTCCGTGCAAAACAGGACTACTACACCCAATTGACCAATTCTCTCAGCTCCAACCCTCGTCGTCTCTTCACCACCCTTAACTCCCTCCTAAAAGTGCCCCCCGCTCCTACTCCCCCTTCTCCCTCTCCTCAATCACTGGCCGACTATTTCCGCAACAAAGTGCATAAGATCAACCTTGAGTTCACGACCAAGCCACCACCACCTCCTCACCCTTTAACCCTCTCCCTCAACCAACCTACCCAGGTCTCTTTCTCCTCTTTTCCTGAGATCACCGAGGATGAAACTTCCCGCCTTCTTTCCTCTTCGAAATGCACCACCTGTTCCTCTGATCCCATCCCCACCAACCTACTCAACACCATCTCCCATACTGTCACCCCCGCCATCTGTCGCATCCTCAACCTCTCTCTCTCCATTGCAACTGTCCCTGACACCTTCAAGCACGCCGTTGTCACACCTCTCCTCAAAAAACCTTCACTTGACCCTACCTGCCCCTCCAACTACCGCCCCATCTCTCTTTTACCCTTCCTTTCCAAATTACTTGAGCGTGCCGTTCATAGCCGCTGCCTTGATTTTCTCTCCTCTCATGCCATCCTCGATCCACTTCAATCCGGTTTTCGCCCCCTGCACTCGACTGAAACGGCACTCTCTAAAGTTTGCAATGACCTGCTCCTGGCCAAATCCAGAGGTCACTACTCCATCCTCATCCTCCTCGATCTTTCCGCCGCGTTTGACACTGTCAATCATGATTTACTTCTTGCCACGCTGTCCTCTTTTGGGTTCCAAGGCCCTGTCCTCTCCTGGTTCTCCTCTTATCTCTCCCACCGCACCTTCAGGGTACACTCCCATGGATCTTCCTCCACTCCCATCCCACTATCCGTTGGAGTTCCCCAGGGATCTGTCCTTGGACCCCTTCTCTTCTCAATCTACACCTCTTCCCTGGGCTCGCTGATCTCGTCTCATGGTTTTCAATATCATCTTTATGCTGATGACACCCAGCTATACCTCTCCACACCTGACATCACCGCGGAGACCCAGGCCAAGGTATCGGCCTGTTTATCCGACATTGCGGCATGGATGTCCAACCGCCACCTGAAGCTGAACATGTCCAAGACCGAGCTCCTCGTCTTTCCTCCTAAACCCACCTCTCCTCTTCCTCCACTCTCTATCTCTGTTGATAACACCCTCATCCTCTCCGTCCCATCTGCCCGCAACCTCGGAGTCATCTTCGACTCCTCCCTCTCCTTCTCTGCGCATATCCAACAGACTGCCAAGACCTGTCGCTTCTTCCTCTTCAACATCAGCAAAATTCGCCCTTTCCTCTCTGAGCATACCACCAGAACACTCGTCCACGCTCTCATTACCTCTCGCCTTGATTACTGCAACTTACTCCTCACCGGCCTCCCACTCGGCCACCTATCCCCCCTTCAATCCGTTCAGCATGCTGCTGCACGTCTTATATTCCGCCAAAACCGATATACTCGTATCACCCCTCTCCTCAAATCACTTCATTGGCTTCTGATCAGATATCGCATACAATTCAAGCTCCTCCTCCTTACCTACAAATGCACTCAGTCTGCGGCTCCTCACTACCTCTCCACTCTCATCTCCCCCTATGTTCCCGCCCGCAACCTCCGCTCACAGGACAAAGCCCTTCTCTCTCAGTACCCTTCTCCACTACTGCCAACTCCAGGCTCCGCTCATTCTGCCTTGCCTCACCCTATGCCTGGAACAATCTTCCCTCACCCATACGCCATGCCCCCTCCCTACCCCTACCCATCTTCAAATCTCTGCTTAAAACTCACCATGTCAATGCTGCCTTCGGCGCCTAACCGCTCTAGAAATATGAAATGGCCCAATCTATCCACCCTATCAGATTAACTGCTCACTCGTCCTCCAATCTATCCACCCTATCAGATTATCTGTTCACTCGTCCTCTAGATTGTTCACTTGTCTTTAGATTGTTCTCTTGTCTTTTAGATTGTAAGCTCTTTGAGCAGGGACTGTCCTTCTATGTTTAAATTGTACAGCGCTGCGTAACCCTAGTAGCGCTTTAGAAATGCTAGTTAGTAGTAGTAGTAGTAGCAGTCTTTATACAAAATTCAGCTAATTGACTGAGAGAAGTTTTTAATATGGTTTCTGTCCTTGTCACAACTGACCATACCTCTTGCAGTACTCCTGAAGAGAAATTAGTTGTCATCCACAAGTACCAGATCCTTAACCTGAGCCACAGGACTAGAGACTGAAATGAGTACACACCAGCAGCAGTACTGTAAGCTAGCAGTTCCCAATGAGTGGGATCTCACTCTAGGGCTCATCAAGGAGATCATAGGGAGAAGAAAGAATTGTCTTCGGCCTCAGGGGGAAGCTTTCATCCAGTCTCTGAAACACCACATATGCTTGTCCACAAGGCCTGATACATCCATAGAAGCCGGAAGCTCTTGATTTTACTTTTACACTTTGCCACAAAGAAGGAAAAAATAAAATAAAACACCTCAAAACAAGACTTATTGCGAGGAGGTTAGAATCTGTTGTGCCGTGCTCTGTCATGGCACCAAAGGGGCAAGGCATGTCTCTTTGGGCATGCGTTTGTGACCATGTGCCACAGGAAGGGCTTTCCTCTATTGTGACAGCCATTACCTTCTGATGATAGCCAAATTTCTACTTGGGGTTCACCTCACAAGGTAGGTAATATAAGAACATAAATCACCATACTGGGTCAGACCAATGGTCCATCTAGCCCAGTATCCTGCTTACAACAGTGGTCCCTCTGTACACACAGGTGCACTTTGCCAGCTCCCCCAGTCTCCCTTATTAAACCCATATTTCTCCTTTACTTTCTCAAATCCTACATGCCTATCTGCTTCCTTAATTAATTGTCCCAAACAATTTTAGCTTTTCCATTCCTACTCTAAATATGTTCAATATATTTGTTCAGGTGGAAAGTCTCTTATGACAAACTGGAAGGAATCTAGTAAACCATTTTCACCCAAATAGATACCCTTTAATTTTCGCCCACATTTTTAGAGTGAATCTAAGGAATGGGTTGTCCTGCTCTAAAGTAATCCTATGTAAGCAGGTCAATCACAGTAGCCCACCCAATAGCACCTCCCCTGTGTATCTTGTTCTATCTTCACCCACCGTTTGCATGTCCTTACTCTTCATTCCAAGAGTCTATATTTCGGCAGCTTCAAAGTAGGAATGAGAGCAAGGAACTCCCAGCCCTCTTTTATCCCTAGATAAACACACCATCCTTAGTGGCCCTTTGTTCCATATGAATTCAAAGACCTTCTTTTGCAGGTTCTTCAAAGCTTTATCAGACACCTCTATTTGAAAGAATGTGAATAAAAAGAGGACCCTGGGTAGGATATTCATCTTCACAATCACAATCCATTCCAGCCATGACACGTTCTTATTCCAAATCTCAGCAGACAGCTTTTAAATGTGGTGCATGATGGATCATCTGATATCTGCACTCCAAGGTATTTAATAGATTCCCTGGCCTACTTAAATGGGAACAATGCCCTCACAGATGTCTCTAAATTAACATTAAGGGCCTCTGATTTACTCATATTGATCTTGTAACCAGATACTCTGCTGTAGCTCTCTCTCATACAATATGATCAGCAGAGCTGTAATAAGCTGACTAATTGTAAATATCACATACATCATCTGCAAACAATGCTATTTTGAAATCTTTAGATCCCACTCTTATGCCTTAAATATCTTCCTGTCTATGAATATTTTCCATTACAGACTCTATCTAGGGCAAACAAGAGTGATGACGGAGGCAGCACTACCTTGAACCTTTCTCAAGTTCAAATGTCTCTGAATATCTGCCATTAACGCTTATTCAAGCTTTAAGATTTGTATAAAGCATCTCATCCAGCTGATGACGTTAGCACCTAGCCTCACTTTTAATAACACCTGAAACATAAAACCCAATTCCACCTGATCAAACACCTCTTCAGCATTGACTGTCAAGAGCACAGAGACAATCCTATTGGCTTTAATTCTCCAAATAAGGTTAACTATTCTATGAATGTTATCACGTCTGCTTTCCTGGAATAAATCCAGATTGATCTTCACTTACTAGCTTAGATATAAATACTCGCAGCCTATTCACCAATATCTTTGCTAACAATTTGGCATCTAAATTGATCAGCAAGACTGGCATATAGGACATGCATACACTAGGCTTTGGGACAAGAGTGATTCCTGCTGTTTTCATTAATTTTTCCACCGCATCCCCAAATATTATTGTATTAAATGTTTGTGTCATTGGAGCAACCGTCCCTTTGAATTTTTAAATAAAATTTAGCTGTTAGTCCATCAAGCCCTGAGACTTCCCTCTATATGGCTATTAATGCCTTTGACTACTTCTTGCTCAGAAATGTCCCTATCAAGTATAAATGTTTCTTTTCTCACTAAGCTTTGGCATTTGACGCCTCGTATTTCTAACACTACAGCCCACCAGTGAAAACAAGATCACACTGCATCTAGAAGCTGGACACAATCTTCCCCTTGAAGGCAGCCCTGCCTGTAGCTTCCAGCTTCAGATAGGCTGCATCAGTCCTCAGTCATTAGGGTCCATGCTCAGGGAAGTTGCAGACAATCCTCACTACTGGCCTCCCAAGCACTTATGCACTACTTGAATGTTCTTACTGTCCCTTCCAGTACAGAAACACAGGTGATGCTGGTTTAATCAGGCAGCCATTTGCACTTCCCAACTATGCTGCCACAGACCTTATTCCATCTGTGATCTCAGTACTACATGAGATATTTTTACCAACATGTCCTGACGCTTTGTCCTAAGCTACTCACCAGCCCAACGGGCATGCCCAGAGCGATGCGCAAGTCATCTGATAGATCCCCAGGTTTCTTCTCTTTCAGCCGCGTCTCAAATTCTTTACCCTATGGGATTGGAGTGATGAACCAAATGTCAAAGGGTATTTAACCGCTGGAGGCTATTGCATCCCCCCCCCCCCCCCCCAAAAAAAAAAAACATGTATTCTTCAGGCATCTAAGTTAAGGACAGGGACTTAAAGGAGAAACAAACATTACCTCCTGCTCTCCCAACAGTTTAGGGATCTGGAGAAGCTGGGAGTTCAGCACTGACAGTTTGGAATTGGAGTGAACTGATAACCTAGAAGTGTATCCTAAGATCTCAGCAAATGAACACCTTATTTCACAGTACAGGGATGAAGCAGAGAAGCAATCTCAGGCTCACCTCATAGTACAGGTCTCCATGGATGGTCAGTTTGGGCTTTGTCTGCCACTTGAAGAAAGCATCATGCAATTTCTGATAATCTATATCAATCTTGCCCATCTTAGGCCGCACCTTCTCTCGCATTTTTGATTTCATGGTTTTTTGCTCTTCCTGGAAGATAGAAGAAATGAGTCAAAGGATACCAAAATCCACACTCCCCTCCTTTCCAGAGCCACCAAGGCGTGTGACCCTCCTTCCCATCTCCCTCCCTGAGTCAGCAATGTTCTACCTTCTCTTGCAGTGCTTCTCTCATCTCTTGGATGCCTGTCCTCTTGATGAACTCGGGCAGCTCGAATGGTGGCTTCTCAATACCTCGTTTGCCCTGCAGGTACTTCCTCTTGAAGCACCAGTGCCGGGGCACAGGTACAGAGTTCCTGGTAGCCTTCAGGTGAACCAGCAGTTTTGGGTCCTGTGCAGTGACATCGTGCATCTCTACTACATCCGGCCGGGCCACGAGCTAAACATGGAAAAGAACAGCAAAGGATAAGTGTTCCCCCACAGTTATGGTTCTAAGCAAGGATTTGTTGAGTATTAGGTTAACAGCTCACCTGCTTCAGCTCAGCCACAGTGAAACGGTTCATTCTTCGAAGCTTCTTCTTGGACAACTTGGGGACATCTGGTTTCTTTTCCTATAAGCAAACAGACATAAAATTTCACAAACCCCCCCTATATCTCACATCCCCCACCCCCATTGAGAAATGGCCATAAACCTCAATACTTCTTGCCAAGACTACTACTACTACTTCTCATTTCTAAAGCGCTACTAGACATACACAGCGCTGTACACTTGAACATGAAGAGACAGTCCCTGCTCGACAGAGCTTACAATCTAACATTTCACCAAACATTTCACTGCTCCCCTAAACCCCAACTATCATCTACATACCACAGATCCCTCCTTCATCCCCTTTCTGCTAAGAAAAGACAAACCTGAGTGCGCCCACACAACCACCACCCATATTCCGTAAGTTCTTGCTGACACCAAACAATAAACTCCAGTTTCTTTAACATCCTAACCACTGCTATCCTATGAAGAATCCCCTCCCCCCCAGATCCTCACACTTCACTCATATTCTATTCTGCTGAGGAAAGTCAGCCCTAGCTCTCTAACAATCAGTTTGCCCACAGGTAACTACAGAATAATTCCTTTCCATTAGAGAAGTTTTCTAAAGTGTGCTGTTGGGCCTTCTGTTTCTGAAGCAAACAGTGGAGTTGACAAAAAAGTAAAATGAACTCTTCAATATCTCTTGTGTCTTTATTATGAATCTTCACTTGATGCAATATGGGCTGTGTTTCGGCTATAGGGCCTGTATCAGGAGTCTACACAGGAGTGTGTGTGAATATGAAGTTCAATCAATCACTGTCATGCTTAATAGCAAGAAAATCAGACTCAACACACGGTCTGAACTGTAGATAAACAAACAATTTCACAGAATCATAATACACAATCCCATCGAAGCGACTCTTCACACAGACTTCTGGTGCAGGCCCTATAGCCAAAACACGGTCTGTGTCGAGTGAAGATTCATAATTAGAAACACAAGATATACTGAAGAATCCGTTCGGCTTTTTTGTCAACTCCACTTTTGTTTGCTTTGTGACTTTTGAGAAGTGCTGTTCTGTGATTTTTTTTTCTTTTGTTTCTTTCTTTCCTTCTGTTTCTGAAACATACTGCATCCAGACAGACCACAGATGCCCCATGAACCCATCATACCTCACGCTCATCACTATCATAGTCGTCACTGTCCATCTGTTCTTCCTCCAGTCGCTTCTTTGGGGCAGCCGAGCTCAACACTTTGTCTGTTTTCTCTGGTTCTTTCTCCTTCTCCTTCTTCACATCATCTGTCAGCTGCATGGTCAGAAAAGGGAAAGAATGTTGAGTAGTACTGATGCCAACATCTTGGGGACTAACTCTCCTGCTGTCTTCCACAGTGTCTGGCAATGATAAGGTATGGTACCCAGCTGGGTTACCTGCTGTTCAGCATCATACACACCTTGAAGGCATCAAAAATACGCTTGAAGAAGATAAAGCTGGGCTCATAGATTTCAGGTTCCTCTGTCACGTATTCAATCTCCACCTCTGGGGTCTCCCTCACTTCCTCACGTGCACTCTTGAAATTTTTCACCACTTTCTCAGTTGTCCCTTTCTTCTTCTTCTTCCTGTTCCGCCGCCGCCGATTTCTCTGCGATAATGGAAACAGCCAGTGCTTTAGAAGCTAAGGCGTCTAGTGTTAAGTTGGCAAACCACACCTATTTGAAGCTTATTTCATAAATAAAAAGTAAAACACACCTTCATTTAAGGTACGATCACATACATCAGCTCTACAGCTGCTGTAAATGACTGAGTCTACATTTAGCAAGGGTGTGCATAAATTATAGCACTTTATAATCCACCTGTTTATTGCTCGCACCACCCATGATCTGCGCAAGCTCTGCCCAAGTGTCCGCCCACAGTGAAAGTATATACCATGCAAATTATGCACAGCAATATTTTATAAAAGGTCAGTTATGGCTGCCGTGACCTCTTGTTGTACTTCAGTAGTACCACAAGGCTGCCATGAGAAATCGTGGCAGGTGTTTTGGAAAGTCAGCTGTTAGGGGTAGGAGCGAGTGGGCTGCGTTCCTGCTCCCACTGCCCACTGTTGAAGCACCAGTGATAGCAGGTAAGACAGTGGGGGAGGGGGTTGCCCTATCCCGTATGTTAGAGGGGTGGGAAATGGTTTTGCATGGTTGGGGGGGGGGGGGGGGGGGGTGAGAATCAGAGTCCTGAGACCAGATGGCCTCTACTATTTTTTTTTATTATTATTATGATACAGGTCTCAGCCAATATTCAGCTGGGCCTGCATAAGTGTCTTACGCGGGACTGGCTGAATGAATACTGGCCGTGACTTGCATAAACATGGTGGCCAGCACTGGAACAGTTACCCCAGATATTCAGTGCCACTACCCACACATGGCCCAGCACTGAATATATGGGGCTAATTTAGCCAGCCACAGTGTTTAAAAAAAACAAAAAACACACCTATCACTGTCTGCTGGATATCGATCCAAACATATTTAAATCATTGCCCATTTAAAATACATTACACAAAAATTCTGATGTAAAATATTACCCTGCTTAAGTCAAGAGAACAGCCTGAGTTTTCATCTGCCAGTGTGTTGACAGCTTTATGTTTCCTTCCTTACTCTGCAGCAGTCAGTAAATCCTCTAGAATGGTGCTGAAAAGCCAGACTCATGGTGAAGGTGGCACCGCATCTTACAAATGCTGCCCTGAAGTTCAGAAGACAGCAGTGACCTCCTGTGGCCAGACAGGAACACTGCGGGTATGACTATTCAAATCTCATATCCTAAAAACACATTCCTTACCCCACAGCAAGGCTGTCAGCTAACTCCAGAAAAACATTTCACTGACCATTAGAAGTTTGTTTTTTAAACTCATAGTTCTACCTTTTTTTTTTAAACCTTAACTGTCAATAAAAAAAAAAATAGACATCTATATATCTAGAGACAAAAAGGGGGTGACCCCACAGATTCTAGAGGGTTCTCAAGCATCCTTCTCCTCTGTCGCCACTACATATGTACCCAAACCAGTTGCCAGAAGCCCAAGCTGCATCACTTCCAACACATTCCTTTTTATAATTTCTTCTTGAAAAGTTTTAGCAGGGGTGCCACACAGCGAATGATACATACCTGTAGCAGGTGTTCTCCGAGGACAGCAGGCTGATTGTTCTCACGACTGGGTTGACGTCCACGGCAGCCCCCACCAACTGGAACAAAACTTTTGTGGGCGGTCCCGCACGCAGGGCACGCCTACCGCGCATGCGCGGCCGTCTTTCCGCCCGTGCGCGACCGTTCCCGCTCAGTTGAATGACAAGCAAAGGAATGAGGAAAAAAACACAACTCCAAAGGGGAGGAGGGAGGGTAGGTGAGAACAATCAGCCTGCTGTCCTCGGATAACACCTGCTACAGGTATGTATCATTCGCTTTCTCCGAGGACAAGCAGGCTGCTTGTTCTCACGACTGGGGTATCCCTAGCTCTCAGGCTCACTCAAAACAAGAACCCAGGTCAATTGAACCTCGCAACGGCGAGAGTATAACAGAAATTGACCTACGAAGAACAACTAACTGAGAGTGCAGCCTGACCAGAATAAATTCGGGTCCTGGAGGGTGGAGTTGGATTTAAACCCCAAACAGATTCTGCAGCACCGACTGCCCGAACCGACTGTTGCGTCGGGTATCCTGCTGTAGGCAGTAATGAGATGTGAATGTGTGGACAGATGACCAAGTCGCAGCTTTGCAGATCTCTTCAATAGTGGCTGACTTCAAGTGGGCCACCGATGCTGCCATGGCTCTAACACTATGAGCCGTGACATGACCCTCAAGAGTCAGCCCAGCCTGGGCGTAAGTGAAGGAAATGCAATCTGCTAGCCAATTGGAGATGGTGCATTTCCCAACAGCGACCCCTTTCCTATTGGGGTCGAAAGAAATAAACAATTGGGCGGACTGTCGGTGGGGCTGTGTCCGCTCCAGATAGAAGGTCAAAGCTCGCTTGCAGTCCAATGTGTGCAACTGACGTTCAGCAGGGAGGGTATGCGGTCTGGGAAAGAATGTTGGCAAGACAATTGACTGGTTAAGATGGAACTCCGACACCACCTTTGGCAGGAACTTAGGGTGAGTGCGGAGCACTACTCTGCTATGATGAAATTTAGTATACGGAGCATGAGCCACCAGGGCTTGAAGCTCACTGACTCTACGAGCTGAAGTAACTGCCACCAAGAAAATGACCTTCCAGGTCAAGTACTTCAGATGGCATGAATTCAGTGGTTCAAAAGGAGGTTTCATCAGCTGGGTGAGGACGACGTTGAGATCCCATGACACTGTAGGAGGCTTGACAGGGGGCTTTGACAAAAGCAAGCCTCTCATGAATCGAACGACTAAAGGCTCTCCAGAGATGGCTTTACCCTCTACACGATGATGGTAAGCACTAATCGCACTAAGGTGATTCCTTACAGAGTTGGTCTTGAGGCCAGACTCTGATAAGTGCAGAAGGTATTCAAGCAGGTTCTGTGCAGGACAAGAACAAGGTTCTAGGGCCTTGCTCTCACAACAAAGGACAAACATCCTCCACTTGAAAAAGTAACTCTTTTTAGTGGAATCCTTTCTAGAGGCAAGCAAGACACGGGAGACACCCTCAGACAGACCCAACGAAGCAAAGTCTATGCCCTCAACAACCAGGCCGTGAGAGCCAGAGACTGAAGGTTGGGGTGCAGAAGCGCTCCGTCGTTCTGCGAAATGAGAGTCGGAAAACACTCCAATCTCCACGGTTCTTCGGAGGACAACTCCAGAAGAAGAGGGAACCAGTTCTGGCGGGGCCAAAAAGGCGCTATCAGAATCATGGTGCCGTGGTCTTGCTTGAGCATCAGTAAGGTCTTCCCCACCAAAGGTATGGGAGGATAAGCATACAGGAGGCCGGTCCCCCAATGGAGGAGAAAGGCATCCGACGCTAGTCTGCCGTGTGCCTGTAGTCTGGAACAGAACAGAGGCAGCTTGTGGTTGGTCTGAGAGGCGAAAAGGTCCACCGAGGGAGTGCCCCACTCTCGGAAGATCTTGCGTACCACTCTGGAATGGAGCGACCACTCGTGTGGTTGCATGACTCTGCTCAGTCTGTCGGCCAAACTGTTGTTTACACCTGCCAGGTATGTGGCTTGAAGAAGCATGCCGAACTGGCAGGCCCAACGCCACATCCCGACGGCTTCCTGACACAGGGGGCGAGATCTGGTGCCCCCCTGCTTGTTGATGTAATACATTGCAACCTGATTGTCTGTCCGAATTTGGATAATTTGATAGGACAGCCGATCTCTGAAGGCCTTCAGTGCGTTCCAGACTGCTCGGAGCTCCAGGAGGTTGATCTGAAGATCTTGTTCCTGGAGGGACCACAGTCCCTGGGTGTGAAGCCCATCGACACGAGCTCCCCACCCCAGGCGAGATGCATCCGTCGTCAGCACTTTCGTGGGCTGCGGAATTTGGAATGGACGTCCCAGGGTCAAATTGGTCCGAAGTGTCCACCAGTGCAGCGAATTGCGGCAACTGAGGGACAGGCGGATGACATCTTCTAGATTCCCGGTGGCTTGGCACCACTGGGAAGCTAGGGTCCATTGACCAGATCTCATGTGAAGACGAGCCATGGGAGTCACATGAACTGTGGAGGCCATATGACCTAGGAGTCTCAACATCTGCCGAGCTGTGACCTGCTGAGACGCTCTGGTCTGGGAAGCGAGGGACAGGAGGTTGTGGGCCCTCGCTTCGGGAAGAAAGGCCTGAGTCGTCTGTGAATTCAGCAGAGCTCCTATGAATTCCAGAGATTGGACTGGCTGGAGATGGGACTTTGGGTAATTTATCACAAACCCCAGCAGGAGGTGAATAGTGCACTGCATGGACCGGAGAGCTCCTGCCTCCGAGGTGTTCTTGACCAGCCAATCGTCGAGATATGGGAACACGTGCACTCCCAGCTTGCGTACATACGCCGCGACCACCACGAGGCACTTCGTGAACACCCGTGGGGCAGAGGCGAGCCCAAAGGGCAGCACACAATACTGAAAGTGCCGTGTCCCCAGGCGGAATCTGAGATACTGTCTGTGAGCTGGCAGTATCGGGATGTGAGTGTATGAGTCCTTTAAATCCAGGGAACATAGCCAATCATTTTTCTGAATCATTGACAGAAGGGTGCCCAAGGAAAGCATCCTGAACTTCTCTTTGACCAGGTATTTGTTCAGGCCTCTCAGGTCTAGGATGGGGCGCATCCCCCCTGTTTTCTTTTCCACAAGGAAGTACCTGGAATAGAATCCCTGCCCTTCCTGCCCGGGTGGCACGGGCTCGACCGCATTGGCGCTGAGAAGGGCGGAGAGTTCCTCTGCAAGTACCTGCTTGTGATGGGAGCTGAAGGATTGGGCTCCCGGAGGACAATTTGGTGGAGAGGAGGCCAAATTCAGGGCGTATCCGCACAGCACTATTTGGAGAACCCACTGGTCGGAGGTTATTAGAGGGCACCTTTGGTGAAAAAGTTTTGACCTCCCCCCAACTGGCAGATCGTCCGGTACGGACACTTTGATGGCGGCTATGTTCCCATGGATCCAGTCAAAAACCCGTCCCCGGTTTTTGCTGTGGAGGCGCAGGGGGCTGCTTAGGCGCACGCTGTTGACGGGAACGAGCGCGCTGGGACTGTCCCTGTGCCTGATGAGGCCTTCGGGCCGGCTGGGTATACCTACGCTTGTTGTAGGCGTAGGGCGCAGCCTGCCTGGCCCGGGAAAGACGTCCACCTGCTGAGGTGGATGCTGAAGGCGCCCGGTGGGAGAGCTTGTCGAGGGCGGTTTCCCGCTGGTGTAGTTGGTCCACCAACTGCTCGACCTTCTCACCAAAAATATTATCCCCCTGGCAAGGGACATCGGCCAGCCGTTGCTGGGTGCGGTTGTCCAGGTCAGAGGAACGCAGCCATGAGAGCCTGCGCATCACTATACCTTGGGCCGCAGCTCGAGATGCCACATCACAGGTGTCATATATACCCCTGGACAGGAACTTTCTGCACGCCTTCAGCTGCCTGACCACCTCCTGAAAAGGCCTGGACTGCTCCGGGGGGAGCTTGTCGACCAGGTCCGCCAGTTGCTTCACATTATTCCGCATGTGTATGCTCGTGTAGAGCTGGTAGGATTGGATGCGGGTCACGAGCATTGAAGATTGGTAGGCCTTCCTCCCAAACGAGTCCAGAGTGCGAGACTCCCGCCCTGGGGGCGCCATCCCTCGAACTCCGTGCCCTCTTGAGAGCAGAGTCCACGACCGCCGAGTCATGAGGCAATTGAGGCCGCATTAACTCTGGGTCTGAGTGGACCCTGTATTGGGACTCCGCTTTCTTGGGGATGGTGGGGTTAGATAAAGGTCTCAACCAGTTCCGAAGCAGTGTCTCTTTGAGGACATTGTGCAACAGTACCGTGGAGGACTCTCTAGGTGGTGATGGATAGTCAAGGACCTCGAGCATCTCGGCCCTCGGCTCATCCACAGAGACCACGGGGAAGGGAATGCAGATAGACATCCTTGACGAAGGAGGCAAAGGAGAGGCTCTCAGGTGGCAAGAGCTTCCTCTCCGGTGAAGGAGTGGGGTCGGAGGGAAGGCCCACAGACTCCTCTGAGGAGAAATATCTGGGGTCCTCCTCCTCCCCCCACGAGGCCTCTTCCTCGGTGTCGGACATGAGCTCCTGTAGCTCAGACCTCAACCGGGCCCGGCTCGACTTCGAGGCACCGAGTCCTCGGTTGCGTCGTCGAGCGGTGGACTCCCGCCCCGGCGGGGATGAAGCTCCCTCCATCGACGTCGACTCCACCTGCGTGGCGGTCGAGACCGGCGCCGCAAGCGGCGTCGAAGGCCTCGGCACTGGGCTAGAGCACGCCAGCGCCTCCATCAACGGCGGCACAGTCTGGCGCATCAGCCCTTCCAGGATCCCCGGAAGGATGGCTCGGAGGCACTCGTCAAGGCCCGCTGTCGGGAAAGGCGAGGGGGCCGATAGAGGTGCCGGTGCCAAAATCTGCTCGGGTCCAGGAGACGGCACCGAAGTGCTGGTGCCCTGACGTAGCGATACCTCTACCACCGAGGGGGAACGCTCCTCCCGGCGCTGCCGCTTCCTCGGCGTCGAGTCATCTCTGGAGCCGGTAGCCACATGCGCCATGGGCGACCGATGACGGTGCTTTTTAGTCTTCTTCCGGTGCCCGTCATCGGCGCTCGGCGGTACCGAAGAGGAGGAGGTAGATCCCCCTTGGCCTCGAGGGATCGGGTCCGACAGGGTTCGGTCCCAAGGGCCCTGGGTAGAGGGAGTGACCGGGGCTGATTGCCCGCGCGGCCGCTCACCCCTGCCATCTCCGGAAGACCGGCGGGCCAACGGGACCTGTGCTCCTGGGGTCGGTGCCAATTTCGTGGACATCGGTACCGGTACCAAAGATCCGGCCATCGACACCGATTCCGTCGAAGTCGAGGGGCCGGCGCAAGTTCCGAAAAGACGGTCCCGAAGAACTTGCCTCGCCACCTGTGTCCGTTTCCGTAAACCGAGACACAAGGTGCACGTCTTGGTATCGTGCTCTGGCCCGAGGCACCAAGCGTGAGTGTCGGTCTGCGAGATATGCCGGCCGCACCGACCACACTTCTTAAATCCACTCAGGACCTTCGAGGACATCGACGGAAAAATCGCATCGGTGAAGTCAAAGTCGTCGATGGTGGCGGTAAAAATCACACCTCGAAAAATAAATCGACCGCGTGGCGAGGCGCCCCCGCTAAAAGTACGAGGGGAAAACAAAGTTTACTTCTTTTTTTTTTTTTAAACAGAACAAAAGAAAACAATCAAAGAAAAAACAACGAAGAAAAAACTCGCGTCTAAGGCGCGGTCCAGTTTCCGAGGCTGACAGAGAGAGAGACGAACACGGCTCTCTCCAGCGCGGAAAAGAAAAGACTGAGCGGGAACGGTCGCGCACGGGCGGGAAGACGACCGAGCATGCACGGTGGGCGTGCCCTGCGTGCGGGACCGCCCGCAAAAGTTTTGTTCCGGTTGGTGGGGGCTGCCGTGGACGTCAACCCAGTCGTGAGAACAAGCAGCCTGCTTGTCCTCGGAGAATAACAGATTACAAATATAGTTTATAGACACTGAGATTTTTATGTTATATCTTAAGGAGCCTAAACAGTGACACAACCAGGGCTGCCAACCATCTGAATATTTACAGGTCCCATAAAAACATTTGAGCATCGGATAGATTTTTTCTCATCTCTTTGTCCTGGGCAGGGTTAGCAACTTTCCAAATCTCCTCTTCTCCTACCACACATTCACCACCTCTTTACCCTCTTCCTTACCGCTATATGCGCTCGTTCTTCCCAATGCACACTGCTACACATAATGGTGTGTGGCATGTTCTGTTTGTATCCTTGTACTATACATTCTCTTATTTATCTCCTCTTTCCCACTTTCATCCCTACAACCTGTAAGCACCTACCTGCTCACCCTAGTGTTGCTCTCCTTCCCCTACCACTACTTTCTCTTCCCTGCCACATGCTTTCATCCACCTCTTCGCCTCTCCCCATTCCCAAACTCTTGCATCATTGCTTTCCCCTTCTTCTAACTTCTCCTCACCTCTTTGTCCAAATCCTATTCACCGTGCGCTACCATTTATTCTTTTTGCTGTTCCCCCACTGTATCAACTCGGCTTACTTCTCCTATGGCAGATTGGTTCTCTGGGGCACAAAGACAAAAGCAGGGCGAAAAGCAATTTCCCCTTCTGCCCAATCTTTTCTTAAGTCTTTGCAAATGCAACTTCTAAGGGGCCTCTCCAGCTGCAGAATGCAGCGTTGTCACATTGGCCTGAAGATGGCCCTGACCTGGGCTTTTCTGCAGGAAAGTGAGTCTCTATGCCACACCAGACAATGTATTGACATGGGGGCTCCATGTTACCTCTCTCTTGGTCAGCACAGCAAAGTCATCTTCTGATTCAGAGGCAGAGAAACCACCAGAGGATCTCCATTCTGTCTCTAAGTAGTCATCATCTGAAAAGAATGAATTTTAAAAAAACACCCCAGGATAAAGGAATGAAACACTGATTTACAAATGGAAAAGCCAAACCAGGGTTCACATTTGTGATCAGTTCACCTGTTGGCACATTAACATGCTAAGGACAGAGAGAAAGAGAAGATATTACAGAAAACAGAAGAAAAATAAGTGGGAATAGTGATTTCACTGTTCGGCCTAGTCACACCTGTCTGACCCCTATTGTGTGTAATTGTGCCTAGTGCTTCTCCCTGTCCTACAAAGCTCCTGAACCATGAATCCCTTATACTTCCCACAGGAGACACAGGCCAACCATCCCTTTTCTACAGACAGTGACCTATAGGAGCTGCAAGTGCCCTACAGCCAACACTCCCCCAGAAGCCGTAGGCACTCCTCTGAAGCCAGTACTTTTACAGGAGCCATGACTGCCCCCCCAACCCTCCCCTACAAAGTCAACACTCTAATGGGTGAGGTAACTATAATCCCCCTAACTCACACAGCCAGTTCTCATGCAGCAGCTGTTAGTCTCCTGCAAACAGGGCTTCCATCCAAAACAGACATGAGTCCCCATTAGTCAGTGCTTATACATCAGCCTTAAACATCTCCCCAATATGCTACCCCTTCTAAAGAGTTGTGAGCTCCTTCAACCTTCTCTCCCCCACCAAAGGCGCTATAAGCCCTCCACCAGCATCCTACACCATTACCTATCATGTCATGCACTGAAATGAGCTCCTCTTGTCTGATCTCCTTTAGCTGAAGGATCTTCTCCAAAGCCTGAGGAATTTTGGGTCCAGAACTGGAATCATCAGGCTACAAAATATAATCAAGACATTATTGCATGCAGCATATACAGAACAGGGATGGGTATACTAATCAAATGTCTATTTATGACCAATCTCAAGTGCTGCAGATACAGAAAATTGTGGCTTCTCTCCTCATCAGCAGAAAAACATTTTCCAATGCATTCTAGTTTTATTTTATGTTTTTATTATACACCAATAATAAAGCAAAGTTACTTACCTGTGTGGCAGGTGTTCTCCGAGGACAGCAGAACATGCATTCTCACATATTGGGGACGTCATCCGACACAAGCCTCGGTGCAGACGCTGCCCAGCATAATCTTTTAAGAGGCCTTTGGCAAGTGTCCCACTGTGCATGAACAGGTGCCTTCCTGCCCGACGCACAAGTGTGGGTCCAACAGTACAATACTATAGATGAAGAAATACAACTCCAAGGGGAGGTGGGAGGGGATGTAAGAATACATGACCTGCTGTCCTCGGAGAACATCTGCTACAGATAAGTAACTTTGTTTATCAAAGGACAAGCAGGACATTGTTTCTCACATATAGGAATCCCTAGCTACCAGGCTCACTGAAAGTAACAACATTAGGCCAAGAGAAACTCACAAAGACAAGTCCCTGGAAGAGCAGATAAACCTGAAACTATATACATATTGGCATTAAATAGCCTAAGATAGAAGAAAACGGCCTAGGAGGGTGGACTTAGATTCTAGACACTAAACAAACTCTGGAGAATTGTCTGTCCAACCCAGCTGTCACATTGGGAACTCTGCTCATGGCAGAAGTGAGATGTGAATATGTAGACTGAAGCCTACACCGCATCCTTGTAAATCTGATCTATTTGACCTTTATAGGGGTTGTGATGCAGCCATGGCTCTGACAATGTGAGCCATGACATGAGCCCCTACAGTCATCCCAGCCTGTGTAGAAGCGGAATAAACGCAGTCCGCAAGCCAATTGGACAGCTTGCACTTACTACTGTCTGCCCCCAATCTGTTTGGATAAGAGACAAAAAACTGGGTGGACTGTCAAAAGGCCTTAGTCCTCCTCTTGGTAAAAAGTCCAGGCTCATGAGTAGCCCAAGTTGTGCATTCTTACCAGAATGGGCATGAGGTTTGTGTCAATATTGGTAGGTCGTATAACTGATTAAGATGGAAGTCCAACAGCAGCCTAGGAAGTAATTTAGGACGTGTATGAAGAACTACCCTGTTGTAATGAAATTTCATCTACTATTGCCTAAAGCTGAAGCGACCGCCACAAAAAATGAGACCATCCAGGTCAGGTACTCCAGATGACAGGAATCTAATTGCTCAAAAAGTGCTAACAGCTGGGTGAGAACGAAGCTGAGGTCCCATGATACAATTGAAGGTTTGAGAGGGGATTTTGCAGGAGGAAAGGAAACATGAAGAGAACGACTAAAGACTATACAAACATGGGTCTATCCCCAAGACTGTGATAAACACTATTCACACAAAGGTGAGTCCTTATACAGCTGGTCTTCAAACCAGACTGAGAACCCGATGATCAAATCCCCTGCGCTGTTCCAAACAGCGCTAGAAAATTAGCACCAGAACAATACGTGGGATTAAAGCCCTCATGATCAAAACTAATAACATGCAAATTTATGCGCGCTATTAGTTTTGATCTTCCTGCGGAAGGATTGCGTCCAAAGTACAATCATCCAGCAGGAGTTGTTTGGCAGGTCTGGGCTGTCAAAAAAAGAAAAAAAAAGCCCAGACCTTACAAATAGGAGGTCCATACCTCTACCCACACGTAAGGGGCTGAAGGTCCGGTGGCCCACCAGCCCCCCCCCCCCCCACAAATGACCCCCCCCCCCTCGACACCCAAGTTTCTTAGTGGCCCAGTGACTTTCTCCCCCTCCCCCCTCCTGGAGTTTTTCCCTTATATGGTAGGAAAACCACACCCAGAGCATCCCAGGATGCACTGGGCAGGGCAGTGCCATTTGGAGGCAACAATGGAAGGCAGGAGTGCTACTCCCTCCTCTCTTCTAAAGGTACGGGGGAGGGGTTGGGGGGGGGGGCTACAGGTTCACTGGACCTTCAGCCCCCCAGTGCCCTTGTGTCGGGGGTTGGGTCGTTTGGGGTGGGATGGGGAGGCCTGCTAGCATGCTTGGTGCACTGCCTGCTGAGCATTGGGGAAGAATAGTTAATACTCTGTTTAGCATGCATTTGCATGCTACTTGCGGTCAGGGCTGGCAAGCTCATTGTTTCACATGCTTGCCGGCTCCGATTACAGGGTGGGAGCAAACGTGGGTGCTAGTAGCCTCTAGCGCTCGCATTTGCTTCTGATAATCAACCCACGAGAGAGGTGCTAGAGGTATTCAAGCAATCTTTGTGTAGGGTAAGTAGGAGGGGCCTTGCCTCCATATTATATGGCAAACCTCCAACTGAAAATATAACATCGCTTGGTGAAATGTATTCTGGAAACCCACAAAACCTTGGAGACACCCTCAAGCAAATTCCAAGGAGGCAAAGAGTACGCTCTCACCATCCAGGCAGTACATAAATATCACCATGCTGGGACAGGCCAAGGGTCCATCGAGCCCAGCACCCTGTCACCAACAGCGGCCAAAAGAACAAGCAATTTGTCCCGCCCATCCTAGAAATACAGCTTTATTCTCTCGTCTATTCAATAACATTCTATGGCTTTTTAATCCAGGAAGCCGTCCAACCCTTTTTTGAAATCTGCTAAGTTAACCGCCTTAACCACCTTTTCCAGCAGCAAATTCCAGAGTTTAACTACATGTTGAGTGAAGAAAAATTTCCTCAGATTCGTTTTAAATTTATCACACTGCAGCTTCATCACATGCCCCCTTGTCCTAGTATTTTTAGAAAGCGTAAACAGACGCTCCACATCGACCCGTTCCATTCCACTCATTATCTTATAGACCTCTACCAGATCTCCCCTCAGCCGCCTTTTCTCCAAGCTGAAGAGCCCCTTCAGCCTATCCTGATAGGGAAGTCGTCCCTTCCCCTGTATCATCTTTGTTGCCCTTCTCTGCACCTTTTCCAATTCCGCCATGTCTTTTTTGAGGTGCGGCGACCAGAATTGAACACAATACTCGAGACGCAGTTGCACCATGGAGCGATACAATGGCAGAATAATATCTTTATTTTTGTTTTCAATCCCTTTCCTAATGATACCCAACATTCTATTTGCTTTCCTAGCCGCAGCAGCACACTGAGCAGAAGTTTTCAACGTATCATCAATAATGACACCTAGATCCCTTTCTCGGTACGTGACTCCCAACGCTGAACCTTGCATGACGTAGTTATAGTTTGGGTTCCTCTTTCCCACATGCATCACTTTGTACTTGTTCACATTAAACATCATCTGCCATTTAGACGCCCAGTCTCATAAGGTCCTCTTGTAGTTTTTCACAATCTTCCGGCGATTTGACTACTTTGAATAACTTTGTGTCATCGGCAAATTTGATTACCTCACTAGTTACCCCCATCTCTAAGTCATTTATAAATATGTTAAAAAGCAGAGGTCCCAGCACTGATCCCTGGGGGACCCCGCTAACTACCCTTCTCCATTGTGAATATAGACCTTTTAATCCTACTCTCTGTTTCCTATCTTTCAATCAGTTTTTAATCCACAGTAAGTAGAGGAGTGTGGTAGCCGTGTTAGTCCACTCTTAAGGTTATCAATAGAAATCAAACAAAATAAAACATGGAAAAGAAAATAAGATGATACCTTTTTTATTGGACATAACTTAATACATTTCTTGATTAGCTTTCGAAGGTTGCCCTTCTTCGTCAGATCGGAAATAAGCAAATATGCTAGCTGACAGTGTATATAAGTGAAAACATTCAAGCATTACTATGACAGTCTGACAGGGTGGGAGGATGGGGGTGGGTCGGAGGTATGCATGGGGACATCAAAGCATATCATTGATATTCTAACAGGATGGGTGTGGATAGGTGAGGGGTGGGATGATCAACAGAGACATACAGCTTTATGGTTTATAATGGGCTAGGAACCCCAGATCCTTGTTAAGTCCTTTCTGTTGGGTGTTAAAATATTCAATCATTCTGACTTCAAAGGTCTTACGTTCTTGTATGGTTTTAAAGTTACCTTTCAGTATTCTCACTGTGAAATCACTGGTACAGTGTCCTGGTTCTGTGAAGTGCTGTCCCACCGGGGTGGGGGCCCTACTGGCTGTATTGTACATGTGATGTCTATGTAAATTGAATCTTGTCTTAAGCATCTGGCCTGTTTCTCCAATATAGCATCCTTCGTTACATTTTTTACACTGAATGATATGTATTAAGTTATGTCCAATAAAAAAGGTATCATCTTATTTTCTTTTCCATGTTTTATTTTGTTTGATTTCTATTGATAATACACAGTAAGACACTACCTCTGATCCCATGCCCCTTTAATTTCCTCTGTAGTCTTTCATGAGGGACCTTATCAAACGCCTTCTGAAAATCTAGATACACAATATCAACCGGCTCACCTTTGTCCACATGTTTGTTTACCCCTTCAAAGAAATGCAGCAGATTAGTGAGGCAAGACTTCCCTTCACTAAATCCATGTTGACTTTGTCCCATTAGTCCATGCTTTTGAATGTGCTCTGTAATTTTGTTCTTGATAATAGTCTCTACCATTTTGCCGCCACCGACGTCAGACTCACCGGTCTATAATTTCCCGGGTCTCCTCTGGAACCTTTTTTAAATATCAGCATTACATTGGCCACCCTCCAATCTTCCGGTATCACGCTCGATTTTAAGGATAAATTACAAATCAATAACAGTAGCTCTGCCAGCTCATTTTTGAGTTCTATCAGTAACCTAGGGTGAATACCATCTGGTCCAGGAGATTTGCTACTCTTCAGTCTGCAGAACTGCTCCATTACGTCTTCCAGATTTACAGTATTTCAATAAGTTTTTCCGACTCTTCTGCTTCGAATACCTGTTCAGCACCGGTATCCCACCCAAATCTTCCTCGGTAAAGACCCAAGCAAAGAACTCATTTAATTTTTCTGCTATTTCTTTGTCTTCCTTGATCGCCCCTTTTACACCCCGGTCATCCAGCAGGCCAACAGATTCTTTTGCTGGTTTCCTGCTTTTAATGTATCTAAAAAAAATTTTTACCATTAGTTTTCGCCTCTAATGCTATCTTTCTTTCAAAATCCCTCTTTGCCTTTCTTATCAGCGCTTTGCATCTGACTTGACATTCCTTATGCCACTCCTTATTTTCCTCATTCGGTTCCTTCTTCCATTTTCTGAAGGATTCCTTTTTAGTTCCAATAGCCTCCTTTACCTCACTTTTTAACCACGCCGGCTGTTGTTTGGTTTTCCGTCCTCCTTTTCTGATACGTGGAATATGTTTGGCCTAGGCCTCCGGGATGGTGTTTTTGAACAACATCCACGCCTGTTGTAGGTTTCTTACCCTCTCAGTTGCTCCTCTAAGTTTTTTTTTTTTTACCGTTCTTCTCATTTTATCATAGCTTCCTTTTTTAAAGTTAAATGCTAACATATTTGACTTCCTATGTTTACATTTTTGAAAGCAAATTTCAAAAGCGATCATGTTATGATCACTATTGTCAAGCGGCCCCCGGACCGCTACCTCCCGTACCAGATCATACGCTCCACAAATGGCAGTCTAGAATTTTTCCTTCTCTCGTCGGCTCCTGTACCGGCTGCTCCATAAAGCTGTCCTTTATTTCCTCAAGGAAGTTTACCTCCCTAGCGTGCCCTGATGCTACATTAACCCAGTCTATATGGGGGTAATTAAAAATCACATCAATTTCCAAAGTAGTAGTTGAAGAACCCGCATGATTTTGTGGAGGATTTTCTTATCATTTTGGTCATCCAAGATAAGTAACATTGTTTGATTGTTATATTTGTTGATATATGCCCGTGGCTCCATTCATGAGTGTTAGATTAGGTGTATGGACAGCTGCTTATTAAGTTATCTATTGTGGAGGTTTTTTTCAAAGACTTATGATTAAAGAGGCACTCTTTCCTATTATAAGGCGTGTCCTTTGGAAGAAGGAGGTGCCGTTCAAACTGAGGTCTTTTTTCTCCACTTTTTTCATGTGTGAGTCCATTATCACCTTTCGACACTCTATATAACTGTAGAATACTTTGGAAATTGATGTGATTAATATTCTACATATTCCATAAATCTCTGGTAATTAAAATCACCCATTATTATTGTGTTGCCTAATTTATTTGCCTACTTCCTTTAACATGACTGCGTCCGTCTGCTCATCCTGGTCGGGCGGACTGTAGCACACTCCTATCACCATCCTTTTCCCCTTTACATATGGAATTTCGATCCACAATGATTCCAAGAGGTCTTTTGTTTCCTGCAGAATTTTCAATCTATTTGATTCAAGCCTCTCGTTAACATACAATGCTACTCCTCCCCAAATCCGGTCCACCCTATCACTACGATATAATTTGCACCCCAGTATGACAGTGTCCCACTGGCTATCCTCCTTCTACCAGGTCTCAGAGATGCTTATTATGTCTATTTCTTCATTCAGTGCAATATATTCCAATTCTCCCATCTTATGTCTTAGGCTCCTAGCATTTGCATATAGACTCTTCAAGCTAGACTTGTTTTTCCTTATCACATCATGTTGTTTACTATTTTACTATCTTTTGTCTGGTTTCCTATAAGGGCCAGACAGCAGAAGGTAGGGTGTAGAAGAGACCCCTCGTTCTGAAAGATGAGGTTGGAGAACAGTCCAATCTCCACAGTACTTATTAGGAAAGGTATAGAAAACAGGTGTGAGAATGTTATAATGCCTTTGTATCGTTCCATGGTCAGACCGCACCTTGAGTATTGTGTCCAATTCTGGTTGCCACATCCCAAAGAAAGATATAGTGGAATTGGAAAAGGTGCAGCGAAGGGCGACTAAAATGATAGCGGGGATGGGACGACTTCCCTATGAAGAAAGACTAAGGAGGCTAGGGTTTTTCAGCTTGGAGAAGAGACGGCTGAGGGGAGACATGATAGAGGTATATAAAATAATGAGTGGAGTGGAACAGGTGGATATGAAGCGTCTGTTCACACTTTCCAAAAATACTACGACTAGGGGGCATGCGATGAAACTAGTGTAGTACATTTAAAACAAATTGGAGAAAATTTTTCTTCACCCAATGCGTAATTAAACTCTGGAATTCGTTGCCGGAGAATGTGGTGAAGGCGGTTAGCTTGGCAGAGTTTTAAAAGGGTTTGGACGGTTTCCTAAAGGACAAGTCCATAGACCGCTACTAAATGGACTTGGAAAAATCCACAATTTCGGGAATAACATGTATAGAATGTTTGTACGTTTGGGAAGCTGCCAGATGCCCTTGACCTGGATTGGCCGCTGTCGGGGACAGGATGCTGGGCTTGATGGGCCTTTGGTCTTTTCCCAGTATGGCATTACTTATGTACTTGGGAGGAAAACTCCAGAAGCTGAGCATACCAGGTCTGCCTCAGCTAGCACACAGCGAGGAGAATCCTGGTTCCCTAGCTTTGTCCAAGGTTGAACAAGGTCTCCCCTATGAGAAGGATCGAAGAAAACGTATACCGAAGTCTCATTCTCTAATGTAGAAGAAAGGCAGCTGAAGCAAGCCAGTTAAGGGACCCGAGCTTGGCGCAAAACTGAGGTACTCTGTGGGTGAGGCGAGTGACCAAAAAGTTTTCAACAAGGAAAAGATATACTCTCAGAGGAGCTGATGGGCAATGCCCATACTGAGACTGCTCACAGGGTTGTATCACCCTGCTCAGTTTGTCCGCCAAGCTTTCTTCTTCCCTCAAGGTTTGTGGCCAGGAGTACCATCTTGTGGCTGGTGGCTCCAGTTCACAGTGCGACCGCTTTCTGAGCCAAGGCATAGTGTTACGCATTTTTCTGTTTGCCCACATGGTACATGGCTGTCTGTCAGAGTAAGCAAGAAGAACTGATCACTAAAAACTATCAGAGCATTTCAAAACACCCAGAGTTCCAAGATGTTGAACTGATTCTCTGTCTCCTGGGCGGACTAAGTACCCTGGGTGTGAAGCTCAACTATATGGACCTCCGGCCCAGAGAGGATGCATTCTTGGAAATGTGGGATGGTAATCCCAGGATCAAAGTGGTATGGAATGTGCACTAGAGCAACAACTGAGACAGCTCTGGGAAAATATCTGCCAGGGTCTCCTTAACTTGGTATGACTGGGAAGCTAGGGTCCATTGGGTGCCTCTGAAGAGTAGGCACATAATGTGTACTTTGGAGGCCATGGGGCAAGCTGCAACTCGTTAGCTGCTGTGGACTTAAGTGATGATGGTGATGAGGGCATTCGTCATAGCTCAAGGCAAGAAGACCTGACCTTGCACTTCAGCAGGGCTGCAATGCACCAGTGGGACTTGGGGTAATAATAACAACAAAAATAAAGCAGCCTAGGCCTTACAGTTCAAAGCATGACTGGTCATCTCCAGGAATTACAACAAATCATAATTACAAACATCAGTAAACCTAAAATTTAAATTATGCAGGAGCTAGAACATATTTCCTAAACAGACAAGTTTTAATATATCAACGAAATTCACCATATGAAACAGACCGACATTATAAATATATCTTTTCCAAGTCTAGCAGCTTGGAATGCAAAAGATGCTCAAAATGTCTTATCTTTTTCATACCTTTAGGGGGGAAAGGGGGAAATGGGACTTGATATACCGCCTTTCTGAGGTTTTTTAACTACATTCAAAGCAGTATACATATCTTCAGGTACTTATTTTTCTACCAGGGGCAATGGAGCGTTAAGTGACTTGCCCAGAGTCACAAGGAGCTGCAGTGGGAATTTAACTCAGTTCCCCAGGATCAAAGTCCACTGCACTAACCACTAGGCTACTCTCCCAGTAGCCTAGTGATTAGTGTTAAGTTTCAATTTATGACTCACTATCCATTTTAGATGATGGAAAGACAAAATAATGTTCACTTCCCTTTCTAAAATTATTTTTACCATTCACTACCATAAAATGAGCATAGAAGTAAGCAGGTAGCAGACTATACAAGGCTTTAAATTAAAAAAAAAGATAATTTAAATACAATTCTTGCCTTCACAGGTAGCCAGTGGACCCTGACATAATACTGGGATAATCTATTTCCTTTACTGACAGAAATCAAGGGAAGGGCATTATTCTTAATAGTTTGGATCTGTTTTAGAAGGTGTCTCGTGCAACCTAAATAAGCAACATTACAGTAGTCTATTTGACTCAAAATTAAGGACAGTACCAATATTCTAAACTGATCCTCTCTAAAATATTTACAAATCTGCTTAAGTTTCTGCAAAGCAAAAATGTTTTCCTAGCTAAGAAATGTATTTGATCTTCAAAAGAAAACTTACTGTCCAAACAGAATTCCATTCTTTTAATGGTAACATAGTAGATGACGGCAGAAAAAGACCTGCACGGTCCATCCAGTCTGCCCAACAAGATAAACTCATATGTGCTACTTTTTGTGCATACCCTACCTTGATTTGTACCTGTCCTCTTCAGGGCACAGATGATAATGTGTAAGTTATTTGATTAATTGTAATCTGAGAAGCAGCCCAAGTAGGACAGTTACTAAAACTCACAAACTTGTTTTATCCGTGTTAAGTTTCAATTTATGACTCACCATCCATTTTTCTATTAAATTCACACCCTTCTGAACCCTAGACAATTCAGTATCCAAATTCCCAAATAGGTATTAAAATGGATACATCTGTGCAGATATATGTAATATAACCATTTTGATTTTCAAATTCAAATCCCAAAGAATATAAAAACACAAAAAGAATTGGGGAAAGCAGAGAACCCGGAGGTAGTCAGCATGGATTTTTCCACCCTTCAGAAAAGCAAGTCTTCATTTTAATTCTATATGATCTTCCAGTCAAAAAACTCTGGAACCATTTGTACATCCTACCAGTAATTCCCATATCTGCAAGAATCATCAAGAGAATCTCATGTTGAGAAACTACAGGAGTTTTGGAACTGAAATAGTTCTGTGCACGACACTTAAATACCTTTCCACGGTGTATTCTTGACATGCCACTCAGCCAGACAGGGCAACATAAGGACTACCAGTCTGTGGAACAATGTTGCAACTACTACTAGACACTAGACTACCCTGGGAGTTGACATGAGGCTAAACGGTCAAATGCAGTATTGACAGTGACGTCCCATCTGACATCTGAGATAGTTCCTGTGGCTCGGAAGAATCTGAATGTGAATGTATGTGTTCTCAGAAGCCAGAGAGCATAAATCAGTCAACTGAATCATGAGAAGAAAGGTGGCCAGGAAAATCACTGTGGAGTTCCCTTTGGCTAGATGTTTATTCAGTCACTTAACCCTCCATTGCCTCAGGTACAAACTTAGATTGTGAGCCCTCCTGGGACAGAGAAATATCCAATGTATCTGAATGTAACTCACCTTGAGCTACTACTGAAAAGGTGAGAGCAAAATCCAAATAAATAAAAGGCTCCGAGGCTCAAGATGGGAGGAAATTCCCCCCCCCCCCATCAATTTCTTGACATAATCGAGAAGCTGGAATAAAATTCTGTCCCTTCTTGCCCTGGTAAAATGCTTTCAGGTGGCAAAGAGCATACAGCTACTCTGCTAATACTTCTTTGTGTAAACAGCTGAGCTATGAAGGCCTTTGTGGGCAAGCCAGTGGTCTTCTTTGCTAATTCAAAGCGTAACAGAGCTGGTCTATCTGAAGAACTCACCGGTCGAAGGTTTCAAAGGTCAACATTCCTTGGAAAAAATTCAGCTTCCCCCCTGTCTGGCAGATCTGAGTGCGCTACTTCAAAGATGGCTATGATCTTCAGGAGGCAGTCAAAAATTTGCTCCCTGAAAACGACTGGGGAGCAGACTAGGCCTCCTGGGGATGCTGTTGACACAGAAGAGAGAATTGGAACCAAGCCTGCTGAGGCCTATGGGAAGAAGGGGTAATTGTACACCCATCATATAAACTGTTTCTAGGCTCGCCCAAAGATCCCACCCCTAGAAAAGAAGGACGCAACTGGAGATGGCCGGGTGACAGACTTTCTAGTGATTCTTAATGTGGTCACAGACCTCTCATCTACTCCCACAAAGAAGTTATTTCCTCAGCAGGGAATGGCAAGACCCGAGACATGCAGCCAGGAAAATGTGCTCATTTCATCACCAGGGTGGACAGTCTGGACATAATGTCAAAACATCAAAGGTGCTTCTGGTCAGACATCATGTATAAACCTGCTTCTGGTTCAGCTTGCAAAAGCAGCAGCCTTAACCACGGGGAGACTGTCTGTGAACATGAGCGCAGTGTGCTCCTCAACAGATGGTAGTGTAGAGCAGACGGGTCCGAATGCGGTTGACCAGCATCGAGGCCTAATAAAGCTGCCTCCCAGAGGTGGTTAGGGTTTGGGGCACCTTGCACAGAAGAAGAGAGGTAAGAAACATCGATCTCCACACTCTGTTGAGGGCAGACTCAACCACCAAGGAGTGGTGAAGTAACTGGACCCTTTTGGCTTTTGTACAAAGTGTCTATTTTATGAGGTGCCACTTAGACAGACAGAGGTGCCTAGGTAGAGATCCAGAGTCCTTAACAGTGAGCAATGCAGCCCTCGGCTGACCCTTAGTCTTCAAACTGAATGGAATAACCTCCGCTAGTTCCTGTGCAAAGCCCATGAAAGATATGCCTTCAGGAGGAAATTTATGTCTTTCTTGTGGTGGAGAGAGACCACATGTATTATCATAGGACTCCTCCACTAAGGAGTACTGTGAATCCCTCTTAGACTCCCAGGAAAGGCCTGTATCAGACTGTGTGAAGTACCCCTTATGGGAAGTACGAGTTTGCAGTTTCATGCCAAGCTGAAGGCCATGCATCGAAGAATGCCAAGGTACATCTACCTTTGGGCCCCAGAGAAATTTCTCCCCAATGTCGAGGGCTGCACCTGACGATCAAGGTGGGACCAGCATCGAGGACTTCTCCCTTGACAGAGTCACCTCAGGCACCTGAGACTGTGCTCTGGCTGGTGTAAGCACCCTCAATGCCCAAGCACTCTGTGGTGTCTGGGACTCTTTTTCCAGAATGAGCCCCATCGAGCAGTTGGGGCTGTACTGTGACTGGTGCAAGTGCCCTCAATGCCAAAGCACTCTGTATCTGCAGAAGCCCTCCAGCTCATCTTTGAGCATGACCCGGATCTCCTCATGAAGGGCAGGCATGAATAAAGACTGGGGATTCAGCGCAGAGAAAGCCTGCAAATTTGCTGGTGCCAAAGGGGCCGGATCACAGCCAGATGGCATTGGGCAGCTTAGCACCACCACCAAAGATGATTAACCATCTACTCAGTTCCGATGGCTTCTGGAGATTAGCGATGCTGATGCTCTGGAACTCCCAGCACTGTGCATCGAGGATTAGCGATGTCGATGCTTCTTTCTCAATCGTGGTAACAGTCCTCAGAAATGTGTATGGAATGCGTACGCCTCTATGGTGTCAAGCCCAAAACCAGCTGGTCTTGGGGCAACAGTTTAGCGGTAGATGTCAATGCCTGAAGTTCCTGTGGCTGGAACAGGCTCAATAGGTATCAGACCTGATGTCACTGATGCAGACGTTGAAAGACTGATCTGAGACACAATAAAGACCCTTGTGGTTTGGCTCCCAAGCCATGGATACATCAGATACGGAGGTCAGTACCCAAAATAATTTTGATGCACTAAGCACAACGCTGTAATTAGTTGTGTCTTTTGTGACATGTAGTGAAAAATGGCCCACATCAAATGCCCAAAAATTGTCGATGCAACTCAGTTCAACTTGGTCCTAAGAAGGACTTAGGGGTCGAAAAAATAAAAAAGCATCAGAATCACACAACACACGCTCGGGCACACACCGGAGTAGAGAAAATAAAGACATGAGGAAGGAGTGCAAAAACCAGCAAGGGAAGGCACCACAAAAATAAAACACCTGATGTGCTGAGGAGAGATCACAGACACCTTTCTGCTCTGCAAAAAACAAAAGACTGCTGGGCTCAACTTGCGTGTCGGGCAGGAAGGCACCTGACACATGCACAGTGGGACGCTGCCAGACTGCGTCACTCATATGTGAGAAACAATGTCCTGCTTATCTTCAAAGAATACATAAGTACTTAATACAGTAAATAAGTTATATGATATCAAGATAAAACAAAAAGAATATACATCAAATTACAAACAACATTTCAAATCTGTCTATCCTCATGCTCTTATTTAAAATCAGCAAATATAACATTTTTACAAATCTATCTTGTTGATGTAAATCATTTACGAAAAGGCAACAGAAAAAGAAATTAGCTTTCAAAGATCACAAGGTAGTTCGTTCCACATGTTGGTTGCCACAAAAAAAAAATGTTTGTCCTCAAATCAGATAGCAGATCTCCAATATGGATGGAAAATTGAACAATTCTGCAAACTGACAATTTAATAACTGCCAAGAGATGCAACTGGAAATTTTCTTTCCGATGTAGACAAGGCTTGAATCTAAATTGCTTAGTTTTTAGTTTAAAATTGCTTAAACTCGGAACAAATTGTCCTCACCTCTCTGCTTTCTTCCCCTGGCGGTGGAGGGGGTCCACGGGGTCTGGGGCCAGAGGCCCCAGCAGAGGCTCCTGAAGGCAAAGGACCCACAGGGGCACTCCCTACAATAGAGAAACATTTTTAAAAAAGATGCAAACATTGTTAAAGAAAGACAAATGCTTTTTTTCACTCATCAGCAGGCTCTTCTTGATACTCTGGACCTCCTCAGTCAGAACCAAACAGGGATCTTATACCATAAGCCTTCACTTTCCACTACCTTGGAATTTCTCCCCTATTTTATCTTGTCCCCCTTTATTTTAAACCAGTCATTGATGTGATGATCCCTCCCTGCTGATGAAGCACCAAGGTCCCTTCTGAAGCCATGAAATGCCAGGCCCTGATTTCCACCTAAGATTCAGTTGGGAGGTTGAGGGATGAGCAGAAGAGGGAAGCACAGGAGGGAGAGAAGGTGATTGTAGGGAGAGAAAGTGGTGGTGGACAGAGCAGGTACTGGGCTGGTATGTTTGTTTATTAAAATTTTTGATATACCGCCACTACTACAAAAGATTGCAGGAGTTCATAACAAGTTAAAATAAAATACAGTAGAAAGAGAAAAGAACTCCATAATCTATAGAACAAATCATACAAGAGTAAACACACAAACCAAATAATTAACTGCATAGGCAACCAGTGGCCAACAACCCACAAAGAGGAGGTACGAAACCAAATGCAAGACAGAAAAAGTGACTTTTAGAAGAACTTTAAAGAAAGAGAAGGACAATTCAGAATGTAATAATGGGAGAAGATCAATCCAAAGTTTAGGTGCAAGAAAATAAAAAGCTGTGTGACGTGTAGACTCATAATGCGACTGTTTTGGAGAAGGAAGAAACAAATGATGAGAGTCAAGTGAATAAAAGAGAACAAGATAGGCAGGGGAACCACAGTGAAGTGTCTTGTGAGTTAGAGAATTTTAAGGGAAAAACAAAGGAAAGGGTGGGGAAGATAGGCTCCTTTCAAACAATGGAGAAGACGTATGATTGTAAATAAAAAGTAATGTTTATTACAACAACTCGACTCAACACAGCCGTGTTTCGGCGCCGTAGCACCTTCTTCAGGAGTCTATAAAAACAAATATAAAACATAAATAATGCAAACGAAAAGCAATTGAAATAAACTTATAAAAACATTTTTGTAAAACATTCAATAATGGACATATGAAACAAACTCATAAAAACATCTTCGTGAAGCTTAAAACATAGATGATGCAAATGCCAAATAATCATAAAACAAACATGAATAATGCAAAAATTAATCAATAATTGTGTAAACAAAAGGCAATCAATAATAAATGTATAGAAAATTATAAAAAATTATTATGAGACATATCAGAGATGCAAAAGCAAAATCATAAGCAATAAAATACACTTAAAAACATACTAAAAAAACACATAGTATTAGACACTGTAAAATGGTATTGCAAGGGAAAAATTTTGTGTGTGAAAAAACATAAAACAATGTATTGTACGAAACTGTATATAGTTGTCACAGGTTGTAGACAAAAATATTATGAAATGGTTAGAGTATCCAAAAAAGCAATACAGATATTCTTAAATGATGTATAACAACTAGGAGATAATACCTATTTGGGTTCAAGATAACTGGTATTCAGGATTTCAGACAACAAAAATACTGGAGTATAAAATAACTGATATGGAAGTGTATGACGGTAAGACATAAAATTCTCAGTGGAGGAAATCAATATATAGATAAATATGTTTATATGCCAGCAATGAAAAACCAACCCTACTTTTTTAAGGGGTTTGAAACATGCTCTTTCTAATGAAAATGATTAAAAAGAGTTTCCAGAAGGTCTTTTTTTGTAAAAGTGGGCTAGAAATACCCTATTTTTGGCGTTTTTGCAAAAATCATCAACTTTACACTCAATTTGTGAACTAATAGAAAATATTAGGAGAATGAAATTTTATATTTGAAAACCCTGTGTTGATAAGTTGTTGTGTGCAAAGTTTCATGTTTATCACACCTTTAATTCCAGAGATATAAAAAGCCAAACTTTACAATTTTTTCATGCCGCAAATTTTTCGGACCATGTTTGCTCCAAGTTTTCTTCATGGAAACCGCTCATGAAGATTTTTTTTATTATTTTGTTTAGCAGAGCACAAAAAGTTGTACAAGATGGCCAAGTTTTGTTTCTCTCAACAAAATATTGCCAGAGATACAGAGGTAGATGCACTAAACGTTTTTCATCGTTAAATGAGCCCTCAGGGAAGAATTTCCTATCCTTTCCATGCACTTAAGCCTATTTTCCGACGACAGTAGCAGCTAACGAAAACGGAATGGAGATGAGCAATTAGTGTGAAAACCCCATTGAAACGACATGCACTAACCTTTTCCGATTGCTTTTACGCAGGAAAAAGGCAGGAAAACTAACGAGAGGTCTGGACCTCTCGTTAGGACAGCTCTGTGCCAGGAAAAATCATTAAGTGAAAAAACAAACAAACTTTGAGCCAATCCCAGCGCATTAGCAGAGCTAAAAGCGCTGTGATTGGCTCAAAGGACGTCAGAAAACACATAAAAAAATAAAAATAAAAAAAGGATCGGCAGGGGGCAAGGGCGCTCATCAGGAGCGTCCTGTACGGACGGCCTTGCCCCCCGCTGCTCCCCACTTTCCGCCGCTCCCCCCACCCCGAAAAAGCAAACTTCTAGAAGCCCCTGCCCCCTCCCTTCCTCACTACTCTCTCACCTCAGCTCCGCCTCCCGACATCCTCCGTCTGTGCCCCGCCCCCTTTTGGGGTCGTCGCCGCCATTCCCCTCCTCCATCGGGCCCCCCTTCCTCTTACCGGGCCCGTGCAGCGCCTCTCTCCTCTGTCCGAAGGCGCTGCAACGGGCAAGAAGAAAGCTGAATCAGCTGATGCCTGCCTTCGCCTAGCTTCGATAGAGCGTCTTTCTCCTCCTGGGCCCGCCCCTGTCTGACGTCAGTAACCTACGTAGGTTACTGACGTCAGACAGGGGCGGGCGTAGCAGGAGAAAGACGCGCCATCGCGAAGGCAGGCATCAGCTGATTCAGCTTTCTTCTTGCCCGTGCAGCGCCTTCGGACAGAGAGGCGCTGCACGGGCCCGGTAAGAGGAAGGGGGGCCCGATGGAGGAGGGGAATGGCGGCGACGACCCCAAAAGGGGGCGGGGCACAGACGGAGGATGTCGGGAGGCGGAGCTGAGGTGAGAAAGTAGTGAGGAAGGGAGGGGGGCAGGGGCTTCTAGAAGTTTGCTTTTTCGGGGTGGGGGGAGCGGCGGAAAGTGGGGAGCAGCGGGGGGCAAGGCCGGATCGTGCCTTCTTGCAGTTTGACTTGGGCAGTGAATTTAGGAAGACCCCCTTCTCTCCAGAACCCAAAGCAGGTATTTCCTCCTCTAAAATGTTTAAATTGTCTGTTTTGTGCTTCTGTGGGACTGGGGTGCGAGGATCTCAGAACTGCTTTTAACAATGCTGCCACTGTGTGAACGGAGAAGCCTCGGGATTTTGAAGCCGCTTGCGATGAATCTGTTTGTTTAGAGAATGGAAGACTGGGCTTTTTTTATGTGTTTTCTGACGTCCTTTGGATTTGGGAGCCATGTGCTTGTGATTTGACTGTGTTTTGACTGTTTGTGGCATGCGCAGAGCAGCTAACATAACGCTTGGCTGCTCTGCGCATGATTTGGGGGCCGATTAACGATGTGTATTGTGATTCTTTGATACATTGTACGTTTCAATACCGATCTCAGCATGTGTGACTTTTTTTTTTGGTGCATGTTTCGTTATTTTAAAATCGTTAGGGACTTTAACGATTTAGATTTTTTTACGTTTGGTTGCTGCATCTGCCTCACAGTGTCTCAAAGTTGCTGAAATCTCGGAGTCATACCATAGAAGGCTGCAGTATGGGGTCAAACAAATTACTATATCTCAGCAAGTACTGCATCGGCGAATGTAAAACTTTACCAATGTTCATTGGGGACATGTATGAATGTTCACAGAAAATTTCATCGAAATCCGTGATGGTCCAGCAGGGCACTTCTCTGAAATCACACTTGACATGGAATGACCCAACTGGAGGTTACAAACTTTATGGAAGTGAAAAAGGGGGAAGAGGTGAAATAGGTGGGAGAGGATAGAGGGATGAAGGACAGAGTGGCCTGGGAAGGGTAAGGAGGTGGGGTTGCTGCTAAAGTGGAAGAAGGAATTACTGAAGTGTAAGATGGGATAGCCAGGTTTTAAACAGACTTTTTTTAATTTAAGGAAGTGGGACTCCATCCTGAAATGTAATGGGAAGGAGAAATTATGTCTTACCTGATAATTTTCTTTCCTTTAGTCCTACCAGACAGTCCAGACCAGAACAACGGGTTATGTCCATCCACCAGCGGAAGAAAGAGAAAAAATAGTTCCAAGTAATTCTCCTCCTTAAGAATATCATGGAGCCTGGCACGTTCAGAATTTCAAATAACCAAGCAATGGTGTTCATGACATCTATAGCGAAGAATATTGCAAATGGCAAAGTCAGTGAGCCCACTGGTCCTGAGCTGCAACATGTAGTGTGGCTCTTCTTACCCAACTGACAGATACAGGATATCCATGCAGAACTGTAATATGAAGGCTGCTTGTACTCAACTGACATACAAATAATTCAATGAGTCAGGAGATGTGGCTTGAGCTATAACCTGTAGTAGGGCTCTTACCCAAACAATATTCAGGTATTTCACCGAGTCAGGAGACGGGGCTTAAGCTACAACCTCTAGTGGGGCTCTTACCCAACTGACATACAGATATTTCACCGAGTCAGGAGACGGGGCTTGTACTCAACTGACATACAGATATTTCACCGAGTCAGGAAATGGGGCTTGAGCTACAGCCTGTAGTGCAGCTCGTACTCCACTGACATTGAGATACTTCACCGAGTCAGGAGATGTGGCTGGAGCAATAACCTGTAGTGTGGTCATACAGATATTTCAAAGAGTCAGGAGACATGGCTTGCGCCATAACCTGTAGTGCAGCTCATACAAATATATCACAGTCAGGAAATGTGGCTTGAGCCACAACCTGTAGTGTGGCTTGTACTCAACTGACCTACAGATAGTCCACCGAGATAGGAGACGTGCGACCTAAGAAAACCCAATATGGTAAATCCAAGGAAAGACCTCGGTGTGCAATATAAATCAAAGGAAAAACCAGAGGAGGGGGGGGGGGGGGGGGGCTTCTGGACTGGTCTGGTAGGACTAATGAAAAGAAATCTATCAGGTAATACATACTTTCTCCTTCCTTTTCATCTCTACCAGACCAGTCCAGACCAACTGGATGTAGCAAAGAAATCCTCCAAATAAAACAGGATTATCAGAGAAAAGACCCTTGATAAAGCAAGTACTGAGTGCCAGGCAAGCCTGTTGAAGAGAAGCAAATTTCTACTAAAGAAGTACTAAAGAATACCCCAAAATACAGGAAACCTTGATGGCCAAGAACACCGTGAGCCAAAAAGAGAATGTGTAGGGAAGCAAAACTACAGCCACCCTGGAACAGTGGACCCTGAAAGCAATGGTTGCCTAGCCCACATAGGCTATTAACCTATACTCTGTCAAAGGCTCTAAGCAGGAGAATAAAGCAGACCAACTGATTAGACACAGCCTACCATTCCAGAAGGAAACAGGGAAGAGCATACTGAAGGACCTAAAACCAGCACCTGCAAGTGCTGGAGCCATACTGGTTTGTGCTGTAGCTAGTACTCTAGATAGAACAGCTGTAGAAAGTGGAAGTGGAGGGACTTGAACCCACAAATCTTACATGAGGAGGGTGTAAATCCTATGTCACTAGTAGAACTGTGGAACCGAGAAGGAGCTAGTAACCATGTGCCGTAGCAACCTTCTGTGGTGTGGCAAGCACTACTACTGCACCACACAGGTTGGTGCCTAATTTTACATATGTACCTACATGGAAAAGCCAGCCCGAGCTGCTGCTTCCCCTGGGCAACACAGGAAGCTGCTGTCACCACTCCTTACCCTGAGGCTGCCACCATTATGCGGTACTGAAGGCTACAACCATACAGACCCAAGAGATGTTGCCACAACTACACAGCCCATAGGAATGTTGCTAGCACAGTACCATGGGAAAGCAGCCGCCACCATCACACAGCACCAGGAGGAAGCTGCCTAGATGCAGGACAGGAGTCACCACCACCAGACAAGTACAGAATCCACTAGCATTACCCATCCTAAGCCAGTCATGACTATGCAGCACAGGAGGTTGGTGGTGGCCCACAGCCCCGAATGATGTTGCCATCATGTAGCGAAGGAGGCTACTGCCACTACATAGAACAGGGGGACTACCACCAAGAAAGATTCCACCACTATGCAACAAAGAATGATGCTGCCACAACGCAGCCGCGAGGAATGTTGAGACTATGTGGAACAATTAGACAATGGCATTAGCCATATGAGCTGTTGCTGTGGAAGTATGGTGGTGACCACCAGGACCAAAGTTAGTGTCACTGCACAGTACAAAAGAAAACGAAATGCTGCTTCCCCAGCAGAGCATAAGGAAGTGAACACTGCAAAACACAATGGCTGATGGCCCAGTGCAACCAAAAAGGCTAGCTTTCTCCTCACCTTTTTTTTTTTTTTTTTTAACTGCTGGGGAAGCAAAACTGTGCCTGGATACAAATAATAAGATCCTGCCACACTGAGAAGCAGAGAACATCACTGCATGTTTTCAGTGTAAAATAACTGCCATATCCACTCCCCAGAATAGCAAAGGTAATTAGCTAGGGAAAATCAAAAGCTGTATATCGCTCAATATAGCTGACCTGACCCAAGGAACGTGCCAGACACAAAAGAAAACAGCCTGCCCAAGAATAACAAGAGGCTGAATCACCTGCTGTCCTGTGAACAGGAGCGAGGGACAAACACAGCAAGAAACAGAAAAATGCTGCCAGGGAGAAAGCCAAAAGACCATGTCAGCTTATAATAGAGGCTAAACAAGTAACATTCCCAGAGAAACTGAAATAAACCAGGGAAATGGGAACACAGCGGTATCCCAGGGCTTTTTTTGTTTGTTTGTTTGTTTTAACAGCCTGTTCAAGAAACATGAGCAGCAAAAGCACTTGACAAATGAGGCCATTAAATTCAGGCTGACTAATCTAAAAGACAATGAGCCTGATGCGAGTCCCTGGAATAAGGCAGAACAGGGTGCAGGAAGGGAGACTGTTACTGAGAGAAACAGAACAAACACCACCAAATATCAGGTCAGGTAAAAAGAAGTGGGAGAGCATAGACTGAGAAACGAAAAGTCACTCCAGGAAGGAGATTTCCCGCCCTTTTTATAACGTTTTAAACCATAGCACCTCCAAAGAGAGAACAGAGGCGCGCAAAAGGAAACATGGAGAGAAATGGCAGAAACATTTATTTATTTATTGCATTTGTATCCCACATTTTCCCACCTTTTTGCGGGTTCAGTGTGGCTTACAATATGAGTTAAATGTTGGAAATACAATTTGTTTACAGATTGGTTATGGATTACATTGTGCAGAGTTATTTCTTACATAAGCAACGATAGAACACCCTTAGCGAAAGAGAAACCTAGTGTATAAAACACACCTGCCGAGACTAGGACAGAGAGTCTAGGGCATGGCATGCAGGCACTCAACTCACACACCTCCCCAAATAGGCACCAGAACCATCACAAACAGGGAGAAAAACTCAATTTCATGAGGCTTGGCAGGCAATGGCTGTCCTTCGACCAGTAACGGTTGGAGCCCACAGTCAAACTCCCCAGAATCCCGAAGGAAAGGCTGAAGACAAGAAATAATGAAGTACCACTTACCTTTGCTTGAAAATAAACATTGAATACTTGCCGAGGATAATGCCACACCGAAGCCACATTGCACTACATATGATGCCACTCAAGTAAAAGAGTGGAACTGGAGGGTGGAGGAGAGGTCTGGACCATTGAGCGTCACTCCAGCTGAGGAATGTGGGTCCCAGCCCCACTGGTTATCATTCTGGTTCAGACATGTGCAGGCAGTAAAATGAGCACAAATCAACCAGCGCACCCAGACAAACCGGCACAGGAGCCAATTAACAAGCACCAAGGAAGAGCTGCACGATTCATCCACCATCCACTAGGAGACAGAGAAAATACTGAACATTGCAGGCTACACGATACCCTTAAGGGGGCGAATTACTCGGAACTATTTTTTCTCTGTCTCCTTCTGATGGTGGATGGACTTAACCTATTGGTCTGGACTGGTCTGGTAGAGAAGAAAAGAGCACGAGAGGGTGGGGCCCAGCATAGTATGTCCTACATTCTTGGTGTGCAAGGACAACTCTCCATCCCCATGGGCTGGGAACTCTGTCCTCACAGCATTCCTTACTGGCCCAAGTGGTGGAAGATCTGATCTAGAAATCAAACCCAGGTCCCTCAGCATAATCTACTAAGTCAGCCCCTAAGTGATGTGTTCTACACGTTCAAGATCAATATGTCAGTTTAATTATCATATAGAATAAAACATTCCAATCATTTACTTACTTAGCACTTTCCACTTAAAATAGATCCCAAAACACTTACCCAAGCATATGCGTTGTAAAGGCAGCCTCACCAGAGGGTAAGAGCCAAATTCCAACCAGGATGAGCAGTCCTGCAGCACAGGCCACAGCAGCTAGAAAAAGGCTTTCTGCAACTTACCTGCTGGTGGGATCTGTGGTCGTGGGATGCCATCCTGGGGCCGAGTCACAGGAACAGCCATGCTAACCATGTCCTGCTTACGCTCTTGCAACACTGTTGCCTGAAAAGGTGAAGACAAAGGGGATCAGAGGAGCAAGCCACTTTCTGCAAATAAAAGGTAACCTGTGATTTATTTTAGGTTTCTGTAAGCGATATTTCATCACTGCATTTTATATGTCATTATACACGGTTTTACCTCATTATACCAAATTTAGACAACTCTCTTCATTCAAACTACCATCTGGTTTCCAATCTTCCGTTCATCTCCAAAGTTCTTGAGTGCATTGTTTTCTCACAATTATCCCAGCACATGGAACAAGCTAATTTCTTTTACTTACAATCAATCAGGTTTTAGGCCTGAGCACAGCACCAAAATTTTAATCAAAGGCTTCCTTAGTGAACTTCATTCTATCCTAGATTCCAGTAACCTCACTCTGGTTGTATAACTAGACCTCTCATCTGCATTTGATTTTGTAGACCAATCTCTCCTTCTCGCCCATCTATCTGACTTTGGACAGTGGTTTTCTTTTTTTACACGACCTATCGCTCACTGTTCTCACCACCTCACTCCCCTCCATTTCCTGTGCATTGTGGGGGTCCCCACAGTTCGAGCTTTCTCCTCTTCAGTATCTTTCTTAGTCCTTTAACTACTTTGGTACAGTCTCATGGCATCTCAGCATATTATTATGTAGATGACATTCTTCTTGTTGCTTCTTTACACCGTCTTTCTCCTGATTTCTCTGTCCTTCAAGCATGACATGATAACACAGCTTCTTGTTTGCTCTTTACACTGGTAGTAAATCCATAAAGATCTACCACTTGTTGGATTACAGGCCGACTCTCCCCATCTCTGTCAGGGACTCCCCATCCCTCTCGTTGATTCTAAGTATCTAGGTGTTATTTTTGACAGTGATCTCTCCTTTAGTTCTCAGATCAGCAAGATGACAACGCTGTTTTTGGGCTATGTGCCAATTTCTAGCTATTTGCAATGTTATTTATTTTATTTATTGCATTTGTACCCCACATTTCTCCAACTATTTGCAGGCTCAATGTGGCTTACATAATACCATCAAAGGCGTTTGCTCAGTCGGTTGATAACAAATATAGGTTGTATAGATATCAAATGAGATATATGTGGAGGATCGGAAGGGATGAAGATTGCGTGATGTCCAGTGCGATCATTAGTCATGTTATGTTCCTGGTTGAAGAGGTTTACGTGGGGTCATTGGGCTAGGCCTTTTAGTATATGGAGGGCTCCCTTCCTACGTGATAAAATGTCTTCAGACTGTTCAGAATACAGCTGTTCATATTCTTTACCACTGAAAGTTTGATAGTGCAACCTTGCTGTTCATTCACCACCATTGGCTTAAGGTCATCAAATGTATACAATTCACATGGCTTTGTATTGTGGCTCTCCTCCTTATCTAGCCTCCCTGTTCATCCCTTTCTCCACCCCCACACTTTCTTCGCTCTTCTACAGGACATCACTTAATCCTCCCCTCTGTTTCTCAATCCCATTCAGAATTAACTAGGAATAGGGCCACCTTCTTTTTAGGTCCTTTCTTTGGAACTCTCTACCTCCAGGGCTCCAACTTGAATTCTCTTTCCCCAAGTTTAAGAATGTTTTGAAGACCCATCTATTCACCAAGGCCTATGGAGTCTCCATCTGAGTCAGGTTCCAGCATGCAGCAATCTTCTGTTTCTTACTTTCTTCTCTACTTTTTCTACTCTTCTTTCTTTTTCCTCTTTTCTGTCCTATTGATTTACGGTGTTCCTTTCATTTTAAAGCTCTTGGCTGTGTTACTTTTTTATTGTAAACCACCTTTTTTATGACAAAACGGCAGTATATAAAATGTTAATAAACTATGAACTACCTAGAACTATGGTGATTGGGCAGGTTGTAAGTCGATTAAATAAATATAGCTGCCTATTTTACAGTTAAAGGTTCTTTGAGAATATTAAGGAGAAATTAGGTCTTACCTGCTAATTTTCCTTCAATTAGTCCCAAAAGATCATTTCAGGACTTGCAGATTATGCTCATCGACCAGAAGGGAGACAGAGAACAGAATTGTGCTGTTCCCCACAGCACTGTGCAGTTCACACTGGTATTTCAATAGCACAGCAGTGGAACACAGAGTTGCAATAACTTCATGAAATATCCTTCCTTATCTACTTCACCTTAACTTTCCTTTTCCGCTTTTTTTTTTAAACAAAATATCCAACTTGAATTCAACTGCTAACAGCAACTAAAGAAAAAGTTTCAAAATTTCACCAAAAAATTCCAAAAGTTAAAGTGTGTGCAAAAAAAACAGACTGATCAATATTCAGCTGATGGCAGTTAACACACTGAATATCTGGGGCCATGAGGGCATACGCTGCCTAAAAGATCTTATGTGGGTCCAGGTCAATAAACGGGGCGGGGTCAGGAGAAGACCAAAGAACCCCTCAGACCATACCTATAAGTTATGTGGGTGCCAACTGATATTCAGTGCTGGCACCCAAATAGCTAAGCGGGAATAGTTAGGACTGCTTTTGTGTGGTCCTATATGCTTGTTTAGCTACGCAGACACCAGAAAAGAAATAATTTGAATTATATCTGCTTTGTTTTTCTTCATTATTATTATGCTATACTGCTTCAAGGTTTTGCATCTATACTGTGTAACTTCCTAGCCTATTGTGCTCTAGAATCTTGCTGTAATCCACCGTGAACTATATTTATGGGAAACAACGGGCTAATTGAACTGTAACTGTAGCACTCAATACTGCTGGCATCCGCATAACTGCCAGCTCCTCCCCAGCTCCCCGATTAAAATAAAACTGCCTCACTACTTTTAGAAGAAAGGCGGGAACAGTGTGAATAGTTACTTTAGCCTCTGTGAAACGAAAAAAGGGATCTCTGCACGACAAGATTTGAATCTCCGAAAACCTCCTGACAGAGACTATAGGGTTTGGTGTGGAGTATCCTTGAAGGATACTATTGAAACATGACATTTAGAGAATCCCAATAGAGAGGTTTCAACAATGGTGAAAGAAAGCTAGGAGTGTTTAAGGGGAGAGCAGAGTAAAAGATGCAAATTATCCCCATCAACTTCTAGGCAGCTTGTAGATGCAAAGAAAAAAACACAACAAAGTTTCTGTATACAAATGCTAGAAGCCTAAAAAATAAAAAGGGAGAGAGTATATAGTGTTAAATGAAGAGGTAGATATAATAGGCATCTCAGAGACCTGGTGGAAGGAGGACAATCAATAGGACACTGGGTTAACGGTACAAATTATATCACAATGATAGAGTGGATCAAATTGGAGGGGGGGGGGGGGGGGGGATGCGCTATATGTTAAAAAGGGAATTGAGTCACATAAAATAAGCATGCTACATGAAACATAGCTATATACGTCTTCCCTTCCATGAGTGAAGGGAAGGGGTATACTGGTAGGGCTGTACTACCATCCACCAGGACAGAATGAACAGACAGATGAAGAAATGTTAACAGAAATTAGGAAAACTGGCAAATTGGGCAACAGTATAATAACGGATGATTTTAATTACCCCAATATTGACTAGATAAATGTTAAATCAGGGAGAGCCAGGGAGATAAAATTCCTAGATGTAATAGATGACTACTTCTTGGTGCTTCTGAAGCAAGAGAAGACACTTTGGATCATAGGAAACTCAGGTACAGTCCTTTCTTAGAGACGTCCTGAAAGAAGGCAAGAATATGAGCCACCGATGACTGAAAAGGACAATGGGCTCTTTTGGAACGCCAACCTTCTAAAACCCTCAAGACTCTCACATAGGCCACAGACATAGAATGTTACCTAGCTTGAAGTAAAAGTAGTAAAGACATCTTAAGCATAACCAAGGTCTGGGCTGTAAGACCACAAGGAGACACATCTTTCATTTGAATTGGTCCCTGGTATAGGAGCTTCCTGCAATGTGGTAGCCACAACCAATGAGCAATGACCTGGAGACGAATCAGGTCTGTGTAGCAAGGCCTTCTAAGCCAGTCTGAAGCTAATAGAATCACTTGGCCTGGACAGGAAGCAATCCTCTGCAGCACTCTGCCCATCACTGGCCATGGAGGAAACACAAACCTACAGCACAGAATGGCCATGGATAAAGGAGAACATCCAGCTCCTCAAACTTTTCCTCCTTTTGGTGACTGAAAAAACTGGCACTTTGGATTTGCAACTCGTGGCCATAAGATCTAGAACTGAAAGACCCTGATAGTATTTGTTGAGGTTGTCTGACTGAAGAGAGTCATCTCTCCTGCAATGTCCACTGCTGAAAGCACTCTCACATAGTTCTCTTCCCAGCAAGGGAGAAGATGAGATTCCACATGTTTGTTCACCCCTTCTTTGATCCCCTTGAAACGAGTGTTGCCTCTGCTGAAAATGGAAAATAGTTCCAACAGATCAATCCAGAGACGTGGGTTATGTCCCTTTACCAGCAGGTGGAGATAGAGAGAATGCCAGAACTCTGAAAAAAGAGATACTATGCAGCAGCCTCACTTTCAGTATGTTCGATACCAAAGCAGTAGGGAGACCATTACCCCATGGATCAAACTCCTGCCTCCAGGACAATCTTGAAGACCCAGCGGCGCTGAGAAGCCATCGCAGTTGTACTCTTGCATCAAATGTCCATTGAAAGCGATCCTTGCAATAACACATCACACCTCCTACAGGAAAAGGCAAATCAAAGCCAGAAAGGACTGACACACACACACACACATACATCTACACATGTTGCAAAGTAAATCAAGGGTGGGCCTCTGGATTGATCTATTGGGACTAAAGGAAAGAAAATTATCAGGTAAGAAATATAATTTTTCCTTCTATTACCTCCCACAGATCAATCCAGAGGCAAGTGGGATGCACCAAAGCAGTCCCCAAGTAGGGTGCAGAAGCCCAGCAGCAATGACTGCCAGTGACGGAGCCAACTTGCTATGTAGTGCTGGAGAAGCCCCCAGAGCGAAAGCAATATCGAAGACTGTGAGAAAACTTGCCAACCCAAAGCGGAGAAACAGACGCCATCCAGAGACAGAGGAAGCAGAGTCAGTCAGAGCCGCCAAGAAGCTCGCCCCAAGAGGGAGCAAACCTCGACCCTCAGAAATGAAGGTCTCTGCTTCCGGAAAAGGAAGCTTTGATCACTTGAAAGTCTCCAAGTCCAGATAAGGTGCCAGACCCAAAAAGCCACAAGAGTTGAAGACCAGTCAACTAGAAATGCAGTAGGTGCAACCTTCAGAAATGGAGGCAGCTCAAATTCCAGAAGAGGAGAAAAGGCCGGTGCCCAATGACATAAGCTTCAATCAAGAACAACGGAGCCAGGTCCGAGACCCCGCTATGCAGCAAAACTTGACAGCCAGAGGCGGTGCCACCACGGCAGCCAGCAACAATACAAGGGATGCCAGCCAGCCCAACCCCCCCCCCCCCCCCCCAAGGCGGAATGAGGTCTGCCGCCCAGAAATGGGGCAAGGCAAGAGGCAAGGCACACCTTCCTGACATGGAGCCAGGCCACCAGCCAGAGTCAGGGCAATGCCCAACAGCCATATATGGTGAGGGTTGACCTCCTTGGATGGTGCCAGGCCCAAAAACGAGATTGGGAGAAATCTTGGCCCTCAGCAACAAAGCCTAGCTGCCCAAGAGGAAGTCCAGGCCTGGCCGCCTGAGAGGGAGCAAGGTTTGGCCATCTGCAAAGCAGCCGGGCACTATCACCCTAGATGGAGTCACGCTGGACATCCACAAACAATGCAAGGCTCAACCTCCCGAGATTGTGCCTGGCTCAACCAGCAGGGATGTAGTACGTCTTGACGCACTGCGATGGAGCTGGGCTTGACGCACCACAACTAAGCAAGGCTCGACGTGCAGAGATGGAGCAAGACAAGGCCCATGGATGGAGCAAAGCTTGACTTCCAGTGCCATCTCAATGCCCAGAGCTGAAGGAAGGCTCGGAGTCCCAAGATGGCGCCAAGCTCGACAACTGGATATGGAGTATGGCTGGACGTCCCAAGGCGGAGCCAGACTGGACACCCAGAAACAGGACAAAGTCCAACACCCAGAGACAGAGCCAATCTCGATGACCAGAGTCAGAGTGTGGTTTGACATCCAAAGACAAGATGAGTCTGACCCCAACAGAGCAAGGACCGACAGTCGGAGAACCACCAGAGACAGATTACTGCTCACCTCAAAAGGAAAGGTGCACTACCTCACCTCCAATTTGAGTGGGTGTGGGCGGACAGAGATGATGATCAGAGGCAGGCCCGGCAATGCAGCAAGGGCCGCCCTGGAAGAAACAGGACGTCAGCCCAGGAAGAACCAGGGTAGGAAGGGCCGTAGGAGGTAGGACGACAAGACTGAAGAGAAGGGACCATGGGACCATTTCTAAGGTATTACATACCCTGGGCAAAGAAAAAGCTTGTCCCCCACTGCTGGGGACAACATAAAGCCCTGGAAAGAGGCAATATGACAAGCCCGCAAGAAGGCCTAACGGCCACCCTCTGAAATATTGGATGGCAGATCCACCAAAGGACAGGTCATCCATTGTGCAAGAAAGAAGGATGAGAATCCAGATGGCAGGTCAGCCAAAGCCAGGCTGACCACAAGCCACCAAGAGATACTCGACCAGAGAAGAGACGGGACTGGACCCGCGAAAGGCTGACTGCTACAGCTGCTAAGTCAGATACCAGACGCTATACTGGAAGGAATGAAAGCCAGCAGCTATGTCCCTCATACTCTGCACCAAGAGAAGGATAGCAGTCAACAGATATGACTTACAGGGTAAGAAACACCAAGAGGCTGTATCATAAGACCCAAACAAAGGGAACACTGCAAGCACTGAATCCCAAAGTCAAACCACTGCAAGAAGGCAGAAAGAAAAGGAACAAGAAGCCTAGCAAAATAAAGCTCAGCGTTACAAAACAGGCATCCAGAAATGACAAAGATCACCCAGCTACAGGGGAATGCGCACTGGGGGAGATTAGAAACAATGGGGCCTTAGGGAAAAAAAAAATGGACCAAGTAGGCCCCAGTAAAAAAACGGAACAGCCCTTAAGCTGATCCACGCCCAACCGGAGTGCAGGTGACCAGGAAAGCTAGGCCTCCAGGCGAGAGCGAGTAGCCTGGCCATACAGTGTTAACAGCACCTCGCCGATGTAGCCAAGGGCGAGACATCTGGTCCAGCAACACGGAAAAGAGGAGGAACCCTGGAGGCAAGAGCAATGGCTGACACCAAAAACTTCCCGCCTGAATCACAAAAACTGACTTTCCCAGATAAGGGGAGGCAAAAAAATAACCGAAGCCAGGCCCCTTAAGATGCCGGTAGGCAACCCCTCCTGACCTACAGAGAAATCAGGCCAACAACATGGAGTGCATTCTGCACACAGTTGCCAGCACCATTGGTGTAAGTCTCCAAAGTTTACAGCCTATCCAGTTGAGGCGTTGCACTTCAGAAACCGTGGTAAAGTGCCCGAAGGGTGCAGAGAGGGCTGGGAGTGTGGGGGGGGGGGGGGGGGTGGGGGGGGGGGGGGGGGAGGGGGGGGAGGAGAAGGCCCCACAAGACAAAACAGCTCTGGCGTGAAAAAACGATACAGCACAGCTAAGCGCCAACCGCCTACTACCCAACAGGCAGGAAGCCCACCAAAGACATGCCAAGACCCCTCTGCCTGTCTTTGGGAAGAACTCGGGGGCCAGCTTCTAGCAGGGAAGAACAGACGGAGTGAACAAGAGAGCAGCAGACAGTGCTGAAATAGCGTGTTGGTCATCCCAATGGGATCCTGCTGAGAATGAATGAAAAAGGAGTTCCTGAGGAGCCTGTGCTCTCTCTAACAGATATACCTGTTTCTTCACTAGCAGGCAAAGATCCACCTGGAGGATTGTGAAGCAGCCTTTGTAAAGGAAACTGAGATGAAAGGCCAATATCAACATTGGGAGCAGAAGCGTGGAAAAGCAAAACGGCAGCCACTCCCTCACTTTCTGGTTGCCTCAGCTCCCTCATTGGGGCAGTATTCTTGTCACTTTTTAAAAATATTTTATAAAGCCAACAGCAAAGAGGGAAGAAGTCACCAGAGAGAAGCAGTCAAGGTGTGTGTGTGTGTGTGTGGGGGGGGGGGGGTGGAGAACCCTGCATCTCCAGGTGTGCCCTGTTGCCAAAGAGGCTAATCCAAAAGCACTTTCACTCCCAGCTCAACTGAAGACCAGTCATTACTGGTTCAGGAGCAACCTCAACAGAGCACTCCAGAAGCTGAACAGGGAACCATCTTCCACCTGCTGGAGATAGAGAAATACTGATTGATCCAAGCTGTACAGTGCTCTATAGAAAACAGAACTGTACTCTGCCCTATCTCTGCTGGTCGATGAGCATAACCTACAAGTCCTGGACAGGTCTATTGAGGATGCTAAGGAAAATCTTTAACAGCATTCAAAGATGCAGCCACCGGTCGTGGGTACTTGCACGTCCCTACAATCACACCACTGACTTCCCAACAGTTTAACACTGATATCAAACATTTGCATTCAGACCTCTCTCCTGAGCCTGTATTCCACATACGTCTGCCTGCTCATTTGATTTATGATTAACTAAATTTCCACAAATGTATATATGAAATAAGATATCTCAATGACTGGGATTTCATTATTTTCACCATTCACAAAGCACTTTGTGAGTTAGCCTGTACCTCAGATCTTTGCATTCAAAGAGATTGCCAATAGGAGACTTTGTTTCATGACTTGTCTGGGAATATGTTTGAGATCAGGGCTGGTCTTAGGGCGAGGCGACCAAGGCGACCGCATAGCGCCCCGCGCTCAAGGTCGCCCGGCCCGCCGCTCCCACCCCCCCGACGATCGATCGCTTCCTACCTTAAAAAAAAAAAAAAAAAAATTTGAGAAGCGCCGAGTAGCAGGCAGTGCCTCGCGTCTGCTAGTAAAAATCTCCTGCACGTCGTCGGGCCTTTCCGCATTGAGTCCCGCCCTCCTCTGAGGTAAGGGGGACTCAGATGGGAGAAGGGTGTGAGATGGGAGTCTCAGATGGGGGAGGGGGTAAGGGGACTCAGATGGGAGAAGGGTGCAGGGTGGGGGTTCTGAGATGGGGGAGGGGGCAAGGGGGACTCAGATGGGAGAAGGGTATGGGGTGGGGGTTCTCAGGAGAAGAGTGCGGGGTGGGGGTTCTCAGATGGGGGGAGGGGGTAAGGGGGACTCAGATGGGAGAAGGTTGCGGGGTGGGGGTTCTCAGATGGGGGAAGGGGGCAAGGGGGACTCAGATGGGAGAAGGGTGCGGGGTGGGGGTTCTCAGATGGGGGGAGGGCGTAAGGGGGACTCAGATGGGAGAAGGGTGTGGGATGGGGGTTCTCAGATGGGGGGAGGGCGTAAGGGGGACTCAGATGGGAGAAGGGTGTGGGGTGGGGGTTCTCAGATGGGGGAAGGGGCAAGGGGGACTCAGATGGGAGAAGGGTGCGGGATGGGGGTTCTCAGATGGGGGGAGGGGGTAAGGGGGACTCAGATGGGAGGAGTGTGGGGTGGGGGTTCTCAGATGGGAGAAGGGAGCTGGAACTGGGGTTTGAGAAGGGGCCATATGGGAAATGGGGGCCATACATGGGGCTAGTGGGAAAATGGGGCATGAGTGGGTCAGGTGGGAGAATGGTTCTGGGGCTGAAAAGGGGGGCCCCTAATACAAGGCATGTGGATGAAGGGGGCTGGAACTGGGGGCTGAAAAGGAGGGTAGGTGGGATAAGGGGGCTAGTATTGGGACTGGAGGCTGAAAAGGGGCAGGGGCTGAAACTGTGGGTACTGGGGGCTGAAAAGGAGATAGGGAGAAGTGGCTGGGGCTGAAAAGGGGACAGGGAGAAGTGGTTGGGTTTGAAGCTCGGGACGTGGGAGAAAAGGGCTGGGGCTGAAGCAGGGGACTGGTGGGATAGTGGGGCTGGAACTGGGGGCTGAAAAAAAGGGGCATAGAGAGGGGCAGATCCTGGATGGAAGGGGGAGCAAGAGGGAGGGCAGACCCGGATGGATGGGAGAGGGAGGGCAAATGGTGGATTGAAGGGGCAGAGAGAAAGGGCAGACAGTGGATGGAAGGGGGAGAGGGCAGACAGGGGCAAATGGTGGATGGAAGGGGCAGAGATAGAGGGCAGATGTGAATGGAAAGGGCAGGGAGAGAGGGCAGACATTGGATGGAGGGGACAGCAGAGAGGGCAGACACTGGATGGCAGAGAGAGAACGAAGACAGATGCTGGATGGAAGGAAGCCAGTGAAAAGAAGATGAGGAAAGCAGAAACCAGAGACAACTGTAAATAAAATATATATTTTTATTTTTCTGCTTTAGGATAAAGTAGTATTGTAGCTGTGTTAATAAATGTTTATAATAGAACATGTAAACAAGGTAATCTTTTTATTGGACTAATTTTAATACATTTTGGCTAACGTTTGGAGAACAAACCCCCCTTCTTCAGGTCAGGATAGGATACTGTAACAGTACTATACTGTATTGACCTGAGGAAGGATATTTTGGCCTCTGAAAGCTAAATGTATTAGTCCAATAAAATGGTATTATTTTATTTTCTATATTTATTTTATTTCTATTTGCTAATTTTTAAAGTGGTGATTGATATTTGTTAGTTTTTTTCAAATTTACATCTGCTGTCTTTATATTTTGCACAGTACTAGGGGACATTTTCTGTTTCTGTGGTGTTGCATTGTATGCAGAGTCTGGCATCTTGGGGGTTCAGTTTAATTTTTGTCTAAATAGAAAGTTTAAATAATACTACTTATTCTATAGTGGATTAGGGTGTATCTGTGTTTGTGAAAAAGACATGGTTTTCAGTTGGCATTGACTGTGCAGGATCGACAAGCCCTGGAGCTGGGGGCCTTGGAGCTCGGAGGGAGGGGTGGCCGGCCCTGGCGTTAGGGTGGGGGCGGAGTTAGGGTGGGGGCAGGGCTAGGGTGGGGCACCATCAAATTGGTCTGCATAGGGCCCCGCACTTGCTAAGACCGGCCCTGTTTGAGATGGTAGTTTCCTTGACCCCTGATGCAGGCTGGTAGGGCTGAAACATGAGTCGTGTCGGGTCCCCTTTCTTTTTATTGAAGACTGATGTTAATAAACATCTTTTCTGAACACCATCTGTGAGAGGTTCTGTTTTTTTATTACTGCACGGAGGTCATCCATATAAGGGTAGTGTGTCATATAAGAGCAGAGATACCTCAGTTTGGCGATTCCTGTGGTAAATTGAGATCCAGTAAAAGCTCACCTTTTACTGCACCTTGGTAACTCCCCCCTTTAAAAAACAGCATCTCATCTTTCATAAGCAGTTGAAGACTTGTTTCTTTTCCATTTTTATGATAGCAGCACTGCATGCAAATCTGTCTCATAAACATTCATTGTGGATATCCTGGGAAACTGACCGGCTGGGACTCCTTGAGTCAGGTTTGGAAGCCATTTTTCTAGATTATCTCCTATGAAACGACCTGGAGTATTACATTTGACTGATGTGATTTTTGTACCATGATGTGTTTTGAAGTATTTCATGAGTTATAAGTCAGGTATTAGGTTACTTCTGAATTCTTAAGATGCATGGTGGTTTGATAGCAATATATGTATCTAGGTTTTATTTTCCATGATTTTATATTAACCTTGCTACTTTGTTATGTAACTGTTGTATAGTTATACAAAGAAACCATTTGCTTGTACCTTACTTTGTGCATGAATTTTTGTGATAGGTCGAATAATGAAAATTTGAAATAAAAACCGAATATGAGCTAGTGATCGTTTGAAACAGCAGGCAATCTCGCCACAGCCCCGCTTCCTTCCCATACAAACTTCTGGTGCTTCAGTTGAGAATCTTCTTTGTTAAAGAAGAAGAGGGTAGCATGGCCCTTTGGTGTTTATCACTTTTACTTGATAATTAGAAGCCAAACAGTAATAAAGCACGTTCCTGGATGCAGATCTCTAGTTAGCTGCTGCTTCGCCCTCCCATGCAGCTGTCTGATCAGGCAATTTCTAACAACAATTTTTGTTTCACATTATCCCCCACATTCCAGACACTTTTCCAATAAGAATTGGCCATCTAGTGCCTTTGCGGCTTTCTAATTGCAAGCTGCTTGTCACATGCAGTTCTTACCTGTTTAACTCTCTCCTCCTGCTGAAGCAATATGGCAGCCTGCTGCTGGGCCAGCTTGAGTCTCTCCTCCTCCGGCAGGGCGCCAGCATCAACAGAGGGCAGCCGAAGTGGTGGCCCAAGACCTGGAGGAGGGGGAACTACTCCTAAAGGGAAGCTTGGGCCCATCCCTGGGGGAGGGGGTGGAGGAGGAGGAGGGGGTGGTGGTGGCTGCAGAGATAACATTCCCATTGAGGGTGGTGGCAAAGGCATTCCAGGCATCTGCAAAGACAGGACACACGTCAGAGAATGAGTTTGGGAAGGGTTAATAAGGCTACATGCTCTGTTTTACAAAAAAATCAAGTATCTGCTTTTTTCAGCTACAGCCTCATCAGCTGCACAGAGCAAGAAGCGTTTCCTAAATACATACTGATCCTAACATTTCCTCATGGGATGAGAGAACTTAGGGTTTCTTAGTTCATACAGATGTGAACAACTTGTAGTACAGCACCTGATTTTCATCTACACAGCAGCTTTGAAGGCAGACAAGCAGCCATCAAACCATTTCACTAGACTGGAAAAAAAAGGTGAAAGCTGCCCCCCCTCCCCTTCTCATTATAAACTATGAAATGTATAGACAAGCACATGGACAAATGTGAAATCCTCAAGCGACATGCTATAAACTGACAGACTCTGTATGAGCATGCACTTAAGCTAAGTTCAGCCTTTCATCCTCACTTTCCTCCCAACAAGTAGTAGTCACAAAGAGCTGTGCAGCCCAACAATCCAACTAGCTGATACTATCCACTGATGGTCAAAAGCTTGTTCCATTAAGCTAAAGACATACCAGCAACAAGTTAAAGACTGAGCTCAGTCATACCAGCAACAGAAAAGACAGAACACAGAACGAGGTCTGCTTTTACCTGGTCCAGCCTTGGTGGGGGAGGGGCAACTCCCACTCCTGGAGGCCCTGGAAGAGATGGTGGGGGAGGGTTTCCTGGCACAGAACGTGAAGGTAGAAGAGTCTGCTCTCCATCTTCTCCCCTCGGCACTGGCCGGTTCAACACGATGCCAGTCTGTTAAAAAAAGAGATGATCCAAAGAACAGACATTTGGGATGTCAGTGCACTACATTAAATCATAAAAGGGACCAGTCAATCAAACTGGTGTCCCCCTCCAGAAAACGTACTCCTTGGATAGGGTGTACTGCTATGGATTTACAGCCTGCTTCACTGACACAGACTACTCAATAATTATTGTGGATTCTTTTGGATTCGTATTCGGTAAATGAGATCTTTATTAGAGGTGCTAAAATATACAATGATTAAGATATATACAATAATTAAATCATCTAACTAAAAGAAAGCTATAAGACAGATATATACATATTACATATACAACATCACTGGTCAGGAATTTCAGGCCCTTATCTCATCAGCCGGGAGGCCCATTGCAGCGAAAGCCCAAAGTCTCCTTATGATCAGGAACAAGTCTTTTCTGCACGATGCGTCCACCCACAGATGAGCCTCAAAGCTCTGCTGCAACAAGCCCCCCTTTTTATTAAGCTAAAGCTTATTTTCAGAGCCAAGGAAAATTACAGAATGCTTGAGAATAGGTGAACAAAGCCATTCTGTGGGATTGAGGTCACATGTTTCCAAGTCCAGGTGGCCAGTCTGAACTTCGAAAACAAGCACCATCCTCCTCTTCACATACCAAATTAATTAGAGCTGTGTCTCATCTTCTGCATTCCAACTTATTTTCACACAATCAAAGTTAAACAATCATTTTTAAACAGAATTACTTCTAATCAACAATACAGACCCCAAGTGCACTTGTTAGTCAAGGCAGATAGAGTTGAAAGGCAATCTCTAAAATCCTTTTTATTACATAGGAATATTTTATGATAAAGATATGAAAGCAGTTAAGCTCCTTTGACATTCACATACCTGCAAGGTGTATGTCTGAAGCCGCTCAATCAGCTCCTCCCGACCTCCTGCAAACAGCAATCACATCATTGGCAGTTACTAATGAGAAAATAAATCCACAATTTGAAAACTCACTGTCACACATGCTGATAGCACCTGTTCTCTCCCCTTAATGCTTCAGCTAAAGGCTTTTCCCCCCAGAGACTGTTTCAGAAGTTTTCCTCATCACATTTCAACATCTCATCAGTCTGCTTTCTTTCACAGGCCCTATCCCTTGCTGAAATGGAGTAGCAACCTAGTGTTTAAAACCAGGGGAGCCAAGATTTAAATCCTGCCTTACTCACTGACCTTGGACAAATCATTTTACCCTCCAATACCTCAGGTACAATGTAGATGTAAAGAGCCCTTGACAAGGAACCTACCAAACGGTACCTGAATATCTAATTCACCTTCAGCTCAGATTTGAAAAAAGGCAAGTATGAAATACTTTCATGATTGAGACAGAATAGGAAAAAGCTTTTAATAAATCAAAAGCAGGTAATAACCTCAGACATCCCACCTCCATCTCCACAGATCATCCTGCCTACCTAGACTCAAAGCATCATGAGGCAGGAACCTTCCTCTCTCAGGGAGGATAAAGTAATAGCAGAAACACTAAATTATTGTTGTTGGGGTATACCGACACCAGAAAGCACCTCTGATGGTGATGATTTGGAGCAATTAAAGCCCATCACTGTAAGTCAAACATGTAATAGATCAAGCTGACAAACTCAAGAGCAACAAAATGCTAAGACCAGATGGCATTCACCCCACAATCTTGAAAGAGGTCAAACATAAAACTGCTAACCTGTTACTATGTGTAGTAATCTGTAACCTACAACTCAAAATGGCCATGACACCTGGAAATTGAAGGGTTGCCCATGCCAATTTTTTATAAGGGCTTTCGGTACAATCTGGGAAGTTACAAACCTGTGAGCCTGACATCAGTGCCAGGCAAAATGGCTGAAGCTAAACTAAAATGGGAATGAACCATTATAGGTTCAGCAAAGGCAAACCTTGACTTATCAATGCATTAAATTTTTTTTTTTTGTTTGAAGAAGTAAGCAAATGGATAATGGTGGCCCCGGTTGATTAATATCCTTTCTAAAATGCTGCTCCACAAGTCATAATATGGACATCCATTTCTCAAGTATTTTTGAACATGATCTACAGCCTGTTCTAAAATATATGGAAAACAGACATCCATGTGCATCTTACAAACTATGATGTCAAAAATTTAAATGGGGCAAAACAAGGGACATGGGCATCTATCTGTGGCAACAAAGAAACGCCCGTGTTATAAAATGGGCAAAGGAAAAAAAGCGGGTCCCAATATGCAATGGAGAAATCTTTAGTGATAAAAGTACCCAATGTGGTCCATCGTTTTGCCCACTAAAAAACATGTGTTACATGACGCTGTTTGCTCTGAGTTAGTCTGTTGGTGCCACTTGTTTTGTGGTAACTCTTTGGAAGGACGTCTGCCAGCATTTGTGTTTTTACAAGCACACTGCAATACCCTTGAGGAAGCTCATTAGTGGGTGAAACGTGGACCACGCTGGGTACTTTTAATCAATAAAGGATTTCTCCACTGCATATTGGGATCTGACTTTTCTTCACCTGTACTATCTGCAGATCTTCTCTTGTGTGCTACATGTAATAAAATGGTCACAGAGAAGTTGATATATAACAGAGGAGCAACCTAATGGCGTTGAGAACCAGGTTCAAATCCCACTTCAGCTCTGATTTCTTTTCTTTTAAATTGTGAGTCTTCCAGGGACAGAAAAATACCTACTTGTACCTGAATGTACATCACTTTAATAGTCTTCTTCAGGCTTGTAGGTTATACATTCAGGTACAGTGAATATTTTTCTGTCCCTGGAGCAGTCCGAAACTAAGCCTGCCTCGACGCCGAGGAACAACGTCCTTGATGGCGGTGCCGAGAAGTCGACGCCTGCCTGGACTCCGGTGAAGCTTCCTCCACCGACGTCGAAGGAGAGTCGACCTGGGTGGCATCCAGACTAAGAGACTCTTTAAGCTGCTCCAACTTGGCTGCCTCCAAATTGTTACATGGAGAAGAAGAAACATAATGATGCAGTTGCATGTATGTAAAGAAGTCTCTAGATTGCAATTGGAATTCCGTGCATTAGTCAAAAGATTTGGGGAGTTCCTCTTCCATAACCACCTGCCATAGTTACGTCATGCCTGTAGAGAACCAGTGGCAAAAAGTTAAGGAGTGAAGTCCAGGAGAAAGTACCCATTACCCTCTCTGGCTAATAATGGGGTAGCCCCCGGAGCTAACCCAGTACATATGTACAGCCATAACCATGCCAGTCTCATAGACCTAATAATAGAGTAGGCCAACAGTGTGGACCTCCAGTATGTAATATATAGCTAAAATGCCAATAAGAGGTAAATTGAGTTTCTACTGGTGTATAAGAAAAGTGATCAGAAGATCTAAACTAATCACTAATGTGTCACATTTGACACACCATGGAGAAAAGTTTAAAATCCAGCAGATCGAGGCCTCCCTTATCTCGTGGTGTAGACACAACAGAAAAGGGAACTGGAGCTTTTTTGCCATTCCACAGAAATTCAGTAACAGTCCTCATTAGTGTATGTGTTGTGCTGAGAGCAGTATAGGTATCATGTTATACAGTGCAATATTTCCCATTAATGAAGGTGGGTAGAATTGCCACAGCTGCAGTTTGGTGATGAATGCATTGAGCAGGGGAACTATGTTGCACTTATGCAAAGATCTTAAATATTTTACAGATTCTTCTACCCAAGTCAAGGAAAAGGCGCCTGTCTATCCAATTAGTTACAACTGAGTCTTGTAGTGGGAGAGCCACTGACTTCTGAAGATTGAGGGCAAAACCAGAATAGAAACCAAATCCATCCACAGTACTAAGAAGCCTAGTAAGTGACGTCTGTGAACTAAAGTCAGAATAATATCATCGGCATAAGCCAAGACTCTTGTAATATGGTCTCCTATGCACATTCCCTGTATCTCATTACCTTTAACAACAGTGCATAAAAAGGTTCTAAGTATAATAAAAACAGAAGTGGGGAAATTGGATAGCCCTGATACGTTTCTCTTTCTATATGGAATGCCTCTGTTCTAACTGTTAACAAGGAGGCATGCAGTAGGTGCTGTATATAGGACAGTCACCACCTGATAGAACCATCCTTCTATCCCCAACTGTTGTAAGACATGAAAGAGGTTTAAGTTCAGTCTACTTGGCCGAAAGCTTTAGCAGCATCCAGACTGACTTAACATGCTTGGTAAATTTGCCTGTTGGCAATGAGACATGGCCAACAATACTTTCCGTATATTTAGTACCAATTGTCTCTGCCTTTACAAAACTAAACTGATGGTCCCCTATCAAAGTGGCCAAACATGTAGACAAGCATGTCTGCTAATATCCGAGAAAATATTTTAATATCCAAGCTGAGAAGGGAAATGGGGTGATATGATTCTGGAAGGTCAGGTTTCCTAGGCTTGGGTATTAACATGATTAATGCCTCATTAGCCCAAGAAGGAAAAAAGCCTCCATCTACAGCAGTCGTGTAATAAGCCTAGAGGGGACTGATAACTGATGGGCTATAATTTTGTAAAATTCTGGCATATATACATCTGGGACTGGGCCGTACAATTTCATCTTGCCTGAATGGCCTTCTGAATTTCTTTGGCTTGTAATGGGGGGATAAAGAGCATGAGGGCATCTAGTGAAATGCAGGGCAGGTCCGCACCTTCCAAATAATCAGACTGCAGGGCTCACACCTGCTGCCTGCACAAAATACATCTGCGTAAAATGATGTAAACAACAAACAGTCTGTTACATCTTCTTGTTTAATGACAACCACTCCCACAGAGGACTGTAAATAAAAGACATTGAGATCCCTGCCAAATCTTAGACACCTATGCAAACGCTTACCAGATTTATTGCCATTATTAGTGATATCTTATTTTCTAAGAAACAATTTCTTAGTGTGCTCATGAATAAGTGAATTTACAGCTGCTTGAGTAGCCAACAATATAACTGACTGGGTAGGGCACTTTATATATTGTTGTTTAGCAAACTGATATTTTTGCTCTAACAGCTGTATGCACTGGAAAATACGCTTATTTCTAGTTATCACCATGGACTACCTTCGCAGTTTCTGAAAACAGGGCACGTTCTTGTGCATATTGTGGATTAAAAGTGACAAAATCTGCCCATTTCTGATTTAATTAAGATGATACTGTTCACAAGCTGATTCAGGCAGACTCTTTTTTAATAACTGGCTTTGAACTTTGGTACACTTTACCATTTGCGCTGACAGTGCCAACTTTGAAGAGATCCTGCAGGGCGGTTATAGAAACTGGTTAGTTGCAAATCTGGCATATCAAGTGACATCAAATTCGGTTACATCAGCCGCATGGACACCAGAATGTGGAGTTCCACAGGGATCTCCCCTTTCACCGACCATATTCAACCTAATGATGACACCCCTGGCCAAACTACTATCTAACCAAAACCTCAACCCATACATTTACGCCGATGATGTAACGATCTACATCCCATTCAATCAAGATTTAAAAGAAATTTCCAATGACATCAACCAAAGCCTACATATCATGCACTCCTGGGCAGATGCCTTTCAGTTAAAACTCAATGCAGAAAAAACCCAATGCCTAGTACTTACCTCTCAACATAACACAAGCAAATCAACACACCAAAATTAAACCTACCAATCTCAGATACCCTGAAAATCCTTGGAGTTACCATCGACCGGTACCTAACACTTGAGAATCACGCAAAAAACACTACCAAAAAGATGTTCCACTCAATGTGGAAATTAAAAAGAGTAAGACCATTCTTCCCGAGGACTGTCTTCCGTAATCTAGTACAATCATTAGAACTCAGTCATCTAGATTACTGCAACTCACTCTACGCTGGCTGAAAGAGCAAATTCTCAAAAAACTCCAATCAGCCCAGAACACAGCAGCCAGACTCATCTGGGAAATCAAAACACGAGAGTGCAAAACCCCTACGAGAGAAGCTACACTGGCTCCCACTCAAAGAACGCATCATATTCAAAGTATGTACCCTAGTACATAAAATCATCCATGCGATGCCCCAGCCTATATGTCAGACCTGATAGACCTACCATCCAGGAATGCTAAAAAATCTTCTCGCACATTCCTTAATCTTCATTTCTCCAACTGTAAAGGTCTAAAGTACAAAGTAATGCACGCATCAACCTTTTCTTATATAAGCGCACAATTCTGGAACACGTTGCCAAGCAACCTGAAAGCGACCTATGAACTGACCAATTTCCGTAAATTACTAAAGACCCATCTCTTTGACAAGATATACCACATAGACCAAAGCATGTGAAATTCTTACACATATCTAGAAATGTAAATCAATGCCTTCTGTTTTATTACTATCATGTATTCCATCACCATGTAACCCAAAATCCTTCTGTAACACTAATGTCTACTCTCTTCTAATTTCCACTATCCATGATGTATTGTAAGCCACATTGAGCCTGCAAAGAGGTGGGATAATGTGGGATACAAATGCAATAAATAAATAAATAAATAAATTATGTCCAGCACAAGCATAATGCTTGTTCAAAATTTCAAGTCCGTATCTTTGTTTGCATGGAAGTTGTTGCGGTCTGAATATTGGTCCAAATATGTTCCAATGAGTCGCGACCAATTTTGATGCACACTTTGAGTCAACTTGTTTGACTGGACTTTGCATCCATAATGTTAAAATGTATTTCAACAGAATTAGCATCAAAAACTGTACAGGATTTGAATTTTTAAGCCACTCTTATAAATGTGTTTGGATTTTATTAGACCCCAAAAATGGCATTTTGGTAAATGTCGCGCGCTCATGGACTGACAACCTTTCAGAAACAGGGGTCTAGATCTGCAACTATTGCAGTTTGAGACCTCAAATTTTGGGAAACTTCGTTTAACACCTGACTCACTCAACAGATAAAATTTTAACAAAATTGGAGAACATGATGGTGGGAACTTTTTTTTTAATTTTAGACCACTTGGCATGAAATGACCCTTAAGAAAGTCTTCATCCTTCTGCAGATATGAAGGAAACCTCCATCCCACTGTTGGTCCCATCAACTCCACATCCACCCATATAATTGCATGGTCAGAGACTGGTATGGGCCCTATCTCATCAACACAAATTGACAGAAAAAAATGTCTGCGAGGCTAAAATATAGTCTATTCTGGAGAATGCGTCATGCATCCTAGAGAGATTAGTATAATCTGTCTCTATATGATGCAAGATGCGCCATGGATCTACTAGCCCCAGGGAGGAACAGAGGTTAAGGCATCCCATAAAGGGTTGCATATGTGTTGCATGTCAAGTGGTGCTTAGATGGCAACACTGGCTATATCAACTAAGGCAGGTGCTGGGTTAGATTATAGCAATCCAGTTTAGGAAGGGCTGTAGAGAGCTTTGACGAAAACTCCAGTATTCTGGAACGTGAGGACAGTGTCAGGCAGACTTTTACGGCCTGTGTCACGCAAATGACAACATGGATTCGAAGAGGAGTGGGCTTTAACAGCAATTCCAGTAGCTGGAACATAAGGACAGAATTGGGTGGACTTCTACAATCTATATCCCAGAAACAACAAAGACCTACCATGATCAAGTATATAATACTACGTTCATTGTTGATTTAATCTTGAATTGAGAATAAATATAACTGGATAGACCATTTAGGTCTTTATCTGCAGTCACTTACTATGTTACTATCTCTTTCCCTACATAGAAAACTGAAGTATGTGTAGTAGAAGATCTGACTACTTTGACTTTATTTATTACATTTATATCCCACATTTTCCCACCTATTTGTAGGCTCAATGTGGCTTACATAGTACCGGAGAGGCGTTACAGACTCCGGTGTAAACAAATACAAAGCGATGTTGTGGTAAGATAAAGTTCATGTGGCACAGCCACACTAAGGAATCGTATAGCAGAAGAGTTGTGTTATGTCCATTACGTTCTTTAGTTTTGTTGTGTTGCAAAGATCAGGCATTTATGTTGGATCGGTAGGGTATGCCTTTTTAAACAGGTTACTTTTTAGTGTTTTCCGGAAGCTTAGGTGGTCGTTCGTAGTTTTCAAGGCTTTTGGTAATGCGTTCCACGGTTGTGTGCTTATGTAGGAAAAACTGGATGCGTAAGTTGATTGTATTTGAGTCCTTTGCAGCTTGGGTAGTGCAGATTTAGGTACGTTCGTGTTGATTCAGATATGTTGCTAGTTGGTAGGTCGATCAAGTCTGTTATGTATCCCGGAGCTTCACCATAAATAATTTTGTGAACCAGAGTGCAGATTTTGAAAGCAATGCGTCCTTTGATTGGGAGCCAGTGTAGTTTTTCGTGAAGGGGTTTTGCACTTTCAAATTGCGTTTTTCCGAAGATAAGCCTAGCTGCCGTGTTTTGAGCGGTCTGAATTTTCTTTAAGGTTTATTCTAGGCATCCCGCATAAATTCCATTGCAGTAGTCTACATGGCTCAGTACCATTGATTGTATCAGGTTGCGAAATGTTCCCCTCAGGAAGAATTGTTTCACGCGTTTGAGTTTCCACATTGAGTGGAACATTTTCTTTGTTGTGGATGTCACTTGGCTCTTTAGTGTTAAGTTGCGGTCCATTGTAACTCCGAGGATTTTCAGGCTGAGATAGGGAGGGTGTAATCTGGGGTGTTGATAATAGTGAGGTTGTCAGCGCTGTGTAGGGATGAGAGGATGAGGCAGTGTGTTTTTTCTTTGTTTAGTTTTAGTTGAAATGCATTTGCCCAAGAGTCCATGATGTTCAAGCTTGATTAAAATATCCCACAAGTAGCGGGGGGGGGGGGGGGGGGGGGGGGGGGGGGGGGGGGAAGACTGAACTATTTTCTTAAAGAATGCATGTTCATGTGTGTTAGGAGCATACAAAGAGGTAAAACTCACAGCCATAAAGAATAATTCTTAACAGAAGGAACCTGCCATATTCGTCCTTAGATATTAAGTGAATTTGCAAAGTAGGTTCTTCCGAACAAGTACCACCACTCCTGCTTTCTTCTGAAAGGAGAAGTAAAAAAATCTCCCCAACCTAATCACATTTAAGTTTTTGATGTTCCTGATCTATGAGTTTTGTCTCTTGTAGGCAAGCTATATCTATTTTTTTGCTGCTTTAAGGTCCTGATCTTACTGCTTTATGGGAGAGGTTATACCAGATACATTCCAGGAGGCAATCACCCATAACTGGTAATATAGTAAAACAGTACTAGTTGAGAGCAACCATCCATGTTCTCCCCAGATGCCCAGTCTTCATCCCGGGAGAACCTCAATCTAGAGGAGCTCACTTCACTTACAGAGAATTCAAAGACAAGAATGCTGCTCAATCGTTCATACCAGTTAGGAAACTGAATAATGATACAGGAAGAACGAAACCCTGTATCTGCAAACACGGAATGAATTAGAACCAAAATTCTACCACCCTGCTTCCCCCCATCCCCAGTACCCTGAAAACACCAACCATTGACATCCCTAGCTCAGCAAGGAAAGGTTATAGATCACAGGTACGATGCTCACTGGAGTCCCGCACCACCACCCAAGAAAGCAAGACAATACCAGTCAGTAAGTCCTCTCACCAAACGGCACAGTGGACAAGAGAATAAAGAAAAGTGGCAAACGGTTATCCAGGAGTGTAAACAGATACCCAAGGCCTTAGTTGCAGGAGACCTGCAGTTCTTAGAGTTGTAGTAATATTAAAAATAGCTGCGGTCTCTTCCAGAGGCCTATGTATCAGATGAGAGTCCATCAGTCAACCGCATGTTGTTAATCCATTCAACTGCTTTAGAAGGAGAATCACTGAACGAGGTGCATTCTCTGCTTATCCAAAAAAGCCGCAGAGTAATCCTGAAAAATGCAGATTGGAGAGTCAGCATAACGCACCTCCACACACTTGAGCTGATCACATCTCAGTATCTCCATTTTTTGTTCATAGTCATGGAATTTCACAATGAGAGCGCCAGGCTGCACTTCTCCCTCTCAGCAATGGCCGAGCCTATGTGCAGATGTAATATAAGAAGTATTCTTCTCTGCATTATTATATTTTTAGAGTTATGCCCTATTTTGCCTAGTTTGTAAGCTATGTACATCCATTTATTGGTTGCTGCAGCATCCAAGTGTCAAGTGTAATGTAATATCTGGACCAGCCACACCTTGCGTATTGTTGGAAAGGTAAGTGCTATCCAGTTCTCCAGTTCCTAGCATATGCATGAGTCTGAAATCGTTTTTGGGAACCCCAAAAGATCATTACATTTTTGCACTTGTTCTTCCACTTGTTACACAGGGCCTGTATATCTTTACACCTCCGCAGGTTGCCATCCTTGAGATCAGAAACTCTACATTCAAGCTCTTTAGTCCTTTTGGAAACATCAATGATCAACTGACCACATCAGGAAGGTCTGCAATCGTCATTTTCAATGCTAAGGGATGTGGAGAGGGCGGCTGGTCAGCCATCTTGTCATCCTGAGCCTTGGCCCATTCGCAGTTGTTTCTTAAAATTTTTGCCACCATTTGCTCATTTCTCTTGGTCACAAATCTGTCCATACAACAGTCCTATGTGCAAAAGCTCTGTAAAATTCAAGTTAAGGAGTGGAGGAGTGGCCTAGTGGTTAGAGTAGTGCACTTTGGTCCTGGGGAACTGAGTTCGATTCCCACTTCAGGCACAGGCAGCTCCTTGTGACTCTGGGCAAGTCACTTAACCCTCCATTGCCCCAGGTACAAATAAGTACCTGTATACAACATGTAAGCCGCATTGAGCCTGCCATGAGTGGGAAAGCGCGGGGTACAAATGTAACAAAAAAAAATTATCAGGGGCCCCAGAGCAGAACTGGGAAAACACACCTGCTGCGGCTCACTGCACCAAGTGATCCCAAAGTACGCAGTTTTTAAAGCAGAACAAAGCTAAATTTTTTTTCTTTATCTCCCTTGTTCAGATGGTAATGTCGACCGGTTCCAGTCAGAACATAAACAACCATGGCACATGGATAACGGGTACCTAGCACTCATCTCATAATGTTAACCAATATATCTGTATATTCTTCAGAAAGTTTGAAGATGGTTCCCAAATACCAATCCCAGTCATAAACAAGCAGCAACATATTGACCACAGTTGTTGTATAGAAGCGCCACTCTTTACTTTCACTGTTACTGTTGTTGTTGCTGCATCATCTGCAGATATTCTGTGAATTTTGAGCTCACTCTTGTTGAGTGGGATAAAGCTGTGTGTGGATTCTTGCACCAGGTATTGTTTTTGCAGTTGCAAATCCATTTTCCAACATTTTGTGAGCAGAATCAACATCAGCAGAAGAAACAAAAAGGAATTTTATATTCACTATGCTTTTGTTTGCCCAGTTGAACATAAGAACGTAAGAAAGGGTCAGAACAATGGTTAATCTAGCCCAGTATCCTACTTCCAGCAGTGGCTAATTTAGGTCACAAGTACCTAACAGAATCTCAAATAGTTCCTACTGTTACCAGGGACAAGCAGTTTGCTTTCCCCATGTCTACCTCAATAGCAGTTCTCAATAGCAGACTATGGATCTGCCCTCCAGGAACTTGTCCAAATCTTTTTTAAACCCAGATACACTAACCGCTGATACCACACCCTCTGGCAACAAGTTCCAGAGCTTAACTATTCATTGAGTGAAAAAATATTTCCTTCTGTTCGTTTTAAAAGTAGCACCATGTAACTTGAGTGTCCCATAGTCTTTGTACTTTTTGAAAGCGTAAAAAATTGATTTACCTTTACCCATTCCATTAGGTATGGTATATACAGTGCTTTTTTTGTGCCGGTACGCACCGGTACGGCGTACTGGCACCTTTTTCATGAGGCCCCGCTCCCGTCCGTTCCTGCCCCGCGCTCCGTTAAAAACATTACCCGTCGCAATTCTCCGTCCCCTCCCCTCACCTACCCTCCATCAGCACGTCGCCTCTCTCCACTGCCCTCCCCTCTGCAAGTCGCACGAACTGGTCCGAAAGTGAAGGCAGCAAGGCAGGCACGCAGCAGACAGGTTCCTCTCCTCTTGCGTCGCTTCCCTTTAGTGCGCCCCGCCTTCATGGGCGGGATGCGCTGAGAGGGAAGCAAAGCGAGAAGAGAGGAAGCTGTCTGCTGCATGCCTGCCTTGCTGCCTTCACTTCCGGACCGATTCGCGCGACTTGCAGAGGGCAGGGCAGTGGAGAGAGGCAACGTGCTGGACATGGAGGGTATGTGAGGGGAGGGCAGAGAGAATCGCCGGACTTGCAGAGGAGAGGGCAGGGGGAGAGGAGACATGCTGGACATGGGCAGGGGAGAGAGGAGACGTGCTGGGCATGGATGAGGGGAGGGAGGCGACATGCTGGGCATGGAGAGGAGGGGAGAGAGAATCGCTGGACAAGGAGGGGAGGACAGAGGAGCGATGAGAAGTGCTGGGCATGGCTGAGGGGAGGGCAGGGGATGGAGGAGAAGTGCTAGGCATGGATGAGGGGAGGGAGGCGACATGCTGGGCATGGAGAGGAGGGGAGAGAGAATCGCTGGACAAGGAGGGGAGGGCATAGGAGCGATGAGAAGTGCTGGGCATGGCTGAGGGGAGGCCAGGGGATGGAGAAGTGCTGGGCATGGATGAGGGGAGGGAGGCGACATGCTGGGCATGGAGAGGAGGGGAGAGAGAATCGCTGGACAAGGAGGGGAGGACAGAGGAGCGATGAGAAGTGCTGGGCATGGCTGAGGGGAGGGCAGGGGATGGAGGAGAAGTGCTAGGCATGGATGAGGGGAGGGAGGCGACATGCTGGGCATGGAGAGGAGGGGAGAGAGAATCGCTGGACAAGGAGGGGAGGGCATAGGAGCGATGAGAAGTGCTGGGCATGGCTGAGGGGAGGGAGGCGACATGCTGGGCATGGAGAGGAGGGGAGAGAGAATCGCTGGACAAGGAGGGGAGGACAGAGGAGCGATGAGAAGTGCTGGGCATGGCTGAGGGGAGGGCAGGGGATGGAGGAGAAGTGCTAGGCATGGATGAGGGGAGGGAGGCGACATGCTGGGCATGGAGAGGAGGGGAGAGAGAATCGCTGGACAAGGAGGGGAGGGCATAGGAGCGATGAGAAGTGCTGGGCATGGCTGAGGGGAGGCCAGGGGATGGAGAAGTGCTGGGCATGGATGAGGGGAGGGAGGCGACATGCTGGGCATGGAGGGGAGGGGAGAGAGAATCGCTGGACAAGGAGGGGAGGGCAGAGGAGAGATGAGAAGTGCTGGGCATGGATGAGGGGAGGGAGGCGACATGCTGGGCATGGAGGAGAGGGCAGGGGGAGAGGAGACATGCTGGACATGGGCAGGGGAGGGCAGGGAAGAGAGGAGAAGTGCTGGGCATGGATGAGGGGAGAGAGGCGACATGCTGGGCATGGAGAGGAGGGGAGAGAGAATCGCTGGACAAGGAGGGGAGGGCAGAGGAGTGATGAGAAGTGCTGGGCATGGCTGAGGGGAGGGCAGGGGATGGAGGAGAAGTGCTGGGCATGGATGAGGGGAGGGAGGCGACATGCTAGGCATGGAGAGGAGGGGAGAAAGAATTGCTGGATAAGGAGGGGAGGGCAGAGGAGCGATGAGAAGTGCTGGGCATGGCTGAGGGGAGGGCAGGGGATGGAGGAGAAGTGCTGGGCATAAATGAGGGGAGGGAGGCGACATGCTGGGCATGGAGAGGAGGGGAGAAAGAATCACTGGACAAGGATAGGAGGGCAGAGGAGCGATGAGAAGTGCTGGGCATAGCTGAGGAGAGGGCAGGGGATGGAGGAGAAGTGCTGGGCATGGATGAGGGGAGGGAGGCGACATGCTGGGCATGGAGGGGAGAGAGTGAATGATACATACCTGTAGCAGGTGTTCTCCGAGGACAGCAGGCTGATTGTTCTCACGACTGGGTGACGTCCGCGTCAGCCCCCACCAACCGGAACAAAATTTCGCGGGCGGTCCCGCACGCAGGGCACGCCCACCGCGTATGCGCGTCCGTCTTCCCGCCCGTGCGCGACCGTTCCCGCCAGTTGAATGACAAGCAAAAATGATGAAACGCAACTCCAAAGGGGAGGAGGGAGGGTAGGTGAGAACAATCAGCCTGCTGTCCTCGGAGAACACCTGCTACAGGTATGTATCATTCACTTTCTCCGAGGACAAGCAGGCTGCTTGTTCTCACGACTGAGGTACAGTGGTGGAAATAAGTATTTGATCCCTTGCTGATTTTGTAAGTTTGCCCACTGACAAAGACATGAGCAGCCCATAATTGAAGGGTAGGTTATTGGTAACAGTGAGAGATAGCACATCACAAATTAAATCCGGAAAATCACATTGTGGAAAGTATATGAATTTATTTGCATTCTGCAGAGGGAAATAAGTATTTAATCCCTCTGGCAAACAAGACCTAATACTTGGTGGCAAAACCCTTGTTGGCAAGCACAGCGGTCAGACGTCTTCTGTAGTTGATGATGAGGTTTGCACACATGTCAGGAGGAATTTTGGTCCACTCCTCTTTGCAGATCATCTCTAAATCATTAAGAGTTCTGGGCTGTCGCTTGGCAACTCGCAGCTTCAGCTCCCTCCATAAGTTTTCAATGGGATTAAGGTCTGGTGACTGGCTAGGCCACTCCATGACCCTAATGTGCTTCTTCCTGAGCCACTCCTTTGTTGCCTTGGCTGTATGTTTGGGTCATTGTCGTGCTGGAAGACCCAGCCACGACCCTGGCGGAGGGAAGGAGGTTGTCACTCAGAATTGTACGGTACATGGCCCCATCCATTCTCCCATTGATGCGGTGAAGTAGTCCTGTGCCCTTAGCAGAGAAACACCCCCAAAACATAACATTTCCACCTCCATGCTTGACAGTGGGGACGGTGTTCTTTGGGTCATAGGCAGCATTTCTCTTCCTCCAAACACGGCGAGTTGAGTTCATGCCAAAGAGCTCAATTTTTGTCTCATCTGACCACAGCACCTTCTCCCAATCACTCTCGGCATCATCCAGGTGTTCACTGGCAAACTTCAGACGGGCCGTCACATGTGCCTTCCGGAGCAGGGGGACCTTGCGGGCACTGCAGGATTGCAATCCGTTATGTCGTAATGTGTTACCAATGGTTTTCGTGGTGACAGTGGTCCCAGCTGCCTTGAGATCATTGACAAGTTCCCCCCTTGTAGTTGTAGGCTGATTTCTAACCTTCCTCATGATCAAGGATACCCCACGAGGTGAGATTTTGCGTGGAGCCCCAGATCTTTGTCGATTGACAGTCATTTTGTACTTCTTCCATTTTCTTACTATGGCACCAACAGTTGTCTCCTTCTCGCCCAGCGTCTTACTGATGGTTTTGTAGCCCATTCCAGCCTTGTGCAGGTGTATGATCTTGTCCCTGACATCCTTAGACAGCTCCTTGCTCTTGGCCATTTTGTAGAGGTTAGAGTCTGACTGATTCACTGAGTCTGTGGACAGGTGTCTTTCATACAGGTGACCATTGCCGACAGCTGTCTGTCATGCAGGTAACGAGTTGATTTGGAGCATCTACCTGGTCTGTAGGGGCCAGATCTCTTACTGGTTGGTGGGGGATCAAATACTTATTTCCCTCTGCAGAATGCAAATAAATTCATATACTTTCCACAATGTGATTTTCCGGATTTAATTTATGATGTGCTATCTCTCACTGTTACCAATAACCTACCCTTCAATTATGGGCTGCTCATGTCTTTGTCAGTGGGCAAACTTACAAAATCAGCAAGGGATCAAATACTTATTTCCACCACTGTATCCCTAGATCTCAGGCGCACTCAAAACAAGAACCCAAGTCAATTTAACCTCGCAATGGCGAGGGAACAACAGAAACTGACCTACGAAGAAACAACTAACTGAGAGTGCAGCCTGACCAGAATAATTCGGGTCCTGGAGGGTGGAGTTGGATTTACACCCCAAACAGATTCTGCAGTACCGACTGCCCGAACCGACTGTCGCGTCGGGTATCCTGCTGGAGGCAATAATGTGATGTGAATGTGTGGACAGATGACCACGTCGCAGCCTTGCAAATCTCTTCAATAGTGGCTGACTTCAAGTGAGCCACCGACGCTGCCATGGCTCTGACACTATGAGCCGTGACATGACCCTCAAGAGGCAGCCCAGCCTGGGCATAAGTGAAGGAAATGCAATCTGCTAGCCAATTGGAGATGGTGCGTTTCCCGACAGCGACCCCTAGCCTGTTAGGGTCGAAAGAAACAATTGGGCGGACTGTCTGTGGGGCTGTGTCCGCTCCAAGTAGAAGGCCAATGCTCTCTTGCAGTCCAATGTGTGCAACTGACGTTCAGCAGGGCGGGTATGCGGTCTGGGGAAGAATGTTGGCAAGACACTTGACTGGTTAAGATGGAACTCCGACACCACCTTCGGCAGGAACTTTGGGTGGGTGCGGAGCACTACTCTGTTGTGATGAAATTTGGTATACGGAGCATGAGCTACCAGGGCCTGAAGCTCACTGACCCTACGAGCTGAAGTAACTGCCACCAAGAAAATGACCTTCCAGGTCAAGTACTTCAGATGGCAGGAATTCAGTGGCTCAAAAGGAGGTTTCATCAGCTGAGTGAGGACGACGTTGAGATCCCATGACACTGTAGGAGGCTTGATAGGGGGCTTTGACAAAAGCAGGCCTCTCATGAATCGAACGACTAAAGGCTCTCCAGAGATGGCTTTACCTTCCACATGGTAATGGTAAGCACTAATCGCACTAAGGTGATTCCTTACTGAGTTGGTCTTGAGGCCAGACTCTGATAAGTGCAGAAGGTATTCAAGCAGGTTCTGTGCAGGCCAAGAACGAGGTTCTAGGGCCTTGCTCTCACACCAAACGACAAACCTCCTCCACTTGAAAAAGTAACTCTTTTTAGTGGAATCCTTCCTAGAGGCAAGCAAGACACGGGAGACACCCTCCGACAGACCCAACGAAGCGAAGTCTACGCCCTCAACATCCAGGCCGTGAGAGCCAGAGACTGAAGGTTGGGGTGCAGCAACGCCCCGTCGTTCTGCGAAATGAGAGTCAGAAAACACTCCAATCTCCACGGTTCTTCTGAGGACAACTCCAGAAGAGGGAACCAGATCTGACGGGGCCAAAAGGGCGCTATCAGAATCATGGTGCCGCGGTCTTGCTTGAGCTTCAGTAAGGTCTTCCCCACCAAAGGTATGGGAGGATAAGCATACAGGAGGCCTGTCCCCCAATGAAGGAGAAAGGCATCCGACGCTAGTCTGCCGTGTGTCTGAAGTCTGGAACAGAACAGAGGCAGCTTGTGGTTGGTCTGAGAGGCGAAAAGGTCCACCGAGGGGGTGCTCCACTCTCGGAAGATCTTGCGTACCACTCTGGAATGGAGCGACCACTCGTGCGGTTGCATGACTCTGCTCAGTCTGTCGGCCAGACTGTTGTTTACGCCTGCCAGGTACGTGGCTTGGAGGAGCATGCCGAACTGGCAAGCCCAACGCCACATCCCAATGGCTTCCTGACACAGGGGGCGAGATCCGGTGCCCCCCTGCTTGTTGATGTAATACATTGCAACCTGATTGTCTGTCCGAATTTGGATAATTTGACAGGACAGCCGATCTCTGAAAGCCTTCAGTGCGTTCCAGATCGCTCGGAGCTCCAGGAGGTTGATCTGAAGATCCTTTTCCTGGAGGGACCACAGTCCCTGGGTGTGAAGCCCATCGACATGAGCTCCCCACCCCAGGCGAGATGCATCCGTCGTCAGCACTTTCGTGGGCTGTGGAATTTGGAATGGACGCCCCAAGGTCAAATTTGTCCGAATGGTCCACCAGTGCAGTGAAGTGCGGCAACTGGTGGAGAGGCAGATGACATCTGCTAGATTCCCGGTGGCTTGAAACCACTGGGAAGCTAGGGTCCATTGAGCAGATCTCATGTGAAGACGAGCCATGGGAGTCACATGAACTGTGGAGGCCATATGACCCAGAAGTCTCAACATCTGCCGAGCTGTGATCTGCTGAGACGCTCTGGTCTGGGAAGCCAGGGACAGGAGGTTGTGGCCCTCGCTTCGGGAAGGAAGGCCTGAGCCGTCTGGGTATTCAGCAGAGCTCCTATGAATTCCAGAGACTGGGTTGGCTGGAGATGGGACTTTGGGTAATTTATCACAAACCCCAGCAGCTCCAGGAGTTGAATAGTGCACTGCATGGACCGGAGAGCTCCTGCCTCCGAGGTGTTCTTGACCAGCCAAGCGTCGAGATATGGGAAACACGTGCACTCCCAGATTGCGCAGATACGCCGCTACCACCACGAGGCACTTTGTAAACACCCATGGGGCAGAGGCGAGGCCAAAGGGCAGCACACAATACTGAAAGTGCCGTGCGCCCAGGCGGAATCTGAGATACTGTCTGTGAGCTGGCAGTATCGGGATGTGAGTGTATGAGTCCTTTAAATCCAGGGAACATAGCCAATCGTTTTTCTGAATCATTGGCAGAAGGGTGCCCAAGGAAAGCATCCTGAACTTTTCTTTGACCAGGAATTTGTTCAGGCCTCTCAGGTCTAGGATGGGACGCATCCCCCCTGTTTTCTTTTCCACAAGGAAGTACCTGGAATAGAATCCCTGCCCTTCCTGCCCAGGTGGTACGGGCTCGACCGCATTGGCGCTGAGAAGGGCGGAGAGTTCCTCTGCAAGTACCTGCTTGTGATGGGAGCTGAAGGATTGAGCTCCCGGAGGACAATTTGGTGGCAGGGAGGCCAAATTCAGGGCGTATCCGCACCGCACTATTTGGAGAACCCACTGGTCGAAGGTTATGAGAGGCCACCTTTGGTGAAAAAATTTTAACCTCCCTCCGACCGGCAGACCGTCCGGTACGGACACTTTGAGGGCGGCTATGTTCCCGTGGATCCAGTCAAAAGCCCGTCCCCGGCTTTTGCTGTGGAGGCGCAGGGGGCTGCTTAGGCGCATGCTGTTGACGAGAACGAGCGCGCTGGGGCTGTCCCTGTGCCTGACGAGGCCTTCGGGCCGGCTGGTTGTACCTACGCTTGGTAAAGGCATAGGGTGCAGCCTGCCGGGCCTGGGAAAAACGTCCACCAGCTGAGGTGGATGCTGAAGGCGCCCGGTGGGAGAGCTTGTCGAGGGCGGTTTCCCGCTGATGCAGTTGGTCCACCAGCTGCTCGACCTTCTCACCAAAAATATTATCCCCCCGGCAAGGGACGTCGGCCAGTCTCTGCTGGGTGCGGTTGTCCAGGTCAGGGGCACGCAGCCATGAGAGCCTGCGCATCACTATACCTTGGGCCGCAGCACGAGATGCCACGTCACAGGTGTCATATATACCCCTGGACAGGAACTTTCTGCACGCCTTCAGCTGCCTGACCACCTCCTGAAAAGGCCTGGACTGCTCCGGCGGGAGCTTGTCAACCAGGTCCGCCAGTTGCTTCACATTATTCCGCATGTGTATGCTCGTGTAGAGCTGGTACGACTGGATGCGGGTCACGAGCAGGAAGATTGGTAGGCCTTCCTCCCAAACGAGTCCAGAGTGCGAGACTCCCGCCCCGGGGCGCCGAGGCGGTATCCCTCGAACTCCGTGCCCCCTTGAGAGCAGAGTCCACGACCGCTCAGTCATGAGGCAATTGGGGCCGCATTAACTCTGGGTCCAAGTGGATTCTGTATTGGGACTCTGCTTTCTTAGGGATGGTGGGATTAGATAATGGTCTCATCCAGTTCCGAAGCAGTGTCTCTTTGAGGACATTGTGCAACGGTACCGTGGAGGACTCTCTAGGTGGTGATGGATAATCGAGGACCTCGAGCATCTCAGCCCTCGGCTCATCCACAGAGACCACGGGGAAGGGAATGCAGATAGACATATCCCTGACAAAGGAGGCAAAGGAGAGGCTCTCAGGAGGGGAGAGCTTTCTCTCTGGTGAAGGCGTGGGGTCGGAGGGAAGGCCCACAGACTCCTCTGAGGAGAAATATCTGGGGTCCTCCTCCTCCCCCCACGAGGCCTCTTCCTCGGTGTCGGACATAAGCTCATGCAGCTGAGTCCTCAACCGGGCCCAGCTTGACGTCGAGGCACCGAGGCCTCGGTGTCGTCGAGCGGTGGACTCCCGCGCCGGCGGGGACGAAGCTCCCTCCATTGACGGGGACTCCACCTGCGTGGTGGTCGAGACAGGCGTCGAAGGCCTCGGCACCGGGCTAGAGCTCGCCGGCACCACGGTCAACGGCGCCGAGGGCGCAAGCACCCCCGGCGCCGGCACAGTCTGGCGCATCAGCCCTTCCAGGATCCCCGGAAGGATGGCTCGGAGACACTCATCCAGGCCCGCTGCCGGGAAAGATGGGGGGGCCGGTAGAGGCGTCGGTGCCAGAAGCTGCTCGGGTCCAGGAGACTGCACCGAAGTGCTGGGACCCTGACGCGGTGGTACCTCTACTACAGAGGGGGACCTCTCCTCTCGACGTGGACGCTTCCTCGGCGTCGACTCCTCTCCGGCACCGGGGGCCGGATGCATCGATGGCGACCAATGACGGTGCTTCTTGGATTTCTTGTGATGCCCGTCATCGGCGCTAGGTGGGATGGAGGAGGAGGAGGTCGATCCCCCTCGGCCTCGAGGGACCGGGTCCGACAGGGTTCGGTCCCGAGGGCCCTGGGTAGAGGGAGTGACCGGGGCCGACTGCCCACGCGGCCTCTCACCCCTGCCGTCACCGGAGGACTGGCGGGCCGACGGGACCTGTGCTCCTGGGGTCGATGCCATCGGTGCCGATTTCGTCGACATCGATACCGGTACCGAAGAACCGGCCGTGGATACCGATGCCGTCGAGGTCGAAGTCGAGGGGCCGGCGCAAGTTCCAAAAAGACGGTCCCGAAGAACTTGCCTCGCTATCTGAGTCCGTTTCCGGAGACCAAGACACAAAGTACACGACTTGGTATCGTGCTCCGGCCCGAGGCACTGGAGGCACCAAGCGAGAGTGATCTGCGAGATAGGCCGGCCGCACCGACCACACTTCTTAAATCCACTCGGGACCTTTGAGGACATCGACGGAAAAATCGCGTCGGCGAAATCAAAGTCGTCGATGGTGGCAGTAAAATCAGACCTCGAAAAGAAATCGACCGCCAACGCAACGCCCCCGCTAGAAGACGAGGGAAAAACAGTACAGCGCGTTTTTTTTTTTTTTTGGAAAAAATAAAGGGAAAACGCGGCAACGAAGTTAAATGAAAAAAAATAACGAAGATACGCGAACAATGCGATCTGGTTTCCGGGACTGAGAACAAGAGAGGCGATAACACGTCTCTCTCCAGGCGCGGAAAAGAAAGGACTGGTGGGAACGGTTGCGCACGGGCGGGAAGACGGCCGCGCATGCGCGGTGGGCGTGCCCTGCGTGCGGGACCGCCCGCGAAGTTTTGTTCCGGTTGGTGGGGGCTGACGCGGACGTCACCCAGTCGTGAGAACAAGCAGCCTGCTTGTCCTCGGAGAAAATCGCTGGACAAAGAGGGGAGGGCAGAGGAGAGATGAGAAGTGCTGGTCATGGATGAGGGGAGGGCAGGGGAGGGAGGTGACATGTTGGGCATGGAGGAGAGGGCAGGGAGAGAGGAGACATGCGGGACATGGGCAGGGGAGGGAGGCGACATGCTGGGCATGGAGGGGAGAGAGAATCGCTAGACATGGACGGGAGGGCAGGGGGAGAGGAGACATGCTGGACATGGGCAGGGGAGGGCAGGGGAGAGAGGAGAATCACTGGGCATGGGTGGCTGGAGGGGGCAGGGAGAGAGGAGGGTTGCTGGACATGGGTGGATGGAGGGGAGAGGAGGGTTGCTGGACATGGATGGAGGGGAGGGAAGAGTGAGGAAGGAGATGAGATCAGGGAAAAGGAAGAGAGGAGAAAAATTGCACATGAATGAAGAAAATAGGCAGAAGCTGGATCCACTGGACAGTCAAGTCTGCGGAGTAGGACCCAGCTTTTTACTTATGGATGTAGGGCAAGAAATGAAGAAGAAAAGTGGAAAGTAAAGAAATAAATGGAAAGGAAGCCCTGGAAACGGAGTTAAGAGGACAGATAGCAGCAGAATCGGATACTGGACTAGCATGATCAGACAACAAAGGTAGAAAAAAATCATTTTATTTTCATTTTAGTGTCTGGAATATGTCCAATTTGAGAATTTACATCTGCTATTACAGGTCTAGTATCCCACTGGGGATACTGGACCTGTAACAGCTTACAGAAATTATTTATAATAAAAATCACATTATTTTTTTCTCCTATAATACTATAATATTTTCAATGTCTGTTTATATGTGCCATGGCTGGTATAAGGGGTGTGGCTAATGTGGGTGTGGCTATAACAGGGGTGGAGCCATGTGTGGTGACCCCGCCCACAACGAGTACCGGCACCTTTTTTCTACAAAAAAAGCACTGGGTATATATGAAACATAGGAATAACTGACGAGGTATGCAGGACAGTCAGTGAATCACACTTACAATGAACCCCTTTAGCACCAACATAATGCACCAAGGTGGTCACAATTCACAGAATTTAGAAATTCCAAATCTTGTACATTTCATTCGCCTTCTCTTTAAATAATTCGTATAGTTCATGAAGAGTCGCTAGGAGCGGTCTTTTCTGCATATGGATGCACTCACCATCGATCTTCACAGAGACAAAGTCTCTCTTTCCAGGGCAAATTCGACAAATATCATCCTCCTCATAAAATTTGATCACTTTAGACAACACTTCAGAAGACAGTTCTTTACCTTTACAGCATTTGAGCGAAGGAGTAACCTAATGGCTAGTGCAGCGGGCTTTGATAATGGCAACCTGGGCTCAATTCCCACTGCAGCTCCTAGTGACCTTGGGCAAGTCACTTAATCCTCCATTGCCCCAGGTACAAAAAACTTAGAATATAAACTCTCAAGGGACAGAGAAAGTACCTACATATAATGTGTACAGTGCTGCATACGTCTAGTAGAACTATAGAAATGATTAGTAGTAGTATTTGGGTTCAGCCATAAAACTAGTAGTTTCTGTAACTTTCAAGCTTTCTTAACTATGTTTCGAAGCTCCTAATTCTTCAGCAGTTTGCTCTACTGTCCAACTGTACAGTATCGTCAGTATATAAATTTTCCTGTTTTTTTAGAGAACTTAGCAACTTTATCATTCATGTTTTAAATTATTTCATCCAGACCAGAACCTTTTGTGCAGTTTCATATTGACTCTGGCCATAGATCCTGTTTCAACTGCCAGCATGCAAACAAATTTTGTCTTCAAAGAGGGGCATAATCGAAAGGGGCGCCCAAGCTTTCCTGAGGACATCCTCGCAGAACGTCCCGGCGAAGGGGCGGGGAAACCCGTATTATCAAAACAAGATGAGCGGCCATCTTTCGTTTTGATAATATGGTCAGGGACACCCAGATCACGATATTTAGGTTGACCTTAGAGATGGTTGTCCCCGATTTTCAGCGATAATGGAAACCGAGGATGCCAATCTCAGAAACAACCAAATCCAAGCCACTTGGTCGTGGGAGGAGCCAGCATTCGTAGTGCACTGGTCCCCCTCACATGCAAAGACACCAACCAGGCAACCTAGAGGGCACTGCAGTGGACTTCAGAAATTGCTCCCAGGTGCATAGCTCCCTCACCTTGTGTGCTGAGCCCCCCCCAAACCCACTACCCACAATTGTACACCATTACCATAGCCCTAAGGGGTGAAGGGGGGCATCTACATGTGGGTACTGTGGGCTTTGAAGGGCTCACATTTACCAACACAAATGTAACAGGTGGGCGGGGGGGCCTGGGTCCGCCTGCCTGAAGTGCACTGCACCCACTAAAACTGCTCCAGGGACCTGCATACTGCTGTCATGGAGCTGGGTATGATATTTGAGGCTGGCATAGAGACTGGAAAAAATATTTTTTTAATTTTTTTTTTGAGGGTGGGAGAGGGTTAGTGACCACTGGGAGAATAAGTGGAGGTCATCCCCGATTCCCTCCGGTGGTCATCTGGTGATTTAGGGCACATTTTTGTGGCTTGGTCGTAAGAAAAAAAAGGACCAGGTAAAGTTGTCCAAGTGTTTGTCAGGGACGCCCTTCTTGTTTCCATTATCGGTCGAGGACACCCATGTGTTAGGCCCGCCACAGTCCCACCTTCGCTATGCCTCTGTGAACTTTGGTTGTCCCCGCGACGGAAAGCAGTTGAGGATGCCCAAAATCGGCTTTCGATAATGCCGGTTTGGGCGACCCTGTGAGGACACCCATCTTGCGATTTGTGTCGAAAGATGGGCGTCCTTCTCTTTCGAAAATAAGCCCGATAGTGTCTTTCTGTTCGCTCAAGTTTTCTTTTGTCATAGCCAACACAATCTCTTCTGATACTTTTCCATGTTTCTTAGGACTACATCAAGTTAGACTTCAAATCTACTCAAAATTTCTTCTTCATATTCTGAGGCAGAATCCATGTGTCCCAGCTCAAAATGGGCTGCAGTTTTTGAATAAGTGGTGCACATTTCACAGATGTACGACACTTAAGGCTCTATTTACTAAGGTGCGCTAGCGTTTTTAGCGCATGCACAAAATTAGCGCGCGCTGTTTAGGCGCCCATAGGAATATTGTGGGAGCCTACACAGCGTGAGCTAAAAGCACTAACGCGCCTCTAGCATGGCTTAGTAAACAAAGCCCTTAAGGCAAAGTTATTAAACCTAAAAGGTACCCAAACTTCTAGTTTGGCTGTGAACTGTGCTGACCCCCCTGTTGAATAAAAATCTCAAAAATCATTGGAAAACTGCAAAATTTCAGACATAGCTTCACCTATATATTGGTCTCCATTCTAGAAGAGTATTATGAAATTCTGAAATAGTGAGATGGGGACCACTGGTTGAACTGACATGGAATGACCCAACACAGAGTAGTGACCAAAATGATTAAGGGGTAAATTGACACCTCTACATGACTCACTGATAGAGGTTCATAAAATCATGAATGGAGTGGATATTTTAACTTTTCAAAAAATACTATGTAAAAAATGATAAAGAACATGTAGCCAATCCATGCCTACTAATAAGCTCTATAATCATTTCCTCTCTCTTAGAGGCTCTCTGTGCTTGTCCAATTCTTTCTTTAATCCACATACAAACCTCATCTCCACCACCTCCACTGAGAAGCCGTTCCAAGCATCTACCAGCGGAACTGCCAAACAAGTGTGAGATGATTGTGCCTCACTTTTCCCCTATGATCAGACCAATACTGTGCCTAAATTTGCATGGTATTAGATCTGATCATGGGGGCGTAATTGCCCTGTGCTGTTCCAGTGCTAATTTTAGAGCGCTGTTTGGAACAGCGTGGGGCTTCTAATCATCGGGGGGGGCCAGAGAGAGGCGCAACCAGCAGAAGAAAGGAGGTGCTAATGCCCTTGCACAAGTCACCAGCAAGGCCCTACCTGGCATTGCTGTTGAGCCCGGACTTTCAATGCCAGGCTGTTTCCGGTGACCAGCTCTGGATATCCAGGTGTTTTTTGGGCAGTTTAAACTCAACCAGCCAAGCTAATATTCAGCACTGGTTGGTTAAGTTCATAGCGGCCAAAATTATTCCAGGTATTTTGGCAGCCTTGGCCATCAAACTTAGCAGGCAATATGCTGAATGAGCAGATGGCCGATCTATAAAATACTGAGTGGAGTGGAATGGGTAGACATGAATCACTTTTTATTCTTTCCAACAATACTGGGGGGCACATAATGAAACTACTAAATAGTACATTTAAAGCAAACCAGAGAAAATATGTCTTCACACAACATATAATTAAACTCAAGAATTCATTGCCAGAGAATGTGGTAAAAGCAGTTAGCTTAACATGGTTTAAAAAAGGTTTGGATACTTTCCTAAAAGTCTCATATATTCAGAAACCTCCTCCACAAGCTATTATTAAAATGGACTTGAGAAAGCCCACTGCTTATTTCTAGGATAAGCAGCATCAAGTCTACTTTACTGTTCTGGGATCTTGCCAGGTACCTGTGACCTGGATTGGCCATTGCTAAAACAGGATACTGGGCTTCATGGACCTTCAGTCTCAGTATGGCAACTTTTATGTTCTTAAGTTCTAAATCCATGTCTAACTAATCACATAAGTCACCTGCCCATATTGGATCCTCAAAGTAGATAAATACTGCACACGTTGATGTGGATTTTAACATAACCAGTCACAACAATGGTCTGACAACCACTGCTGTTCCAGAGTTCCCCACTTTCCTAAAGACATATTAAACAAATAGCCCACAGAACAGTGAAAAAGGGAGCCAGGCCTGGTTTTATAATTTATTCTCCGCCACGGGGGGCTGGGACTCGTAGTTTCCACAATCTAATTCATGGCAGAAACTGCAAATTCCAGAATGCATTTTGGTAAACCGAGGCCAATCCGAAAATAATATAGGGAAGAGAAGTTGCGATGCCGAGTTTAAATAGTTGCAATTATCTATCCAGGGGTCTACTCACCGTGCACCGGGGCCGCGATCTCCGCCAGCCGGGCCTGCAACTCTGGTATGCTCCAGCCCACGTAGCCTGGCAGCTCCACTTTACCATCGGCCCCATCGCTCGCCATGGCGCCCGCTCAGCGGTGACCGGCCTACTGGCTCGCTCTCTTCAGTCAGAAGACGCACGGGCTCCACCGAGCCTACTGCGCTCCAAAACCGCCGCCGCAACGGCGCGAGTCAAACGTCGGTCCCCGTCCCTTGCTTCCAAGAATCGCTCTCGCGCGAACACAACCGTCTCCTTGTTAATTCCAACCCCCTGCGCATGGGTAACGTCGTGCGTGCACACCGGCATGTGCGTGCCAAGTCTCTTTCTCATGAAAACACGTGCAATTCCAACGTTCTGCGCGTAGATAGGATCGCGGGGACACCGGGAGTTGTAGTTCAGAAAGACTGGGACCAGCAGAGTTTGTGAGAGCATCATGGGTCTTGTAGTCTTTAAACCTTAAATGGCTGCACTTTGAGCTACCGGCTTAGGGATACCGGCTCCCACGCTTCCTCTCGAGCAGTTAAGTTAGCAAGGAGGTTTAATAGACAGGGGTGGAAGTGAGCCTATGTAGTCCACTGTAAGCAAGGAAGCCAATTTGGTTCATCTCTGTTTCCACTCACCTGCGCAGCCGTCATTGCCAGACACTCAAAACAAAGCGAGCAAACCTATGAGCTGCTGCATCCACGTAGTCGTTCTTTATTGTTGGTCCATTTGTAACAAGTCTAAAGTTGTTTCGGCTGGATAGGCAGTGCCTTAAAAGGTGGAGGAGAAAAGAAATAACAATTTAATATCACTACAACAGCTTCAAGAATAATTGTAGCTAGTAGAAACAGCAATTATAAAGTCTGTAGTTCGTGCTCATTTTTCTTCACTATTCTGTACAACAGAAGGCCAGATTTCAGTGAAGATATCCTGTTTCCTGATGGGTTCATCTTAACTGTTGTTGATAATCTGCCTTGGGAAGCCTGGTGTTATAAAGATGATGAAAATATGTTGAAATTGGGAGTAAAAGTAAACTCTCCTTTCATTGGGGCATATGGAATCACATCTTCATCTGTTTTATACAGAGTGTTTTTTTATAGCCAAAAAGGTGCCACTACTCAAGTGCTAGGCCACCCTTTAGGAGTGGGGTGATCACTGAGGGACCCACCCCATAATAGCCAGGCCCTCTGCAACCAGTCACAGAATCTATGACAATAAATGTGTGTAGAGCCTGAGCTCTATCATTAAAACTTGGGGTCCACGGTCAATTTTAGCAGACAATGGAAACGGTGCTGTACTCAATACCCCCTCACAAAAAGCCCTGGTTTTGTAGAAGTTTACCTTTTAGATACACAAAGGGTTTATTCTGTTTTGAACATGTTTCAGGGGCAAGTGGTTTTATAAGTCACGTCCCTGTAATTTATCCAGTTGCAAACTATGCCAAAATATTTCACAGGACCCCACAGTTATCCACAAAGGAAAAATATTCAACATAAAGGGATCTTTCACTTGCTCATCTTCCCATGTGGTATATATCATTCAGTGTAAAAAATGTAACGAAGGATGCTATATTGGAGAAACAGGCCAGATGCTTAAGACAAGATTCAATTTACATAGACATCACATGAACAATACAGCCAGTAGGGCCCCCACCCTGGTGGGACAGCACTTCACAGAACCAGGACACTGTACCAGTGATTTCACAGTGAGAATACTGAAAGGTAACTTTAACCATACAAGAACGTAAGACTTTTGAAGTCAGAATGATTGAATATTTTAACACCCAACAGAAAGGACTTAACAAGGATCTGGGGTTCCTAGCCCATTATAAACCATAAAGCTGTATGTCTCTGTTGATCACCCCACCCCTCACCTATCCACACCCATCCTGTTAGAATATCAATGATATGCTTTGATGTCCCCATGCATACCTCCGACCCACCCCCATCCTCCCACCCTGTCAGACTGTCATAGTAATGCTTGAATGTTTTCACTTATATACACTGTCAGCTAGCACATTTGCTTATTTCTGATCTGACGAAGAAGGGCAACCTTCGAAAGCTAATCAAGAAATGTATTAAGTTATGTCCAATAAAAAAGGTATCATCTTATTTTCTTTTCCATGTTTTATTTTGTTTGATTTCTATTGATAACCATAAGTCAAAATAAAAATAAATATTTTGTTTCATCAGATCTCTTTCGTTGAAACATAAATGGGCTATAAGCCCCTCATGCAGTCCACTGATGTCAGGTTCTCAGGTTCAGAGCCCGCGGGGCTGGGCTCTGGAGCAAACGTGAGCCCTTGGGCTGCTGACGAGGAGTGACAGCAGCAGGCAAAACCCACCAATCAATGCTGGGCAAACACACCGGCACCGGCAGGGATTGCAGGCACCGCCCAGCGAGCCAGAACACACAGACTGGAATCCTGGACTGGAATTCCCCGGACTGGAGGACACAGGACTGGAACCCCCTGGACTGGAATCCCCCAGACTGGAGGACACAGGACTGGAACACCGGACTGGAGCACACCGGACTGGTCCACACAGCTTCACCTGCACTTAGCTACTAAGCCCCCCAGGAGTTGAGCTCCTGGGTTCGAGTAGCCGGCAGGACTTACTGGATACCGGATGACACAGGGACCAGGACTGGAAACAGAAGTACTCCTAAACCTAAACTGATCTACGTGCTCCCAAGCCCTAAACCAGCAGGAGTGTTCCTAACAGTAAACTGACAAAAGGACTTCATAAGCCCTATACTAAACAGGAGCTCCTAAGCCCTGCTCAAGAAAGGGACTTCCTAAGCCCTAAACTAACAGAGCAGGGAACTAAACACAAAGCTAACACAGGTGCTACTAAGCACCAAGCTACAAGCAGAGCTCTACACTAACAAGCTAAACACAAAACTAACAAGCTACCTAAGCACTGCTCTAGCAAGCTAGATACAAAACTAACAAGGAGCTTCCTAAGCACTACTCTGGCAAGCAACCAGAAGAGCTCCTAGCACTAAAAGGGAAGACAGGGGAGCCACAAGGAAAAAGCAGGGAAGCTAACACATAAGCCAAAAGTGATTCTAAATCACCAAACACCAACAGCAAAGACTGCAATGCTCCCAATAGCACAAACACCAGAAGTACTTCTAACAGCAAACTCTGCAGTGTTCCTAACAACACCAAACCCTGAAGTACTTCTATCAGCAACAGAGCTTCCAAAGCCCTACACATAGCAATGCTTCCAAAACCAAGAGGGAAAAGCAGGGGAACCATAAGGGAAAAGCAGGAAAGCTAAACACACAGTCACCAGTGCACACTGCACTAACACTAACCTGGACCTTAGCAAAAGCAAGCAGGGAAACTAGACACAAAGTCAGAAGTGCACACTGCACCACCCTACCTAAAGCAAACACCACCGTTGCAAAGGCCCTGAAGGAAACAACACCACTTCCTTATCAAGGCCATCCCTGATGATGTCACACTCCCTAGACCTAGGCAAAAGCACACTGACCCAGAGAGGCCCAACCCACACCAACGCAACACCATGAAGCACTTGAAGCCAGTACACCCAAAGAGAGGTAGAGCTAACTCAGTCCACACACACAGGTGCAGTATAGTGAAACAATTAGAGCCATGCTGCTGGAAGCTGCCAGCACAAAGAGAGAGAGCCAGCTGCTCAGAAAGGACAGACAAAAGAAACAGAAGCCAGCTAAGCTGACCACCAGGAAAAAGGTAAGTTTGAGAGGGGTTATGACCACAACTGGTTTTCAAATATTTTGTTCTTGTGATGACTTATACTGTGCCAAAACTGAAATCTCTATCTGGTCAATAATAAAAGGAGCTCATTGTGAACACTATCCACCCTAAAAGATTGTATTGAGACTGTACATGAGGAATTGTGATATTGAATAAATAAGTGTATGTGTGCAATCGTAGTGCTTTATTGTAGCAGGAGACTTGTCGCAGTGAGGCATTTTTTTTCCAGTATCTTATTGTGGAATTTATAATCTGCGATGCTGTAATTTTACAACTCACCCATGTTGTACTTTTGTAGACTTTTTTTCTGTTAGGAAAATGGCACATATACCTTTGGTGAGAATTGGTTTAATTAATGAGACAGGTATGTTTCAGTTGAGTCACAATGTCAGCGGTTGGGGCTGCACACCTATTTTATAACATTCTCTGTAGCCCATATCAACTATGCTTTGTGGTTTTACATTTGGGTCTTCTGATAGGAAACATTCATAGTACAATGACACTGGTGGCTAAACTTGGCGATTATTTTAAGACACACTGATGAGCGTGTCCTTCTTTCTACACTTGCATTTTACTTGATTATGGTAAAATAAATGATACAAAATCTTCTGTTGGTGTATTTTCTTTTGTTATTCATTCATTGGAGTGTGATCAGATGAGATGTTTTATTTAGTTTCACTTTTTCCACATTTCACAACTTATGTACAGCTCTGTTCAGTAAATGGCCACTTGCTGACTTAGCGCATGGTGTCAGACCTGTGAGTTCTTGTACCAAGTAGAGCACTGCCGAGCCCGGTACTCGGACCAGGTTCTGCTTGGTGGCTGGACAGCCCCGGGTTTCACCAGCGCTGACCGCTGTTCCCCAGAGGTTGAGCCCCTAGGTGCGGGCGGCCTGCAGGGCTTACGAGATGGAGCAGGAAGTGGGGTGATGAACGTGACGGCCAGACAGGCAGCAGGCAAGAGAGTGATCCAGGTACAGGCAAGGTCAGGAGGCAGGCAGCAGACACAAGAGTAATCCAGGTAGAGGCAGAGTCAGTAGGCAGGCAGCAGACACAAGAGTAATCCAGGTAAAGGCAGAATCAGTAACAAAGAACAAAGTAGAGGAGAAGCACACTACTGAGCAAGTAACACCTACCAAAGTAGAAGCCGAAGCAAGGAGTCTAGGGAGAGCTCAGCTGATAAAGTGCTGGTGTCTGACATCAGCAGGGAGAAGGGGCACATCCATACGACAAGAGCAGGGGAAGGAGGAACCGGAAGACCAATAGGAGAGAAGCAAGGGAAGCCAGGCAGAGAGAGAGCAGAGCCAGGTGCATGGAAGCAAAGCAATCAAGGAGCCTGCAGTCAGAGAAGAACTTTAGAAAAATGCTGAAAGCTCATCTCTTTAAGCAAGCCTACCCAAATGCCCCAACCTAATCTCGCCAACTTCCACCCCCAATTCTGTTCTGACTTAAATACCAACCTCCCATCCTTCTCTTTCCATCTCTCCTTAATTTTATCCCTCCTTGCCCTTTCTCCCAAATTACACTATCCTATCCTGTCTACCCTCTTTTATCCTAGTCATATATTATCTAGCTCAACTTATCATACACTACTAAGCCCAACTTTACATTGTTTTACTACTGTTTTACTAAAATTCTATTAACTTTGTATTTCAAATTACTATGTAAGCCGCATTGAGCCTGCATTATGTGAGAAAGCGCGGGGTACAAATAATAATAATAATAATAATAACTACATACACATGGCTCAGGGCTGTGCCAGTCAAGTGTGCGTGTCGACGGGACCCTGCGCAGCCTGAGGACGCCGCTTGCGTTGAGGTAGGGGACATGACACATGGCCACTTATTTTCAATTTGAAAAAAAACTTTTATCTTCTGTGGTAAAAGGGGGCCTCAGCATGTGGCAAACCCAAATGCTGATGCCATCATGGGCCCCCTTTACTGCAGCTTGGTAAAAGGACCCCTATATGCATTCATTGTTTTATGTTTTCCATTTTCTTATATGGTCAGGAGTGGATTGACCATTCGAGCAACCGGGCAGTACCCGAGGGCCCAGAGGCTCTGCCCAGTTGCCTGCCATCACACACTACAACTCTCACTGGGCCCTGGTGCTTTAGTGGCCACTTCTACTATTATCCCTGGTTGCATAGCCGTGTTTACAAAATGGCTGCCATTCCTGCCCCCAAAAGAAGCCACAGGCTCACAGCCACTAGACTACCAGGGCCTTTCAAGGTGTGTGTGTGGGGGGGGGACAGCGGCAACACGGGAGAGAGGCAGCACAGCAGGGGTGGGGGCACTGGTGGCGGTGGCAGCAGCATGGCGGGGAGGCCAGAGTAGTCTCAGTGCTCGGGGGCCAAGAGTACTCTCAGTCTGCCCCTGCATATGATTAATATACTTTTTGTCGATTCCAGTTCATACATTTATCTTCTCCATTTGAGTTCATCCTTTAGCTTTCCAGGTATATATACTCCTTGTTTTGGTCTTATATTAGTATATCTATTTTAACAAAAAAGTGTGCAACATCAGTGCTCATTATCATAAACTGGTTGATGGAAAATAGTTTTTTTAAATACTACTATGGGGAATATATGTTTTTCTAGATATGAGTTGAGAATTGTATATAATTTGTTTTGCATTTTTTTGTTGCATTCTCTTAAACTTAGGTGCTATTAATTCAAATATATCAATTTAATTATGCATTCATAGTTTTTAATTCATACAATTACAGTTTTTTCTTTTGTTGCATGCTAATTTTATCTTGTTTCTATAGTTTTGGGTTTAAGGGAATTTGCTTTTATGGATTAATTTTTATGTTGATTGATATTTAGGTCCCTGTTTACTAAGCTGTAGGTGTGCTAGTGTTTTTAGCGTGCACTAATAATTAGCACACACTAACGCTAGAGACACCCATATATTCCTATAGGTGTCTCTAGTGTTAGCACACGCTAATTTTTAGCACGTGCTAAAATCGCTAGCACACCTTAGTAAAAGGGCCCTTACTGTATTATATATTGTTGTAGAGGTTCCTTTTTCTTATTTATGGATGTCTGATTTTTATGTATTTTCATGAAATGCCTAGCCGCCCGCCTGGGGCTACCCAGCAGCCACTTAGAGGGTCTATCCCAAGCACAGCTCGGGTCTGCCTGCACCTGTTGCTTGTGCTGTACACCAGCACCCTCCTCTCACTGATTGGATCCCAACCGCCTCTGGGCAAGTCTTCCACTCTCAAATTATCCCCAGTGATTCCTAGGTTACTGGGGCCACATTCCCAGTGGTTCCACAGTTCCTAGAAAGCACCCACAGATGCAACACACAAACCACCAGGATTCTTAGTCAGTCCAGACAAGCAGAGGCAATAAACTAAAAATGTTTATTGTCATAAAAAATTAGAACAATGAACAGAAAAGGTGCAATCAGCAAAACAATAACAGGTAACTGAAATATGGATCAATTATAATTCTAAACATTTGCTTACTATCTACATAGTACCTGGGGAGTTCAGGACATACAGCTACTCACAGATTATCAAATATAACTGTTCACAGGGTCTCAGCAAACAGATATTTCTCTCTTTTCTCCCTCGCTAAGACTGCTGCAAAAGCCAGTACATTCTAGATGAATTGAGCTCCTGGGCCAATCAGAGCCCAGAGCAACAAGTTTTAAAGTAGCTGGCCACATCACTACAGGTTACCTCTTATCTGTGTTAACTAAAGAGGGAATAGTCATTTCTCTGTAACAGCTTTAAACATAAACATGCACCACCTGCTGGCCAAACTAGAGAAATGTACTTCAAGAAATAATACAGTGTACAGGCTTAAAACCCACTGTTTTGTCACATGTATGTTTGATTTCTTGATGGTCTTCGCAGTTATAATATTTTGACTTTATGTTGTAGATTCCTGATGCAGGCACTGTAGCCGAAACACGGCCCATGTCGAGTCATACCTATAAAAACATTTGAACTGAAGGACTGCTAATATCCACCATCTGCTGTGTTGTCTTCTCCACTGTGTTGGTTTACATCGTGTGAGCTGTGGAGACCTGTTCTGTGTTTGTGCTCACTAAACTAAAGTTACAAAAACTTCAGATCACTTGCCTTATTACATTCAGCAGCAATGTATTTATTTATTTGTTGGGATTTAAACTGCTTTTTACTGTTATCACACTGCGTTAAAATAAACTTCTTCAAATATATTTACTGAAAACAATATGATTAAATGAAATGGTTTACAAAAATCTCTTAGTGAAAACCATATTCCAATACATACTATTATTTCATTGGACTATTGAGTTATGCAAAGTACAGTTTTGTTATCAGTAAATGTAAACTCATAAATTTGTTAGAGCACAACTGAAAATAAATATTGCATATAGATATATTTTTGTATAAAATAATTAAATTAAAACTGATTATATTAAAAAAGGCTTATGAATAAGCAAATTACAGAACTATTGTGAAACAAATCCAGTTTTGTTAATAGATCATGTCAATAAATCTATAAAATTAAAACCACACCTAAATGTTTAGATTGCATATATTTTTTGTATAGAATTTGCCAAGAATATGTCTGACTTTCTGTATAAAATAAGTATTGCATAAAAAAAGAAGAAAGTAAAGATACAAACTGAAAAATAAAAAGAAATTAGATAAAAATAAATGTAAAAATAAAAAATGTGTTAGAAGTAGAACATATGTAGAAAATAATAAATAATTAAATAGTAACAATTTTGACAAATCCTTACTACTACTACTACTACTACTACTACTACTACTATTTAGCATCCTTCTTTGAAAAATTATTTTAAATAATTAAAGGAAATGTACCCATTCTAGAGTTACATTTAAACCCTGTGGGCTCATTGTATTTAGTTCAAAAATAACCCTCTGTTCTTCAGTGGTGTAGCCAGACCTGAGATTTTGGGTAACATAACATAGTAACATAGTAGATGATGGCAGAAAAAGACCTGCATGGTCCATCCAGTCTGCCCAACAAGATAAACTCATATGTGCTACTTTTTGTATATACCTTACTTTGATTTGTACCTGTCCTCTTCAGGGCACAGACCATATAAGTTTGCCCAGCACTATCCCCGCCTCCCAACCATCAGCCCCACCTCCCACCACCAGCTCTGGTACAGACCGTATAAGTCTGCCCAGCATTATCCCCGCCTCCCAACCACAAGCCCCGTCACAGACCATATAAGTCTGGCTAGCACTATCCCCGCCTCCCAACCACCAGCGCCGCCTCCCACCATCGGTTCTGCCACCCAATCTCGGCTAAGCTCCTGAGGATCCATTCCTTACTACTACTACTACTACTACTACTACTTAACATTTCTAAAGCACTACTAGGGTTACGCAGCGCTGTACAGTTTAACATAGAAGGACAGTCCCTACTCAAAGAGCTTACAATCTAAAGGACAAGTGTACAGTCAATCAAGAAGGGGCAGTCAAATTGGGGCAGTCTAGATTTCCTGAAAGGTATAAAGGTTAGGTGCCGAAGACAACATTGAAGAGCTGGCCTTTGAGCAAGGATTTGAAGATGGGTAGGGAGGGGGCTTGGCGTAAGGGCTCAGGAAGTTTATTCCAGGCATAGGGTGAGGCGAGGCAGAATGGGCGGAGCCTGGAGTTGGCGATGGTGGAGAAGGGTACTGAGAGGAGGGATTTGTCCTGTGAGCGGAGGTTTCGGGCGGGAACGTAAGGGGAGATGAGGGTAGAGAGGTAGTAAGGCCAGCAGACTGAGTGCATTTGAAGGTAAGAAGGAGAAGCTTGAACTGTATGCGGTATCTGATTGGAAGCCAGTGAAGTGACCTGAGGAGAGGGGTTATATGAGTATATCGGTTCAGGTGGAATATAAGACGTGCAGCAGAGTTCTGAACTGATTGAAGGGGGGATAGATGGTTAAGTGGGAGGCCAGTCAGGAGTAGGTTGCAGTAGTCAAGGCGAGAGGTAATGAAAGCATGGATGAGAGTATGGGTGGTGTGCTCAGAGAGGAAAGGGCGAATTTTGCTGATGTTAAAGAGGAAGAAGCGACAGTTCTGTCTTAATCCCTCCTTTTCAAATCCCTGTACCCACCTTTAATTTAAGATTTTTTTTTAATGTCTCGGGACTGTCCCTTTTACTCTATTCCTTCTCATTCTTTCTGTTGGACTTCCTACAACTTTCTTTCCTTTTCAGCTGAAAACAGTAATTACGGTGCTCAGCTTTGTAGCTGCTTACCGTCGTCCAACTGCTGTTTTCCCCTTATCTCTCTAAGTATAATCAGTTCCTTCAGTCCTCTGAACTATGCTTTCCCTCTAACAGCCCACATCCCCCCGTAGAGGTCTTAGCTGTCTGTTGGATGTGCGCAGAGAAGGAGAGGGAGGAGTCAAAGATGACTCCGAGGTTGCGGGCGGATGAGACGGGGAGGATGAGGGTGTTATCAACTGAGATCGAGAGCGGAGGAAGAGGAGAAGTGGGTTTTGGTGGAAAGACGATAAGCTCGGTCTTGGCCATGTTCAGTTTCAGGTGGCGGTTCCTTCTGAACAGGATTCCTTTATGTTTATCCCACGCATGTTTGAATTCCGTTACCGTTTTCATTTCCACCACCTCCCGCGGGAGGGCATTCTAAGCATCCACCACTCTCTCCGTGAAGAAATAGTTCCTGACATTTTTCTTGAGTCTGTCCCCCTTCAATTTCATTTCATGTCCTCTAGTTCTACCGCCTTCCCCTCTCTGGAAAAGGTTCGTTTGCAGATTAATACCTTTCAAATATTTGAACGTCTGTATCTTATCACCCCTGTTTCTCCTTTCCTCCAGGGTATACATGTTCAGGTCAACAAGTCTCTCCTCATACGTCTTGTAAAGCAAATCCCATACCATTCTCGTAGCTTTTCTTTGCACCGCTTCCATTTTTTAAACATCCTTAACAAGATACGGCCTCCAAAACTGAACACAATACTCCAGGTGGGGCCTCACCAACGTCTTATACAGGGGTATTAAAACGTTTTTTCTTCTGCTGGTCTAGCAATCTTCTAGCTACGGCCACAGCTTTGTCACATTGTTTCGTCACCTTCAGGTCCTCAGATACTATCACCCCAAGATCCCTCTCCCCGTCCGTACCTATCAGACTCTCCCCGCCTAACACATACGTTTTGGATTTCTACTCCCTAAATGCATCACTTTGCACTTCTTCGCATTGAATTTTAATTGCCAAACGTTAGACCATTCTTCTAGCTTCCGCAGATCTTTTTTCATGTTTTCCACTCCCTCCGGGGTATCCACTCTGTTGCAAAACCAGGTGTCATCCGCAAAAAGGCAAACTTTACCTTGTAACACTTCGGCAATGTCACTCACAAATATATTGAATAGAGTTGGCCCCAGCACCGATCCCTGAGGCACTCCACTACTCACCTTTCCCTCCTCTGAGCGAATATCCATTTACCACCACCCGCTGGCGTCTGCCCGTTAACCAGTTCCTAATCCAGTTCACCACTTCGGGTCCTATCTTTAGCCTGTCTAGTTTATTCAAGAGCCTCCTGTGGGGAACCGTGTCAAAAGCTTTGCTGAAATCTAAGTAGATTACGTCCATAGCACGTCCTTGATTTAATTCTCCGGTCACCCAGTCAAAGAATTCAATGAGATTCGTTTGGCACGATTTCCCTTTGGTGAAACCATGTTGTCTTGGATCTTGCAACTTATTTGCTTCTAGGAAATTCACTATCCTTTCCTTCAGCATCGCTTCCATTACTTTTTCAATAATCGGAGTGAGGCTTACCGTCCTGTAGTTTCCGGCTTCTTCCCTATCACCACTTTTGTGAAGAGGGACCACCTCCGCCGTTCTCCAATCCTACAGAACCTGTCCCATCTCCAAGGATTTATTAAACAAATCTTTAAGAGGACCCGCCAGTACCTCTCTGAACTCCCTCAATATCCTCAATATCAATACATACTTAATGGAAAAATTGATATTTTTAAATATAATTACATTATCCTATCATCTTAAAATTGATCATACGTATGTCTACTACAACGGCAAACCTCTCAACACACATGGCAGGAATGGATCCTATAATTACATAGGAAAAATATATTCAAATTCTGGTGGCACCTCAATAATAGCAATACAAAATTCCTTCACTGCCAGGTGCTTTGTGAAGTAACACTAAAGCCTGCAAAGAAGCTTCTTAACACCAATTCTGAACACAAATACTAACAACAGTACTTTTATAAAGACAGCGGTGAATATACATAGCAGGAATTTGCATTCCATTGGAAAATTCAGACAAGTCGGACTCATAACACCACACAAACCACATGCCAGCAGATTCTCTCACCTTGGTTACATGCAGAACACATACCAACCCTCATGAATTACAGAATAGAGGACCAAAAATTACAAACTGTCCTGCAGCCCAGCATCAGCCATTCCCTTCCCTGCCCTACCCTTCCCTTATTTTTTAACCCTCATCCATCCCCATAGCCCAGCATTAGCCCTATCCATCCCTTCCCCATCATCTATCCCGCAGCTAGGCATCAGCTCTACCCTAGCTCCCCCCACCCCTCCCTGTAGCCTAGCATCAGCCCTGTACTACCGTCTACATGCCCCCCCCCCCATAATCTGGCATCTCCCCTACTCTTCCCAATCTCCCCCTCCCTCCACCCTTAAGCACATCAGCAATCAGCATTAAATGTAAAACATTTTAATTTTTCATGCTTGGGCACTGCAGAGACGACCCCCACCCAAAAGCCAACATAAAACACCTTTTGAAAATTATTATTTTAACCTGGGCACTGAACCCATCCCTGCCCAGAAACCCACCAACATACCTCTGCACCCCCCCGCCCCCCGGCACTGCAGCAAAGAGCCCACCCTCACCCAAAAGCCCACAATGACACATATTTGTTTTACCTGCTGAGAGGCTTTGGGCTGAAGGTGGTGGTGATCAGTGGTGAGGCAGGGCCCAATCCCAGATTAGTTGAGTCCATCATGAGTCTGGCCCTGAATAAAGCCTCCCCAGTCCCAATCGCATCCTTCCCCGGACCCACTGCCTCTCCCATCCTTGCCCTGTTGCTCTCTCCCCTTTCATCCACCCACCGTAGCTGCAGGTGCCTCCAGTCCAGCAACAGCAAGACCCGACCCGGTGCCTGCTTCTTTCTCCCTCTCTTCCCTTTCATCCACCTGCCATGCAGCACAATCCCTCCCGTTGCACCTCGCCAGGTCCGCACTAATAAACAACCAAGGCAGAGGCGCGGGACCGTGGCTCTCTGCCTGCCGCTACTGTTTCCTGTGCCAGTCCCGACTCCTCCCTCTTCTGTTCTGAGGTAAACTTCCAGGCTGGCACAGGAAACAGTAGCGGCAGGCAGAGAGCCGCGGTCCCGCGCCTCTGCTTTGGTTGTTTATTAGTGCGGACCCGGCGAGGTACAACAGGAGGGCTCGTGCTGCATGGCAGGTGGATGAAAGGGGAGAGAGGGAGAAAGAAGCAGGCACCGGGTCGGGTCTTGCTGTTGCTGGACTGGAGGCATCTGCAGCCAGACCAGCACTGATTGGAAGGTTGCAAAAAGACTGGGTGGGCGTGGGCCGAGATTGGGTGGGCCTGGGCCAACCCAGGCCTACCCGTAGCTACGCCCCTGTTCTTCCCTCAGTAATTTGTTATCAAAATCACCGCCTTGCCATGATTTTTTCATGATCCTGAACACTAAACATTTTAAATCTGCAATTGTGTGATTTTTCTCTTTCCAATGTTGGACTAGAGGAGCACTGATGACTTGACGGCTGATACAACTTCTGTGTTCTATAATGCTTGTTTTAACTACTCGTTTGGTCTTCCCTACATATAATAACGAACATGGGCATTTGATAATGTAAATTACACCGCTGGTGTTGCAGTCTGAAGAATGAGATAACTTGTATTCTCTCAAATTCTGCGGATGTTGAAATGTGAGAGTTGTTATGGCATGTGGGCATACACTACAACGGCCACACTGTCTTTGTCCAAGTGTAAGTCTAGGGAAAGAGACCATCGTGTCTTTTGGAAGTGCAGATGGAACCAACTTCTCCTTAATATTTCTATTCCTAGATTAGGCCACCACTAGATCTTTATTTTTAAAGCACTCATGCACTTGCTCACATTGAACGTCATCTGCCGTTTGGATGCTCAGTCTCCCAGTCTCTTAAGGTTCTCTTGTAATTTTTCACAATCCTCTTGTGATTAAACAACTTTGAATAACTTTGTGTTGTCAGCAAATTTAATTACCTCACTAGTTACTCCCATCTCTAGATCATGTATAAATATGTTAAAAAGCAGCAGTCCCAGCACAGACCCCCTGGGGATCCCAACTATCTACCCTTCTCCATTGAGAATACTGACTATTTAACCCTACTCTCTGTTTTCTATCTTTTAACCAGTTTTTAATCCACAATAGAACATTTTTCACATGGTTAAATCAGCGAGATCCACACCTTTCTTTCCTATCCCATGGCTCTCCAATTTCCTCTGGAATTTTTCATGAGGTATTTTGTCAAATGCCTTTTGATGCCTCTGACAGTTTTTTTTATTTTATTGAAAAATCTGCATTGGATTATTACAACTTCAGAACCATCCGCATATATGTTGAAATAATAAACATCGAGGTTACCCACTTTATAAACATTTCTTATCTTCATAATTTCCCCCTCCCCCTCTCCCCCCCACACCTAAAAGCCTTTTGAAGCAGTTCCAGAGTGAGAAGACCATAAAACATATGGATCCCAAGTATGGTGATAAGCTATTATACTATCAGTATGCATCGCTGTGAGTTTAGACATCAAATGAATATAGTCCAGCTTGCATATTATTACAGTCATATCAGGCAGGGACTGCTGTTTCCAGGCTGCCGCCAGCACCAATCAACTGGCCACAAACACCTGCGTGGCCAGCCGATGCGTAATCAAATTTACTCCCTGTGGCTTAACATGCAGAAGACAATGCTCCATATTTATAGGGTACTTGGCTCCCATCACACTCAGTACAAAATCCAAGACTTTAGTCCAAAAGTCTTGTGCTAAGGGGCAAGACCACCAAATATGGTACATATCCCTTTCCCCACCACACTGACGCCAGCACAAGGCTGAACCTGCCTTGAACATTCTAATTAACCTCTTGGGAATATAGTACCATCCATAAAGCATTTTATATCCATTTTCCACTAAGGAACTGGACACAGACACCTGGAGCAGCTGCTTAAATATCCTCTCCCACTCTGCTTTATCATAGGATTTCCCCAGTGCCTTTTCCCACTTCTGTGGCTAATGGATGAAGTCCGCTGAAGCAATGCCTTATAAATTCTTGATATCCCCTCTCCCCCCCCCCCCCCCCCCACTGGCCATTGCCTGTTCCAATTGTGTTTCCGCTAAATTTAACTTTCCCTTTGCCCGTCTGGAGATAAAGTATCGTAATTGCTGATGTTGAAATGCATTACCTGAAGGTATATCATACTCCTCTTGTATTTCCCCAAACGCTAACAGACTCGCATCCTCCCACACTTGTCCAAGCTCACAAAGCCCCAGCTTTTCCCACTTAACATAGCAGGGATCCAAAACCCCAGGAGGGAACCCAGCGGCAAATCGGATAGGCGTATGCATAAAATGGGTGCGTCCTGGGAAGAAACACCTTCTAATCACGCTCCAAGCCCTAAGAGACCACTGAAGAAGCGGTGGTGCTAATTTGACCACTCCTCTCAACAAACTCTCAGGCAACCAGGGTATAGCCCTCAGGGGATATTGTTCTAGCCAAGTCTGTTCCAACACCGACCAAATCTCCGCCCCCCCCTGAAGCCATTCAGCCAGAATTCTAAGGTGTGCTGCCTGATAATAAAGAAGGAAGGATGGGACTCCCATTCCCCCTTGGGCCTTCGACTGATACATTACCGCTCTTCGTAGCCCTGGTGGTCTCCTCTTCCAGATAAAAGAAAACACCCTCCTATTCAGGCCATGAAAAAATGCTTCGGGTATAAGGATGGTGTCACGTCTGTGGCCGTGACCACCCTCAGACTTACCTTGTTCCTGGGGGTCAGCTGCCTAGCTGGCTCCTGCTTCTTCTGTCTGTCCTTTCTGAGCTAGCTCTGGCTCTCTGTGTTGGCTGCATCCAACAGCATGACACTAATTGCTTCACTATACTGCACCTGTGGGTGTTGCCTGGGTTAGCTCTCTCTCTCTCTCTCTCTCTCTGTGCTGGCTGCTTCCAGAATGTAATTGCTTCACTACACTACACCTGGGTGTGGGAAGCCTCTCTGTGTTTCACTGTGCTTTCTGCCTGCTCTGTGGTTTGTGCCTGAACATCTTCTGTAGTTACTTAGAGATTGCTGCAGCTGCGCCTCTGGTGTTGAAGGCTTTATTAAGCACTTAGAGACTGCAGCCTTTGCATCATCTAAGGTCCCTGGTATGTTAGAGTGCTCTGTGCACTGCTACATTGTCCAGTTCAGTGTGAGTTCCTAGTGTATGACTAGTTAGCTTGGGCACAGCTTTGCTTGTTAGCCTGTGTACAGCTTTACTAGTTCCCCTGTGTTTGCTCAGTGTGAGTTCCTAGCGTATGACTGGTTAGCTTGGGCACAGCTTTGCTTGTTAGCCTGTGTACAGCTTTACTAGTTCTCTTGTGTTTGCTTAGTATGAGTTTCTAGCGTATGACTGGTTAGCTTGGGCATAGCTTTCCTGTTAGCTTGTGTACAGCTTTTAGTCTTCTTGTGTTTAGCTTTCTGGTTTTCCCGTGTGTGTTTTCTTTTGCTTCTGGAGCTTCAGCCCTAGTTCTGTCTGTTGCCAGTACTCCTTGTTACTGGAGCTCCAGCCATAGTCTTAGCTTTCTGGTTTTCCCGTGTGTGTTTTCTTTTGCTTCTGGAGCTTCAGCCCTAGTTCTGTCTGTTGCCAGTACTCCTTGTTACTGGAGCTCCAGCCATAGTCTTGCTCCTTGACCTGACCATTGCCTGAATCTGACTACTCTCTGCCCGCTGTCTGACCTGCCTACTGCCTGGACCCGGATATTCTCTGCCTGCAGTCAGTCCTGACTATTGCCGGAACCCGGACATTCCCTGCCTGTCTGCCTTGCTTTCGCCTAGGTGCCTGGGGGCACTTCTGTATCCTGACTCCTGTTGTTCCTGCCTGCTAGTTCCAGTTCCAATTTTCCTGTAAGATCTGCCGGCCGCTCGAACCTGAGGGCTCAACCCTCGGGAATGGTGGCTAAGCATAGGTGAAGCCTAGGTCCAGTGTGTTCCTGTCCAGCAGGTTCCGGTCCCATGGGTTCCAGTCCAGCGGGCTCCACTCCAGTGCGCACCCGTCCGGTGCGTTCCAGTCCTGTGTATTCCTGTGCAGAACTCCAGTTCGGGGTTCCAGTCCAGTCTTGCCTCGTCTCTACCTTGAAGGTGACCTTGCCTACCACTGCCACTCCACGGTAGTGGCCCAAGGACTCATGAACCCAGTGCTCCCGGGGAAGAAGCCTGACAGAATGCCAAGGTCCTCGAGAATGCAACAGATGGGCAGTGCCATAAATAGATATAATAATTTGGGAAGCAAGATCATTTTAATCGCATTTATGTGCCCCATCCAAGAAATTGTCAGCCCCTCCCACCTCTCCAACTCCAAGAATAATTCCCGCACCTTCCCAGGAAAATTTACCTCATAAAGATTCTCAATGCACCTGGTCAGGTTAACCCCCAGATACTTAATAAAACGTGAAGCCCACCAAAATGGAAAGCTCGACTTCAGTCTCCCAACCTGATCTTCCAGAACTGAAATATTTAGGGCTTCTGACTTGTCCATATTTATCATGAAACCTGAAACCTTCCCATACTCCTCCAGAATGGATGCTAGGGCCGGAAAGGATGTACATGGTTCAGTTAAGGTAAGTAATATGTCATCTGCAAATAAGAGGACTTTGGATTCTGTTTCTCCCTGCCGCACCTCGACAATATCTGGGTGTGTACGAATATAGATCGCTAAAGGTTCAATCAGCATTGCAAAGAGGAGAGGGGACAGAGCACAGCCCTGCCTTGTTCCCCAATGCAAATGGAACTTAGAGGAGCAACCTCCGTTTACTCGCACTACAGCCATGGGCCCCTTGTATAGAAGATGTATCCAATGAAGGAAGCTCCCTGATATTCCCATCCTCTCTGCAGCTGCAAACAAAAAAGGCCAATGCACCCTATCAAATGCCTTCTCAGCATCTAATGAAAGAAGGAACATGGGAACTCTCAGGGATTGGGCATAATAGATTTGATGAAGCGCCCGATGGATGTTGTCAAAGGTTTGGCGCCCATGAACAAACCCTGCCTGATCTTCATGCACTAAGAATGGAAGGTAATGTTGCAGATGAGAAGCCAATATTTTGGTAAAGAGCTTATAATCCACTCCTAGCAAAGAAATTGGCCTGTAAGAGCTACAAAGTTGCGGATCTTTCCCCGGTTTAGGTAAGATTGTGATGAGAGCCATATTCCAAGTCTCCGGGAGAGTCTGCACCTCCTGCAGGGAATTAAACACCCTCAACAAGAGAGGAGCCAAGAGCCTACCAAAGATCTTATAAAACCTATCCGTAAAACCATCTGGCTCCGGAGACTTGGAAGGCGCAAGGGTCTTAATTGCGTCAAGAATCTCATCTAATTTAATCGGCCTGGATAATCTATACTGGGCCCTGTCTAATAGCCTCGGTAGATGAATCTGCTCTAAAAACCCTAATATATCATCCTCCAACGGATTTATATCCAAGGTATAAAGTTCCGCATAAAACTGTTGAAACATACCCCGTAACTCCACTGGATCAGTGATTACCACTCCATTGCCATCCTTCAGTTCCGGGATCTGAGCTTGACTTGCCTGTTTTTTTAACTTATGGGCCAAAAGCCTGCTTGCCTTATTACCAAACTCAAAGTGCATCTGCCTGACCCTCTGCAGCTGTTCAGATATATCATCTAATTGTAACTCATACAGCTCCTGCCATAACTTATTTTTTTTAATTACATTTGTACCCCACACTTTCCCACTCATGGCAGGCTCAATGCAGCTTATATGGGGCATTGGAGGGTTAAGTGATTTGCCCAGAGTCACAAGGAGCTGCCTGTGCCTGAAGTGGGAATCGAACTCAGTTCCTCAGTTCCTCAGGACCAAAGTCCACCACCCTAACCACTAGGCCACTCCTCCCAATCCAGCAGAAGTTGGGGGGGGGGGGGTGAAGAATGAGAATGATACGCTAAGGTAAAATTATGTATAATCATACCTGATAATTTTCTTTCCATTAATCATAGCTGATCAATCCATAGACTGGTGGGTTGTGTCCATCTACCAGCAGGTGGAGATAGAGAGCAAACTTTTGCCTCCCTATATGTGGTCATGTGCTGCCGGAAACTCCTCAGTATGTCGATATCAAAGCTCCATCTGCAGGACTCAGCACTTAGAGAATTACACCCACAAAGGGACACTCTGCCCAGCTCACCACCGCCGAAACGGGGGAGGGGAATTAACCCAGCTCATCCCCACACAAGTGGGGGAGGGGAATTAACCCAGCTCATCCCCACACAAGTGGGGGAGGGGAATCCGTCCAGCTCATCCCCGTGGAGCGGGGGAGGGACACCACACCCGCTGATGCGGGGGGATCTGGCTTATCCTGCAACCGCAACCGCGGGAGGAGCTGACTGACCCTAGCACCGCCGAAGCGGGAGGGGTACAAAACTGCCCTACAACCGCACGAAGCGGGAGGGAGTGCCGGCAGAATTTATGTCTCAATCCAGCCCCGTAAAACGGAGGGGAGAGGAATGCAGCAGCTCACTGTAACACAAACTCGTCTCAACTCTTGAAGAATCCAAGTGAAAAAACTTGAACCCGAAGTCCTCCTGAAGTAACTGAAGACTAAACTTGAACCTGAAATGCAACCAGAATAGAAACCATACAGATATCTGGGCGGGGCTATGGATTGATCAGCTATGATTAATGGAAAGAAAATTATCAGGTATGATTATACATAATTTTACCTTCCATATCATCAAGCTGATCAATCCATAGACTGGTGGGATGTACCGAAGCAGTACTCACCCAGGGCGGGACATAGAAATCCCTGAACTCAACACTGAAGCTCCACACCGGGCCTCCGCCCGTGCCGCCACAGTCAAGCGGTAATGCTTGGAGAATGTATGGGCCGATGCCCAAGTTGCCGCCTTGCATATCTCTTCCAAGGAGACGGACCCGGCCTCTGCCATCGAGGCCGCCTGAGCTCTAGTGGAGTGAGCCTTCAGCTGGATAGGCGGCACCTTCCCCGCGGCCACATAAGCCGCGGTAATGACTTCCTTGACCCATCTTGCCACTGGAGGCTTAGCAGCCTGCAGACCCTTACGAGGACCTGCCAACAGGACAAACAAATGATCCGATTTCCGGAAATCATTGGTCACTTCCAAGTATCTGATGATGACTCGTCTCACATCCAGATATTTAAGAGCAGAGTACTCCTCTGGGTAGTCCTCCCTACGAAAGGAAGGAGACAGAGCTGCTGATTCACATGGAAGCGAGAAACAATCTTGGGCAGGAAGGAAGGCACTGTGCGAATAGTCACTCCTGCCTCAGTGAACTGCAGAGAAGACTCTCGACATGAGAGTGCCTGGAGCTCGGAAACTCTTCTGGCTGAAGTGATAGCCACCAAAAAGACTGCTTTCAACGTCAGGTCTTTCAGAGGTGCCCTCAACAAGGGTTCAAAAGGCGGCTTCTGTAATGCTCTGAGCACCAGGTTAAAATTCCACGCAGGCACCATTGAGTGCAGAGGAGGGCGCAGGTGCTTACCTCCCTTGAGAAAACGCACCACATCTGGCTACGAAGCCAGGGAAGCACCCTTCAGGCGGCCCCTGAAGCAAGCCAGGGCCGCTACCTGGACTTAAAGGGAACTGAGCGACAGGCCTTTCTCCAGACCTTCTTGCAGGAATGCCAACACTGGAGAAATTGGAGCAGTGAATGAAGAAAATGAGCCTGCTTCGCCACGCTGCAAAGGTACGCCAAACCCTGGCGTAAGCAGTAAAAGTAGAGCGCTTCCTCGCTCTCAGCATAGTGGCGATGACCTTGTCTGAGAAGTCCTTCTTCCTCAGACGCTGCCGCTCAATAGCCAGGCCGTAAGCCCAAAGGGAGAGGGATCCTCCATCACCACGGGACCCTGATGTAACAGACCCTGCTCCACTGGCAGCCCCACCAGGATTATCCGGCCCGGATGCTTTGCCAATCGGTCTAGCACCCTGCCCAACATGGGCCAGGGCGGGAACACATAGAGAAGCTCTTGTGTTGGCCACTGTTAGAGGAGAGCATCTACTCCCAGAGATCGAGGGTCCCGTCCTCTGCTGAAAAAGCGCGGCACTTGGCAACTGGCCGATGACGCCAATAGATCTAGGCTCGGCTGGCCCCAGCGCTTCGTGATATCCAAGAACGCCTGAGCCGATAACTGCCACTCTCCGGGATCCAAGGTATGGCGACTGAGAAGTCCGCCTTGACATTCATGACTCCGGCAATGTGGGCTGCTGACAGCTGCTCTAGGCTCGCTACCGCCCACCGGCATAGACTCATGGCTGCCTTGGCTAGAGGGGCGCTCTTGGTACCTCCCTGGCGGTTGACATAGACCACAGCCGTGGCATTGTCCAACAGGGCCCGTACTGGCTTCAACACCAGTACCGGGATGAACTCCAAAAACGCCAACCGAATGGCTCTGAGTTCCAGGAGGTTGATAGACCACTTTGCCTCTGCAGGAGACCAGAGCCCCTGCGCTGTCCTTCCCAAGAAGTGGGCTCCCCAGCCCGACAAAGAGGCGTCCGTCATGACGACAATCCACTCCGGGGTCACCAGAGGCATTCCTGCAGACAACTTGTCTGTCTGCGTCCACCAGCTCAGCGCCTTGCGCACTGCTGGGTCCAAGGGAAGGCGCACAGCATAATCCTCCGACATCGGAGTCCAGCGCAGCAGCAGAGATTGTCGAAGTGGTCTCATATGAGCCCTGGCCCAGGGCACTACATCCATCGTGGCCGACATAGAGCCCAACAGCTGCACATAGTCCCAAGTCCGAATAGGAGAGGCTACTAGGAACTAGTCCACCTGAGCCTGAGCTTGACAATCCAATTGTCTGGCAGGAACACTCTGCCCACTTGGGTGTCGAATCGAACTCCCAGATGCTCCAGGGACTGAGTCGGGCGCAGCTGGCTTTTCTCCCAGTTGATGATCCACCTCAGGGAGCTCGAAGAGCAACCACCCGGTTCACAGCTTTGCCGCACTCTGCATAAGAGGGGCTTGGATCAACCAGTCGTCCAGATAAGAATGGACTTGAACTCCTTCCTTCCACAGGAAGGCCGCGATGACCACCATTACTTTGGAGAAGGTCCGCGGAGCAGTAGCCAACCCGAACGGGAGGGCTCTGAACTGGAAGTGTCGGCCAGTACTGCAAAACGCAAAAAGCGTTGATGAGGAGGCCAGATGGGAATATGCAAGTACGCGTCCTTGAAGTCCAAGGATGCCAGGAACTCTCCTGCCTTCACTGCCGCTATAACAGAGCGGAGGGTCTCCATGCGAAAGTGCCGAACTTTCAAGGCCCAATGGACCCCTTGAGGTCGAGGATAGGCCGTACAGAACCTCCTTTCTTTGGAATCACAAAGAAAAAGGAGTAACGTCCCTTGCCAGGCTGATTCTCTGGCACCGGAACGACCGCCCCCAGGCGGAACAGATTGTCCAAGGTCTGCTGCACTGCCACAGCTTTGACCGGAGACTTGCAGGGAGAGAGTACAAACCCGTCTTTTAAGGGTCGGCAGAACTCTAGCTTGTAGCCGTCTCTGATGACTTCCAGCACTCAAGCGTCTGAAGTTATTGTGGTCCACTCGCCCATAAACGAGGACAGCCGTCCTCCAATCTGCACTGAGGCGTGGACCAAGGCCCCGTCATTGGGTACGAGACCCTGGGGGAGGACCGGAGGGAGCACCTCCGGGACGGCGGTCTCTGCGAAAGGAATGCTGCTTGGGGGAGAAGTTCCTCTTGAAGGAAGAGAGGGCAGAGGAGCCCGACCTGCCCGGGCGGTACCGACGGGCTTCCTGAGCCCGTCCTCTGGAGGTACCAGGGCGAGTACTAGCCCGAGCCCTGACCTCTGGTAACTTCTTGCCCTTAGACGTGCCGAGATCGGTCACGATTTTGTCCAACTCGACCCCAAAGAGCAGCTTGCCTTTAAAAGGCAATCTAGCCAGGCGGGATTTAGAGGCATGGTCAGCAGACCAATGTTTCAGCCAAAGCCACCGCCGCGCAGAGATTGTCTGAGCCATGCCTTTAGCTGAGGCTCTCAAGACATCATACAGCAAGTCTGCCAAATAGGCTAAGCCCGATTCCAGGGCCGGCCAAACAGCCCTCAAGGAATGATCCGAGGGGGAAGCCCGCTGCACCATAGTCAGGCACGCCCTGGCCACATAGGAGCCACAAACTGAGGCCTGCAAACTTAAAGCAGCCGCCTCAAAGGACGACCTTAAGGCCGCCTCCAATCCTCTGTCTTGGGCGTCCTTTAGGGCCGTGCCACCTTCCACTGGTAACGCCGTTTTCTTAGTCACCGCAGTGATTAAAGAATCCACGGTAGGCCACAGAAAGGCCTCACATTCACCTTCAGGCAAAGGATAGCGGCGGGACATAGCCCTAGCCACTTTAAGGCTCGCTTCCGGGACATCCCATTGAGCCGAAATTAAGGAGTGCATGGCATCATGCATGTAGAAGGTTCTAGGCGGGCGCTTCGTCCCCAGCATAATGGCGGAGCCAACAGGGGCTGAGGGAGAGACGTCCTCCGGAGAGGAAATCTTCAAAATGCCCATGGCCTGCACTAACAGGTTGGGCAAATCCTCTGAGCTAAAGAGCCACTGCAGAGGGGTCATCCGCTCCATCCGAGCGGGGATCCGTCTCCTCCAAGGAATCCGCAAAGGACCGTTGGGAGACCTCAGACACGCTGCCCTCATCTACATCGGAGGAGACAAAGTCCTCCAAGGCCTGGGATTCAACCCGAGGGTGTTTACCTCTGGGAACCTCAATCTCTTTACCAGACGAGGGAGCAGGGGCAGCGTTTTGCATGAGGAAAGCCTGATGCAGCAGCAAAACAAACTCGGGGGAGAAACCCCCCAGACTGTGCACTTCCGCAGCCTGGGCAACAGCCCTAGACGCACCCTCAACCGGCGCTCGCAAGAGCGGGGGAGAGACATGCTGCGCATCCAAAATGGCGTCCGGCGCGACACTCCGCGAAGGAGCCGCGCGGGAAGAACGGCGCTTAACTTTAGCCGCTTTGTGCCGTCGCCCAAATTAAGGGCGTTCATGGCATTAATGTCTCCAACCTCAAGGGCGGCCCACGAAGAAGCCGTCCGAGCCGCGTGGCCGGCCAAGATGGCGGAGGCGAGGAGCGGGGGATGGGCGTTTATGGCGGGAAAAACCGCCACGCCGGAGGAAGGACCGGGACATTCATCGGTCACAAAACTGTCACCCAACAAGGGCGAATCAGGCTGTAAGACCCCCGCATCCCCTCTAGAAGCGCTCAAGCGATCCGGGGAGCGACCCTTTGCGCCCTCGCCCTCCGACGCCATATGCCACGAGGAGAAGAATCGGGGGAACCCCCTGCCCGCTATAAAAAGGTAAAAATTACCTGCTGTCCGCTCCGAGCTGTAACGAACTGGTGTCCCAGTGAGTAGCTGCAATGAACGTTTAAATAAACGTCGAAATAAACGCCTTTAAGGACGTTTAAAATTTTTTTTTTTTTTTTTTTTTTTTAACGGAGCCAGCGGGAGGGGGGAGAAAAGGAGGGACCTGGCACCACCAGGTTTGCACTTGCTCAAAAGAGCCCTCAACCCCAGGCACTCAACAAAACCTAAAAATTAGGCTTGGAGGCCTAGCCAGAGCTGCTGCTGTGTGTGACCACCACCTGCTGAGATAGAGAACATACTGGGGAGTTTCCGGCAGCACATGACCACATATAGGGAGGCAAAAGTTTGCTCTCTATCTCCACCTGCTGGTAGATGGACACAACCCACCAGTCTATGGATTGATCAGCTTGATGATATGGAATATGAGTTTTTCCACCCTCACTAAGTGTGCTCTGAGTTTTCTGCCAATTGTTTTTCTTTACACGTATGTGCCTTTAAAGCAATAAGGTGCCCCCTCATAACCGATGAAACCTCCCCGTTGTCGTTTAACTGGACATATTCTTTAATCAGACGCCCAAGCTGTTGCACATTGGTCACGTCGGAAAGCAACGCATCATCTAAACGTCAAGGCGGGACAGATTTCGACCCCTTCCATAAACGCAAACTCACAATTACCGGACTATGATCTGACCAAGTGCGTGACTCTATTCGCTGATCCATGACACACGAAAGAATTGAAGCATCGCCTAACCAAAAGTCTATACGCGAGTAGGATCGATGGACTGGGGAGAAATACGTGGTCTCTCTGTGTTAGATTCTTGTGGCGCCAAAGATCTATCAGTTGCCACCTCGCTAAAAAAAGTATGAAGCAGTGAGCGACGTTGTTGAGCATATTGCATTGTTGGAGACGAATTATCTAGCCGGGGCTTAAGGGTGAGATTAAAGTCCCCCCCAACAAGAAGAGACCCCTCCCCATGTGTCATTAATAACTGGTCCACTTGCTGGAAAAATTCTCTGTGGTCCGCATTAGGCCCATATATGTTTAATATAGTATACTAGTAAAAAAGCCCCGTTTCTGATGCAAATGAAACGGGGGCTAGCAATGTTTTCTTTTGTGTGCATGTGGGAGTGTGTGTGTCCCTGCCCTCTGGCCTCTCTCCCCTCCCCCCTCTGAGTCCTTCACTGTTACAGAGCCAGCGATTTGATTTCGTGCTCTGCTGTTTTCCTTCACTGACTGTGTTACAGAGAGGGCGGGGCAGACACTCATAGGGAAACCGGATATCTCGCCCCCTTCACACTTCCGGCTGGAGGCTTCATAAAACGTTGGTGTTGCTTTTTATATAGAGAGATTTTTGGGACCCGACTGTGAACACTAATAATATAAAGCACCCCTCCTTATCCCCAATAGTCTTTTCAATGCTTCAAGGGCGGGAATCATTAAATGCTATCATCACTCCCCTGGTCTTGCTCCCCCCTCGATTGGATGCAAAGTATACATGAGGATAGTTACGATGTTTACACAGACGTTTATGTTGTGGCTTTAAGTGAGTCTCCTGAATCAGGGCAATATCTACCTTTAAGCGGACTAGCTCTCTAAATAGCAACAGATGTTTCATGTGCACATTCAGACCCCTGACATTCAGGAGCAGTAACTTCATATCTGTCATTCTACCTTTGGTATAGCCCCACTCCAGCCGTCTACCGCTCTTCCATGCTCACTCCTCTCACCCCACTGCCAACCCTCAAGCAACCATCTCCCCAATCCCTCCCCCACCCCCTCAGTGTCCCACCCCCCTGCCCCCTCCCCACAACCTACAGAAACCCTCCCGCACCCAGAGCGATGTTCCCCCTCCCTCCCCCCTTCCCATCAAATTCCCATTTATCCATGGCACCCCTTCCATTTCAGAGAAGGTGCTTAAGAGAAGGAATGTGACCCTCAAACCCACAACCAAGTATGCTACCATTTGCATTAATCCCCCCTTCAACTTTAATGAACCCAAACATAACATATCGCTGTAGCCTCCATCTTTACGGGGCCACCACCCCAGTATCAAACAAACCCCCCCTTCAGCCCCAATAAACAAAACAACTTCTTTCACAAGTCAGTACTACTCTCAGAGCACTCTTCACCCAAAGGGGCCAATCCAGGGTATCAAGGAGCCTAGCCGTAACTTAATGTCTCTTCTTGGGCCATCTTCAAGTTAGGCGCCCCACTGATTGCTGGCGCTGCAATCGCTTGTGTCCCACTCTTTGCCACTTCGGGTTAGATCTCAAGCCAATCTCCGACCGAGACCCGCCAGGTTTCAGTGGCGTTGCTGACTGAGCCCCCTCCGAAAGAATCTCATGAGCCTCTGAGACTGACTTGACCGGATGCATTCTTCCGTCTTTATAGAAAACCAACGCGAAAGGGTGCCTCCACCTATATTGAATACCCATATCATGTAGTTTAGCTGTGATCGGTTTCAACTCAGCCCACCGTTTCAGAGTAGCGGACGCTAGGTCTTGATAAACCTCCACTGAGTAGGAGTCCCATTTAAAGTCATTCACCTGACGTGCTGCCTTTAACACCCGCTCTTTCAGTTTGAAATCCCGAAAGCAAGCTATTATATCCTTAGAGAGATTATTTCTTGTCGACCCCAATGCACGATGAGCTCTCTCTAGATCTACTTTCTCTGGTGCAATAGGAGACTCCGATGCAGAGAGTAGCGAGCTGACCACCTGTTGGACCACTGATTCACTATCTTGATAGGTGGGGGTCTCCGGAAGACCACGAAACCGCAAATTGTTGCATCTACTCCTGTTTTCTAGATCTTCTAATTTGTCTGACACTTGTTGCTGGCCAATGCAGCCATATTCCCCGATGACGTCACTTCCTCCTTGTCAAATGCCTTTTGAAAACCTTCAGGATCTGGAAGGGAGGAGGGTACCACATGTTCTTTTAAATTTCTTCCCCTAGAGTAGGCTATCACAAAGCTTTGGTTCTTAAAACAATCATTGCTCTCCAAGATGTGCCAGTTGTCTTTGATGATCTTCTGGATCTTGGATGTTATATGTGAATATCTGAGAGTAAATATAATATCCTGGACGGGGCTTTTCATGGTTAGTGATGAGAAATTTACTGCATGGTTTCATGCTTGCCTCAGTGTGTCCATTTTCTATACACTTAGATGGATATCCTCTTCTATAATACCTGTCTTTCATGATAATTGATTGTTGTTCAAAGTCTTCATGTTCTGAGCATATCTTTTTGAGACTGAGAAATTGGCAGTATGGTAAATTGCATTTCAATGAGGTTGTGGAACTGGAAAAGTATAAAAAAGCATTTTTATCTGTAGGTTTATGGTATAATGTCTTGCTGAAGCCACATTTGTTCTTGCGGATTATTAAATCTATGAAATTGATTTCATGGCAGTCGTATTGTAACTTGAAAGAAAGGTATGGATCTTGCTGATTTAACCATGTAAAAAATGTCCCTAGATTTAGGCTGTTGCCACGCCAGAGAATAAAGATATCATCTATTTACTGTTTGTATAAAATCATGTGGGATATGAACGGATAATCTTCTAGATGAGTTTTTTCAAAATGGCTCACATAAAGATTTGCTATGTTTGGGGCCATTATAGCTCCCATGGCTGTGTCACAGCTCTGGAGATAGAATCGACTGAGAAAACAAAACTGTTTTTTGGTTAATACTATGGTTGCCAATGTCATGATAAACCAGTTAGGAATGCAACGATCTATAGTCGGACTCTGTAGAACAGGTTCAATGATGTGGAGTGCTTCCCGCTGTGGTATATTTGTATACAGGCTGCCAATGTCCAAGGTTACCAAAATGACATTGGAGAGATTACCATCAAAGTCGTTCAATAAGTTTATCATGTGTCTCTAGTCTCTGATGTATGATTTAATCTTTGGGACAAACAGACACAAGAAGTGATCTACGAATACAGATAATGGTTCCAATACTGAGCCTTTACCTGAAACAATCAGTCTTCCTGGTGGCTGTGTGGAGGACTTGTGAATCTTAGGTAACTCATATATAGTTGGTATAACTGGATGTTTGACAGTAGGCAGACTTAGATATTGTTGCTATCACAGAAACATGGTTCAGTGACTCATATAAATGGGGGACAACTGTACCAGGCTACAACCTTTCTAGGAAGGATCGAGATTGCTGAAAAGGTAGTGGAGTAAGCATTGTATGTAAAACCCAACATTAAAGCGGCTGTAATGTGGGGAGCCTAGGGAAAGGAAGAAGTGATATGGATTGACTTGGAAAGAGAGAATGGAACCTGCTTTATCCACATGGGTGTCATCTACAGACTTCTGGCACAAACAGAGAAGCTGGAGAAAGATCCGGTTGAAGATATCCAAAAGCTGGGAATGAAAGGGGAGGAACCTGCCGGATGTTGATTGAAAAATTCCGTCTGCGGCATCAGAAAAATAATAGAAATAGAATAATAGAATCCTCTTATTTTCTTTTCCACAGAGTCTATTGGACACCTGCTAGAGTAGCCAGGATTACCAAGAGTCTTGACTACAAATGCTGGTCCTGCCAAGAATCAGATGGATCCCTTTCCCACATGTTTTTTTTTACTGTAAGAACGTAAGAGCATACTGGCAACTCATTTGGGCTAAGTTGTGCCTTATTTTTCATTTGCCTGCGTCAACAGTGCTCTCTTATGAAGTTGTGCTTTTAAGGGCCTCTTCTCCTAACCTCTCTATCCTAGAATCCAATAAGAAATTGTTTAATATCTTGTTAGCTGTTGCTTTACACTTAATTGTTTCAAACTGGAAAAATAATGTAAATCTAAATTATAATGAATGGTGGAGTTACGTGTGTGTGATTAGAAAATATGAAACTATTCTAGCCCATAAATACCGGTGTGTTCAATCAGTCTTGAAGACTTGGGCTCGTTTAGATTCATTTTGTCGGACTCCTAATAGCACTAACTGATTGCTGTATAATTGCTGATTTTCTATGGGTATTGTCATGGAATGCTGTTGATGCTGTTCTGTCTTTTCATTTTGTTTCGTTATTTGCCTTAGATTAGTGTTACTATTGGTTTTTTCCTTTTTGTTTTATGCTTGGAAAACCTTAATAAAAATATGAAACTGAAAAAAAAAAGAAAAATAATAGGAAGATCATGAATGCATTTGAGAAGTGCTCTGCTCAGGCAAATGGTGATGGAACCTTTCAGGGGTGGGGTGATGCTGGGCCTAGTGTTCACAAATGGAGAAAGTGTATCTAATGTTTGAGTGAGTGTCCACCTGGCCAGCAGTGATCATCTCACGGTTTGGTTTGATATAAAAGCTAAAGTGGAGAGCAGACTTACAAAGCTCAAAGTCCTGGTTTTCAAACATGCTGACCTTAGTAAAATGGGGGAATACCCGAAGAAATAGCTAAAGGAATGGGAGGACATAAAGGAAATGGAAAACCAGTGGTGTAAGCTGAAAAGGGTTATAAAAAAGCAACAGATTTCTATGTAAAAAAAACAAGTAAATCAAAGCAAGAGGAAGAAGAAACTGATATGATTCTCCAAACAAGTAGTTAAAAAAATAAAGGTAAAAGAGGTAATGTTCAAGAAAAGGTACACAAAAAAGAATACAGGATAAAACTCAAAGAAGCAAAGAGAGAAATAAGGCTGGCAAAAGCACAGGTGGAAAACAATAGAGAGATTAAAAGATTTTTTTCAGTTATATTGGGGAAAGGAGGAAGGTTAGAAATGGAATTGTTAGACTAAAAGATGCTTACAGCCACCCTGTGGAGAGTGGTGAGAATAAAATCAGATGCACAAAACCAGAGCTTCCAAAACTGTGGTTTGGGAGGTCGGGACCCCCCAAATGGTGTCACAAAACCTGCTTTTGGGGTCACAATCTAGGTGGGTCTCCATAGGTGCATCATTATTCTGGGGTCACAATTTTATTTGGATATAATCATTGCATAAAAAGATTGGAAAGCACTGCACTAAAGAAATACTTCTGTTCAGTGTTCATTTCCGAAACGAATAGAGTAGATATTGCACCATTCGTGGAAGAAAGTGTTTGTGAACAACTTGAAAAACTGAAGTGGACAAAGCTTTGGGGTTGGATGGGATCCATCCCAGAATCTTGAGGGAGCTCAGAGAGGTTCTGCAGGCTCCTCTTAAAGATTTATTTAATAAATCTTTGGAGACCAGAGCGGTTTTACAGGACTGGAAAAATGCAAATGTGGTTCCGCTTCACCAGGGCTGTCGAGCAGCTGAGAGACAGAGCTGGACCTGGGACAAGGCTGCTGCAGCAGCCTCCCCCACTCCTCGCCCCCACTCGGACAGCAGCCCCCTGCCTCCTACCTTCATTTGTATGCTCCTATCTTGGTCTGTCACTCTCCTGCTCCTGTGTGCCGGGACCCTGGTTATCGCATTAACGCAATCACCCAGGTCCTGACACACAGGAGCAGGAGAGAGACAGACCCTGGTACCGCCCCCCCCCTCGGAGGCCAGGCCCAGGAAATCTTGCCCCTCCCCCCGCCTCCCCTCTCGGTGGCCCTGCACAAAAATGAGAAGTGAGAAATTACAGGCTAGTAAGCCTCACTTTGGTGGTTAGAAAAGCAATGGAGGTGCTGCTAAAGGAAAGGATAGTTAACTTCTTAGAATCAAATGGGTTGCAGTATTCGAGACAACATGGTTTTACCAAAGGAAAATCATGCCAAACCAATCTGGTTGAATTTTATGACTGGTGACCACAGATCAGGAACTTAGGACCCAAAGTAGTGAACTGGATTAGAAATTGGTTGACTGAGAGATGACAGAGAATGGTGGTAAATGGAACTCACCAAGAGGAAAAGAAGTTGAGTAGTGGAGTGATTCAGGGATCAGTACTGGGGCCAATTCTATTTAATATATTTGTGAGTGACATTGTGGTGTAAAAATCCAAAGGAGCTTTATGTGATAGGGTGTGAGAAGCTGGTATGCACAGACCATAAGAGAGCCTTTGGGGTGATAGTGTCTGAGCATCTCAAGGTGGTGAAACACTGTGACAAGACAATGGCCAAAGCAAAGAGGATTCTAGGCTGCATTGAGGAAGGCAAAACCAGCAGAAGAAAGGATGTGTTAATGCCCCTGTACAGGTTGTTGGTGAGGTCCCACTTGGAGTATTGTGTTCAGTTTTGGAGGCCATGGGGCTCACTTTCAAAAGAGAAAAACATCCAAAAAGTTGCACAAACCTGCATATGGATGTTTTTCTCACAAATACATCCAAATTGGTATTTTCAAAACCAATTTTTAGATGTTTTTCTATGAAGTCTGTCAGAAGTGTGTTCAAATCACAAGGGGGCGAGTCAGGGGTGTGTTAAGGGTGGGATCTGGGCATTCCTAACACTTGGACATTTTTCTGCCATAATGGAACAAAACAAAAACATCCAGGGCTATAAGTTCGACGTTTTGGTCTAGGCCTGTTTTATGAATGAATAAGCTACTAAAAAGTGCCCTAAATGTCCAGATGACCACTGCAAGAATAAAGGAATGACACCCTTTTACTCCTTCAGTGGTCACTGACCCCCTCCCACCCTGCAAAGATGTAAATCAAGGGTGTCCAACCTTGGCCCTCACCAGGTCAGGTTTTCAGGATTTCCTCAATGAATATGCATGAGATCTACTTGTATACAATGGAGGCAGTGCATGCAAATAGATCTCATGCATATTCATCGGGGAAATCCTAAAAACCCGACTGTTGTGGCCCTCAAGATCTGAGGTTGGACAACCTTATGTAAATGAAACAGTACATACCAGCCTCTATGACAGATTCAGATGTTATGGCCAGTTCTATTAGAGTAGCAAGCAGGTTCCTGGAATAGCCTAGTGGTCAGTGCAGTGCACTGTAGAGAAGGTGACCCAGACCCATAATCCACTGTAACTGTTACACTTGTGGTGGAAAGTGTCAGCTCCCCTAAAAAAAAACACCCCTAAAACCTACTGTACCCACATATAGGTGACACCTGCAGCCATAAGGGCTATTGTAGTGGTGTATAGTTGTGCACAGTAGGTTTTTTTGTGGGTTTTGAAGGACTCACCATACAATATAAGGGGGTAATGGTGAGGTGTGTACCTGGGACCTTTTATGTGAAGTCTACTGCAGTGCCCCCTAGGGTGCCCCACTGCTCTGCTGGGATGTCTATGTGGCCAGTTTACTAGGAAAGCTGGCTCATCCTACCTCCCAATGGCTTGATTTTGTGCATTTTTCACTTGTACGGATTTTTTTCTTTTTGGAAAATAGTCCAAAAAGATAGACGTACTAAGCACAACAACGTTTTGTGCAATGGGTCCACGCACTGTATACTGCCCCTCAAGCACAGTTGATTATTAACGGGAGGTTATCTCCTCCATTAAATTTAAGGCGAGCAACACGGCAGGATGCCCTCTCTCAGGGCCGGTCCTAAGGTTTCTGGCGCCCTCCTGCAGCCTATTAGTCGGCGCCCCTACCCATCCAGGGGCGGGATCACCATGGCTCTGCCCCTACAGTAGTCACACCCCTTTTACCAGCCATGACATCATTGAAAATATTACACCAGTATAGAAGAAAAATAACGTGTTTTTTTTTGTTTTTATTATAAATAATTTCTGTAAGCTGTTACAGCTCCATTATACTCAAAATGACACAAACCAAATTAGCATACAGACCATGAATTATGAGAACAGACAGTCTTGCCAACTCTGAAAAACAATGTGTTAGCAAAATCTCAGAATCTAACAAACAGATCCCTATTCAGACACTTGGCCTTGCAGTCACACATGCAGAACAGAAATAGCCCCTCTTCAAATTCTTCAAAAATTAACCTGAAATCCTAAGAACTTAGACTCTGCATGCAGAAAAACAGAAAGAAACACATTGCTATACATTGCAAAATAAGATAGCAGATGTAAGTTCTCAAAGTGGACATATTCCAAACACTAAAATTAAAATAAATTGATTTTTTTCTACCTTTGTTGTCTGATTACTTTGTTTTTCTGATCATGCTGGCCCAGTATCTGATTCTGCTGCTATCTGTCCTCTTAACTCTGTTTCCAGGGCTTCCTTTCCATTTATTGCTTTACTTTCTGCCTTTCTTCTTCATTTCTTGCCCTACATCCGTAAGTAAAAGCTGGGTCCTCTGCAGACTTGACTGTCCAGTAGATCCAGCTTCTGCCTATTTTCTTCATTCATGTGCAGTTTTTCTCCTCTCTTCCTTTTCCCTCATCTCATCTCCATCCTCACTCTTCCCTCCCCTCCATCCATGCCCAGCATTTCTTCTCTCTCCCTTCCCTCTCCTCCATCCACCCATGTCCAGCAGCCCTCCTCTCCCCTGCCCTCCCCTCCATCCACCCATGTCCAGCAACCCTCCTCTCCCCCATGCCCTCCCCTCCATCCATCCATCCATGTCCAGCATTTCTTCTCTCTCCCTTCCCTCTCCTCCATCCACCCATGTCCAGCAGCCCTCCTCCCTCCTGCCCTCTCCTTCATCTACCCATGTCCAGCAACCAACCTCAAGCCCCTGCCCTCCCCTCCATCCATCCATGTCCAGCATTTCTTCTATCCCTTCCCCTCCATCCATGTGCATCTCCTTCCTCTGTCTTCCCTCCCCTCCATCCATGTCCAGAATTTCTTCTCTCCCCCTCCATCCATGTGCATCTCCTTCCTGTCTTCCCTTCCCTCCCTTCCCCTCCATCCATGTCTAACAATTCTCTCCCTGCCCTCCCCTCCATCAATGTCCAGCAACTCTCCTCTCCCCTCCCCTCCATCCACCTGCTCCCCCCAGTCCCAGCAGCACCCAATTCCTGAACCCCAATGCCAACACCCTGTTCTTGCTCCCCCCAGTCCTAGCAGCACCCGATTCCTAAACTCCAAATATCAGAAGATTCCTCTCCCCCTTCTCACCTTGTGAGTGTTGTTATCCAGACTCACCTTGTAAGTCTGCCACAGGGCGCAGCCCTCCACCAGTAACGACTCCAAATCCCTCGGGTCCCTGAGCGCGAGCGCCCCGACCCCCGCCAAGAAGAACCGCGCTCAAGCTTGCAGTGCCCATAGCGTGACCACTGTAGTCCTCAAGCACCCAAGCTGACACCTCTTCGGCTGCCGCATTCTATAGGGCCGCGGACACGTCAATCTCTCAACTCCATGCCCCATAGGAGCGCACGCATATCAATCCCTGCCTCCAACGATCGGTTCCACCCTCCGCCTGCTTGTTAATGTTTACCCATTAATCACCTGCGAGACCTTTGTTTAAATACTAGAGCAGGAAACCGAAGGCAGGGCTGCTGTCGGGGTCCGGGAGCTGAGGTAACCGGTGAGGGTAAACATGGCACGGCGGCGCCCTCCAGAGGTCGGCGCCCTCCTGCCATGCTTACCTCGCTTACTGGGTTGAACCGGCCCTGCCCTGCCCTCTCTCCTCGTTGCTCTTCCTTTTAGCTTTGGAAGCCCTGGCTGCCAGGATCCAGTAGGACCCAGATATACAGGGCATATGGATTGGAGGATCAGAAATTCATTTGAGTATGTTCGCCGATGATATGCTCCTGTTTGTAAATAGGGCACCTGAGAATTTGGCCACATTTTTGGATTTGGTCCACCAGTTTGCTCCTTTCTCCGGACTTCGTGTCAACTGTGTCAAATCAGACATCATGTTGTTGCAGGGTACTGGGGAGGAGGGTTGGCATCGTGGGCCCCCGATCACATCTATTACATCCAATATATGAAGTATTTTGGTATTTTTAAAAATCCTTCTTTTTCAGTGATGTACCAGCAAAATATAGTAGCTGGTATATGGCGGTGCAGGGCAGCTCGTATTGGTTATTTTAAATTAATTTTGGATAAGGCTCAGGGAGGGCTAAACTTTCCGGATCTTCATATTTATAATGTGGCAGCGTTGCTGCACTGGATTCATGAGATGGTGAGGGGAATACAGAAATTTTTTCCCTTGTCTCTGCTGCGGTCTTGGTGCCAACTGTACTGCATGGAGACCCTCCTTCTGTGGGGGCCTTTCAGGGGAGGATCCAGTTCCTGAGGCCATTTTGACAAGCTTGGAAGTGGTGGAGGCAGAGGCTGTGGGGCACACCACACGTGTCTTGTTTTCTCACCCTGGTGAGTAACCCCGCCTTTCCTTCGGGGGGTGGGCGCTTCGAGCTTTCGGCTCTGGGAGAGTCGTGGTTGCTCGGTCTTCTATCTGCTAGGCCTTCCCCATACACACCGATGGGTTTTTTTTTCAGGCTTGTCATTATTATGACTGTCTATTCTGCAATTTTGGTACTGCAAGGGCCCCTACTAATTTGGATGCCCAGTTCGCTTCTGTTCCTCCATTATTTAATAACCTCTCGATTTGGACCCAAATGGTACAGGATACTTTCTAAACTTTGTGACTTTACTGCTACCCTTTTACCTGATCTCTTTGTTTCTACTTTTTCCTTTTTAAAAATGGTGGAACTCCAGGAGACACAGTTTAAAATCTTGCACAGAGCATACATCACTAGGGCACAGGGGAGTTATCTGAAACTGTGGGGTCATGGTAATTGTGTCAAATGTAAGACTCACCCCGGTACTCTGCTACACTCCTTTTTGGAATGTCCGAAACTTACCCTGAGTGCTCCAGCTCTGTGATCTTTAGAGACCACTATCCAACAGGTAGTGGGAATATAGTGTGTTGCTCCTGGGATTTTTCCCAACCGTTGCTGGATTGGGGTTTGTCTCCAATTACATGTACATAAGTACATACATAAGTAATGCCACACTGGGAAAAGACCAAAGGTCCATCGAGCCCAACATCCTGTCCACAACAGCGGCCAATCCAGGCCAAAGGCACCTGGCGAGCTTCCCAAACGTACAAACATTCTATACATGTTATTCCTGGAATTGTGGATTTTTCCCAAGTCCATTTAGTAGTGGTTTATGGACTTGTCCTTTAGGAAACCGTCTAGCCCCTTTTTAAACTCTGCTAAGCTAACCGCCTTCACCACGTTCTCCGGCAACGAATTCCAAAGTTTAATTACGCGTTGGGTGAAGAAAAAGTTTCTCAGATTTGTTTTAAATTTACTACACTGTAGTTTCATCGCATGCCCCTAGTCCTAGTATTTTTGGAAAGCGTGAACAGACGCTTCACATCCACCTGTTCCACTCCACTCATTATTTTATATACCTCTATCATGTCTCCCCTCAGCCGTCTCTTCTCCAAGCTGAAAAGCCCTAGCCTCCTTAGTCTTTCTCCATAGGGAAGTCGTCCCATCCCCGCTATCATTTTAGTCACCCTTCGCTGCACCTTTACCAATTCTATTATATCTTTCTTGAGATGCGGCGACCAGAATTGAACACAATACTCAAGGTGCGGTCGCACCATGGAGCGATACAACGGCATTATAACATTCTCACACCTGTTTTCCATACCTTTCCTAATGATACCCAACATTCTATTCACTTTCCTAGCCGCAGCAGCACACTCAGCAGAAGGTTTCAGTGTATTATCGACGACGATACCCAGATCACTTTCTTGGTCCGTAACTCCTAACGTGGAACCTTGCATGACGTAGCTATAATTCGGGTTCTTTTTCCCCACATGCATCACCTTGCACTTGCTCACATTAAACGTCATCTGCCATTTAACCGCCCAGTCTCCCAGTCTCGTAAGCTCCTTCTGTAATTTTTCACAATCCTGTCGCGAGTTAACGACTTTGAATAACTTTGTGTCATCAGCAAATTTAATTACCTTGCTAGTTACTCCCATCTCTAAATCATTTATAAATATGTTAAAAAGCAGCGGTCCTAGCACAGACCCCTGAGGAACCCCACTAACTACCCTTCTCCATTGTGAATACTGCCCATTTAACCCCACTCTCTGTTTCCTATCCTTCAACCAGTTTTTAATCCACAATAGGACATTTCCTCCTATCCCATGACCCTCCAATTTCCTCTGTAGCCTTTCATGTAGATTTATATGCATTGCTCTAGTCCTCTTAAAAAGCTTATTCTTCAGTTTTGGACCTCGAAGCACAGCCCTTCCGTGGATTTATGGTATCAGAAGATAAGGGGTGTTGCTACCTATGAGGAGAGAATGAGAAAAGTGGCTGAACCTGACCGGTGTCAATACCTCTACCTATGGTCTCAATATGTTAATATGCCACTTACACAGCTTGCCATTCCTCTGGCTGGGTTGATGAAAGTAGAAAACCGCATCTAATAACTATGAGCATGCTCCCATGGGGGCATGTTTGTGGGTGAGTGTGATGAGTGTGAGGGTTATCTGGTGGGACAGCATTTGTGGAAGTAGGATGTATGTGGAATGGTTTTGAGTATTTTCTGGGTTGGTTTGTTTTATACAATGGCGTACCGAGTCCGGGATGGTGGGGCGGTCTGTCCTGGGTGAATGCTGCTGGAGGGGTGCAGGGAGCAGCTGTGTGTCTTTCAGCTCCGCTGGTTCCCTGCTCCCTCTGCACAGGAGAGGGAGCAGGGAACCAGTGGAGCCAACAGCCGCGCGGCTGCTTCCTGCACCCTAGCAGGTAAGAAGAATGCACCGGGGGGGGGGGGGGGAGGGTGGGCTTGGAGGTGATATGCTGAGGGGGGACGGTGATGCACCGGAGGGGGGGGGGTGACACTGCACCCCGCTGGGGGGGGGGGGTGCAGCGGCAATCCGCCCCAGGTGGCAGCCAAGGAATGCCACTGGTTTTATATCATAAAACAATGTGTTGCTGCAATGTGTGGGGACACAGTTCTTTTTGGATGGAGTTAATTTTTACATTGAATTTTGAATATGTTTTTGACTTTATCTTTGACTTGGACTTTCCATTTGCTGTTGCCTTGGCATTCGAACTTCTCTTTGTTGTTGGTATTTGAGATGTTTCTGTACAATGTGCACTTTTGAAAATAAATATATATTAAAAAAATATTGAATTGGCATATAAGTTCAACCACCACATTGGCCAAAAAGTCTTCCTCCTGGAGCTGAGTAACTTGGCAGCTCTGCAGCAGTGAGCCAAGATCCAAAGAAGTTGCACAAGTAATTTTCACCCTCCATTGCCTCAGGTACAAATCAGAGGTGCCAAGGGTTAATATGTCTGAGCTATACATTTACAAAGTTTTATGTATGAGAAAAGTTTCACAAATGGATGCAGCAAAATAAAAAATGTTACTTTCTTTGATGTTTATGAAAGGATATAGACAGAGAAAAAGGCAGTAACAGGATAGTGTGCAAAGGAATTTAACCAGGAAATTTAATAGCTAGCAGGGTTATCAATAGAAATCAAACAAAATAAAACATGGAAAAGAAAATAAGATTATACCTTTTTTATTGGACATAACTTAATACAGATGCTTAAAACAAGATTCAATCTGCACAGACATCACATGAAAATAGCCGGTGCCAGTCAAGCCCCCACCCCTGTGGGCCAACACTTTACAAGACCAGAACACTGCACCAGTGATTTCACAGTAAGAATACTGAAAGGTAATTTTAAAACAATACAGGAACGTAAGACCTTTGAAATAAGAATGATTGAATATTTTAACACCCAACAGACAGGACTTAATAAGGATCTGGGTTTTCTAACCCATTATAAACCATAAAGTTGTATTTCTCTGTTTATTACCCTCCTCTCACCTACCAACACCCATCCTGTTAGAATATCAATGAAATGCTTTGATGTCCCCATGCATACCCCCACCCTCCCACTCTGTCAGACTGTCAAAGTAATGCTTTGATGTTTCTCTTATATATACTATCTGCTACCACATTTGCTTATTTCCGATCTGACGAAGAAGGGCAACCTTCGAAAGCTAATCAAGAAATGTATTAAGTTATGTCCAATAAAAAAGGTATCATCTTATTTTCTTTTCCATGTTTTATTTTGTTTGATTTCTATTGATAACCTTTAAGAGTGGACTAACACGGCTACCACACCTCTCTACTTATAGCTAGCAGGGTAAATTCCCTGAGCTGAAAACTTCCTTTCATTTAGTATGTGTAAGGTACATTTGTTGCAGTGGACTTTCAAAGGGATGCTCAGTCCGCATTTTCAAAGGGAGGCTCTGATTATATGACACAGAAACATACACAAGTGCATGCACTCTCTCAGGCAGTGTCCCCATCTCCACACCATCATGCAAAGTTCTTGCATTTACTGCCAGTTCTTTTCCTCAGCCTGCAGCAGACCCTTCACACTTTCTCCTATTCTTCTTAAATTCCTACTCCCTTTCAACAATCCCATTCCCCCACAATACTGGCTAGTTCACACCTTTCTCCCAAACCCCATGCAGGGCTTAGCAGTCACCACCCACCTACCTGAGTCCTTGCAGCTGAGCCCCTAATTTCTGTGACTCTACTGCTAATTCCAGACTCGTTCCTTTTATCTCGTTGCACCTCGCGCCTGGAATAGACTTCCCGAGCCTGTACGTCTAGCTCCGTCTTTGGCCGTTTTCAAGTCCAGACTAAGCCCACCTCTTTGACGCTGCTTTTGACTCCTAACCTCTACTCACTTGCCCTGTCTAATTCCCTTACCTCTGATTCTGTTTACCTGTCTTATTTAGATTGTGAGCTCTTTGAGCAGGGACTGTCTTTTCGTGTATGGTGTACAGCGCTGCGTATGCCTTGTAGCGCTATAGAAGTGATAAGTAGAAGTAGTAGTTGTAGTAGACTAGAAGCCTCCCCATTGGCTGGATCCTACCACACAGTCTCTGCACTAGAAGGGGGGAGGATTGGAGAGCTACAGAAGGCTTAACTGTGAAAAATATCCAGACACTTTAGCCATCATTCTGACTTTGAGCCCAGTAATGTACAAATTTGTAGAATCTTTAATAGAGAGGTGTGGCAGCCATGTTAGTCCACTTTTAAAGGTAATCAATAGAAATAAAACAAAATAAAACATGGAAAAGAAAATAAGATGATACCTTTTTTATTGGACATAACAATACATTTCTTGATTAGCTTTCGAAGGTTGCCCTTCTTCGTCAGATTGGAAATAAGCAAATGTTGGTAGATGACAGTAGATGCAACAGCGTACTAAACAACAAAGGGGGAGAGTAAAGTGAGGCATGTCATCTCACTCATCTCGGGGGGGATGGTCTTTGGAAGTTGCAGCCACAGTCATGGGAGGGCACCTGCTACCTGCGTCCTTGATCTGGGACAGATATGTTATTACTTACTAGTTGGCTATTAGCCACATGGAAATTGATATTGTACAGGACATTTGCATTATTCAATAAATATATTTACAAATCAGTACAGGTGTCTTGTTTTGAATACTTACGGCGAGCCCTGAGGTGCCGTTGCACTGCCCTGATGAGATCTGGGCTCTCCCGCCTCACACGGCGGAACCTCCTCTTCAGGGACTCGAGGTCACTGTGAACCCCGACGCATCTGTAAGATATAAGTTTGTAGAGCAGGAGTCAGGGGATGGTCCTTCTTGCCCTCTGCACACACATTCATTTGTCAATCAAATAGCAGAGAGGGTCAACACTGTTGGGGGGGGGGGGACCACTTCCATTGGTACAGATTCATAGGAGCCACCTTTTTAAAATTTTTGGGGGTGCTAACCCCAGTCGAGATCACCCCTCCCTGGATACATACAAGGAATGTATTCAATATTGGGGGTGCTCAAGCACCCACAGCAGTCACCGAGTTGGCTCCTATGCAGATGATGCCATAGAGGTGGCCATGAGGCCAGAAAGTCCCGTTTGTATGCATTATAATTTATGCTTGTTAAACTACTTTATATGTGTTATCATTACCATGTTATCAAGTATGCTATACACTTATTTTGTAAAATGTTTCCACTATTCATGATGTGTTGTAAGCCACACAGAGCCTGCAAAGAGGGGTGGGAAAATGTGGGATACAAATGTAAGAAATAATTAAATAATGAAATACATTATTGTAGGGATGTGGGAATGGTCGTCCTTTCCAGTACATACATTTTATTAGTGATTGTGCATGTACCCATATTACTCATTATCCTTGCATGCACACTCCAGTTACTAGTTACATTGATGACGGAGCTGTTATATGTGTAGGTACAGGAGGGGGTGTGTGGGCCAAACACTTACCTTTCAAGCCTCTCCCTGATGCAGGACCAGGCTCTCACGGCCTGGATCCTGGGGGGCAGGTGGTGGTGCGTTATGAAGAGTCTGTGTTGGTGCCTAAGGCACAGCCGCACCAGCTGCAGGCTCTCCGCTTGGGTGAAATTTGGCTCGCGTCGCAGGTGCACCGTTTTTTCACCGAGAATAGGTGTTGGAAAACAAGTGCCTTATATGGACGCCCTTGCGTGACGGACGTCGTTTCGTGCACAGCTCCATATATGTCTTACCATCCCATATATGGCCCTATCAGCACGTGGACGCCGTTGTAATCATAGACGTCCCTGACGGGCATGACTGGTCATTATGCGTGCGGGCCTTTCATGCATGCGGAACCTGCCTTATATAGATGAGTATGAAGCACCCGACCCTTTTCACATATACACCAGGGGCGTATCTGCGTGGGGCCTCAGGGGCCTGGGCCCCCGCAGATTTCGCCCTGGACCCCCCTCCCGCTGCCAACCCTCCCCTCCGTTGCTCGCCTACCTTCGCTGGCGGGGGACCCCAACCCCCGCCAGCCGAGGTCCGCGTCCTCCTGCCGCTGCCGGCTGCCTTTGGTCCTTTAATTCTTCCATTGAAGCTGGCGCCGACGAAAGTTTCTTTTGAGTCTGACGTCGCTGCACGTTGTACGTGCAGGACGTCAGACTCAGAAATTGTTTCTGAGTCTGACGTCCTGCACGTACAACGTGCAACGTGCAGCGACGTCAGATTCAAAAGAAACTTTTTCGTCGGCGCCAGCTTCAATGGAAGAATGAAAGGACCAAAGGCAGCCGGCAGCGGCAGGAGGACGCGGACCTCGGCTGGCGGGGGTTGGGGTCCCCCGCCAGCGAAGGTAGGCGAGCAACGGAGGGGGAGGGTTAGCAATGGCAGCGGCTGGGGGGAGGGGGATCGGCAATGGCGGCGGCGGCGGCGGGGGGGGGGGGGGCTATAATGTGCCCCCCCTCTCTGGCCCTGGCCCCCCCTACCGCCGCAGTTCAGATACGCCCCTGATATACACAATATGCATATAGCTGCATGTTCAGTAGGTACAGTGCATACAGTTCCGGACATCCAGATAGGGCACATATGAGGAATATTCGGTGGGGCAGCTTGATCTTCCTGTATTTGACGCGTATGAACGTCCCTCATATTTCCCGTACCTGGATGTCCAGAACAGCATGCACTGTACTTGCGGTACAACTATGTACATTCTTTTACACACTTTCTGATTTGGTCGTTTTCAGCTGCGATAATCGAACGTGTTAGGGCGCCCTATTTAGTAAAGTTTATGCGCTCCTCATTTGGTCCTTTTGCAACATACTATTTTTCGATTATACATGCCTGATTTTGGACGTTTTCATAAGGACGTCCTAATTCGTACTTGGACGACCTTTCGATTATGCCCCTCCACATCTTTTTTGAGATGCGGTGACCAGAATTGAACACAAATATGTTTAGAATGTTTTATTATATTCTAAAATGGCCTCTGAGTAACGGGCTAAAAACCTGTTAGCTCCAGCTACCATTGCAGAGCTGACCCATTGTCTGGCTGAATACTGACCCGATTTTGCATGTACTGGCTTCATTGGGTACCGCAGTGGTCTGCCTTTCCCCTCAATACCTGTTTTGGACCGGAACTTCAAAGGGAGCAGTTTTCCATCCTTGCTCGTTGTGTTGGTGGTTCGGCTGCACACTCGATTACATCAATGTTCCGGTACTGGGTGCAGGAGTGTGAGGACCGGCTCCCCATGATGCAGGTCACTAGTGCGACTACTGGTTGGCTCCTTCCCGATGTTTGTTTGACCCAGCTCTCCTTCAGCCTTTCCATCGGACTGCTCCAGTCCGCATTAGTCTACTGCGCTGCTTGAAGCTGGCTGTTGGGCGTCGAGGCCTACTTCACGATGGGGAGATCTTTTGTGCATTGCTGCATCTTGTGGGGGACTTGCTTCCTTTTGAGATGCCAGATGTTGCGAGGGGCTGCTGCCCTTAATTCCGGTAGACTGCGACTCTCATACCGTGGCAGTGTTATTGCCGGACCCGTTGGACCCGCCGGCATTGTTCGCCTCCAGTTGCTGTCTTCTGCCTCCGGTGACCACCTCCACTTTCCAGGCTGCATGTTGCTTCTTCTGTGCTTCGACTGCGCTCGCTGGGTCTCACTACAGTGCCTTGTTGGGAGCTGTTCCAGCCACTCTGATACATCTCAGTGTCTGGATTTCCACAGTCCATTTTAGACTCTTTTCCCTTCCCTTCTTCCTCTGTTCCTTCTACCCTCTCTACTGTCATTGTATTGTTTCATCAGTTCATTGTAAGCCGCTTTGAGGCCGCTTTCAGTGGTATAAAGCGGGGTATAAATGTTCTGCATAAAATAAATAAAAAATAAATATGTATTAGCTATGGCCAATCTGTGACTACACAAGGCCCTCATCAAGAAACTTACAAACGACTAACCCACGTTACACAGATCAACTGTAAGAAACTAGGGGACTAATCAAACAAAATAGAAAATAATAATGTTCTGCAGTACAGAAAATCAACTGCATTCATTCAAGTCTTCCAAAATACAACAGCCAAGAAAAGAAATAAACTAAACACTATCTTTTTTTGTATTTATCTATCAAGAAATTCTGTAATTGAGCTGGGTCCCAAGAAGTATAATAGTTATTCCCATAACTATTCCCATATATCTGTACTCACAGGAGCCAACAAATGTCTCCCGGTATTATGTAAGCCACATTGAGCCTGCAAGTAAGTGGGAAAATGCAACAAATAAAATAATTAACAAAACACTTACAAGGGAATTTAAGAAAAAATGATCCACCTGCTTCCAAGACGCTACTAGTGATTTATGTATATTTTCCTATTGTGTCGGAAATGGTTTAATTTATTTCAGTAAATTAATCTGTTGTAAATCGTGTGGCTTGAGTAGTACTGCTATTTGCACAGGACTAATTTTCAATTTATATTCCCGATTTTTAGTGTGGAAATGCTGCATCTTGAGTATTGTGTGCAATTCTGGTCACCACATCTCAAAAAGGATGTAATGGAATTAGAAAAGGTACAGAGAACCCCTCCGAAGGGACACCACCTTGTAAGTGGTGGAGGGGCTTCCGTGTTTCAATGACTTAGAGGGCTATGCTGAAGGGTTACCCATATCAGACAGGCCTCTGAGGAGAAACCAGACAAAGAGTGTCCCAAACTGGAGGATCCAAGATGGCGTCGAGGGAGGACGTACGTTAGTTGAGTTCCTGTTTTACACCAGAATACCTGAAGAAGTAGGCACGCTCCCGAGAGAATGGGGAAGAAAAAAGGCAAAGCCGTGGTGTTGTCCTCCTCAAACACGGCTGGGGTTCCCACCACTTCTCAGTCTACTTTGGAGAGATTCGGGGTCATAACGTTGGGGATATCGGTTCCTGCTTCGGGGAACAGCAAGGCTTTATTGCCGAATCTCAGTGGAGAGGGAGTGACTTTGAGTCCCCCTGTTGGCATGACCTCTCCAAGACCCGGAAACAGTAACGCTTCGCTATGGAGGTCGACAGTGGAAACGCCCGAAGTAGGTTAGGATTCTCACGCGATCCGAGGAGGTCCTGGCGCAGCATTGACTCCGAATAATAAACCAACTGGGGGATTGGAGAGTGAGCTCTTCCCCCCGAAGATATCTGGAGCGGTTTCTGTGGAGAAATTGGACCTGGTGAAGCCAAAAAATGTAATAATGGAAGCACTATGGGAAGTGCTGCAGAGTGTGAATAATTTTCTTCTTCAGATGTCAAAATTTTTCAGGAATAAATATGTGATTATATCAATACTTATCTAACAAAGTGGAAGTCCAAGATATAAAAATAGACTTTGATTACGGAAATGGTTTCTCTACGAAAATCAGTTAATCTGGTAATGAAGGACAGTCATGTTTCTTCTAAAAAAGTGGAACTTCTGGAGAACCAATTAAGGAAAAATGAGAATGATAAATCTTCCTAAAATACCCTATATATAGTTACTAGTAAAAAAGGCCCGTTTCCGAAACCAATGAAACGGGCGCTAGCATGTGTTTTTTTGTGTGTGTGTGTGTGTATGTGTCACAGAGTTATTTTGTGTGTGTGTGTGTGTGTGTGTGAGTGTGTGAGGGTGCAGTGTGTGTGCAGGTTGTTGAGGTGTGTCTTTTTTGTTTTGTTTTGTTTTTTGCTTGGGGATTGGGGGATGTGCTGTGCTGTGCTGGCAAAGTGGGTTGGATTGGTGTGTGGCTTTGAGGGTGTGTTTCTGTTGTATTGTGTGTGTGTGGTTTTGTCTGTCAAGGAGGTTTGTGGAGGGGGGTCTTTCTGTTGGTGAAATGTAAATGTGGTTGTAGGGGGGGTCAGCCTTTGTTGAGTGTTGTTTTTTTTTGTGTTGTGCTGAGGCAGCAGTGTTGTTTTAGATGGGCAGAAGATAGAGGAGCACGTTCTTTGTCTGTCGGTATTTTTTGGCCGTTTCAGGGCTGCTGTAGGGGAATGCTGGAAGAGAAATGTGCTGTTGGAAGCAGCGCCATCTTTTTCCATTGGGCTGGGGTTCTGGGCATCCTGGAGGTGGGTGACGGCTTGCCTGAGGAGAGGGATGGTTGTTTTAAGTTGGCGGAAGGGAGAAGAGCACGGTCTCGGGCCGTCGGGGGGTGATCCGGTATGTTTGGTCCATTTCAGGCCGGCTGCAGGGGAATGCTGGAACATTTATGCACTGCAGGAATCAGCGCCGTCTTTTTCCGGGTGCTTGGGGAATCCCCGAGGTGGGAGACAGCTTGCCTGAGGCTGGGGATGGTTGGGCACGTCCTTGGCCGCTTCGGCAAAAGGGGAAGAGGAAGGGGGTGGGGTGTTACCTGCAGCCGCCTGAGAAACCATGTATTCTTTGTTTGTTTTGTATTATTAGTTTGCATTTCTGTTGAAGAAAGAGTGGATGCCTTTCGAATGATGGAGGTGGTGCGTCGGTGTGCGGTTGTTTCGTTAGTTTGGCAGCCAGTCTCCAGCGATTCCTAGGCAGGGAAGGAGTACTCCTCCCCCTTCCTTGGTCGCTGTTTGCTGCTGGCTGGGTCGCGGGTAATCCTTCCAGCTGGGCCGCAGCTTGTCCTGTTCGCCCACGTCCCAGATGGTGATGGGCACGTTGTTTTCCGGCTCCTCTGACTCCATGTCAAGCGATCCCAAATATAGTCTGTGCTATAGGCCCTCTGGCACTCTTCAGTACTGGCATTAGGCATTTAAAAATTTCTCCCCCCCCCCCCCGGTCTATTTTTGCACATACCCACAGCAGGAATATTCTTCTCTCGTTCCAGCGGTGGTTCTGTGCTCTCCGTGCTGCACAGATAATGAGCCATTCTGCTGGGGAATGCTCCTCCCTTATTGTCACGTAGCTTCCTCTGATTGGTCCATCTTACGTTGCCTAGTGTTGCCTGGGAACGGTGTTGTGATGGTCCATTGTGTTTCAGAATGTTGAGGGTGTTTTTTCTGATTGGTCCGTCATGCGAGGGCGGGGCAGAGAGACATGGTCAGTGTTGTGGCTTCACCAACATGAATCCATGAACCCTTCAGTGAGTGACTGAGTGACTTCAGAACGTTGTCTTCAGAACGTTGAGGGTGAGTTTTATTATAGTAGATATTACTAGTGACTTTTGCATTTGATTTAGATAGGAACAATGTTTTGAAATTGTATTTCCGATACATGGCTGATAGTTTTTTGGGTTCAAAGATAAATACATTTCCTGATATATCAAGGGAATCGCAGACTAGGAGGTGTGAACTCTTGGCTTTTAAGCCAAGAATCATTGCCCTAGGTGGGACCTTCCTAGAGCGATTCCCTTGTAAGTGTTTTATTTCATTACTTATTTGTTGAACCCAAGAAATTACAAGAGTTTGTGGAGTTAAAAGAACAGATGAAGAACCCTCTGCAGCAACTTCCTTTAGTTACCACTGTACCAGCTGCAATTACCGATTAACCTTCCTCCCTCAGAAAATATGAATTTGTAAGATTAACACTTGGTGTTTTTCTTATTTTCTTTGAGATTGTTTTCCTGATCTTGGATCCCCCAATTGTGGACAATTATATATATTGTTGAGAGAAAATGTTTTTTCTTTTTCCTTATATTAATTTCTGTTTTTCCTTAGATTTACGTGATAAATATGAATGTAATTAAGTAAAATGATAAATAAAAAAATTAAAAAAAAAAAAAAAGAAAAGGTACAGAGAAGGGCGAGCAAAATTATAAAGGGGATGGGACAATTTCTCTATGAGGAAAGACTAAATAAGGTAGGGCTCTTCAGCCTGGAGAACAGACAGCTAATGACAGGAGTCTACAGGACAGGCCCAAGGCAAGATGCCACCTGAAGCAGGGCTAAGATGTCGCCAACCCATAGCCAAATTCTGGCATCTTCCCCCTACCTTCCGCCATCCCCTTCCCCGAGTTTACTTTCTTTCTCCATTTTCCAAAAGCCAGCAGTGGCAGCAATTCCCATACGCTGCCCTGCCACTGGCACCGACCTCTTCTCTACTGCAGCCACCTCTGAGGAAACAGGAAGTTACATCAGAGAGGTAGCTGCAGAACATTATTATTTTCTTTTTCAGTTTGATTGGTCCACCAGTTGATCTGTGTAACGTGGGTTAGTATTTTATAAGTTTCTTGATGAGGGCCTTGTGTGGCCACAGATTGATTTAAGGGCCTTGATTTGATTAAGGGCCTTGCATGGCCATGTTACAAGAAATGATTTATCTTGGGGGAAAGAGCTCTAGAGCACTCGCTACTGTTTATAATTTAAGAGCAGGCGCTGTATTTATAAATTTTAGGATATTAATTTCTCCACCAATCACCAAAGGTGATAATTGCAATAAATTAAATAAATTAAGTATATATATCGCTCCATGGAGTATTGTGTTCAGTACTGGTCTCCGTATCTCAAAAAAGATATAGTAGAATTGGAAAAGGTACAGCGAAGGGCGACGAAAATGATAGTGGGGATGGGACGACTTTCCTATGAAGAGAGGCTGAGAAGGCTAGGGCTTTTCAGCTTGGAGAAGAGACGGCTGAGGGGAGATATGATAGAAGTGTATAAAATAATGAGTGGAATGGATCGGGTGGATGTGAAGCGACTGTTCACGCTATCCAAAAATACTAGGACTAGAGGGCATGAGTTGAAGCTACAGTGTAGTAAATTTAAAACGAATCGGAGAAAATTTTTCTTCACCCAACGTGTAATTAGACTCTGGAATTCGTTGCCGGAGAACGTGGTACGGGCGGTTAGCTTGACGGAGTTTAAAAAGGGGTTAGATAGATTCCTAAAGGACAAGTCCATAGACCGCTATTAAATGGACTTGGAAAAATTCCGCATTTTTAGGTATAACTTGTCTGGAATGTTTTTACGTTTGGGGAGCGTGCCAGGTGCCCTTGACCTGGATTGGCCACTGTCGGTGACAGGATGCTGGGCTAGATGGACCTTTGGTCTTTCCCAGTATGGCACTACTTATGTACTTATGTACTTATATAAAAGATACCATATACTCAGAACACAAAGAGACCGTAGTTTTAGCTTCAAAAAGGTTGATTTAATATACAATTGCACATGAGAGGTAGGTTTTTAAAAGGATCTTAGAACAGAGAATTTGTGCTTAAAATAGAACAAAGTAGCAGGTAGGTTAACTTACAAGTCCTTGTTACAAGCATGCTGTGGTCCAGCTGATTGATGAGCACATGTTCAGGAGCAAGGCATCAGCAGACCCCAAAGAGAGCAGCAGGTCCCAAGAGGAGGCAGGTTCCAAGAGCGTGAACTGGGCTGTTTCCAGGCCTTTTATAATGTTAGCAGAGAAGCATGGTGTGTGCATGTCCTGGATATTTTGCAAGGCATTATGGTTAATGTAGTCTGTTCACATGACCACATTATAAGTCCTTCTTTCTGCAGATGTCCTGGCGTCCATTTGTCTGATAGATGATGGGAGGGGCAGGTATACCTCTGATGACAGGCAAATGTTCTGTTTATGCTTTTCCTCTGAGTTCTTTGTTTTCAATGGGGTATTCAGGTACCCACCTTAGTCAAGCTTTTGTTAGGTGGGAGGGCAGAGGAAGCTATATCTCTCTCTTGTCTTTGTTAAGTGTTTGTAATTGACTATCCCTGCTATCAGAAGTTCCCAGAAAAAGGGATAGGGAGAGAGGGGCTTGAAATGAAACTATTTTCTCTGCTGCAGTGTCACAAATATATTTTTTAAAAGCTGCACAAATATATTGGTGTATATATATGTATCTGATCCAACACAACATCATGCTACACATTTAATTCTGATGATTGGCTTATACCATAACAGCCACAATTTGATTTTCACTTCTATTTCTTATGTTTCTTGATATGTGAGTCTTGTATATTATAAAGCTCCCGGCCACAGAGTTGCCTTAGCTCCCAAGCCAAGCTACATATTTATAATTGACCAAGCAAACAGCAAGGCCACAGGCAGTTCCAACCAAAGCAGTTCAAAACAACCAGTTGTAAATCTCCGGTAACTCCAGCCAAACAGCACAGAAGCAAACAGTTCAAAACAAAGTAGTTTCCTTTATAACCCCCTCAGGATATTCTTGTGCTAAGCCCTCTTGAGACTCTCTAGCCCTTGGCTTCAGAGCTATTTGTAAAGACACCTGCACTTCCTGCTCTCCACCCCGCCTCACTGGCCCCATACTCCTGAGCAGAACTCTAGCTGGTCTTCTCTTAGTCACTGGCAAGCACCCACCTCTATATCCTGGGCTCCTTCCTTACTCAGGGTGACTGCTTTGACATGCCTTTCTCCTGCTGGATATCCTTCCCTGTTATGTCCACCATGCCCCGGTCACTCCTCTGGTTCACGGACAGTGACCCACCGCACTTTCCCTGGAACTATAACTCGGATTCTCCAACCTTCATCAATATGCAAATTAGGCAGTCCTCAAATGCAAATTCAATTTATTGGTACCTGGATTCAGTTTTGAGGGGAACACCTTCTTTCCAGTTATTCATTTGCACATACACTCACTGAGCCCCTTTACTTTGAGAGACAGGGGTCTCAGTGTAAAACAGCCACCACCCCTGGATAGGACGTCCTTCACTCTCATTGACCTTACAGTCCTATCCTCCACCCCACGGCTGTTAGTTTATTTTAAATAAGTTACAAGTCCAGCAACAACATGGCCTGGTTCACAAGTTCATCCACCGCCTGGCCTGGTAAGTACCTTCACTTTTAGGGTCTCCTTCTCGCTCTCTCTTCCCTCTTCCAGGTACTCCTCTTCCAGCAGGCTCACCAGGCTCCCCTCTCTTCTCCTTAGCTCCTCAGGAGTAACTATTTATATAGGGCTGCTAATAGCCCACCACACCCCCTCGGGGCCCCTCCTCCCAGTTCTGGAAGAGTCCAGAGCCTTCTGGGTGCCCTTCTCTTAACAGGGATCCTCTACTACAGATACTCCCTGGTCCTCATGTTCAGACCTTAGCTGGAGCTCCCCCTGCTGGCCCCTTCAGGTCATTACCCGGATGTCCCAATTGGAGTTCCCCCAGGGACCATATCATGGCATTTTCCTTATCTCTTGTAGAAGACCGCCCCCTAGTGGCCTCCTCAGGGTAGGGCAGGCCTGTGTTTCCAAAGAGAAAAGACCTGAAGCACTATACTTGAATTAAGAAGCTTAAGCATGGGATTGCATAACATAGTAAATGATGGCAGATAAAGACCTGCATTGTCCATCCAGTCTGCCCATAACATATGTATGATGTGATATAACTCCTTAACTACTGGAGTTCCTGGAAAAAAATCCATAAAGTAGTCTTGAGAAACATTTACTGCTTATTCCTGGCATAAGCTACAAGGAACCTGTTATTCTTTTGGGATCCTGTCAGGTAGTTGTGGCCTGGATTGGCCACTATTGGAAGCAGGGTACTGGGCTTGATGGACTTTAATTTTTTTATTATTATTATTTATTTATTGCATTTGTATCCCACATTTTCCCACCGTATGGCAGGTTCAATGTGGCTTACATATTGCTAAAAAGGCGGTTATAAATTTAAAATTTGTAGAAGTCAAGTACATAACAGTGGCATTCCTAGGGGGGGGCGGTGGGGGCAGTCCGCCCCGGGTGCATGCCGCTGGGGGGGTGCCGCTCGCGCCTGTCCTCCGTTTGTCCATGCTTCTTCTCTGCCCCGGAACAGGTTACTTCCTGTTCCGGGGCAGAGAAGAAGCATGGCCCAACGGCGGGCAGGGGCGCGCGGCAACCCCCAGCGGCGTGCACCCGGCGGGGGGGGGTTCTTCGCAGGGGGTCCTTTTGCTGGGTGGGGGGTCCGCGCTGCATCGGGGGGGGGCACTGCACCCGGGGGGCGGGGCGCATCGGCGATCCGCCCCGGGTGCCAGCCCCCCCCCAGGAACGCCACTGGTACATAATACAGAAGTACAACACTTAGGTTGATATATTAGCATATTGTGAGGGAGGTTATTATTATTGTTTTCCATTTCTGAACTTTTCGTGATGTATGGTGGCAAATCCAGGGGAGAAAGACTTCTTGAAAAGATGTGTTTTCAGGTTTTTTCTGAATTGTAGGTAGTTTTCTGTGAGTTTCAGGTCTTTAGGTAGTGAGTTCCAAAGTTGTGTGTCTATAAAGGAGAGGCTAGTGGCATGTGAAGATTTGTATTTTATACCTTTGCAATTGGGGTAGTGAAGGGTTAGGTAGGTTCTTGCTGTTCTCGTCACGTTTCTTATTGGTAGATCGATAAGTTCCGTCATGTAATCTGGTGCGAGTTTGTAGATGATTCTATGGACTATTGTGTATATTTTGAATGTGTTATGATTGGGGTCTGAACCCCTCTCAAACTTACCTCTTTCCTGGGGGTCAGCTTCTTAGCTGGCTTCTGTTTCTTTTCTCTGTCCTTTCTGAGCTGGCTCTGTCTCTCTGTGCTGGCAGCTTCCAGCAGCATGGCTCTAATTGTTTCCTATACTGCACCTGTGTGTGTGTTGCCTGAATTGCTCTACCTCTCTTTGGGTGTACTGGCTTCAAGTGCTTCACAGTGTTGCATTGGTGTGGGTTGGGCCTCTCTGGGTCAGTGTGCTTTTGCCTAGGTCTAGGGAGTGTGACATCATCAGGGAGGGCCTTGATAAGGAAGTGGTGTTGTTTCCTTCAGAGCCTTTGCTTTAGGTGTTTGCTTTAGGTAGGGTGGTGCAGTGTGCACTTCTGACTTTGTGTCTAGTTTCCCTGCTTGCTTTTGCTAAGGTCCAGGTTGGTGTTAGTGCAGTGTGCACTGGTGTTTGTGTGTTTAGCTTTCCTGCTTTTCCCTCTTGGTTTTGGAAGCATTGCTATGTGTAGGGCTTTGGAAGCTCTGTTGCTGATAGAAGTACTTCAGGGTTTGGTGTTGTTAGGAACACTGCAGAGTTTGCTGTTAGAAATACTTCTGGTGTTTGTGCTATTAGGAGCATTGCAGTCTTTGCTGTTGGTGTTTGGTGATTTAGAATCACTTTTGGCTTATGTGTTAGCTTCCCTGCTTTTTCCTTGTGCCTCCCCTGTCTTCCCTTTTAGTGCTAGGAGCTCTTCTGGTTGCTTGCCAGAGTAGTGCTTAGGAAGCACCTTGTTAGTTGTATCTAGCTTGCTAGAGCAGTGCTTAGGTAGCTTGTTAGTTTTGTGTTTAGCTTATTAGTGTAGAGCTCTGCTTGTAGCTTGGTGCTTAGTAGCACCTGTGTTAGCTTTGTGTTTAGTTCCCTGCTCTGTTAGTTTAGGGCTTAGGAAGTCCCTTTCTTGAGCAGGGCTTAGGAGCTCCTGTTTAGTATAGGGCTTAGGAAGACCTTTTGTCAGTTTTCTGTTAGGAACACTCCTGCTGGTTTAGGGCTTGAGAGCACGTAGATCAGTTTAGGTTTAGGAGCACTTCTGTTTCTAGTCCTGGTCCCTGTGTCATCCGGTATCCAGTAAGTCCTGCCGGCTACTCGAACCCAGGAGCTCTACTTCTGGGGGGCTTAGTAGCTAAGTGCAGGTGAAGCTGTGCGGACCAGTCCAGTGTGCTCCAGTCCAGTGTGTTCCGGTCCGGTGTGTGTTCCAGTCCTGTGTCCTCCAGTCCGGGGGATTGCAGTCCAGTGTTCCAGTTCTGTGTCCTCCAGTCCGGGGGATTTCAGTCCATGTGTTCCGGTTCGCTGGGCAGTGCCTGCAGTCCCTGCTGGTGTGCTTACCCAGTGTTGGTTGGTGGGTTTTGCCTGCTGCTGTCGCTCCTCGGCAGTAGCCCAAGGGCTCACGTTTGCTCCAGAGCCCGGCCCCGCGGGCTCTGAACCTGAGAACCTGACAGAATGTTATGCGAGCGTTAATAGGACGCCAATGTAAGCATCTTAGGAGGAATTTCGTGCTTTCGAAGTGTGTTTTTCCAAAGATGAGTCTGGCAGCCGTGTTTTGTGCTGTCTGTAGTTTTCTTTTTATTTTATTTTATTTTATTTATAACAATTTAATTTTACAAGCACTAAAATAACTTGCCAGAAATACAGACAAAATAATACAAGAATTATTTCAATCAGTTAATTCTATACTCTTCCTTAGACCACAAAATAGGGAGAGTGAAACAAGACAAGGAGATCAATTAAATAACAGTAAACAAAGAAAACGTGGTATTAACCTGATTATCCCCAGTTATTATTTATCTGAATCATTATTCCACATTGATTGTCTGGTTGGCTTCTTCAAACCCAAAATGGTGTATAGTCAATTTATTTAGTTGGAAACATGTACTTATTGTTTATTTAACAATACAAACACTTGAGTCTCTAATCCAGTTCTCACTGATTAAGGTAATCCCAGTTTCACAGGCTTCACTCCTTTTGAATAAATATACTAAGAGGAATCATTTCAGAGGAAAAAACTTTAGGAGTCATACCCGGAACTCTGGGAAAACAACAATCTCAATATTAATCATCTGTAATAATATTCATTTTGTTCAAATTTTTCTGGTCTATTATCATCTTCAAAATCTTAACCATTTCCTACTCCTGTAGAACTTCATTTGCCGTATCAATTTTTCATTCTCAAAGAATTCGATTAGATTATTCATGTGGCTCACTAATAAGATTATATCAGAAGCAAACTTATTTACTACCACCGTTGGTCCTGGAGCGCATTCCAGATGATATTCAATGTAACCTCCACGGGAGCCAAAAACTCCAAGCTGATAGCTCTTGCGGGTTTAGGAGTGGCACCGCCAACACAGGTTCAGCTGTAAACGACTTCTGTTTCAGCATACACTCCTAACTCACTCCTCCACTCCTTTGAACATGGTGGTTAAATGATTCTGGAGCGATGAAGTTGTTTCCAGGTCCACGAGTGTCAATGCTCCTTCGCCGGCGCTAATCAAAGGACTCACCAACCCAGTCATCTGTGGGCAGCTCATCACGCAGCGGTCCCACACTTGCTGCACAGGGGACAAAACGCTGGCCATCAGCGGCTGATCCCCGATTGTTCCCTTCCTCTCAGTTAAGGTAACTGCAATTGCAGAGAGGAAATTTAAAGTAAAGAAAGACAGAACTTCAGAGGTCAGCTGGGCCGTTGAGCATACGAGTTTCAGGTCGTCATCTTTCCACTCTCCCTAGTTGGGACACAGTTGTCTGGTTTCTCCTCAGAGGCCTGTATGATATGGGTAACCCTTCAGCATAGCCCTCTGAGTCATTGAAACACAGAAGCCCCTCCACCACTACAAGGTGGTGTCCCTTTGGAGGGGTGTAGTTTTCTTATGATTTGATCTTTGCAGCTTACGTAAATACCATTGCAGTAGTCTACATGGGTTAGCACCATGGTTTGGATCATGTTGCGGAATGAATCCCTGGGAAAGTAAGGTTTTATACGTTTGAGCATCCACATAGTGTGGAACATTTTCTTGGTCGTGTTCTTAGCTTGGCTTTCTAGCGTTAGGTTGCAGTCAATTGTTATGCCTAAGATTTTCTAGTGGTCTGAGATTGGGAGGGATGAACCCTGTGTGTTAATTGCAGAGGGGGGAACAATATTGTATTGGGACAAGAGAATGAGACATTCAGGCTTATTTTCGAAAGAGAAGAGCGCCCATCTTTCGACACAAATCGGTAGATGGGCGTCCTTCTCACAGGGTCGCCCAAATCGGCATAACTGAAAGCTGATTTTGGATGTCCTCAACTGCTTTCTGTCGCGGGGTCGACCAAAGTTCACGGGGGCATGTCGGAAGCATAGCGAAGGTGGGACTGGGGTGTGCCTAACACATGGGCGTCCTCGACCGATAATGGAAAAAAGAAGGGCGTCCCTGACGAGCACTTGGGTGACTTTACTTGGTCCATTTTTTCTTACGACCAAGCCTCAAAAAGGTGCCCAAACTGACCAGATGACCACCGGAAGGAATCGGGGATGACCTCCCCTTACTCCCCCAGTGGTCACTAACCTCCTCCCACCCTAAAAAAGTTTTAAAATATTTTTTCCAGCCTCAAATATCATACCCAGCTCCATGACAGCAGTATGCAGGTCCCTGGAGCACTTTTAGTGGGTCCTGCAGTGCACTTCATGCAGGCGGACCCAGGCCCATCCCCCCTACCTATTACACTTGTGCTGGTAAAAGTGAGCCTTCCAAAACCCACCACAAACCCACTGTACCCACATGTTGGTGCCCTCCTTTATCCCTAAGGGCTAGGGGGCTCAGCACATAAGGTAAGGGAGCTATGCACCTGGGAGCTTTTTCTGCAGTCCACTGCAGTGCCCCCTAGGGTGCCTGGTTGGTGTCCTGGCATGTGAGGGGGACCAGTGCACTACGAATGCTGGCTCCTCCCATGACCAAATGGCTTGGATTTGGTCATTTTTGAGATGGGCGTCGGTTTCCATTATCACCGAAAATCGGGGACGACCATCTCTAAGGACGACTATCTCTAAGATCGACCTAAATTTTGCGATTTGGGCGTCCCCAACGGTATTATCGAAACGAAAGATGGCCGCCCATCTTGTTTTGATAATACGGGTTTCCCTGCCCCTTCGCGGGGACGTCCTGCGAGGACGTCCTCAGGAAAACTTGGGTGCCCCGTTCGATTATGCCCCTCATTGGGTTTTATCTCTATTGAGTTTTAACTTGAATGCTGATGCCCAGGATTCCATGATGGTCATGCTGTTTATTATTTCCTTGGTGATTTCTGTGGGGTTCTGTTTGAAGGGAATATAGATGGTGATGTCATCTGCATAGAGAAATGGATTGAGGCCTTGTTTGGATAGAGATTTAGCCAGTGGTGTCATCATTAAGTTGAATAATATAGGTGAGAACGATGATCCTTGTGGTACTCCACATTCCGTTTTCCAAGGTGGAGATATATCTGAGTTTGATTTAAGTACATAAGTATTGCCATACTGGGACAGACCAAAAGTCCATCAAGCCAAGCATCCTGTTTCCTACAGTGGCCAATCCAGGTCACAAATACCTGGCAAGATCTCAAAAAAGTACAAAACATTTTATACTGCTTATCCCAGAAATAGTACATACATCAGATCGAAACCAGACCTTACCATGAAAAATCATCATCACACAAACAAAAACAGAAAACAGAGAAAAGAATCCATACACACCCAACACATCGATCACATGTCAACTAATAAATATTCCATTAATACCCATCTTAGACAAAACCTTTAAACAGATCCAAATAGGATATATAAACGCTAGATCAGTAATAAACAAAACGGAGGAAGGAAATGACGTCACGCACCAAAGTGGAGGTCTAACTGAGGAGCTCCGCCGGAGCGGATAAGAAACGGCGCTTTAAAAACTTACCCTGACACCGAGTGGAAGATAGAGAGGAAGGGGAGAGCGTCTCCCTGGGTTATGCCACCTAAAAAGACGCTGGAGCGTTTTCGCTTCACCCCGGAACGCCGCGAAAAAGCAGGAGAAGTGAAAGCGGGGCCGGAGCTGCGAGGAGCCAAGATGGCGGCGGAGCGCGCCTTGCCGGAGACAGCGGTAAGGAGCGACGACGAGGCGGCAGCTAGCAGCATGTTGCAGTCGGATGTTGCGGGGATATTACAAGATTTAAAAGCGGACTTTGCTGGGATCAGATTGGATGTCCAAAACGCGCTTAAAGAAATAAGAGCAGAGATTCATGAACTAGGGTCCCGCGTGGGAGAGGTGGAGGAGGGGCTGGTGGCACTGCAATCCGAGGTGGATACTATGAGAAGGAAGGGGACGGAAGATCATGGCGAATTGATCCAACTCAGAGATCAAGTTGAAGACCTGGAGAACAGGTCCAGGCGTAATAATCTCAGATTCAAGGGCATTCCTGAACTGGATATCTTTGCTAACAGTGAAGTGGTAATAAAGGAGCTCTGTCAACATATATTGGCGCTTGGCTCGGAGGCCCAACCCCCTGAAATACAGTTACAACGGGCGCATAGAGCATTGGGGCCACGTAAAGACCATCAGCCCCGAGACATTGTGGCATGTTTCCTTGATTTTCCTATAAAGGAACGGATTTTGCGTCAGGCCAGAGCAAGCAAGGAAATCATTTGGAAAAACTATAAAATAGAAGTTTTTCAAGATTTGGCCCGCGCTACATTGCTGAAACGTGGAACTTTTAAAGATGTTACCAGGTTTATGCGCTCCAAGGAGATTCGTTATAGATGGCTGTTCCCCTTCGCGGTGTGGATTACAGTGGATGGGAAGTCACGGAAGGTCGTAACACCTGAGGAAGCGTGGTCGGTTTTGAGAGCTTTGGGCTGCAAAGACGTCCCACCACAGAATCTGGACCAGCGGGACCCGGCTATTCCTAGACGAGACTCTGCCTGGCAGGTGGCGGTCGGGAGAGGAAAGAATAAAGATAAATAGGCGTCTTGAAATGCTTCATGTTGCGGACCTAGTGCCTGCCTGGGGAGTTCCGATTGGCAACATGGAGAGGAGGAACCGGTTCGGTCTTCTAACACACGAGGAATGATAAACATGTGACGGAGACGGAGACTTCTTTTCAGACTACTACTTGAGTTAACTGTTGAAGACTAGAATTGGACCCAATGGATGGAGAGGTGTTTGGAGAGGAGGTTGTTAGAGATCTGGGGTATCTGGGCTCAATGTGTGGTCTGGTACAGTGAAGACCGCCAGGTTGGGCCTGAGCCCCAGATTGAGATAATAGACCTTAAAGAATGTTTAATGTTGCTGTAAGCAAAAGGGCAGGAGGTGGGAGGGTAGAAGTGCGCCTCTCTCTTAGTGGAAGAGGTAGCTGAAATGAGGATTTGGGAAAATGGGAGGGCAAACGGGAGGGTATGTGACCCGGGAGGGATGGGGAATAAGGGGAGTTTTTGGGAAGGATTTAGGAGACCAAAGCTCTGGTATGGTGCGTTTAATTTCCTACCATAGCTGGTCTTTCGATTCAGGGATCAGCAAAGGGAGGGGGGGAAGGGAGGGTGGATCGGGGGAGGGCAGGATTAACAGTGGGGTCGTGGAACATAAATGGTCTCAACCATCAAGGGAAAAGATGTCGAGTATTTAAAGAGCTGAACAGACTAAAATGGGATGTGATACTGTTGCAAGAGACGCATTTAAGACCGAGGGATGTGCACTTGTTGAGACATAGATCCTATAGGATCACTTTGACACACCAGGGACGGGAACCTAGAAGGGCTGGAGGGGTGGCTATTTTGGTGCGGCACACCTGTGGGTTGCGCATACAGGAGGAGTTTCGAGACTCAAGTGGTCGTTGTGTGGGCTTAAGGGGGCTCCTACAGGACAAAGAAGTTACAGTTGTCAATATTTATGCCCCAAATGAAGGTCAGAAGCAGTTTTTTGATTTATTGAAGGAAGAAATCCAGGGGTTTCTTAAAGGCCAAGTAATAATAGGCGGGGATTTTAATATAGCCCCAGATGCGGAGTTGGATCACTCCAAGGGGAGGAGTGGTGCAGGAAGATCGGGGCGCAAAGCATTACTATCTTTCTTGAAGGGGTGTGAAGTGGTAGATGGATGGAGATTGTTGCATGGAACTCAAAGAAATTATACACATTATTCGCATGCCGCCCAATCATATGCCCGTTTAGATAGCATTTGGGTACATCGCAATAATTGGCATCTGTTAGAGGTGGCGGAGATAGAGCCATGTCAGATCTCCGACCATGCGGCGGTCTGGATAAGGCTGAAGGGGTTGGAGGGTAGAAGGAGGGGAGGACATTGGAAATTAAACGAAACATTATTGGGAGATGAAATAGTGAGAGAAGAGGTAAGGGGAGCTATAAAGGAATTTTACCAGTTTAATGATAATGGGGAGGTAACAGATGGGTGCCTCTGGGATGCTATGAAAGCTGTGGTGAGGGGAGTCTTCATTAAATGGGGGGCTCGGAAAAAAAGGGAGAGGGGACGAAAATCCCTGGAATTACTTACACGCCTTGGGCAACTAGAGAAGCAACATAAAAGAAGACCCACCAATAAGTTGGGGGAGGAGCTCAAAAAGGTGCGGGGAGATCTGGCACAACTGCAAATGATAGATATGGAGTACATGCAGACTAAGTTAAAGCAGAGAACTTTCGAATTTGCGAATAAATCAAGTGGGCTCCTGGCGCGTAGGTTACGGGCTAGGAGGGTCAAGGCACTTATCCAAAAATTGAAAGATGGTAAAGGTGGGTGGTATTATGATGATAAAGATATAGCAGAAAGTTTCAGACGGTTTTATGAACAATTATATACAGCAGAGAGGGAAATAGACAAGGGAGGAATGGGGCTATTTCTGGATCAGTTACAGTTGGGCCATCTAGATGCAGCGGTACAGGCGCGATTGGAGGAGCCGATCCGATGGGGGGAGGTGAAGGGGGTAATTAAGAACCTACCTAATGGTAAGGCTCCGGGGTTGGACGGCTTCACCGCGCGGTTCTTTAAATGTTATGTAGAAGAACTAGGGCCACAGCTGGTTCGCCTAGGGAATGGAGTAATAGAGGGAAGAGAGCTGGCGACCTCAATGATGGCGGCAGGGATCTCTCTGATATTGAAACCAGGTAAGGATCCCACTAATTGTGGGTCATATCGTCCTATTTCTCTGCTGAATGTGGACGCCAAGATAGTGGCTAAGGTGCTGGCAAACAGATTGGGGCGGGTTCTGCCGGGTCTCATAGGGGAGGATCAGTCAGGGTTTATACCGGGCCGACAAGTGGGGGATAATGTACGACGTACCCTGCATTTACAGTGGGAAGCACAACAGCGGCACCCGGGAGCCCTGATGCTGGCGATAGACGCTGAAAAAGCGTTTGACAGGGTGGAGTGGGAATTTTTGAGGGAAGTGATGAGGCGTATGGGTATCGGAGAAAACTTTAGTAGGTGGATAGCAGCTCTCTATAGAGCCCCAGTGGCCTGTGTGCAGGTCAATGGCCGGTATACACCATTTTTCAAGATAGGAAGGGGAACCAGGCAGGGCTGCCCCCTGTCGCCACTACTGTTTGCTATTTATATAGAGCCTTTGGCAGAGATGATACGCACCCATCCTGAGTTTAGGGGCATTAGAGCGGGAAAGAAGGAACATCGCCTGGCTTTATACGCAGACGATCTGTTACTTTATATGACGCAGCCAGAAAGGACACTTGAGGTGGTGGAGGATATGCTGAGGGAGTTTGGAAGGTATGCTGGTTTGCGGGTTAACATGGACAAATGTGAAGTCTTGGGGATCTCGGTGTCACAGGAAGAGGAAAATAGTTTGCTAAGTAAGTTTGCCTTTAAATGGTCAAAAGATTACATTAGATACTTGGGGGTTCTTATTCCCAAAGATTTAAACCAACTTTTTACTCTTAATTATGGGAAACTATTAGACCGCATTCGAATGGAATTATCTCACTGGAAGGGAATTTGGCTGTCCTGGTGGGGGAGGATGGCGGTCATTAAAATGAACACCCTACCAAAGCTATTGTTTTTGTTTCAGTGCCTCCCGGTGGCAGTGCCTAAGGGGACGCTGCGGCGGCTACAACGTCAGATTCTGCAGTTCGTTTGGGAGGGGAAACACCCCCGGTTAGCAGGGAAAGTATTGTGGGGGGAAGTAGACAGAGGAGGAAGAGCAGTACCGAAGCTAGAATGGTACTATCAGGCGGCGCAGGTTAAAATGATATTGGAGTGGGAACGGGATCATTTAAAACCAGTGGGCCAGGTGGAGCAGGAGTATTTTCCAGGACGGCGATTAAATTCGCTATTATGGACTACAGAAGGAACGGGGGACAGGCTGAAGGGGGTGGATAACCCATTCTTTAAGCACCTACTGCAGGTCTGGGAAGAGTTTAGGCGCCAATGGGGACAAGGAGAGGGGGTATCTACTAGAGCGGGTATTTGCTGGGAGCCGAGATTTGGAGCAGGGAGGGATAATAGGGTCTTTCGGAGGTGGGACCGTTCGGGTCTCTCGAACTTTCGGGACCTGATGAGGGGGGATAGGATCAAAAACTTTGAGGAATTGCAACAACAGTATGGTCTCCCGGAGGGAGACTTCTTTGCCTATGCGCAGGTTAAGTTATTTATGGGTGCAATGGGTTGGAGAGGGAGTGGAACACAGGAAAAGGAGAGTTTGGAGAATTTATGGGGAATACTACAGAGGGTGCCCAGATCTATTTCAGTACTTTATAGATTTATCAGAGGGAGTGATCCAACACCATTTCGTTTTCAGGGGGCGTGGGAATCAGATTTAAACTGTAAATTCAATGATCAGGAATGGGAAAAGATATGTAGAGAGGTGCAGCAGGCCTCCACATGTGCATTAGTACAGGAAAATGCGTATAAGGTACTCTCACGGTGGTATTACACCCCTGAGAGGATTAAGAAAATGTACCCCGCTGCTTCTGACCGATGTTGGAGGTGTGGACAGGATAAGGGTACCTTTCTGCATATTTGGTGGTCCTGTGCAAGACTGCTGCCTTTCTGGGTAGCGGTGATTACAGCGATGGTAAAAATGACCGGAGACTCCATGGTGTGTAGCCCGCAGGTGTGTTTGCTTGGATTGCATAATGACAGAGAATCTTGGGAACGGAGTAAACTAGTCCGCTGGGGTTTGGCGGCGGCTAAGTGCCTGGTCGCACGGAAGTGGAGAGACATCAATCCCCCTTCCATGGGCGAGTGGAGGGGGAAGCTTGAACAATTTATAATGATGGAGAGACTCACGGCATATCGCAGAGATGGTGAGTTGAGGCGCAGGAGGGGATGGGCTCAGCTAAAAATGTGGGTAGAGACAATACAATCATAAAGGGAGGTGGGAGGTGGGTAGGGGGGGGAAGGGAGAAGGGGAGGGAGGGATGGGAGGGAAGGGAGGGGAGGGAAGGGATATAGGGAGCTGCAAAGGTCTGGATAGGAGTATCATTTGCAAAGGGAGGGAGGGGAGGAGGATTGCCCTTTCCAGTTTGCAGAGGATACGAGGATTTGAGTTTGCTTGTATGGTTAGTTATTGTGTTACTGTTGGGGCATTAGTGAGGAACAGATGGGATGACTCTGTGTTAAATCCTGAACAACAGTTGATGTTTACACATACTATGGTGTGTATGTTTTTCAAGCTTACTTAATAAAAACATTTAAAGTGAAAAAAAAAAAAATAAATAAACAAAACGGAAACCTTAACAGACTGGATTACTCAGGACAACCTAGACCTAATATTCATCAGTGAAACTTGGATTCATAACCAAGACGACCCCATAATCCTTGACATCTGCCCTCCAGGATACAAAATCAACCATTGGACCAGAACAGGTAAAAGAGGGGGAGGCATAGCCCTAATCTACAAGGACGAATTCATTTCAGAACCCATTGCGGAATCCATTAATACACAACTTGAAATCGCCACAATCAGGTTACAAAACAAATCCCTCCCAGCTCACCTGACTTGCATCATATTATATCGACCACCAGGAAATTGGAATGATGCCCAACCAACTCTTATGGACTTTATATTAAACACATGCTTCACAAATCCTAACGTAATAATAACAGGAGAGATTATTCCCTATCTTTAGATACCTGCCACTTCAGTGATCTGATAGGCTTGGGGGTAACAGAGGTTTTAATTGCTGTAGGAGTAGCCTAGTGGTTAGTGCAGTTGACTTTCATCCTAAGGAACTGGATTTGATTCCCCCGCAGCCCCTTGTGGTCACTTAGCCTCCACTGCCCCAGGTACAAATAAGTCCCTGTAGGGCCATTTTACTAAGCTGCAAGGCACATATGTGCGTTCTACGCGCATCAATTTGGAGTTGCCGCCCGGCTACCATGTGGCTTGGGTGGTAATTTCATTTATTATGAGCGCTGGAAAATAATTTTTATTTTCCTGCACGCTGTGGAAACTGGGCGGTAATCATTATTCTACGCATGTAGATGATTATCACATGGTTACCATGTGAGACCAATGGATGCCAATTTTTATTTTGCTGCACGTCCATTTTCAGCAAAAATTTTAAAAAGACCTTTTTTACAGGTGCGCTGAAAAATGCATTTGTGCACGCCCAAAACACACGCCTACACTAGCGCAGCCCATTTTTCAGTGCACCTTAATAAAAGGACCCCTGTATGTACTATTTCTGGGATAAGCAATATAAAATGTTTTGTACTTTTTTGGGATCTTGCCAGGTATTTGTGGCCTGGATTGGCCACTGGTGGAAATAGGATGCTGGGTTTGATTAATTAAACTCTGCAATTTGTTGCCGGAGAACGTAGTAAAGGCGGTTAGCTTGGCAGAGTTTAAAAAGGGGTTGGACGGTTTCCTAAAGGACAGGTCCATAGACTGCTACTAAATGGTCTTGGGAAAAATCCACAATTTCGGGGATAACTTGTATAAAATGTTAGGGTAGCTTGCCAGGTGCCCTTGACCTGGATTGGCTGCTGTCGGGGACAGGATGCTGGCCTCGATGGACCTTTGGTCTTTTCCCAGTATGGCATTACTTATGTACTTTGGTCTGTCCCAGTATATCAATACTTATGTACTTATGAGATATAGGACAAGGGCTGTGTGACTGTTATAATCTTGCTTGCCCTGGATAAAATTAATAATCACAGTTAATCTAATCTGTCAATAATGCCTTTTTGCCTCTTAAAGGGAAAGGGAATGGGACTTGATATACTGCCTTTCTGTGGTTTTTGCAACTCCATTGCCCCAGGTGCTTGTTTGTACCTGGGGCAATGGAGGGTTAAGTGACTTGCTCAGAGTCATAGGGAGTTGCAGTTGGAATTGAACCCAGTTCCCCAGGATCAAAAGCCAATACACTAACCACTTGGTTTCTCCTCCACTCCACAACACCTTCCCTTTAGCCATGAGTGAAAAAGTTCCTTATATCATCTCCTCCTGAAACCTTTGTTTTACATTTTTTTTCACAGTTGTTTTCTCTGAACTTCCATTAACAGTGACTCAATATGAGACTGTAAATACACCCATTGAATAAACATAAGTCTAAACTTCTGAAAACTGAGTATAAAACAAACAGTCTGTACATCACACAGCCCAAACCCCAAGGTTAAACACTCTTTCTACCAACTCTTTTTTGAAAATTTGTTAAAACTGTACAATACAAGAGACAATACACTAGACTGGATTAGGCTCCAAATATAACACTTCAGGCAGCTGCATTTATATCCACAGCAAAATGAATGGAGAAAAAGAGTTCTCTTTCCCTGCATACTTTCTCTGTGGGTGGTGGACCTCTCCCCCCCCCCGCCCCGCCCCGTCCCACTCAATATCCTCTCACAGATATGCCCCGTCCTCTCACCCATCCAGAGCACACAATTCCTTTCATTTACTATTCTGCTCACCCTTCCTCTTCCCCCACGTTTCCCTTCATCAATGTTTACATGCTGATCCATCCTTGCAAACCCCCTCTAAAGGGCACACCAAGCAGCCATAAACCCCTGTCCCAACTTGCAGCTATCTGCCACCACAAATCTTTCCAGTAGTATTTGATTACACATTTTTTCTCACCAAAGACTTTCATTCAGCCAGGTTAACAAGAAAGACCCTTCCATACAAACAGCAAGGAAAACCTAATACTCTGCATCCCTCTCCCATGTAACTCAGACACCAAAAATTCTCCAACAAAATTTTCCCTTGCACAGATATTACTACTCCCCCTTCACTGACTCCTTGACCCCCCCCCCCCCCCCCCCCAGGAACTGATTACCAGGGCTCCAAGAGCTTCATCTGCCTCCCAGTGGAAGAGAATGCAATGGTGGGAAAAAGATTTTGGGCTGTATTTTCCACAGTTGCAATTTGAAGAAGTTATTTGTTATACCATGGGTTCACAAACTTTTTCAGTTCATAGCACCCCCCACCCTAGCCACATGGGTCTCCACAGCAAAACCCCCCCCCCCCCAGCCACATGGGTCTCTGCAGCACCCCCTCCGGCCACATGGGTTTCCACAGCATCCCCCCTCCCGGGCCACATGGGTCTCCGCTTCACCCCCTCCCCCCCCGGCCACATGGGTCTCTGCACCCCCTCCAACCACATAGGTCTCTGCACCCCTCCCACCACATAGGTCTCTCTTTCTCTGCAGCTCCCTCCTCTCACACCAGCACACCTTCCTTAAATCCAGCATCGCTCCTACCTTCCTTCCTGCAGGTCCAGGATCGCTGCCGCTTCCTTCTCCTTCCCCTGCCGCCGCTGCAGTGCTTGCAGCTTACATTTTCGGGTCGTCCGCGATTCACACAGACACTCCAGGGCCTTCCCACTCTGCTGTTTCCGGCCCTCTCTAATGCAACTTCCTGTTGCAAGGGCTGGACTTGGCAGAGGGGAAGTGGGGAGCGATGCGCCATGGCATCCCTGAGAATTCACTGCGGTGCACCAGGGTGCCACGGCGTACAGTTTGGGAACTGCTGTGCTATACTGTATAATCTGTATTCTTGTGTATGCTTTTAGGTCAATTGCCTTTTTTCTAGATCCCCTAGTTAAGAATATAGGGCTACATTCCATATATGGCGCCTAAAACAATTGAACACAGTATCGAAGAGTCCAGTACTATTGCACAAACATATATATTTTACTACTTTTTCTAAGACGAGGAAAAGACCTCAACACACCCAAACGCTTACTTAAATTTTAGCATCTTTCACTGGGGTTGTAGTGTTCATCATCGGTCTAAAAACCTCGTATTATTTTTCTTATTTTTTAATTAGTTTTATTTATCGATTCTTGATCCTTAATTAAAAATGTTCAACTTTCTCTGTTGTTTTCTTCTCAATTTTTCTCAGAAGACAACATTCTACTATTTGCTTATAGACCTACCAACCAGAAACACAGTCGGATCAACACGAACATACTTAAATCTCCACTACCCAAGTTGTAAAGGACTCAAATACAAGTCAACTTATGCATTCAACTTCTCCTACAAGAGCACACAATTATGGAATGCATTACCAAAAGCTGTAAAAACAATGTACGACCACCTTAAGTTCCGGAAATTACTAAAGACTTACCTGTTCGGAAAGGCATGCCCTACTGACCCAACTTAAGTGCCAGAACCCTGCAATACAATGTGACCAAAGCTCGTAATGAACACTATATTACTCTTCTTCCCTGCGATTCCCAATGCGATATGAACCTTACCCGACTATAAAATCAGTTTGTATTTGTTTCTCTATCGGAGTTGGCGATTGCCTTCACGGTACTATGTAAGCCACACAGGGCCGCCGAGAGACTGGGCCGGGCCCGGGACAAGGCCGCCCCTGGCCCCCCCCCCCCACCCCCACTGCCGGGCCCTTGCACTATATGTAGATCCTTCAAGAGGTAGTGTGTCATGATTTAGGCTCTACACCTTTTCTGATGTTTTGGTGCCACCTCAGTAAAGCCAAAACACAATCTCTCCACTGCAAAACACTATACACAAACTTGTGCAAAAACCCACTCATAACCTTACCAAACCATAACAGCATAACAGCACTAATTCCAAGGACAGGACGAACTACAACCTTATGCGTGGAAAGGCAGCACTATAATTACACCGGGCTCTAAAACACCAGTACACAACCTAATAAAAAACAAAACAAAAAGGGCTGCAAATACTACACACTAGCAGAATACTGTACCTTGATCACACATGAAAAACACATGGCAACAGATATGACATAAGGAACTAGAAATAAAAAAATATGAAGGCAAAATACTGAACTAGAAAGTTACCTCAAGAAGTCAGACTCAGCATGCAGCAATACTAGAAAAATTGAAACTTGCATAAAAAATATCACAGATACACATTTCCAAAAGCTGACATATTCCAATTAATAAATTCTGAATAAAATACTTTTTTCTACCTTTGTTGTCTGATCATAGTTTTTCTATTCGCTTTGGTCCCAACTTCTGTTTTATGCAGTGTCTTCTTTCCATTTGATATTTTTTCTCTCACCATCCTCCTGTGTCCTTATGCGTCCTGTCTACCATCTGTAGCCCTGTCCCTATCCTTCCTCAAGTTTCGGCATCTGTCCTGAAAGTGTTCCGATCCAGCCCTTAAATTGAGCATTTCTCCTCACTCTCCTCCCCTCCATCTATGTGCATGTATTTCCTGTCTTCCCTCCCCTCCATCCATATCCAGCATTTCTCCTCTCTTCCTTTTCCCTCCATCCGTGTGCATCTCCTTCCTTTGTCTTTCCTTCCCTTCATCCTTGTCCATCATTTCTTCTCTCTTCCCTGCCCTCCACTCCATCCATCCATGTTCAGCTTTTCTTCTCTCTTCCCTTCCCTCCATCCATGTGCATCTCCTTCCTGACTTCCCTCCCCTCCATCTATCCATGTCCAGCAACTCCTCATTCTCTCCTGGCCTCTCCTCCATCCAACCATATCCAGTAAATTTCCTCTCTCCCCTGCCCCCTCCAATCATCCATCCATGTTCAGCAGTTCTTCTCTCCCCTCTGCCCTGCCCAGCAATCTCTTCTCTCTCCCCCCTGCCCTTTTGTCCAGCAATCTCTTCTCTCTCCCCCTGCCCTCTTGTCCAGCGATCTCTTCTCTCTCCCCAATGCCCTCTTGTCCAGCGATCTCTTCTCTCTCCCCAATGCCCTCTTGTCCAGCGATCTCTTCTCTCTCCCCCTGCCCTCTTGTCCAGCAATCTCTTCTCTCTCCCTCCTGCCCTCTTGTCCAGCAATCTCTTTTCTATTTTCTCTCCCCCCTGCCCTCTTGTCCAGCAATCTCTTTTCTATTTTCTCTCCCCCTGCCCTCTTGTCCAGCAATCTCTTCTCTCTCCCCCCTGCCCTGCCCTCTTGTCCAGCAATCTCTTCTTTCTCCCCCCTCTGAGATCCAAGGCCTGCCCCCCCCCTCCGAGATCCAAGGCCTCCCCCCTCCCTCCAAGATCCAAGGCCCTTCTACTACTGCTTATCATTTCTATAGCGCTACTAAACTCCCTCCCTCCCTCCCTCCCAGATCCAAGGCCCCCCTCTCCTTCCGTCCATCCGACTGAATTCCAAGGCCCCCCTCCGTCCCTCCCTCCGAATTGCAAAAGCGATCTTGTTCTTACTTCGTTGGGGGTTGGCGAGAGCAGCATGCAGAAGAGAACGCAGGGAAAAGCGTGCAGGCTCCCGCTTCAGCCTTCCCTCGTTGTCTGTGGTCCCGCCCTCAAAGGCGGGACCAGAGCTGAGAGACAGACAACGAGGGAAGGCTGAAGCGGGAGCCTGCACGCTTTTCCCTGCGTTCTCTTCTGCATGCTGCTCTCGCCAACCCCCAACGAAGTAAGAACAAGATCGCTTTTGCAATTCGGAGGGAGGGACGGAGGGCGGGCCCTGGGAGTCGGAGGGAGGGAGGGACCTAGGAGTCGGACGGAGGGGCGACCACCCACGGACTCGGCGCCGGGCCCCCCTGGAGGCCCGGGCCCGGGGACTTTTGTCCCCCCTGTCCGCCCCTCTCGGCGGCCCTGAAGCCACATTGAGCCTGTAAATAGGTGGGAAAATGTGGGGTACAAATGTAACAAATAAATAAATAAAAACACCAGTGACCCTTCCATTTCTGTGTCCCCTTTTTTGGACCACACTTAAATTTTAGGAGTGGATCCCACAATTAACTTTACGCACGTTGGTCCCAATTACATCTAATTAGCGCCAATAATTGCTTGTTAAAAAGCCACTTATTGGCACCAATTGGCTCATCCTATATAATAAAACGCACCTCCAACGTTCTGAGGCTGACTGCGTGGACATAAGCCTTGAGGCATTCGTGCTTCTGTATCCATCTCCTGAAATGATGACGTCTCCCACTTCTGGGTGCATCAGCAGCAACACTGCCCAATCACAACATAGCAGCGTGAGCCAACTCCGTTACGTACCTGTGCTGACGGGGGACCCCAACCCCCGACAGCTGAAGTCCTCTTCTCGGCTGACATCAGACGCACGCACAGAAACTTGATCAGACCATGGAAGGGAGGGAGGGGGGTCTGGAACTCGGAAGGGAGGGAGGGACGGAGGGAGGTGTGGATCTCGGAGGGGACAGAGCGAGACAGCGAGGGAGGGTGGGGGATTACCTTGCTAGCGCCCGTTTCATTGCCTACCGAAACGGGCCTTCTTTAGTAGTTCTTTTATTAAATTGTGCACACAATGTGCCTAAATTTGCGCTTGCAATTTTTGGCGACCTTTATAGAATCAGGGGAATAGTGCAGAACATAAATTTTAAAAATCAATGCAAGTTTTAGTCTACATTATGAGCTGGGTCTGCATGCCCTTTTACCCCTTTATCTGGTCTGGGAGGCGCCTGTTGTTACTACTTCTGCCTTTGGTATGGGCACAACTCCTGTTCTAATAAAAGAACTACTTTCCCTTATGAGGATTACTCCAATGTGGCTGATGAGAGGGTCAGAATAAAGCACTGGTCTAATAAACAAAAATGACCATCTCCTTTACCTTATTCCAACAGGTTTTTGCTGATGTGTAGGTCATTTTCCAACCTATAATATTGCATACATTATCCAGCTTATTTTCGAAAGAGATCGCCGGCCATCTTCCGACATAAATCGGGAGATGGCCGGTGATCTCCTGAACCCGGCCAAATTGGCATAATCGAAAGCCAATTTTGGCTGGCGCCAACTGCTTTCCGTTGCGGAGCCGGCAAAACTTCAAGGCAGGGTACAGAAGGCGGGGCGGGGGCAGGGCTACGAGAAAGTCAGCTTCGCCCGATAATGGAAAAAAGATGGCCGGCTCGAGCGAGCATTTCGCCAGCTGCACTTGGTCCATTTATTTTTAGAACCAAGTGGCAAAAAAGTGCCCCAATTGACCAGATGACCACTGGAGGGAATCGGGGATGACCTCCCCTTACTCCCCCAGTGGTCACCAACCCCCTCCCACCCAAAACAAATAAAAAAAAAATTTGTTGCCAGCCTCTATGCCAGCCTGAAATGTCATACCCAGCTCCCTGACAGTAGTATGCAGGTCCATGGAGCACTTTTAGTGGGTGCAGTGCACTTTAGGCAGGTGGGCCCAGGCCCCCCCTACCTGTTACACTTGTGGTGGTCCCTCCAACCCCCCCCAAACCCACTATACCCACATGTAGGTGCCCCCCCTTCACCCCTTAGGACTATGGTAGTGGTGTAGAGTTGTGGGGAGGGCGTTTTGGGGGGATTTGGGGGGCTCAGCACACAAGGAAAGGAGGTATGCACCTGGGAGCAATTTTTGAAGTCCACTGCAGTGCCTCCTAGGGTGCCCGGTTGGTGTCCTGGCATGTCAGGGGGGCCAGTGCACTACAAATGCTAGCTCCTCCCACAATCAAAAGTCTTGCATTTCGCTGGGTTTGAGATAGCTGGGCCCGGTTTCCATTATGGCCAAAAACTGAACCCGGCCATCTCTAAACCGGGCGATCTCAACATTTGATCTAAATGTTGAGATTTAGCCAGCGCCAACCGTATTATTGAAGGAAAAGATGGCTGGCCATCTTTTTCGATAATATGGTTGACTCCGCCCCTTTACAGCCCCGGCCGCATAGATGGCCAGCACCATTCAATTATGCCCCTCTACGTCTCCTTGCTATTGCTATCTAAAAGCATCATGCCAAAGTATTTGTTTGTTTTGTTACATTTGTACTCTGTGCTTTCCCACTCATGGCAGGCTCAATGTGGCTTACATGGGGCAATGGAGGGTTAAGTGACAAGAGGCATATTTTCAAAGCACTTTGGGAGGCTAAGTTCCATAGGTTTCTATGGAACTTTGGGAGGCTAAGTGCTTTGAAAATGAGCTGGTTGGCCAGTGTCACAAGGAGCTGCCTGTGCCTGAAGTGGGAATTGAACTCAGTTCCTCAGGACCAAAGTCCACCACCCTAACCACTAGGCCACTCCTCCACTCCCCATAAAACCCCATAAGCAGCTCTTACATCATGATTCTCATGCTCCCTTATACTGGTTTACTAGTCTAGAAATTTGTCCTTTTTGCCCAGTTATTAAAGCTTCCAGTGCAATCAGAATTCCATTGGGCTGTGCTCAAACTTGCTCCTACCCAAGGTTCCCCTCCCCCCACCACTATTTTTTACCCACCTTCCAACTCTTAGCACCGCCACTGCAGCAACAATCCTCATCTGGGGGGGGGGGGGGGGGGGGGTCATACAGCAAGGCTTCTTATGGTAATCCTACAACCATAGGATCTGAAATCTGGCCACCAGATGTCATTGTAGAATGACTGACTGGCAGTCCCTCACCCCTGGGGCTGCGAATACAGCCTCTGTAGCATCCTCAGACCTTCATATTTTGCAGCTGAGCCACTAAATACAGACAGGTTAAATAGAATCAGTAAATCAACAGTTTATCTCAAACGTCAGATGATAAAGAAATCCTTGGGAAAAGGAGGGTGGGGATAATACAGGAACTGCAAATAAAACGGAAACACAAACAGAAGAGAACCTGCTGCTTTCAGAGAGCTAATGGGATGCCTTTTGCTTTAGAGGCTCATAAGTCAGTGCTAGAGCTGGTACTATACATAATACTTTCACTTTGAAGGCCTCTAGAAACCCAATACCGAGGAATTTATCTCTCTCGTTACCTAATTCCCTATACTCCAGCCATCTAGAGTACTACAGACATCTCAATCAAAGTTGTTACACATTCTATCACTCCGGCATTTACATTTTTATTCTATCTGCTCTAAAGCATTTACCCCTGGAATCTATATAGCGTGCCTAGAGATCCGTGCCCATTCTATAACAACATGCGTAACTTAATTGGCTTAACAATTTAATCAGCGTTGATAACAGCTCTTAACAAGCAATAATGAGCACTAGAATTTACGCGTAGAACTTGTTAAGTGTATTCTGTAATGAAGTGTGCCAAACTTCGAACATGTGGTTATGGGCAAGGAAATGAGTGTTTCGTGGGCGTTCTGAAATTTATGCACGTAGTTATAGAATATGGCCAGTATGCGTAAATCTACACGCCGGGATTTATGCTATGTTTTCGTTGGTGTAAAAGGATGTGCATAGTTTTAGGTGGTGAGATATCAACTAAGCATGTTCTAGGCGCTGAGTATAGAATATACTTGGCACTGATTTCAGCGCCAGTTTTTTAAGGCGCCATATGTAGAATCTCCTCCTTAGCATTATTGGCCCAACTCTTTGGAACACCCTCCCTAATCATTTAAGATTAATGAGCTCTTATACATTTCCTCAGCCCTTAAAACTTTTCTCTTCTAGGAGCCTACCTCTACGGTATTGTGTAAGCCACATTGAGCCTGCAACTAAGTGGGAAAATGTGGGCTATAAATGTGTTAAATAAATAAATAAATAAATAATTTGTAAGCGACTTCAGCATCACAGCAGTTATCTGGGTCCTGCCTGGGAAGCCCAGCATACCTCAGCATTACAATCCTTTATGACCCAGTTCTTGTTCCTCCCTCACTGTCCTATTTGAAATGGAGTTCCTTTTCCTTCCCTCCTTTCTTTCTCCACCTATTATTTTATTAATTTTAAAATGTAAACTGCTCTGAAAGCTTTTTTTTACTCTAGGGCAGTATATCAAATTTTTAATAAACCTGAAACATGCTGGCCTGGCTGAATATCGGCCAGGACTCACATAACTATCTTTTAATTTTAAAGCCCCCCAATCCCTTTCCCAGTTTTGAAATTAGCCCCTCCTACCCCTCCCCCCAGCCTGTGGGAATCAAAGGTCCTCCCTTTTCGAGCCCTCCTCTACCTCCAACCCCTTGAGCTCTAGGTAGGCCCTGCTGGGCCAACCTGATGTCCCTGGTGGTCCGTGGGGGTCGTTGGGGGCAGGAGTGAAGCTGCCTCACTCATGCCCCTTGTGGCTGGTCTTTGCAAATGGTTGCTGCAGCCTCTCGTGGCAGCTTGCAAGACGTTATAGCAGCCATTTTCTAAGGGAAGCTGCAAGGGTAGGGTTAGGACATGTCCTCTTTTTGAGGACATGTCCGGGCAACTGGGTGGGTTTTGCCAATCTGCCCGTTTGTCCGGATTTCCTATAGGACGGCCCACACGCCAGCCAGCCCGTTTGTCCAGAAATCCGGACAAATGGGCAGATTGCTAGCCTCCCCTCCCCTTACTTACTACTACCCTGGTGGTCTAGTGACCTCTTCTGCCTTCAGGGCAGGAAAGAGCTCCCTCTTTCTTGCCCGGAGCGCTGCCCTGCATGCATTCATTCCTGTTCGTGATCTCGGCGCCGATTCAAAATGGCTGCCGAGAGTTGACGTGACCTTGTGAGACTTCAACTCTCGGTGGCCATTTTGAATCGGCGCCGAGATCACGAACAGGAAGGATGTATGTAGGGCAGTGCTCCGGGCAGGAAAGAGGAGGCTCTTTCCTGCCCCGAAGAGGTCACTAGACCACCAGGGCAGTAGTAAGGTAAGGGGAGGGGGGTGACGGGGAGGGGGAGTGACGGGGTGTGTGACAGGGGGGAGGGGAAAATGTGACAGGGGGCGGAGCAAGGGCATGAAAGGGGTGGGTGGGGTGTGAAAGGGGCGGGGCATGTGTCCTTTTTGGGGGACAAAATATGGTAACCCTACACAGGGGGCAGGAGTGAGTGGCCTTTGCTCTGGCCCCCCATTGATCCCCATGGACCACCAGGGATGTCAGGTAGGCCAGGGGAGGCTACCTAGAGCTCGGGAGGGTTGGGAGTGGAGAGCTTATTCTGGGGTGGGGGGGAGGGGGCTATTTTGGAAGCCAGGAAGAGGATCAGGGGGCTTTAAAGTTAAAAGATAGTTCTGCGGGTTCCGGACGCTATTCAGTGCTGGGGCCCATATAGCTAAGTGGGTTAATTTAGGACTGCTTTTGAGCTTAGCTATGCGGGTATCTGCACCTGCATAACTCCTGGCTCCTCCTCAACGCCAACCCCCAGTGCCGCCCCTGACCTGCCCACTTTTTGTTGGGTGGTCTGTGGTGATATTCAGTGGCACTGTCCATTTAAGTGCTGCTGAATATCACCACTTAGATGGCGGTAAGTGATTTAAGTGGGCAGCAGAGGCTCTGCAGAGATTTGAGCTGCGTAGTGCATTAAGTTGGGGTAGTCTTGCAGTTTGAAGTCCCATGAGACTTCCCCAACTTCCTGCACTGCAAGGCTCAAGTCTCTGCAGATCAGCACAGCCCAATCATCTTCCAGACTGAGAACTATCAGGTCTAAGCAGAGGCTGCAGAAACTGAAGTAGAACAGCTGCAGCAAGAATGGACAGTAACAGTGCCATGGTGGCAGTATACTGAGCTGAAGGGCAGATAACTGAAATCTTGCAAAGTTGTGAGGAGCTGAAAGCAAGGACACAGGTACTGGAGGAACTGAATGCCAAGTTCTAGGAGGAGGGGACCTGTGAGAGAGAGAGAAAGCAGTCCAGCTAGCAGCTGACAGCATTGCAAGAGAAGACGTGTATGGAGTAAGTCAGTGCACGGGAACACCGAGGTAAGATGGCAATGCTGGAGAATGGGATACGGACACTAGAAAGCCAACTGGCCTAGGGACAAGGCCAGCTGACCCAGATCAAAGTCTCGGGGGGGGGGGGGGGAACCTTGGAGAAGTTGGAGTATGTGGCTACATACAGATGAGGGGAGATATGATTGAGGTCTTCAAAATCCTGAGTGGCCGTCTTTTTTTCAAGCTGAAGAGCCCTAACCTCTTTAGCCTTTCCTCATATGAGAGGAGTTCCATCCCCTTTATCATTTTGCTTGCTCTTCTTTGAACCTTTTATAATTCCGGTATATCTTTTTTGAGATACAGTGACCAGAATTGAATGCAATTCTCAAGGTGAGGTCGTACCATAGAGCGATACAGAGGCATTATAATATTTTTGTTCTTATTCACCAGCCAGGGGAAATGCTGGGGTAGAGCCTTTGGGGGAGCTGAAGCCAAACTAGGGGCCAAGGCTAAGGGTGGGCTGCAAGATTAGAGGTTTGTCTAGGGTGCCAAATATCTTTGCATGGTCCCCTGGTTTTCCCTCATTAATCATTCCACCCCACTCATGATTTTATAAGCTTCTGTCACATCTCTCTTAGTCATTTCTTTTCCAAGCTGAAAAGCTCTAACCTGTTTTGCCTTTCTTTGCAGAGGAGCTGTTCTATTGCTCTTCTCTGAACTTTTTTCTAGTTTCTTTTCTGGACAAAGGAGGTCTAGCTGGCCTCAAACTGGCTGAGTGCTTGGATGGGAGGTTGCAGTTCTGCCTTGAGCCACCAGGGGTCTCTGCTAAGGAAGAACAAGCAGAAACACTTGATTACAGCCCCAAACTACAATTAGGGGTGAATTCTGTGCAACAAATCTTAAAACTTAGTGAAAAAAAAAGTTTAAATTCTGTGCAAAATTTTCTAAAACTCTGCAGACGTTATGGGCCTGATTTTATAACAGGACACCTATGTGAGACATCCAGAAAGGCACTTATTTGAAGCCCCAATAGCACACAAATGCTGACACACGCCTATATATCTGCTCTAAAGCAGATGTAAATCTGTGTTTACCAGGGGTGTAGCCAGACCTCAGGGGGAGGGGGTCCAGAGCCCAAGGTGAGGGGCACATATTAGCCCGCCTCCCCCAGCCGCCAACCCCCCACCCCACCACCGACCCGAGCCTCCCTTGCCGCCGCCGCAAGGTACCTTTGCTGGCAGGGGTCCCCAACCCCCACCAGCCTTAGTCTTCTTCAGCGCCGGTCTCCGGCGCATTCGCTGATCTGTGCTGTGAGTCCTGATGTCCTACACTTTCCTTTAATTTCACTTAAAGGTACCTTGCGGCGGCGGAGGCAGGGGGGGGGGGTCAAAAGTGGCGGGGGGGGGGGGTTCAAAATTGGAGGGGGCCGGGATTAAATCTGTGGGGGCCTATGCCCCCTTGGCCCCACCTAGCTACACCCCTGGTGTGTACTCTATGCAAGTACTTGTGGATTTTATAAAATACGCTGGTATGCTGCAACTCTGGCCCTGTTTTGCCCAAGTAAGGCCCTTGGGAACACCATGTGCACACAAAGAAGCATTTGTGGAAGAGTAGCTTAGTGGTTAGTGCAGCGGACTTTGATCCTGGGTTCAATGCCTACTACAGCTCTTTATGACTCTAGGCAACTGGCAAGTCACTTAACCCTCCATTGCCCCTGGTACAAATAAGTACCTGTAAACTGCTTTGAATGTAGTTGTAAAAACCACAGAAAGGCAGTATATCAAATTCCATTTCTATGCTATCTTTTAGGCGTGTATACTTTATGCACATATACCATGGGTCGTTAACTCAAACACCTTTCCTGTGTCTATAAAAAGCTTTTACATTTGTGAAAGGCTTTGTAAAATTATCTTCTAATTGTCCAAATAACAAAATATAATAATTGGGATCAATTTTCAACTGGCACAGTCACCATATTAAGTTTAGTGTTTTTGAGCAGGCCTAAATCTATCCAGATAAGTATCCGTTTAGTGGTTGAAAATTACCACTAAAAGGATAATTTCTAGCATCCCCTCCACCCCCCTAACCTGGTCCAGGTACAGTTGGCCCATTTAGGGGTGTTTTTACTAAGGCACGCTAACAGATTTAGCATGCGCTAATGATTAGCGTGCAAAATGACAAGATGTCCATAGGAATATAATGCGCATCTTATCATTTAGCGCAATGCTAATAATTAGCATGCACTAAATCTGTTAGTGTGCTTTAGTAAGAGGACCCCTAAGTGATTTCAGAGTCCAAATTTATCTGCATATTTAAAAAAAATATCCGGATAAGGGAGTTATACAATTAGTACCTGCTAGCAAATGTATAATACACATGGAAAATTGGGCCCAGTGTCTTTAAGTATTAATTTAAAAAAGAACTGCGGAAAAAGTTATTACTCAAAGATGCAGAATTTTAAATTTTCCAATCAGGATCAGGTTTGGCCTCTCACCTGGCTCAACAACCTCCCGACTCTCTTTCTCCTGTGGTTTCACCCTTTTCTCAAGCTCAGACTTACAACTCACACTCCCTCCCTCAGGCTGGACATCCCTCATCGCCGGCTCAGACCTCCTCAGCCTTCTCTTTCTCTCCTCTCCTTTCCTCTCCTCCCAGGGTCTATCCTCTACCTCATTCTTTCTCTCCTGCTCCCTTCTGTTTCCAGGATTGACCCTTTCCTCATCTCTGTACCCCCAAGACTCAACCCACAGACTCAAATCTCTTTTCCCCTCACTACTCCATCAGACTTATTTCACAGTTTAATTCCTCTGAGTCCCAAGTTTTCTTTGTCCTCCCATCAAGCTCGACCCCACCTCCCGCTACAGCTTTCTCGGGGGGGCCAGTGCAGAAGGCTTGCATTAGAGTTGGCACTGATGGTTTACTGCACGGCTTCTAACACAAGCATAACCCACAATTTTTGCTCGCTGATGCAGTAAACAAATAATATGCAAATACAGCCTGCATAAAACTTGTATGCTAATCAGGGAGAGCACACCAGATGCATGCACATGAGGGTAGCTAGTGCAGTGCACATGTCTGAGCAGAAAAATCTAGCGGCATGAATGTGTGCCTGTACTGGAATGATATTCTGTATATAAAACTATTTGCATTGCTGATATTTATGGGTTGAATAGCATTCCAGAAAACACAACCAGTCGACGGATGAAGTTAAAGAGTTCTTTATTCAAAGCACCAGTAACTGGACCCAACACTGTCCGTGTTTCGGCTGGAAAACCACCTGCTTCAGGGGTCACAATGCAACTTGCCAAGCAGAGGTGAAAAAACAGGGAAACCTGGTGCAAAACACTAGCACAGCCAAGTAAATTCATCTGTAGTGTACTCCATATTGGATTGTTGTATGTTTGTCAGGCACTTCTGTGTCTGTCCGGCACTACAGATAGATTTACTTGGCTGTGCTAATGTTTTGCACCAGGTTTCCCTGATTTTTTACCTTTGTTTGGCAGGTTGCATTGTGACCCCAGAAGCAGGTGGTTTTACTGTCGAAACATGAACCATTTGAGGTCCAGTTACTGGTGCTTTGAATAAAGGACTCTTTGACTTCATCCTGTTGGCTGGTGGCAGGGCCGCCAAGAAACCCAGACAGGCCTGGGACAGAACTGGACAGCTGTGCACCCCCCACCTGGGCCGCTGCCACCACCACACCGGGCCACCTTCCCCACACACTTGAACCTCCGCCCCCATCCTTACCTTCCTGTCTCTGGCTGCTGCTGTCCTCTCCTACTTCTGTGTGCTGGATCCTGGGTGGCACCCAGCAGGAGCAGGAGAGAGAGAGACCCAGAAGCTGGCAGGCAGGAAGAAGGACCGCCCTCCTTGGAGGCTGGGCCCGGGGACGTTTGACCCCCCCCCCCCCCTCCCTTGGCGGCCCTGGCTGGTTTGGTTTTGTGGCATCCTCTACTCATGCTTTGGAGTTTGGACTACACATAGATGTGGCTACCTGTTCTGTGTTTTTGGCTTTGAATAGCATTCCAGCATATGCACATGTTTGCTCAGACCTGTGTGCGGCTATAGCTGCCATTAGCATATAACCGCCACCTCTCCTATTCTGTCTTTTTCTTTCCACCCATGCTCTTCACAGAGGCCACTTGAAAAGCTCGCAAGACAAAGAACAGGCTTTAAATCCTCACAGAGGCTACTGCAGAAGAACAAGCTAATCCAACGACGCCTCCTCGGACTTAGCATTAAAGCTCGTGTGTTGCACTCAGCCTTAAAGTCTTCTGCGCACTTCTCTGCATCTGGGCAGAACAGCAAATTGCCTCATTAGCATTGATTTTAATATGTTGTGTGCTGCTGTCTAAAGCATGGCATTGCACGGGGTTAGCATCTGTGCAAAACCCTTTTTTCCATCTTGCGCCTACAAAATTGTGCACAAATGTATTATACTTTTTTGGGATCTTGCCAGGTACATATGACCTGCATTGGCCACTGTTAGAAACAGGATGCTGGGCTTGATGGACCTTTGGTCTGTCCCAGAATGGCAATACCTATGTACTTATGTTATGATAACCCTACGCCAACCTCTGCACACTTCTGCTGCATTGGCCCCTCTGTCTCTCTATTATCCCTCCTCCAGGCTCAATTACTACTACTACTACTTAGCATTTCTATAGCGCTGCCAGGGTTACGCAGCGCTGTACAAGTTTAAACATGGGGAAGGACAGTCCCTGCTCAAGAGAGCTTACAATCTAAAGGTTACAAACTATGTAGTCAGTGTAGGTATCATGAATGGGGAAGGTGGTTAGGTGCCAAAAGCAAGGGAGAAGAGATGGGCTTTGAGTAAGGACTTGAAAATGGGCAGGGAGGACGCATGGCGTATGGGCTCGGGAAGTCTGTTCCAGGCATAAGGTGATGCGAGGCAGAAGGGGCGGAGTCTGGAGTTAGCGGTGGTGGAGAAGGGTACAGATAGGAGTGATTTGTCCTGAGAGCGGAGGTTACGGGTGGGAACATACGGGGAGAGGAGGGTAGAGAGGTAATGGGGGGCTGCAGATTGAGTGCACTTGAAGGTCAATAGGAGAAGCTTGAACTGTATACGGTAACGGATCGGGAGCCAGTGAAGCGACTTGAGGAGAGGGGTGATATGAGAGTATCGGTTCACGCGGTAGATAAGACTTGTGGCGGAATTTTGGACAGATTGAAGGGGGGATAGATGGCTAAGCGGGAGGCCAGCAAGAAGAAGGTTGCAATAGTCAAGACAAGAGGTAACGAGTGAGTGGACGAGGGTTCGGGTGGTCTGTTCAGAGAGGAATGGGCGAATTTTGCTAATATTATAGAGGAAGAAGCGACAGGTCTTAGCTGTCTGCTGGATATGGGCAGAGGAGAGGGAGGAGTCGAAAATGACTCCGAGATTGCGGGCTGAAGAGACGGGGAGGATGAGGGCGTTGTCAACAGAGACGGAAAGTGGGGGAAGAGGAGAAGAGGGTTTGGGTGGAAAGACAAGGAGCTCAGTCTTTGCCATGTTCAGTTTCAGATGTCGGTTGGACATCCAGGCAGCGATGTCTGAAAGGCAGGCCGAAACTTTGGCCTGGGTTTCGACTGTGATGTCGGGAGTGGAGAGGTAAAGCTGGGTGTCATCAGCATAGAGATGGTACTGGAAACCATGTGATGAGATCAGCGAGCCCAGGGAAGAGGTGTAGATCGAGAAAAGAAGCGGTCCAAGGACAGATCCTTGAGGAACCCCAACAGAGAGCGGGACGGGGGTGGAAGAGGAGCCATTAGAAAATACTCTGAAGGTGCGTTGGGAAAGATACAAAGAGAACCAGGAGAGGACGGAGCCCTGGATAGCTCAATAGCCCCACCCCTTCCCTTCCAGCAAACCAACCAGACTGAAACTTCCTCCTCCTGCTTCTTTGCTCTTTCTGTCCACCATTAGACCTGAACCCCTTCCCTTCTCCTCTCTCTTACCATTCCCCAGTAAAATACCTTTTTCCTCCTCCCATTCTTCTCAACCCCCAGCTCTCTATTTCCCAGGCTCCACCCGACCTGCCCTGCTCTTTCCTCCAGCTCAGCCACATAGATTGAGGATAATACTGCAGTCTCCTCTGTTTTCTGATTTGCCCAGACAATCGTTGCCACTTCTTCCTTCTGGCCCAATTCTGTTCATCTTCTGCAGGTTGCCACTGCTGCTGCCTCCTAGCTGGCATGGGCTGACACTGCTGGCTCCTGGTCAAATTCTACAGGGCAAATATAGACTTCTATGTGGGAGGGAAATTCCAGGGCCACCAAGAGGGGGGTCAGTGGGGGGGAATTCCCCGGAACTGGGCCTCCAAGGGGGGCCCAGCGCCGGGGTCTCTCTCTCTCCTGCTCCTGATGGGACCCGAGTGATCGCATCCCGACAGGAGCAGGAGAGAGAAAACGTCAGCACCGGGCCCCTCTTGTAGGCTGGGGAGGACCTGGAGCTTCCCCAGCAGTGCTCTTCTGCTCATTGCTGAGCGGCTGCTTTTCCTCTCAGATGCGCATGCTCGGTTTTGAAAACGACTGAGAGGAAAAGCAGCCGCAGGGGCAGGCAGTCAGCGCTGGAGGAAGATGTCTTCTGCTGGTGGGGCCTCAGGATCCCCGCCAGCCGACGTAAGTGGCAGTGACAGCGATCGGGGGGAGGGGGAGGAGTGCAGCGGCCCTGCCCAGGCCCGGTTCACTCTCTCAGCAGCCCTGGGAAATTCTACCTTGTGTGGATGTGCAGAATTTCCCCAGGAGTGAAACCTGGACCATTAAATCCCAGCTCAAAGACCTGGCTTGGTCCTTAGGACTTCCAAAGGTGGATTGTCCAGGGACGGCACATTGTTTCCTGCAATTTGAGGGTTGGAGGCAGAGAACCCAGAGGAAAGCTTGAAATCTTTAAAGCTTGAAAGCTGCTTTAATTTTGTATTTAGAAAGCTTGAGCCTGCGATGCCTCAAACGCAAAAATGAGTGCACAAATTAAGCTTGCTGAGATTAATTAAATCCTGCATTATGTCAGCAAGCTCCGGTTTGAATTCCTGTTTACTTATGTGTATTGTATTTGGAAAGGCCTCCAATCTGACATTATTGTCCAGTGGGGCGAATAGTTCTTTCTTCATGTAGTGCTCTTCTAAGCAGGCAGCAGGCAGAGAATCTTCAAATTGACAAAGCAGTGTGTAAAATGCCAGCAAAGAAAAGGTTTAATGGCCCTTCCGGTCTAACCAGTGAGGTGCTGGTGGTTGCAGCCACGCAGGTCCCCTCCTTACCTGAGAAGGCTTGGTGAAAAACTTAATTAGTTGTTAAAGAAAAAACAACTTAATTAGTTGTTCAAAATTGCTCATGTTTGATTTCTTCGTACTGTACACCGCCTTGAGTAAATTCCTCGAAATGGGCAGTAAATAAATCCTAATAAATATACTCTGAAGCTGTACTTTCCTGCCGGTATGAAGCTGAAGGGATAGTCTACATAGGGGGATAGTCCACATAGGTGCCATTTCATTCAAAATCTATTTGAAGGATCGACTGATCCCCTTGTACCTCCCCTAGCAACACATCTGTGTAAAGATAAATACAAAAAATACAATGTCTGCTCTAATTCCGTCACACTAAATTTATGATCCTTGTCTTTGTTTCACATGTTATGGGATTCATATAACGTCTTCCAATGTGTGGGCTCTGGTTATTAACTATTGTGTTGATTGCACTTTTATAAGGGCTCCATGTAGATAGCCTCATTTTGACTTCTCCCCCAGTGATCAACTTCCCCATGCTGGTCCATAAAGCGCCGGAACAGCACAGCGAAATAAAGCCCTGATGATCAGAGCTAAAAGCATGCAAATTTAGGCATGCTATTAACTCTGATCATTGGGGTACTTCTGCGGGAGGATTGTGCCTGGCACGTACCCAAGTTGTTTGACAGGGCAGGCTGTTGAAAAAAAAGCCCAAATGTGTCAAACAGCAGGTCCTGTCCCCCCCATAGGCAAGGGGGATACTTCCTCCTCCCTTTTAAAAGTATGGTGGGGGGGTTGCCTACTGGGCCACCAGGGACATTTTTTTCTGTCGGGGGGGGGGGGGGGTGTTAGGGGAGCTTGAGGTCTGCCTGGACCTCCAGCCCCATTGTGCCATTGATTGTGTGTGTGTGGGGAGGGGGCTGTAAGCATGCAAATGTTTGGCGTGCTGCCCGCTGAGCATTGGGCAGGAATAGGTAATGCCCTGTTTTGCATGCATAAGTACATAAGTATTGCCATACTGGGAAAGACCAAAGGGCCATCGAGCCCAGCATCCTGTTTCCAACAGTGGCCAATCCAGGTCACAAATACCCGGCAAGATCCCAAAAATGTACAAAACATTTTATACTGCTTATCCCAGATGTAGTGGATTTTCCCCAAGTCCATTTAATAACGGTCTATGGACTTTTCCTTTAGGAAGCCATCCAAACCTTTTTAAACTCCGCTAAGCTAACCGCCTTTACCACATTCTTTGGCAACGAATTCCAGAGTTTAATTAAACGTTGAGTGAAGAAAAATTTTCTCCGATTCATTTTAAATTTACTACATTGTAGCTTCATCGCATGCCCCCTAGTCCTAGTATTTTTGGAAAGCGTGAACAGACGCTTCACATCCACCTGTTCCACTCCACTCATTATTTTATAGACCTCTATCATATCTCCCCTCATGTGCCTTTTCTCCAAGCTGAAGAACCCTAGCTGCTTTAGCCTTTTCTCATAGGGAAGTCATCCCATCCCCTTTATCATTTTCATCACCCTTCTCTGCACCATTTCTAATTCCACTATATCTTTTTTGAGATGCGGCGATCAGAATTGAACACAATATTCGAGGTGCGGTCGCACCATGGAGCGATACAAAGGCATTATAACATCCTCATTTTTGTTTTCCATTCCTTTCCTAATAATACCTAACATTCTATTTGCTTTCTTAGCCGCAGCAGCACACTGAGCAGAAGGTTTCAACGTATCATCAACGACGACACCTAGATCCCTTTCTTGGTCCGTGACTCCTAACATGGAACCTTGTATGACGTAGCTGTCATTCGGGTTCCTCTTTCCCACATGAATCACTTTGCACTTGCTCACATTAAACGTCATCTGCCATTTAGATGCCCAGTCTCCCAGTCTCGTAAGGTCCTCTTGTAATTTTTCACAATCCTGCCGCGATTTAACGACTTTGAATAACTTTGTGTCGTCAGCAAGTTTAATTACTTCACTAGTTACTCCCATCTCTAGATCATTTACAAATATGTTAAAAAGCAGCGGTCTCAGTACAGACCCCTGGGGAACCTCACTATCTACCCTTCTCCATTGAGAATACTGACCATTTAACCTTACTCTCTGTTTTCTATCTTTTAACCAGTTTTTAATCCACAATAGAACACTACCTCCTATCCCATGACTCTCCAATTTCCTCTGGAGTCTTTCATGAGGTACTTTGTCAAATGCCTTCTGAAAATCCAGATACACAATATCAACCGGCTCCCCTTTATCCACATGTTTGTTCACCCCTTCAAAGAAGTGTAGTAGATTGGTGAGGCAAGATTTCCCTTCACTAAATCCATGTTGACTTTGTCTCATTAATCCATGCTTTTGAATATGCTCTGTAATTTTGTTCTTAATAATAGTCTCTACCATTTTGCCCGGCACCGACGTCAGACTCATCGGTCTATAATTTCTCGGATCTCCTCTGGAACCTTTTTTAAAAATCTGCGTTACATTGGCCACCTTCCAATTTTCCGGTACCACGCTTGATTTTAAGGATAAATTACATATTTCTAACATGCTACTTGTGGTCGCCATCTCTGATCATGGGGCGGGCACAAATGCAGGTGCTATTATGATGCTAATAGCCTCTGAATTTGCTTCTGATCATCAGCCTTAAGGTGAATGTAAATCCAAAGACATAATCATAAAAATACTTGAAGGAAGTAATTCTCTAAGAGGGCACTCATATTTATGTGCCACTTGAGTGCATGAGTGTATAGCAGTGGTTCCCAAAACTGTGCTGCGAGAACCCCAACCAGCATGGACAGACTGAGGGTGGTCTGGGCCCCACGCCCGGCTGCTGCCGACAGTCCCCCTGCCACCACAGCTGATGCCCACGCTGCCCCGGTCCTATCTGAGGGGTCCTGGTGGTCTTGTGGCCTCTGCAGGGGGGCATGTTCTTTCCTGCCCACTGTGCTGCTGCTATTCCCCCGTCACACGGCATCACTGTGCTTTCAAAATGGTAGCCGAGACTTCCTGTGGTAGTCTCATGGGTCTCAACAGTCTTGCAAGACTTCTGCAGAGATTCTCGCTGCCATTTTTAAAATATGGTGGTGCCGGGTAGGAGGGAATAGCGGCAGCCCAGCAGTCCGGGCAGGAAAGACCATCTTTCCTCCTGCTGAGGCCACTAGATCACCAGCCGCACTCTGGGCATCCAGGCAGAGCCTCTGGTCACCCTAGAGCCTCTGGGCCCTCAGCCACTGCCCGGTTACTTGAATGGTTAGTCCGCCCCTGACAATCAGTCAGTTTTTTAGGATATAAGAACATTTTAAGTGTTGACATACTGGGACAGACCGAAGGTCCATCAAGTCCACCAGTATCATGTTTCCAACAGTGGCCAATTCTGGCATCTGGAAAGTACCTGGCAAGATCCCAGAACAGTAAACAGATTTTATGCTGCTTTTCCTAGAACAAACTCTGCTGTTAACTGCTTTTACCACATTCTCTGACAATGAATTCCAGAGTTTAATTACACGCTGAATGAAGAAATATTTTCTCTGATTTGTTTTAAATTTACTACTTAGTAGCTTCATTGCGTGCCCCCTTGTCCATCGTTCACATTAAACGTCATCTGCCCAGTCTCCCAGTCTCGTAAGGTTCTCTTGTAATTTTTTACAATCCTCTTTCAATTTAACAACTTTGAATAACTTTGTGTCATCAGCAAATTTAATTACCTCACTAGTTACTCCCACCTCTAGATCATTTATAAATATGTTAAAAAGCAGCGGTCCCAGCTTTTTGCTTTTATATACCTATAAAAGTTTTTACTATGTGTTTTTGCCTCCAATGCAATCTGTTTCTCAAAGTCCTTCTTTGCCTTCCTTATCATCCTTCTCTTCTCCAAGTTGAAGAGCCGTTTAGCCCTGCAATGAACATTCATGAGATTGATTTGCAAGCACTGGCTTCCACTGCATACACATTTCTCTCATGCATATTCAGTATCCTGAAAACCTGACAGGATGGGGTTCCCCCAGGACAGATTTGGGTCCCACTGGTGGTCAGAATACTGTCACTTTACAGGTGTACACTTACGCCATATAAGTACCAACATATAAGCGCTAGTGACACAAGGCAAAATACTCAAAACGTTGGCTACAGTAGGGTGCTGAGCTGGTGTGGGCTAAGCATCGATTCGATAACAGTAATTGCACTTCTGTAGGATACTAGTGTAAGTTCGTATTTATATGCCTAACTAGTTAGTCAGGTGTGTAACTGCAAATAGTCTATAACCCGTACGCGTAACTCCTAGGCATGCCCCTGACCTGCCCATGCCCATCCCAGATCCACCCCCCTCTTGCAGTTGCACACTCTGGAATTTGCACTAGGAGTTATGCACATAACTGCTAATTATTGCTAATTAGTACAAATTTAATTGTTTATTTATTTTACTTACTTTTTTCATAAAACTTGCTATACCGCCATCATCTAACCAAATAGGCATAAAGCGGTTTACATAATAAAAAATCTAAAATCAATAACAATATACATAAAATACATGCCATAAAAAAGAGTCTTAAAACAAACAAACAAACAAACAAACAAACAAAAGAATTGCATCATGAGGTAGAAGGGAAGATTAAAGTGAATAGATGGGTCTTCAGTGCTCGTTTAAAGGTTTGGAGAGAGGGTTGAGTACGTACACTTGATGGAAGATTGTTCCAGAGTTTGGGACTACATAGGAACATAACAGTAGCCATACTGGGTCAAACCAATGGTCTATCTAGCCCAGTATCCTGTTTTCCAAACAGTGGCCAAACCAGGTCACAAGTACCTGGCAGAAACCCAAATCGTGGCAACTAAGATAACTGAAAGAGGTGTCACGAGTAGTTGTTAGCTAGTGTGGGGGAGGGAAGGGTTAGGAGAATTATAGTCAATAATTGATTGTTAGTATTAATTAACAGCTCCTTAACATGCAGTTACATGCGTAACCGACCCTAATCTATAGACTCCAATGTAGCAGCCAGATACCGGTGAGGGATGGCCTTCAAAAATTGGGACAATGTACTCAGTTACTCTGAGGATCGATTACACAATTTATTACAGGAACCCCCTGCTTTTGATGAAAATGATGAAGAATCTTTAACAGATAAATGGCATGAAGTTATAAACTACAAACAAGATTTGGTAAGAAATGAATTACATTATGCAACTCTAATACAGTATTGTCGAGTACAACGCATATCACGTGGTCTAAGGATCAAGAAGGAACCACAAATGTTTAGGGATAACAAGGAATTCCTTGACAAATGGTGTACCATTTTGAACAAATGTTCACTTGATTTAATGATTTTGCTAATAGAAACATCAAAAGAAAAAGTGGATGATCTGAAGCGAGAAATTCAAATGAAAACCGATGAACTATCTAAAAAAGACACCAATTATGACATGCATATGTCCTCTCTTCAGAATAAAATTGATAATTTCCGAAGAGAAATCAAGCGAAATAAATATGAGAAATTTAAACGCGATGAAAATGTCTATAAAAGAGGTAGCATATACCCATGGGCAATTCCAAAACATAGTAATAAACAAAACTGACATAGATCTAGTTATAGGGATGATTTTATGCAATACCGCACCAGTATACAGGCCGATGAAGGACCCTCACAAGCCTTTCCAGAAAGGGCCCGAAAAAGGATTAGAACCTGAACAATCCCACCAGGACCAACAGGGGAGCTTACCATTCAATCAATCCACACCGTGGAAGAGGGAGAGGCAGAATATGGAGAGAAAGAACATGGCAGACGAACAGTTTTCAACAGTGGGACAACAAATTACCGACATCCCGGTAATCAACCTATCTGATTATACACTGACTAATGAGAAGTCAAACGTTTTACAAAAAGGCCTTAAATTTGTACCTACTGACCATTATGATTCTTTACAGACAAGAACTGACTTACACAGTTTTGAGAGAAAATTGAAAATCACTCATTTTTTTCAGTGAACAATCTGTTAACTACAAAGATCAAAGTGTTATCCAAAATAAATCACGTTGGAACCCTCCTGTTGCAACAGACCCACTCATCCAAGCATTCCAGAAATGTGTGATGCGAGATTTGACTGTATTAGAAAATAAAAAGAAAATTCTTTATTACAACTTGTCAATAAAAGAAAAGGAAGCACTATTGTCTCTTCGTTCCAATAACGATATTGTCATTAAACCGGCAGACAAGGGAGGAGGAATTGTCATACAAAACACAAATGATTATACAAATGAAGTCCTGCAGCAGCTATCAGACACCTCCTTTTATCTACCTTTGGAAAAGGATCCAACCACTGATTTAAAAGTTGAAGTAGACTTTTGGATAGATTTTGAATTTGCCTCAGGCTTCTTAACTTACAAAGAAAAAGATTTCCTGACAGTCTCTCATCCAATCACTCCGACTATTTATATGCTACCTAAGGTGCACAAAACAGTTTCCAATCCACCAGGTAGACCTATTGTCACCGGACAAAGCAATTACTATACTTACTGATGTTCTCAATGACCAGACAGAGACATTAAGGGAACCTACTTTTTTTTTTATTGCTCAGCATGGCAACATTAGCGCTAAAAGAGAATTTCCTATGTTTCCAAGGGAAATTTTATAAGCAAAGGGCACAGCCATCAGGACAACCATGGCTCCAGACACTGCTATTTTATATGTCGCACACTTTGAACAAGAATTTTTAGAATCTCACCCCTTCAAAGATGAAATAAAATTATGGAAAAGATACGTTGATGACATTTTGATGTTCTGGAAAGGTGATCTTGAAAGACTCCAAGCATTTCATATTTATTTATTTATTTATTTACTGCATTTATATCCCACATTTTCCCATCCACGGGCAGGCCTAATGTGGCTCACAATAAATTACAAAAGCATACATTAAATCTTCATCAATCAATGGCAATGTATGGAAAGGGACAAGTGAGTAATAGCAGAGGTGGGAAAATAAGGATAGAAATAGAGTTCAATAAGTAGCGGTGCGGGGCGGGTCAACAGCGTATCTGGCTTAATTCTCTGGACCCCAATTTAAAGTTCACTATGCACCATCATCAACAATCCATTTAATTTCTTGACATTAATATCACTAAACAAACATATGGTTTTGATACCACCATATTCAGAAAGACAATAGATAAGAACCAATTCTTGCATTTTAACAGCTTTCACAGTAGGAGACTCAAAGAAAATCTCCCTCAATCTCAATTTCTACGTTTAAGAAGACTGTGTAGTCAATTTGAGGAGTTTGAACAACAATCAGAACCAATGAAAAAAATATTCCAAGACAGAGGTTATTTATTTATTTATTTATTTATTTATTTATGTATTTGTAGCATTTGTATCCCACATTTTCCCACCAATTTGCAAGCTCAATGTGGCTTACATTTGCCGTAATGGTGGCTGCCATTTCCGGGTAACAGCATTACAAATAGTATTGCATTAAGATGTATACATACATGATAACAGACATGTAACATAACACAAATGGAACAGATCATGGCATGTATATATATATCATGTGCATACATACATGGTAAAGAAGAATACATTATGGTATTGCGTTAAGGTTCCTGAGTAACAGATTGGATTGTAACGTACATTAGGTCGTCGACTATAGAGAGTCCCTATTCAACATAAGGTTTAAAGTGGTATTGCTTGATCATTAATATCAGAGTTTAATCAATCATGTGATAAGTGTTCGGTTTTGTATAGTGTTGTTTTTTTAGTATTTAAGATGAATGTTTATGGTATGCCTTCTTGAAAAGATCTGTTTTCAGTAGCTTTCGGAGATGGTTAGGTCTTTGCGTTGTTTTTATGGCCTTCGGTAGTGCGTCCATAGCTGCGTGCAGATGTATGAGAAACTGGTCACGTATGTGGATTTATATTTTAGCCCTTTGCAGTTAAGATAATGTATCAACACAGGTCTTCAAAAGCGAAAGCAGCAGACAGAGAGCTCTCCTTCAACCGGTGCGCCAAGAAAGAACCACCGGACATTGTATGTAGTTTAAAGTTTTCCAACCTTTCTGGTGACATTCGTAAATTATTTATAAAAATTGCAACCTTGACCTGATCCATCTAATCATCAACCCCATTTGAACTTTTATTATTTTTAATGTTGTTCTAATATGCTGTTTTATTATGCTTTTCATCATATGTCTGTTTTGTTCAAAAAATATATATATTCAAAAATTGTTTTAATAACTTTTTTCAATATATATTTTTCAAAATTTTTTAAATTTTTACTTCATGTGGTTATGTTTGCCAAAAATGTTTCATATTTCAGAATTTTTTTAATTACATTTATGTATGTTTTATTTCATCAATGTAGTTTTCATGGCATTTATACTAATATATATGTATGTATATGTGCTTTATTGTATTTTTGTACTTTTTTAACTAACTGCTGATTCTTGCCCCTGAGATGAACTGCTATACATTAACTGGTAAGATAGAGTTCTCTGAGCGTTGTGTCTCAGGAGGAAAAGACTTCAGAAACTCTGTATTCACCACATAAATATCGTGAATCACAGACTGTCATAGATCTCATTGCATACTCAATATTTGAGACTATGATACAGGTTCCTCATTAGTCAAAAACCTCCAAACTAAACGTGATAGAAATTTCTCCTATTCTTCACAATCTTATACGCTATTATCCACAGGTTGCAAAAGGTTATAAATACACCTATCTGGGCTGTAGCGTCATCTGGAGGGTGTGCTCGACAGAAAGCTTCTGTTTGTGTGGGGAAATCTTGCCTGACCAATTTACTTCAATTCTTTGAAGGAGTAAACAAACATGTGGACAAAGGGGAGCCAGTTGATATTGTGTATCTGGATTTTCAAAAGGCGTTTGAACAAGGTCCTCATGAAAGGGCTACAGAGGAATTGGAGGTCATGGGATAGGAGGAAAAGTCCTATTGTGGATTAAAAACTGGTTGAAGGATAGGAAACAGAGTGGGGTTAAATGGGCATATTCACAATGGAGAAGGGTAGTAGTGGGTTCCTCAGGGGTCTGTGCTTGACCGCTGCTTTTTAATATATTATAAATGATTTAGAGATGGGAGTAACTAGTGAAGTAATTAAACTTGCTGACGACACAAAGTTATTCAAAGTCGTTAAATCGCGGCAGGATTGTGAAAAATTACAAGAGGACCTTACGAGACTGGGAGACTGGGCATCTAAATGGCAGATGACGTTTAATGTGAGCAAGTGCAAGGTGATGCATGTGGGAAAAAAAAACCCCGAATTATTGCTACGTCATGCAAGGTTCCACGTTAGGAGTTACGGACCAAGAAAGGGATCTGGGTGTCGTCGTCGATAATACACTGAAACCTTCTGCTCAGTGTGCTGCTGCGGCTCGGAAAGCGAATAGAATGCTGGGTATTATTAGGAAAGGTATGGAAAACAGGTGTGAGGATGTTATAATGCCGTTGTATCGCTCCATGGTGCGACTGCACCTTGAGTATTGTGTTCAATTCTGGTCACCGCATCTCAAGAAAGATATAGTGGAATTGGAAAAAGTGCAGCGAAGGGCGACTAAACTGATAGCGGGGATGGGACGACTTCCCTATGAAGAAAGACTAAGGAGGCTAGGGCTTTTCAGCTTGGAGAAGAGACGTCTGAGGGGAGACATGATAGAGGTATATAAAATAATGAGTGGAGTGGAACAGGTGGATGTGAAGCGTCTGTTCACGCTTTCCATAAATACTAGGACTAGGGGGCATGCGATGAAACTACAGTGTAGTAAATTTAAAACAAATCAGAGAAAATATTTCTTCACCCAACGCGTAGTTAAACTCTGGAATTCGTTGCCGGAGAACGTGGTGAAGGCGGTTAGCTTGACAGAGTTTAAAAGGGGGTTAGACGGTTTCCTAAAGGACAAGTCCATAAACCGCTACTAAATGGACTTGGGAAAAATCCACAATTCCAGGAATAACATGTATAGAATGTTTGTATGTTTGGGAACCTTGCCAGGTGCCCTTGGCCTGGATTGGCCACTGTCATGGACAGGATGCTGGGCTCGATGGACCCTTGGCCTTTTCCCAGTGTGGCATTACTTATGTACTTATGTTTCCCAAATGCTTCATCGGGAGCTAAGCCCTCAATTGCCAAGAGTACCCTAAAAAATAAATGGATAAATACTCGCGAGAAAGTATTATGTGGAAACAGACATACAGCATAATTTTAGCATTTATTATGGCATTATTCAGCATTAGTTTCCTACGTTCGTGTGGCTGACCGGTACTTTCAGCTACACAGTAAGCCTCCAACATGGCGCCCAATTTTTAAAGGAACGCCAACGTCAACTACCAATCAGCTGAGACCAGATATTTAAAGGAACAGGACCCTTACATATTCTTTTAAAGGGACCGAATTGATTCTGAAGCTAAGATGGACCAGAAGCCTTCCATTACAAAAAAGCCTTCCATTCTATACGACTATTTAGTCCCTTGGGCATAAGAGTACTAAGGCGATAAATCCATCTCTGTTTCCTCTGGATCAAAACGCCGTGAAGATCGCCTCCTCTAATCGATATATGGACTTGATCGATCACTATACATCGATAATCAGAAAAAGTATGTGACTTGTCTATACTATGAACCACTAGGGGGTGTCTCTCTTCTGATGTACTATATTAAACTTGTGATCCCGAAGTCTATGTTTAAGTGCCCTAGACGTCTTCCCTACATAGAGTTTAGGACAAGGGCATTGTAGCACATATACCACATTGGCACTGTTGCAATCTGTAGAATATTTCAATTTATATATCTTGGAATTTGCAGGATTGATGAAGATGTTTGTCGTTGTCATGTTACTGCAATAAATACAAGTACCACATTCACTATGGCCTCTGTATGTAATCATACTATCTCCTGTGAGCTTGGGTTGCATAAAGTCTCTTAAATTTTGACCCCTTGAATAAGCTATACGTAATTGGTGTTCTGTAAATAATGGGTGTGTTTGAACTATTCTCCAATGCTTTCTGAGAATATGTACAACTTTGTTGATCCCAGTGGTATATTTGAGCACACACGTTTGTAATTGAAAGTCCAAAGTTTTGGAACAGGGCTGTAATAATGCTTCACTGTCATTATATTTCGCCTGGGTGTAGGCTTGTTTTAAAACCAACCTCGGGTATTGACGTCTTTCAAACTTCTCAAGCAAGAATTTAGCTTGAAACTTGAAGGTCCGCCAATCGCTGTAGATTCTCCGATATCTGAGCAGTTGAGAAAGTGGTAAACTCTTCTTAGTTGCTAAAGGATGGTTGCTCTGATAATGTAAGAGTGTGTTCCGGTCGGTAGGTTTGATGAACACGTCAGTTGTAAACGATTGTTGCGCTTGGCGAATGTTGATGTTCAAAAAATCAATCTGAGTATGGGACGATTGTTTGGTAAAGGGTATATTCGTATCTCTGGTATTGAGCCAATCAAAAAACATTTGCAATTGTTCGTCATTGCCTCTCCATAGAATGACGATATCGTCAATGTACCGATGCCAGGCAGCAACAAGATGTTTCCAAGGATTCTCACTGACCCATTTTTCTTCAAACCAGATCATATAGAGACAGGCTATAGACGGGGCGCAAGTTGCTCCCATCGCTACCCCCTTTTTTTGTAGATAGTATTGGTCCTTAAATAAGAAAACATTTTCACTCAAAGCTATCATAATCAATTCAATCAAAAAGGAGGTAGGGACCTGATGTGGACGTTGTCTAGTCTCCAAAACGTCTTCGACTATCTCTAGGCAATCTCGTTGGGGCAGAGAAGTATATAAAGAGACTACATCCAGGGTCACAATAGTGAATGGATAATCGGTAGTTGGAATCCTTCTCAGTATATTCAAGAAATGCGTACTATCCCAAATATAGGAAGCACTAGCTTGCACCATAGGGTTCAAAAACCAATCAACATACTGAGAGAAGGACTAATACCGAGTCAATTGATGCCACAATGGGTCTCCCCGGAGGAGTTTTATTGTCCTTGTGGATTTTGGGGAGGGTATAAAACAAATGGACCAATGGATGTTGTTTATTGAGAAAAGCATATTCTCGTACAGTCAGGAAACCTTCGTCCATCCCCTTTTGTGTGATGTCTTTTATAATAATTTGTATCTCTTCAGTGGGATCTTCAGATAAGGAAGCATATGTGCTGGTGTCCGCTAATTGTGCTTCGATTTCGTTCTCATAATATGTTTTGCTCAAGACTACCAAAGCACCCCCCTTATCCGCTCTATGGCTGATTATAGAGTCATCCGCTTGCAGTCCTCTAAGGGCCGCCCACTCTACTCTGGTGAGATTATACTGACGCTGGCGAAAGTTTAATCGTGAAATGTCTTCCATAACTAACGTTTTGAATGTTTGTATAAGCGGATCTAATGGGCCCGGTGGATTCAGGATTTATTCTTTTTAATAGATCTATCAGGTAGCATTTCTTTTGCTGCAAAATACGTTTTTAGATTTATAGTGATCGACCTAGAAAGATTCATTAGACAACTAAATCTAAAAATGTATTTTGCAGCAAAAGAAATGCTACCTGACAGATCTATTAAAAAGAATAAATCCCGGTGGAATCCAGTGGGCTTTGATTCTGGGGAGCTGGGTTCAATTCCCCCAACAGCTCTGTGTAACTCTGGGCAAGTCACCAGCGCCAGCAGACGCCACCTGGATCGACAACCACCCACCTGCCAGCGCACACCTCCCGAATGAATGATTGCCCACAGAGCCACCTCCGGCACCGCCGGCCAGGCTCTCATTGCTAAACATCGCAGAAGACACCGGCTGGCAGAGGAGGGATCAGAGCACCACGCGGCCTGGACTACGGGACAGAGAGTGGCAGACAAGAGGAGCAGGTGAGAGGATCGGGCATGGAAGTCGGTCGGGAGACATAACGTGTACGGCACGCGAGAGACACGTGGCTCAGAGCGGCTCCCGATTGGGCGGCATTGCCTCATGCCACACAGGGGAACGGCGGGAGTAGTTTACTGCACATCAGAGAGAACGCCAGACCCAGGGTCTCGAGCTGTTTTCTAAAATTAAAATAAGAATTCAATTTACTCAAATCAGCAGACAAAGCATTCCATAGAGTAGGTCCCATCACTTGAAAAATAGATGATTGAAGTCACGGACTGCGCATCAGATAGAGCGCCTGCGGCCGACCATCTGCCGTGACTGAGGTGAGCCTTATGCTGCCCACGAAGATCAAGGTTGAGTGTAGCCCGAGAAGCAGTTGGAATCCCAGGGTTTGAGTACAAGCGTGGTCCCATCATCCTGAAGCACACTGCGAGCAGCCGATCAGTCACCACTACCACCTGAGCCCAGGACATCACTCTCAAGCATCTGACTGAGAGTTATCTAAGTATCCCAAATCGCCACCAAAATGAATACAATCAAAATACTCCTAGCAATCTATTCCCTCACATTGACCCACCTAACACTATCCATCCCACTTACAGAATACAATATCATACCCATCCTTCAAAACCACCAAAGACCGATCAAACATTCCACACTCCATCAATCTGATACTCACCAAAGTAAAGGAAGATTATCTAATTACGGTCATTACCAACGCAATGGAAGGAAATATCACAACAAAGGAATGCCAAAAGATCATCCCGCACATTTCTATCTGTACTACCCTAAATGCAAAGGTCTAAAATACAAACTAATGCATGCATAAAACTTTACCTACTTAAGCACACAGCTATGGAATGAATTGCCGCACAACTTAAAAACAATTTACGAACTAACGAACTTCCGCAAACTGCTGAAGACCCATCTCTTTAATAGGGCATACCACAAAGATCAACCAATGTGAATACACACAACTCCTTCTAATATATTCAGAATTGTCTCACAATTCTTGCTTGTAATACTATTATTTGTTTTTATCATTTTCATATTGCCTAAATACCTCTGTAATCACTAAATGTCTATTTTCTAACATCTTTCCACTATTCAAGATGTATTGTAAGCCACATTGAGCCTGCAAAGAGGTGGGAAAATGTAGGATACAAATGCAACAAATAAACAAACAAACAAACAAACAAACAGACACCATCCAACGAATGACAACTTACAAGAATCCACACAACATCAGTCCAATACCAAAATCAACATACCAAAATATCCAAGTGGGTTACATTAATGCTAGGTCCATAGTTAACAAAACAACAACAATATCAGACTGGATTAATTCAGAAAACCTCACTCTTATCTTCATCAGTGAAACATGGATCCACAATCAAAAGGACCCCATAATCCTTGAACTATGCCCCCCAGGTTACAAAATCACTCACTGGACCAGATTGGATAAGAGAGGTGGAGGCATCACGTTAATCTACCGAGCACAATTCACTACTGAAACCATTGCCGAGTCCATAACACCCCAACTAGAAATTGCTTCACTCAGAATCCAAAACAAATCCCTGATTGATCAACTGACCTGCGTCCTGCAGACCGCCCGGTAACTGGAACGAAAGCCAGCTTATCTTCATGGATTTTATCTCAAACACTTGTGTAAACAACTCCAATACAGTAATACTGGGCGACATAAACCTTCACCTAGAAGACCCCAACTCAGCCATTGCACATGAATGCGAAGACTTTCTATAGTCTTGGGATCTCACATGGCCTCACATGCAAGCTACCCACACCAAGGGACACACACTGGGCCTCTTATCACACAAATTGTCCACAGATCATAACCTATCAATAACAGATATCAAATGGTCAGGAGCACCTTGGATCGATCACTACAAACTAAACCTATCCCTAAATTGGCAAAAGAAGGGCTCAAATTGTACACCAGAACAAACAACTTACACTACGAGAGGGCAAATAGATCCACAAATATTCTGGCAACAGATATATGACAACGAATGGACAACACGAACTGACTCCATACACTATCTCAACCACTGGGAGGCTAGATGCAGAAGCGTACTAAATGAAATAGCATCCTTAAAGACAAGAATATCAAAAAGACAAAACTCAATACCATGGTTCAGTGATGAATTAAAAAAAAACTCAAAACACAATCCAGAAAACTTGAACGAGCATGGAATAAAACAAAAAACGAACATACACTCAATGCATGGAAACAAATACACAGAAAATACAAATATGCAATTAGACAAACCAAAAGGCCCTACTACCAGACTAAACTAGGACTGAATAACAAAGATCTTAAGAAACTATTTCAACTCGTAAATAAGTTACTAGACACCACCCCTGTCACTACATCCAACACAGACATCCCATCCGCAGACAAACTGGCTACCTACTTCACGGACAAAATAACAAAATTACGCAGCACTCTTCTTCATCACAACACCGACATCGAAAACTTCTTCGACGACCTAGACCTAATCCTGGGCGGATACCCAGCTGACCGTATCTGATCTACATTCAATCTACTCATCACTGAATCAGTTACACAACTGACTCATAGATTCACCAACACCCACTGCAAACTGGACATATGTCCCGGTCATCTACTTAAATCCGCCCCCAGCTGATTCATAGAAGACCTCACATCCCACCCGAGGAATATGGTAACATCCTACTTACCCCAATACCAAAAGACACTAAGAAAAAAACAAACGATCTCGCCAACTACCGCCCAGGTGCGTCCATCCCTCTAGTAGTAAAATTGATGGGGAGCTTGGTGACCAAACAGCTTACGGAATACCTGGACAAGTACTCAATACTACATGACTCACAATCAGGATTCCACTCCCACCATAGTACCGAAACTGTCCTAGTCACTCTCCTGGCCAAATTCAAACAGGAAATAGCCATAGGTAAAAGCATGCTTCTCCTTCAATTTGCCATGTCGAGCTCATTCAACATGGTAAAACCATAATATACTACTAAGACTCCTTGGCCACTTCGGGATTGTTGGAAATGTACTCAATTGGATCAAGGGCTTTCTACCACCAGAGCATACCAAGTAAAATCAAATTCAAACATATCACCACCGTGGAAAGCAGCCTGTGGAGTACCTCAAGGATCACCATTATCACCAATACTCTTCAACATGATGATGATCCCACTGGCAAAGTCCTTATCCAATCGAGGCCTTAACCCATTCATCTATGCAGATGATGTTACAATCTACATTCCCTTCAGACATGCCTTGACTGAAATAACCAATGAAATCAATGATGGCCTGTACATCATGGACTCTTGGGCAAACTCATTCCAACTGAAACTGAACACTGAAAAAACACACTGCCTTATCCTCTCATCTCAATATAACAGCTACAAACCCGCAACCATAAACACCCCAGGACACACACTCCCCATTTCAGACAGCCTAAAAATACTCGGAGTTACAATCAATCGCAACCTCACTCTTGAGAGCCAAGTAAAAACCGTAATAAAGAAAATGTTCTACTCAATTTGGAAACTCAAACGAATAAAACCTTTCTTCCCGAGGGATACCTTTCATAAACTAATACAATCAATGGTCCTAAGCCATGCACATTACTGCAATGGAATCTATACGGGATGTAAAGAACAACTCAAAAAAAACTCCAGACCACCCAAAACACAGCAGCTAGACTGATATATGGTAAAACACGATTTGAAAGCGCTAAACCCCTTCGAGAAAAGCTGCACTGGCTCCCAGTCAAAGAACGGATCATCTTCAAAATCTGCACATTGGTCCATAAAAAGAAAATCTACGGCATAGTCCCAGGATACATGACAGACCTCATAGATCTACCAACTAGAAACAGACTCGGATCAGCATGATCATACCTAAACTTACATTACCCAAACTGTAAAGGGCTAAAATAGAAAACAACTTATGCATCTAGCTTCTCCTACATAAGCGCACAACTATGGAATGGACTCCCATATGCAGTGAAAACAATACATGACCACCTAAACTTCAGGAAATCATTAAAAACCCACCTCTTCAAGAAAGCTTATCCCACCGATCCAACATAAATCCTCACACCCAGCAACACAAGATAATCAATGTTCGTACTGGACAATTTACTTTCCTCTTTCCCCTCGACCCCAGGACGCCTTATTCACTTCTACCTCATTTGACCTCAACACAGTCTTGTATTTGTTATCAACCGAAATGGCGAACGCCTTTACGATACTTTGTAAGCCACATTGAGCCTGCAAATAGGTGAGAAAATGTGGGGTATAAATGTAACAAATAAATAAATAAAAATAAATAAAAAGAAAAGCCATTAAAAACAAATGTGTTAGTTTGACCATTAGGGTGTGTTTGAAAAATAAACTGGAATAGCACGCATTATGGGGCCCTTTTACTAAGCTGCGTAGGCACCTACGCGCGCCCAATGCGTGCCAATTTGGAACTATCACCTGGCTACCGTGTGGCCTGGGCGGCAATTTCATTTTTTATGTGTGTCCGATACGCGTGCTATAAAATATTTTTTATTTTCCAACGCGCGGCGCTAACCAGATGGTAATTGGCAGTGTACGCATGCTGACGATTACTGCCCAGTTAACACGTGAGACCTTACCATTAAGTCAATGGGTGGCGGTAAGGTCTGAGACCCAAAATGGACGTGTGCCAATTTAAATTTTGCCGCACATCCATTTTCGGCCAAAAAAGGCCCTTCTTATAGGTGCTCTGAAAAATGGATCTGTGCGGATCTAATACATGCGCCTACATTAGTGCAGGCCATTTTTCAGCGCACCTTAGTAAAAGGACCCCTATATACGTAGGCATGTTATTACCAGTTTACTTTTATGTAGACTCACAGTGTTATAGGCGTGGGTGTGTTATGGGGGAAACTCTATGAACAGTGCTCAAAATTCAGTGCCGAAAACACTTGGCACTTAGTGGTATTCTATAACGGGCGTTCTGAGATCGGTGTGTATTGCAGAATAGTGCATAGCACTGGGATTTGCACTTAACCTTGGGCATGAGGAGTTACACGAACTGTAAATCCCAGCGCACAAGTTGGGCACAGATCCCTCGAATTTTATAACACTGTGCACATTTTAAAAAAATCATCTTTATTAAGTTTTATCGAACAAAGAAAAGAAGCACAATGCCACACTACTACATGTAACATGTAAACAACAATTGCAAGAAAAACTATTCCTCAATCCCACTCCCTTCTACCCTTAAGCAATTAACAAAGAATCCACTCAGTGAATTACCAGTTACAACAACAATATTCTAAAGATACCAGGAAGTTGCCATCCACTTACACTGTGTGCATTTTAAGGGAATGCCCTTGCCCCTCTCATAAGAATAGCCATACTGGGTCAAACCAATGTTCCATCTAGCCCAGTATTCTGCTTCCAACAGTGGCCAATCCAGGTCATAAGTAACTGGCAGAAACCCAAATAGTAGCAACCTACCATGCTGGCCTCCCCCATGTCCATCTCAATAACAGACTATGGACATTTCCTCCAGGAACTTGTCCAAACCTTTTTTAAACCCAGCTATGCTAACCACTGTTACCACATCCACTGGCAATGAGTTCCAGAGTCAGGTTTACAGATCCACATGGAAACATTTAGGCGCTATTCTATAAATGGATGTGTAAGTGTGTTTTTCTGTGGATCTGCTGTTTCTACGCCAACAAAGAGAAAGTCCAAATCTCCCGTAAAATAAAATGAAAACCACAAAAAGAGTGGAAGATGATATGTATATTCAACTTTTCATATCCTTATTTTTTATTTTTCATTTTTATTTTTTGTTTTTGCAGTATTTTGTTTTTAGTTTCATAAGTTTCTCGGAGGTGCATCTGTAAACGTCAAATTCAAGGTAGGTCACAACTTTACATTACCCATCTTTACATTACTGTTTTTTCGGTGGTTAAAGTGTCTTTCATTAACACGTATATCTTAGAACTAGTTAGTTAGGATTTTTATTTTGATGAGTTCTGCACATGTCATCAATTGTTTTTGACGGTTGGTTATTTGTTCACTTCCAAATGACAGCATGTAATTGTGTCTTATCCATGAAGTGTAAGATTATGCCTTTTATTATATATTAGCATCGTTACTGTTTTTTCTAGTATATATCTAAATTTGTTGTAATAATTTTTTTACATTTCATATGCTATATTTTGTTTTATTATACGGTTCTGACACTTTTAATAAGTATGAGATGTATGTTTATATGCATTTTTATTATTTTTTTATTTTTAAATTTGTTTTTAATCTGAAGTTGTTTTTAATTTTGTTTTTGAAATATTTGTATTTTTTTATATATACATTCAAGTTCGTATATATTTTGATTTGTTTACTTTGTTTGATTTTAGACCCCTGAGGAAGGCCTGTTGGCCGAAACACGGACCGTGTAGGGTCCCAATAAACTTTTCTGGTGCTCTTACTCCCTATGGTCCTTCTCTGGTCTGTTTTGGTTCATCTTCCGCTCTTTTTGTGGTTTTCATCCGCTGTTTCTACCCCATTTTAGTGCCTTGTAGCCGTTGGAATGCTTTTTCATGCCAAAACTTTAGTGCAGAAGTAGCGCCTATTATTCGGTGCCATATATAGAAAGTGTAAAAAGTGTAAAAATGCAGTGCACATGCTCTTACAGACTAGCGCTTAGTCGCTTTACTACCCCTCACATGCATAAATTTACATTTACGTGTGTGAGTGGTGCAAAAATGTAATTTAATTCTGGTATTTATATCTGCTTATCCATCAAGTTCAAGGTGAAGGACAATCACAGCTTATAAGCAGGTACTTTCTCTGTCCCTAGAAGGCATATAATCTCTATTTTTGTACCACAGGCAACCAACAGAGGGTTAAGAGACTTGCCTAAAGCAGTGGCATAGCTACGTGGGGCCACAATTGTCCTCTGGGCCCCTGGTTTGCTGTTGGGGGTCTCCAACCCCCGCCAACTGAAGCCTTGTCCAGCGCCAGTCTCCGGCGCCACTGAGTTGCCTGCCCTGCTCTCTCTTCCCCCTCACGACCTGCACGCTCCTTTTAATGAAATTGAAGTTTCACTTAAAGGAGCATGCAGGACGTGAGAAGGAAGAGAGAGCAGGACAGGCAACACGGCGGCTGTGGAGACTAGTGCTGGAGAAGGCTTCAGCTGGTGGGTGTTGGGGACCTTTGCCGGCCAAGGTACTTTGTCTCAGCAGTGGGTGGGGAATAGCAGGGCAGCGGGGGGGGGGGGGGGGGGGGGGGGGGGGGGGGGGGCGTGGCAGGGGGCGGCAGAGTAAAATGTGCCCCCCACCTCGGACTCTGGCCCCCTCCCACCGCGAGGTCTGGTTATGCCCCTGGCCTAGAGTCACAAGGAGCTACAGTAGGAATCAAACCCAGAATGCTGGGATTAAAGCCTGCTGCACCAGGGCCGTGCCAAGGGTCTGTGGCGCCCCCCTGCAGATGATCAGTTGGCACCCCCTGCAGATGAACAGTTGCGCGCCCCCCCCACCCCGTGAAGGTGATCGCTGCCCTCCTGCTCTGTGGGCCATGTCCCAACTGCCCGCCCTCTTCTCCCCCCCCCCCCCAAGATCCCTTTTAAATTTACCTCCGGCAGTGAACGAAGGCACAGCATCAGTGAAGGAGGCGGCGCTCCCGACGTCTCTAGTCTTCCCTTTGCTCAATGTCCCGCCTTCTTCTGACGTCATTTCCTTGACGTCAGAAGAAGGCGGAACACTGAGTGAAGGGAAGACTAGTAGAGACGTCGGGAGCACCGCCTCCTTCACTGATGCTGCGCCTTCGTTCGCTGCCGGAGGTAAATTTAAAAGGGATCTTGTTGGGGGGGGGGGGGGGGGAGAAGAGGGTGGGCAGTTGGGACATGGGAGAGGGCGAAGTAAGCATGGCGCAGCGGGGCGCCCCCCAGAGGACGGCGCCCTCCTGCCGTGCTTACCTCGCTTACCGTGTTGGCACGGCCCTGTGCTGCACTAACCATAAAAAAGCACACAGCAAGGTGGAAATGGGACTATAGCAAGTAGAGCAGAGTGAGCACTCCATGCTTCACTGATGGTTTGTCACGCTAGTAGGAGCGCTCACTCTAAAGTGATTTCATCACTACTGGAGTACGTTGTTCTACATGTTTATACAACTCTATGGAGTTATTGATTTGAAGGATTTGACCCCCTGAGGAAGGCTCTCATGTTGGATTTATTTTTATTGGGTCAAATTTACCATTGGCAAAGTAGAGAGATGTGGTAACCGTGTTAGTCCACTTTTAAAGGTTATCAATAGAAATAGAATAAAATGAAACATAGAAAAGAAAATAAGATGATACCTTTTTTTATTGGACTAACAATACATTTTTTGATTAGCTTTCGAAGGTAGCCCTTCTTTGTCAGATCAGAAATAAGCATAGGCACCCGGTATAAGAGGCTTGGGGAGGCTAAGCCTCCCCTGCTGCAGCAGGATGGATCAGCTGTTTCTCCCGGGAGTCCCGCTGCTCTGGGGGGGGGGGGGGGGGGGGTTAAATTGTTGATTTACTAGCAGCTGCTGTGAAAGCCTGTCTCTAGCCTTGTGTAACCAGTTGTAGAAATTGGTTTATGGTTTAATTTGTTTACCTTACTGCTGGGAGAGCAGAGGGGTTGGCTGGAGGTGTCCTGGGTTGCCAGGGAGAAATTTAACGAGGATGACTTCCTGCATGAGCAGTTCATACCAAAGAGACTTGCACTGCCACTTGAGATTTTAAAAGTGCTAAAAATAAGTTTTAAAAGTATTTGTATTAAATCTAATTGCAGAGTTTAGGTGCTAGGAAGTGGGATTGGTATGCTCTGAGTGTGTTTTTGCACAAAGTTGTGCATAGTGTTTTGCAGTTGAGCGATTGTGGTTAGTATATGCTTTGAGCAACCACTTTATTCTTTGACATATGATACATATTAATATCTAAATTTAATAAAAGGTATTAATTGTGACTTTTATTTTTATTTATTTATTTTTTCTGTGTGTTATCAGACAATTATGGATTTAAGCTCCACCCCTGACCCCACCCCTAACCCTGCCCCCTTTAGCCTCCCCAAACAGTTGGGTCACCGACCGCCTATGGAAATAAGCAAATTTTGATAAATAACATTTATCAAAATTTGCTTATTTCTGATCTGATGAAGAAGGGCTACCTTTGAAAGCTAATCAAAAAATGTATTAAGTTAGTCCAATAAAAAAGGTATCATCTTATTTTCTTTTCTATGTTTTATTTTATTCTATTTCTATTGGCAAACAAACTTTTGGACACTTTTTACCCGTGGTTTGCCTTGGTTACTTGGTACAGTCCCACTTCTACCTTGCAGTGTGTTTTTTGGTTTTTCCCTTTGGAAGGGATGTGAACCCCTTTTTGGTTTTTCCTTGCACTAACCATTAAGCCATTCCTCCACTCCTGATGTGGGTATTCTCTTCTAGGATTGCCTTTCATGTGTCTTCCTATATAGTAATTCTCACCACCAACGTTCTAATGTGTCTGCCTGTGTCTGTGGCTTCTTCGGAGTTGCTGAGCTAGGCTCCTTAGCCAGGCTGACATCACTCACAGCTGATTCCCAGGCATGGGGAGGAGTAGGGAAACACGCGGAGCAAGAGGCAGGGAGCGGCGCATCAAACAACGACCCTCCTCTCCCCTGCCCCCCCTCCAGCCACCCATGTCCTGCGACCCTCCACTCCCCCTGCCACCCTGCAGCCACCCATGTCCAGGGACCCTACTCTCTCCCTGCCCCCCTGCAGCCACCCATGTCCAGCGACCCTACTCTCCCCCTGCCCCCCCTCCAGCCACCCATGTCCAACGACCCTGCTCTCTCACCTGCCCCTCCTTCATCCACCCAGGTTGTGTAACCAATTCTTTGGGGCAGGCAGGAAAGATCCCCGGTCCTGCCTGCCTGCTGCTGGCGCTGACGCTCCCCCGCTGCCGGATCACTGTTCAAAATGGCCGCCGATACTTACAAGGGCGGACTCCAAGACTTCAGCAGAAGTCTCGCGAGTTCGCCATTGGAAGTCTCTCATCTCTCGTTCCCTTCAGCTACTCGCCCTAACCGAAACCTGGCTCACTCCTGACGACTCTGCATCAGTCGCTGCCCTTTGCCACGGAGGTTATCTCTTCTCCAACACTCCCCGCCCTGATGGCCATGGTGGAGGCGTCGGGGTTCTACTCTCGCCCTCTTGTAGCTTTCAACCCCTCCTCCTACCGCATTCTTACTGCTTCTCCTCCTTCGAAGTGCACACCATCCGTCTTTTCTACCCACTGCCACTCAGAGTTGCAGTCATTTACCGCCCCCCCGACAAGTCCCCCCCCCCCCTTCCTCACTGACTTCGATGCCTGGCTCTCCGTTTTTCTTGAACCCTCATCTTCGTCCCTCATTCTTGGTGACTTTAATATACACGCTGACGACCCATCCGACTCTTACGCTTCCCAATTCCTCACTCTGATATCCTCCTTCAACCTCCAACAGAGCTCCACCACCCCTACTCACCGCTTTGGCCATTGTCTCGACCTCGTCCTCTCCTCTTCCTGCTCACCCTCCGATTTATGCACCTCTGCTCTTCCTCTCTCAGATCATCACCTGATCACCTTCACACTTCATCACCCTCCCCCGCAGTCCCGTCCTCTACTAACCACCACTTCCAGAAATCTCCAGGCTGTCGACCCTCCCACCCTTTCCTCTCAAATCTCCAATCTCCTCCCGTCCATCATGTCCTCTGAATCTGTTAACAATGCTGTCTCTACTTACAATGCCTCTCTCTCCTCTGCCCTGGATACCCATGCACCATTGTAGGAGTGACGGCTGGATCTGGCCTGTATCGGTGCCGGATCAGGACTGACAGGACTACCTCAAGACCTGTGCATATTTAATCAAGGACTTTGGTTCCTTATACCACATTCCAAACCAGAACTTTTACAGAACTTTTATATTCTCTTGCGCTGTGCCTTAACTACAACCTGTCAGCTCCTGCTTGCAATATACCAAAGATGCTGGAATAACTGTTTGAGACAGGATGCAGGGCAGTAGATAATCGCTTGTAACATTTAGTAGCCAAGGCTTGCACAAAATCAGCTTGCACGTAGTTGCTACATGAATAAAAGATAGTCTGGGAGTGTCGCCACCCCCACCCTGCATCTCCGAGCCTTAAGCTCCATTGAGCCTTATCAACTCTGTGAAAGAAGCATTGTGTGATAATGTGTGTGTGTGCTAAAACGGGGCGATAAGTTTCATTTTCCTTGCCAGTATCATTTCAGTGTTATGACGTGTGTATGTACTGTAAGAACTACAAGAACTACAAGTGTTTACTGCGCATGACAACTGTGATGTATAAGGGGCCTAATGCGCAGGCCCATGGGGGAGGTATAAATGTAAGTGTCAGCTGATTTCTGACACACAGTATCCTGAGACGGAACTCAGTACTGTACATTGCTAGCAATAAAGCTGTCTTGCCTTTGGAACCAGTTGCCTCTTGTCTCCTGATTTACTTAGCCGAGGGTCCTGTTACATCTGGCGAGCCAGCCAGGAGCACATAGAGGGAAACGGATTATATTCTTTCCTCTCCCCCACCGCAGTCGGGTCGGGTGATCGGCCCCCCCCCCCCCCCGAGCAGGTGGTGAGTGGCCACCGCTGAGTTCAGCGTCCACCTCCGAGGGAGGGCGGATAGATGCCGACTGGCTGGCGGTGGGGCTGTGTGGTTCCGGCAAGACACCTTTCTTGAACTCCGGAGAAGAGCGCGCCGGCAGGCCACGTCCGAAGATGGTGGACAGGCGAGTATACTCTGGGTAGTTGACCGACCCGGTAAAGGGTCGAAGAGAGGCTTGATCTCCCTCTTAGCTAGTGTCTAGTACGGACTAGGTCTCGAAACCCACTAGGCTCCGGGAAGAAACCGAACGGGAGGGTTTCTTGTGGCGTGTGAAAGTTGAGTGAGTGGGCCTACTTAGCCGAGGGTCCTGTTACACCATCCATCTCCCGTCCCACAAGACATACTAATCCTCAGCCCTGGCTGACCCCTTGCATCTGATACCTTTGCTCCTGCGCACGATCGGCTGAACGCCTCTGGAGGAAATCTCGCACCCAAAGTGACTTCTGTCATTACAAATTCATGCTATCCTCCTTCCAGTCCTCCCTATTCCTTGCCAAACAGGAATACTACACCCACCTGACTAATTCTCTCAGCTCCAACCCTCGTCGCCTCTTCACCACCCTTAACGCCCTCCTCAAAGTGCCCTCCGCTTCCACCCCCCCTCACTCTCTCCTCAATGTCTAGCCGATTACTTCCGCGACAAGGTGCAAAAGATCAACCTTGAATTCGCTACCAAGCCACCCTCCTCCTCTTCACCCTTTAACCCACTCCCTCAACTATCCAACCCAAGCCTCCTTCTCCTCTTTTACTGATATCACCGAAGAGGAAACAGCCCAACTTCTCTCCTCCTCGAAATGCACCACCTGTTCCTCTGATCCCATCCCCACCAATTTACTTAACACCATCTCTCCCACTGTCACCCCCCCCATCTGTCATATCCTCAACCTCTCTCTCTCCACTGCAAATGTCCCCGACTCATTCAAGCATGCTGTTGTCACACCGCTCCTCAAGAAACCTTCACTTGACCCTACCTGTCCTTCCAACTATCGCCCCATCTCCCTCCTACCCCTCCCTCCTACTTGAACGCGCCGTTCACAGCCGCTGCCTCGATTTTCTCTCCTCTCATGCCATCCTTGACCCGCTTCAGTCCGGTTTTCGCCCTTTACACTCGACAGAAACGGCTCTTACTAAAGTCTGTAATGACCTGTTCCTTGCAAAATCCAAAGGTCACTACTCCATCCTCATCCTCCTTGACCTATCCGCCGCCTTCTACTTCTTGACACACTATCTTCACTTGGGTTCCAGGGCTCTGTCCTCTCCTGGTTCTCCTCTTATCTCTCCAACCGCACCTTCAGAGTACACTCTCATGGGCCTTCCTCCACTTCCATCCCGCTCTCTGTTGGGGTTTCTCAAGGATCTGTCCTGGGGCCCCTTCTTTTTTCAATCTACACCTCTTCCCTGGGCTCACTGAACTCCTCTCATGGTTTCCAATATCATCTTTATGCCGATGACACTCAGCTTTATCTCTCCACACCAGACATCACCGCAGAAACCCAGGCCAAAGTATCGGCCTGCTTATCTGACATCGCTGCCTGGATGTCCAACCGCCACCTGAAACTGAACATGGCCAAGACTGAGCTCATTGTCTTCCCACCTAAACCCACTTCTCCTTTCCCTTCACTCTCTATCTCAGTCGACGGCACCCTCATCCTTCCCGTCTCATCTGCCCGCAACCTTGGAGTCATCTTCGACTCCTCCCTCTCCTTCTCTGCCCATATCCAGCAGACAGCCAAGACCTGTCGCTTCTTTCTCTACAACATCAACAAAATTCGCCCCTTCCTCTCTGAACACACCACCTGTACTCTTATCCACGCTCTCATTTCCTCTCGCCTTGACTACTGCAATCTGCTCCTCACTGGCTTCCCACTTAACCATCTATCCCCCCTTCAATCCGTTCAGAACTCGGCTGCGCGTCTTATCTTCTGCGAAAACCGATATGCGCACATCACCCCCCTCCTCAAGTCTCTTCACTGGCTTCCGATCAGACACCGCATACAATTCAAGCTCCTCCTACTAACCTACAAATGCTCTCAATCTGCAGCCCCTCACTACCTCTCTATCCTCATCTCCCCGTATGCCCCTACCCGTAGCCTCCAATCACAAGGCAAATCCCTCCTCTCGGTACCCTTCTCCACCACCGCCAATTCCAGGCTCCGCCCTTTCTGCCTCGCCTCACCCTATGCCTGGGATAGACTCCCTGTGTCCATACTCCAAGCACCCTCACTGTCCATCTTCAAATCACTACTCAAAACCCACCTCTTCAATGTCGCTTTCGGATCCTAACATTGTACCTAGTAACCTAGACTGTTCCAACTATTGATTGTCTATTCCAATTATTACTTGTCTGCTCTCCTTGTCCGTCTTGTCCTCTATCTAGATTGTAAGCTCCTTTGAGCAGGGACCGTCATTCTTTGTTTATTGTACAGCGCTGCGTAACCCTAGTAGCGCTCTATAAATGTTAAATAGTAGTAGTAGTAGTAGGAAGTCTCGGTGGTCATTTTGAACAGCGATCCGGCAGCGGGGGAGCACCAGCGCCAACAGCGGGCAGGCAGGACCAGGGATCTTTCCTGCCTGCCCCGAAGAATTGGTTACACAACCTGGGTGGATGAAGGAGGGACAGGTGAGAGAGCAGGGTCATTGGATATGGGTGGCTGGAGGGGGGCAGGGAGAGAGTAGGGTCGCAGGACATGGGTGGCTGGAGGGGGGGGCAGGGGAGAGGAGGGTCATTGGACATGGGTGGCTGGAGGGGAGGCCATGGGGAGAGGAGGGTCGCAGGACAAGGATGGCTGGAGGGGGGCAGGGGAGAGGAGGGTCGATGTTTGATGCGCCGTTCCCTGTCACATGCTCCGCGTGTTTCCCTACTCCTCCCCCTGCCTGGGAATCAGCTGTGAGTGACGTCAGCCTGGGTGGTTGGAGGGGGGCAGGGGAGAGGAGGGTCGCTGGACACGGGTGGCTGCAGGGGGGCAGGGGGGGCAGGGGGGAGGAGGGTCGCTGGACATGGGTGGCTGGAGGGAGGGGGTGAGGGGGGTCCTGAGACCAGAGAGGTGGGGGTGGAAGGGGGCCTCAAACCATAAAGAGAGGGGAGAGGGGGCACACACTCACTCACTCTGTCTCTCACATAAGTACATAAGTAATGCCATACTAGGAAAAGACCAAGGGTCCATCGAGCCCAGCATCTTGTCCACGACAGCGGCCAATCCAGGCCAAGGGCACCTGGCAAGCTTCCCAAACGTACAAACATTCTATACATGTTATTCCTGGGATTTTGGATTTTTCCAAGTCCGTTTAGTAGCGGTTTATGGACTTGTCCTTTAGGAAACCGTCCAACCCCTTTTTAAACTCTGCTAAGCTAACCGCCTTCACCACATTTTCCGGCAATGAATTCCAGAGTTTAATTACACGTTGGGTGAAGAAAAAGTTTCTCCGATTTGTTTTAAATTTACTACACTGTAGTTTAATCACATGCCCCCTAGTCCTAGTATTTTTGGAAAGCGTGAACAGACGCTTCACATCCACCTGTTCCACTCCACTCATTATTTTATATACCTCTATCATGTCTCCCCTCAGCCGTCTCTTCTCCAAGCTGAATAGCCCTAGCCTCCTTAGTCTTTCTTCATAGGGAAGTCGTCCCATCCCCGCTATCATTTTAGTCGCCCTTCGCTGCACCTTTTCCAATTCTACTATATCTTTCTTGAGATGCGGCGACCAGAATTGAACACAATACTCAAGGTGCAGTCGCACCATGGAGCGATACAACGGCATTATAACATCCTCACACCTGTTTTCCATACCTTTCCTAATAATACCCAACATTCTATTCGCTTTCCTAGCCGCAGCAGCACACTGAGCAGAAGGTTTCAGTGTGTTATCGACAACGACACCCAGATCCCTTTCTTGGTCCGTAACTCCTAACGTGGAACCTTGCATGACGTAGCTATAATTCGGGTTCTTTTTTCCCACATGCATCACCTTGCACTTGCTCACATTAAACGTCATCTGCCATTTAGCCGCCCAGTCTCCCAGTCTCGTAAGGTCCTCGTAATTTTTCACAATCCTGTCGCGAGTTAACGACTTTGAATAACTTTGTGTCATCAGCAAATTTAATTACCTCGCTAGTTACTCCCATCTCTAAATCATTTATAAATATATTAAAAAGCAGCGGTCCTAGCACAGACCCCCTGAGGAACCCCACTAACTACCCTTCTCCATTGTGAATACTGCCCATTTAACCCCACTCTCTGTTTCCTATCCTTCAACCAGTTTTTAATCCACAATAGGACATTTCCTCCTATCCCATGACCCTCCAATTTCCTCTGTAGCCTTTTATGAGGTACCTTGTCAAACGCCTTTTGAAAATCCAAATACACAATATCAACTGGTTCCCCTTTGTCCACATGTTTGTTTACTCCTTCAAAGAATTGAAGTAAATTGGTCAGGCAAGATTTCCCCACACAAAAGCCGTGCTGACTCGGTCTCAGTAATCCATGTCCTCGGATGTGCTCTGTAATTTTGTTTTTAATAATAGCCTCTACCATTTTCCCCGGCACCGACGTCAGACTCACCGGTCTATAATTTCCCGGATCTCCCCTGGAGCCTTTTTAAAAAATGGGCGTTACATTGGCCACCCTCCAATCTTCCGGTACCACGCTCGATTTTAAGGATAAGTTGCATATCACTAGCAGTAGCTCCGCAAGCTCATTTTTCAGTTCTATCAGTACTCTAGGATGAATACCATCCGGTCCAGGAGATTTGCTACTCTTCAGTTTGCCGAACTGCCCCATTATGTCCTCCAGGTTTACCGTGAAGTCAGTAAGTTTCTCCGACTCGTCCACTTGAAATACCATTTCCGACACCGATATCCCACCCAAATCTTCCTCGGTGAAGACAGAAGCAAAGAATTCATTCAGTCTCTCCGCTACGTCTTTGTCTTCCTTGATCGCCCCTTTTACCCCTCGGTCATCCAGCGGCCCAACCAATTCTTTTGCCGGCTTCCTGCTTTTAATATACCGAAAACATTTTTTACTATGTTTTTTTGCCTCTAATGCTATCTCTCTGTCTATCACACTCTCCATCTCTCACACACACTCTCTCTCAAACATACACTCCGAGGAAAACCTTGCTGGCGTTCGTTTCATTTCTGACAGAAACAGGCCTTTTTTACTAGTTATAAAATACTAGCATGAATGCTGTAGCCATCATGCCTAAATTATAAGTGTATTGCCTCCTCAAGAGACTGTATGTAGAGAATGTATGTGCCTAGATCAGCACATTTTCTGATCAATGTAACATAGTAAGTGACGGCAAATAAAGACCTGAATGGTCCATCCAGTCTGCTCATTATCAATTCAAGATGAAATCAACAATGAACGTGATATTATATATTGATCATGGTCTTTCTTTGGTGTTTCTGGGACATAGACTGTAGAAGTCCGCCCGGCTCTGTCCTATTGTTCCAACTACTGGAGTTGCTGTCAAAGCCCACTCCAGGCCTTTCTGAATCCGTCTTGTCATTTGTGGCACGCAGACTGTATAAGTCTGCCTGGCGCTGTCCTCACATTCTAAATTACTGGAGCTTCCGTTGGAGCTCTCTATGACCCATCCTACAACCGGGCTGCTATATGCAGGACTCAGGATGTGTGTGTCCATACTAAGACCCCGGCAATGCCTAGACTAAAAGTGCAAGCTTTCATGCACTGTGCATATGGTACACCTGCTAGAATGTTATTAGAGCTATTTTCTGCAAATATATTGCCATATGCAGACTAAAGTTTTTGATGCTGCTTTTAACTCCTAACCCTTGTTCACTTGTTCAGAACCCTTATTTTATCATTCTCACTTTAATATTCCCTTATCTCTTGTTTGTCCTGTTTGTCTGTCCTAATTAGATTGTAAGCTCTGTCGAGCAGGGACTGTCTCTTCATGTTCAAGTGTACAGCGCTGTGTGCGTCTAGTAGCGCTATAGAAATGATAGAGATAGAGAGCTACCAGGTACTTCTTAGCCAGGATCAGGTGACCCTCAGGGGGAGGAATGCTGGCTTCGGCCTAACCCCTGGTAAGCCTTTTCTTGGTTGAGAGGTGCCCAGCTCTCCCACCGGTTGCCTTCTCAGGTGCCGTGGAGGACTTGCAGCTCATCTGCATATCCTCGGAGCCTTCGCCAGAGTGACTCCCAGGTCCGTTCCGATCCACTCGGGGCCTCTGCTCAAGGTGCCGCGCGCCGTTAGGCGCGCGAAAGCTTTCCTTCTAATAAGTTCTGGGAGAAGAGGATATTTCTCTGGTAAGTGAACAAATTTTGCTTGTGCTTTCGGAACTTGAAGATTGGGGTTTAAAGGAGGAACTGTAAGTTAGTGATAGGCTGATATCCTTAATACTTTAGCAAGTTTTAAATTACGGAAAAACTCAAAAAACACTAAGATGGAGTCAGCAGTCCAGCAGCGAGAGGGGTGCTATCCAGTCTTTTGCATTGAGTGTCACATGTATGATTATCTCCCAATTGGTGAGGTGTCATATGTGTGTGCCCGATGCAAAGAGCTCCTAGCTCTCAGAGAACGTGTCCGTTCCCTTGAGGCTAGAGTAGCAGACTTGATGGAGCTGAGGGAGACAGAGAGGTACATAGAGGAGACCTACAGGGATGTTGTAGAGAAGTTCCACCTCCAGTCAGGTAGCCCCTGTGCTACCTTGGAGGAGGGAGGTCTCCTAGAAGGAGAGCATCACCCTGGTGAAGTAGGAAGTACTCCTGTAGCCAGGACCTGCCCACCAGGGGATGTATTATCCTTTCGCACCGAGGATATATCTCCAAATGTTGCCCGGGAGGGAAAGGTTAGGACAGCTGTTGTACTTGGTGATTCGATCATTAGGCATATAGATAGCTGGGTGGCTGGTGGACGTGAGGATCGCCTGGTGACTTGCCTGCCTGGTGCGAAGGTGGCGGACCTCACGTGTCACCTAGATAGGATTCTAGATAGTGCTGGGGAGGAGTCCGCTGTCTTGGTACATGTGGGTACCAATGACATAGGAAAATGTGGGAGAGAGGTTCTGGAAGCAAAATTTAGGCTCTTAGGTAGAAAGCTGAAATCCAGATCCTCCAGGGTAGCATTTTCTGAAATGCTACCTGTGCCACGCGCAGGGCCCAAGAGACAGGCAGAGCTCCAGAGTCTCAATGCATGGATGAGACGATGGTGCAGGGAGGAGGGCTTTAGATTTGTTAGGAACTGGGCAACATTCTGGGGAAGGGGGAGCCTATTCCGAAAGGATGGGCTCCATCTTAACCAGAGTGGGACCAGGCTGCTGGCATCGGCGTTTAAGAAGGAGATAGAGCAGCTTTTAAACTAGAAATGGGGGGAAGGCCGACAGTCGCTCAAAAGAGCATGGTTCGGGATAAGGTATCTTTCAAAGATATCACCATAACAGGGAAGATAGAGTATCCTGATAGTGAGGTTGCAAAAGAGATTGTAGTAGATCGGGTATCTTTAAATAACAATAAAAATCAGACAAAAGATTGCCAATTAATACTGTCAAGTACTAAGCATGATGTACTTAGGAACAACAAACATAGTTTGAAATGTCTATATGCGAATGCCAGGAGCCTAAGAAATAAGATGGGGGAGTTAGAATATATTGCACTAAATGAAAAATTAGATATAATAGGCATCTCTGAGACCTGGTGGAAGGAGGATAACCAGTGGGACACTGTCATACCGGGGTACAAATTATATCGTAGTGATAGGGTGAATCGGATTGGTGGAGGGGTAGCATTGTATATTAACGAGAGCCTTGAATCAAATAGATTGAAAATTCTGCAGGAAGCAAAACACTCCTTGGAATCACTGTGGATTGAAATTCCATGTGCAAAGGGGAAAAGGATAGTGATAGGAGTGTACTACCGTCCGCCTGGCCAGGACGAACAGACGGATGCGGAAATGTTAAAGGAAATCAGGGACGCAAACAAACTGGGCAACACAATAATAATGGGGGATTTCAATTACCCGCATATAGACTGGGTTAATGTAACATCTGTACACGCAAGGGACATAAGATTTCTTGATGAAATCAAGGACAGCTTCATGGAACAGCTAGTTCAGGAGCCGACAAGAGAAGGAAAAATACTAGACTTAGTCCTTAGTGGTGCTCATGATCTAGTGCAGGGGGGTAACGATACGAGGGCCGCTTGATAACAGTGATCATAATATGATCGGTTTTGATATTGGCATTGAAGGAAGTGAAACTAGGAAATCAAGTACGCTAGCGTTTAACTATAGAAAAGGTGATTACGACAAAATGAGAAAAATGGTGAAAAAAAGACTGAAAGGAGCAGCTCGCAGAGTAAAAAACTTGCATCAGGCGTGGATGCTGTTTAAAAACACCATCCTGGAGGTTCAGGACAAATATATTCCACGTATTAGAAAAAAGGGAAAAAAGACTAAACGTCAGCCGGCGTGGCTAAACAGTAAGATAAAGGAAATCATTAGAGCCAAAAAACAATCCTTCAGAAAGTGGAGAAGAGAACCAACTGAAAGTAACAGGATAGATCATAAGGAATGCCAAGCCAAATGCAAAGCGGAGATAAGGAGGGCAAAAAAGGACTTTGAGAAGAAATTAGCGTTGGAAGCAAAAATACATAGTAAAAACTTTTTTAGATACATTAAAGCAGGAAACCGGCCAAAGAGTCGGTTGGGCCGCTGGACGAAAATGGTGTTAAAGGGGCGATCAAGGAGGACAAAGCCGTAGCGGAGAAATTAAATGAATTCTTTGCTTCGGTCTTCACCGAGGAGGATTTGGGGGGGACACCGGTGCCGGAAAGAATATTTGAAGCGGGGGAGTCGGAGAAACTAAACAAATTCTCTGTAACCTTGGAGGATGTAATGGGTCAGTTCAGCAAGCTGAAGAGTAGTAAATCACCGGGACCTGATGGTATTCATCCCAGAGTATTAATAGAACTAAAAAATGACCTTGCGGAGCTACTGTTAGAAATATGCAATCTGTCCCTAAAATCGAGTGTAATACCGGAAGACTGGAGGGTAGCCAATGTTCTACTCCGATTTTTAAGAAAGGTTCCAGAGGAGATCCGGGAAATTATAGACCGGTGAGTCTGACGTCGGTGCCGGGCAAGATGGTGGAGGCTATTATTAAGAATAAAATTGCAGAGCATATACAAAAACATGGACTGATGAGACAAAGTCAGCACGGATTTAGTGAAGGGAAGTCTTGCCTCACCAATCTAATGCATTTTTTTGAGGGGGTAAGCAAACATGTGGACAATGGGGAGCCGGTTGATATTGTATATCTGGATTTTCAGAAGGCGTTTGACAAAGTGCCGCACGAAAGACTCCTGAAGAAATTGCAGAGTCATGGAATCGGAGGTAGGGTATTATTATGGATTAAGAACTGGTTGAAAGATAGGAAGCAGAGAGTAGGATTGCGTGGCCAGTATTCTCAGTGGAGGAGGGGAGTTAGTGGGGTCCCGCAGGGGTCTGTGCTGGGTCCGTTGCTTTTTAATGTATTTATAAATGACCTAGAGATGGGAATAACTAGTGAGGTAATTAAATTCGCCGATGACACAAAATTATTCAGGGTCGTCAAGTCGCAGGAGGAATGTGAACGATTACAGGAGGACCTTGCGAGACTGGGAGAATGGGCGTGCAAGTGGCAGATGAAGTTCAATGTTGACAAGTGCAAAGTGATGCATGTGGGTAAGAGGAACCCGAATTATAGCTACGTCTTGCAAGGTTCCGCGTTAGGAGTTACGGATCAAGAAAGGGATCTGGGTGTCGTCGTCGATGATACGCTGAAACCTTCTGCTCAGTGTGCTGCTGCGGCTAGGAAAGCGAATAGAATGTTGGGTGTTATTAGGAAGGGTATGGAGTCCAGGTGTGCGGATGTTATAATGCCGTTGTATCGCTCCATGGTGCGACCGCACCTGGAGTATTGTGTTCAGTACTGGTCTCCGTATCTCAAAAAAGATATAGTAGAATTGGAAAAGGTACAGCGAAGGGCGACGAAAATGATAGTGGGGATGGGACGACTTTCCTATGAAGAGAGGCTGAGAAGGCTAGGGCTTTTCAGCTTGGAGAAGAGACGGCTGAGGGGAGATATGATAGAAGTGTATAAAATAATGAGTGGAATGGATCGGGTGGATGTGAAGCGACTGTTCACGCTATCCAAAAATACTAGGACTAGAGGGCATGAGTTGAAGCTACAGTGTGGTAAATTTAAAACGAATTGGAGAAAATTTTTCTTCACCCAACGTGTAATTAGACTCTGGAATTCATTGCCGGAGAACGTGGTACGGGCGGTTAGCTTGACGGAGTTTAAAAAGGGGTTAGATAGATTCCTAAAGGACAAGTCCATAGACCGCTATTAAATGGACTGGAAAAATTCCTCATTTTTAGGTATAACTTGTCTGGAATGTTTTTACGTTTGGGGAGCGTGCCAGGTGCCCTTGACCTGGATTGGCCACTGTCGGTGACAGGATGCTGGGCTAGATGGACCTTTGGTCTTTCCCAGTATGGCACTACTTATGTACTTATGTACTTATAAGTAGTAGTAGTAGTAAAATGACCCTATAAAGTTACCCCTCAAAGCCCCAAGCAATGCTGCTCTATTTTTGACCAAATTTTTCTGTAAAATGTTGTTCCTGCTGCATGTGCTGCAGACTACACCTGTTTCCCCCACGGTCTTAGTAGGGCTGGTGTTAGGGAGGACAAACAGGGCAGTTGCCCTGGGCCCCACAGCTCCAGGGGGCCCTGCAGTCTAGGCATCTTTTCTCCTCCTCCCTTCCCAATCTTCTTTAAAATGTATTTTTCTTCTCAGAGGGGCCCTGGCACAGCAGCCATTCTCTCAAGCTGTCTGTGGCTGCCCCTAAGCTTTCCCCTCTCTGCCACGAACCACCCCCCTCTGACGCAATTTCCTGTTTCTGCCGCAGGCAGCTTGTGAGAATGGCTGCCACGCTGGGGCCCCTCTGAGAAGGGAAATAAAAATGTTAAAGAAGACTGCAAGGTGAGTGGAAGGGAGAGAGACGGACTGTGGTGGGGAGAAGGGGAAGAGATTCCCAGACCGTGTAGTAGCAATGCAGGTGGGGAGATAGGGGGAGGGGGAGATCAGGATTTCCCTCTTTAATTTCTGCCCTGGGCCCCACCATGTCTAAAACCGGCCCTGTGTCTTAGAATGATTTTACAAAAGGCTCCAGATTCAGCAGAAGATACTCTGCAAATTGTGAACGCCCCAACTTGGGTGTTGTGGGGGATGAGATTTGTTACATTGCCTTTCCATGGTTACAATTAAAGTGGTTTTTTATATTATAATACAGGTACTTATTTTGCACCTGAGGCAATGGAGGGTTAAGTGACTTGCCCAGAGTCACAAGGAGCTGCAGTGGGAATTGAACCCAGGTCCTGGGGTTCTCAGGCTGCAGTAACCACTAAGCTGCTCCTTCCTTTATCTAGCTAGATGGCCTTTCCAAAATTGGGCTTTATGTATTTCAACTTGGTCTTCCATGGAAATGCTGAACGGGTAGAACAGTAAACAGCAGCCATTTAGCACTAAATGTGGAATTAAATAATGCATGAGTAATCATAACGTGGCATAACAAAAGAAAGCAGTAAAAATCCAATGTAAAATTAATAAGACCACAGCAATGCAATAAATAAACCAACTGTGTAAGCACAGTCTAGGAGCATAATACCTCTTCTGTCTTTGCTGGAGGACTCGAGTACATTAGGTCTTGGAAAGCTCATGCTCACCATTGTTTTTGGCTAATTCTTATCTTATTGCAATAGAAGGTATCAGCGCTACCATTCAGCGTCTTGATTTATTTACAGAACAGGGGCACCAAAGGCAGTGACACAGTAAGGTTTTCCCACCCCAGCACACACATATTCTGTTCCAGTATGGAACAGCAGAGCTGCCAAGGTACACCGTGCCAGGAGGGAAACTTTTTGGCTGGTGCTGGATTTGAACTGACATTTGTGCCTCTACTTCTGCACACCAAAATCAGCGCTGCAGGCCCCCCAGCTTGGGGTTTTTGAGAAGTCCAGGAAGGACTCAAAATCATCCTTCTGGAACTGGGTAGCTTGGTAGTTCTGAACACAGGATAGCAGCACACCAGGAAAGCTTTACTGCAACACTATTGTGGATATTAAGACAGCACAGAGAGCTGGAATCACAGCAGTAGACAGCTTAGCCTCCTGGGATTCACACAGTACTCTGTGTGCAACCTGCTGCAAGAGGAAGACAAAGCCCACACCTGAAACAAAGTCTTAAATTGTCTAATTGTCTATCACTGTAAAATATCCCCCCCCCCCCCCCAACACACACACACTCACTTTATGGTCAGTGCTGGAAGGGATAAGCATTTTCCCTATGTTCTTCTATTTAATTAGTGGTAAACTGATTCCCCCCCCCCCCCCCCAATGCAGATTAGGGATGATAAAAATGGGCACACTGAGTCCATTTGCAGAATCACTGGAGAAGAACAGAGGGGCAGGAGAGGGGATTGGAGGCTAGGGTTACAGCGCCTGTGGTATGCCCTGGGTATAGGGCAACATCTGAGGCTTTAATTATGCAGATGCCTGAATCTGTTGCAGAATATCTTCGGGCCATTAGAACTAGGCGAACAAATCGAGCATTGTCTGGGATTGATGAAAGACAGAAGACAATAGATTTGTAGTAGCTTTGCAAGTTCTTGCTTTCTCAGGGCTTTCTTTACAGTTATCCTGCAGCCTTCTTTCTTATGTTGTTGAGCAAGTCACTTAACCTTCCATTGCCGCAGGTACTAAATAAGTACCTGGCTGTATATAACTGCTTTGATCATAACCACAAGAAAGGCAGTATTTCAAATACCACCCCCTTTCCATTAGAGCAAAGAGAAAAATCTCTCATTTATTAAAGCTGACAGCGGACACCATGATTCCAGTTGGCTCAGCTTTGCTTTAGTGGGTAACAGAGTGGAGGAATGGCTTATTTGTTAGAACAGTAGACTGAGAACTAGGGAAACCTGATGTTGTAGTGGGTGATCACTGGATGGTATGGTTTAATATTAAGATAGACGTGGAGAGGGTTCATTGAAAAGTGAAGGTTCTAGACTTCAAAAATCTAACTTTGCTCAGATGGGAGATTACCTCAAGGAACTGCTGCCTGGTGGGAACATTTGGAAGAAGTAGGAAAGCAGTGAGCAAAACTGAAAGGAGCAATTGTAAGGGTAACAAACCATTTTGTAAGGAAAGTAAGTCAAAGAAAGAGGAAAAGAATTTTGTTTTGATTCTCAAAAGAAGTAGCTGAAAAGGTAAGGAAAACGAGGTTAGCCTTCATAAACCACAAGAGAGAGGAAGACAGGTGACAATATCTGGAAGAGCTAAGAGAAGCTGGTAGAGTAGTCAGGAAAGCAAAGATGCAAATGGAAGAAAGATTAGCCAACACAGTAAAATGGGGAGACAAGACTTATTTTTTAGATATGTTAGTGATAGGAAGAAGTACAAAAGTGGCATTGTGAGACTCAAAGGTGAAGGAGAGGAATATGTAGCTCGTTCCCTCCCTGCTGCTCCCTCTGCACGTAACAGGTTACTTCCTGTTCCGGAGCAGAGGGAGCAGCAGGGAACGAGCGGACTCGGAGCCGACAGGCGTGCTGCACCCCCCCCCCCCCAGCAGGTAAAAATGCACCCGGGGGGGGGGGGGTCGTAATTTCACCGGGGGGGGGGGGGCGCATCGGCGTTCCGCCCCGGGTGTCAGCCAGCCTAGGAACGCCACTGGCTGAGAGCAGAACCACAGAAGACAAACACAAATATGAATGGAGGTGTGGTAGTCCCTGAATAATTTTCAGATGACTGTTCATGAGAAGTTAGCCAAATGAAAGGTGGACAAAGCAATGGGGCTGGATGGCATTTATTTTATTTTGTTACATTTGTACCCCACGCTTTCCCACTCATGGCAGGCTCAATGCAGCTTACATGGGGCAATGGAGGGTTAAGTGACTTGCCCAGAGTCACAAGGAGCTGCCTGTGCCTGAAGTGGGAATCAAACTCAGTTCCTCAGTTCCCCAGGACCAAAGTCCACCACCCTAACCACTAGGCCACTCCTCCATTCCATACGTCTGCGGGTACTGAAGGAACTTAGGGAAGTTCTGCCAGCTCCACTGACTGGAAGGTGAGAGAAGGTAGTGGTAAATGGAGTTTACTCCTTACTTTCTCTTCTTTTTGTTTTCTTTTCCCTTGCCTACTTATTTGATTAAATATTGTATTTATATTCCCTTCCCTTCTTCCTCCGTTCCTTCTTCCCTCTCTACTGAATTGTAATTGTTTCATTAGTTCATTGTAAGCCGCTTAGGGGCTGCTTTATGTGGTAATAGGCGGGGTATAAATTATCTAAATAAATAAAATAAATAAATACTCTGAGGGAAAGGATATTACCAATGGTGTGCTGCAAGGTTTGGTTCTTGGGCCAGTTCTTTTGTTTACATTTTTGTAAGCAATATTGCTGAAGGGCTGTCTGGTAAAGTTTGTCTCTTTGCAGATGATACCAAAATCTGCATTCGGTAAGACACCCCTGGTGGTGTGGATAATGTGAGGAAAGACCTAGTGAAGCCTGAAAAATGGTCCAGAATTTAATGCTAAGATTTAATGATAAAAAAAAATTCAGGGTCATGCATTTGGGCTGCAAAAACCCGAGGTAACAGTACAGTTTAGGGGGTAAAGAACATTTGTGCATGAAAGAGGAGCGGGACATGGGTGTGATCATATGTGATGATCTTAAGGTGACCAAACAGGTAGAAAAGGCAACAGCAAAAGTTAGAAGGCTCTTGGGTGCATAGGGAGAGGAATGGCCAGTAGGAATAAGGTGTTGATGATGTCCCTGTATAAGACTCTGGTGAGATCTCATTTAGAATATTCCACCCGATACTCAGCGCTATTTAACCAGCCAGGAACGGCTCCTGGCCGGTTACATAGCGCTTAACCGTCCATCTGTGAGTATTCAGCGGGAGATAGCCAATGATCCCCGCTGAATATTCGCAGTCAGCACTTAACGGATAACTGACTATATCGTGCGATATAGCCGGTTATCTGCGAATATTCAGCACATCGCTGGCTAAGATTGGCAGCCAAATTGGGTTGCCGAAATAGCAGGCCTATTCTTGACTAGTTTAAACTAAACCGGCCAGCACTGAATATTGACTTGGCCGGTTACATTTTTAAACCGACCAAAATAAACCGGATATTCAATGCCGGTCACCGGAATTGCCTGGCATTGAATATGCGGGCTCAGCGCTGACCACAGAAGGCAGCCCAGCTAACTCCATACTCAATTCCTATTTGTGTTTGTCTTCTACGGTCCTACTCCCAGCCCTTCAGCTGTGATCACAAAAGTACTTAAGTAATGTCACACTGGAAAAAGACCAAGGGTCCATCGAGCCCAGCATCCTGTCCACGACAGCGGCAAATCCAGGCCAAGGGCACCTGGCGAGCTTCCTAAACGTACAAACATTCTATACATGTTATTCTTGGAATTGTGGATTTTTCCCAAGTCCACTTAGTAGTGGTTTATGGACTTGTCCTTTAGGAAACTGTCTAACCCCTTTTTAACTCTGCTAAGCTAACCGCCTTCACCACGTTCTCCGGCAACGAATTCCAGAGTTTAATTATGCGTTGGGTGAAGAAATCACAGGAGAGAAATATTTGTTAAGCAATTCCACCTTATCTTTATCAGTCTGAACACTGGCCCCTTTGTGTACAATTTTGGAGACCATACCTTCAAAAAGATATAAACAGGATGGTGTCAGTCCAAGGGCAATTACTAAAATGGTCAGTGGTCTTTGTCATAAAGCATATGGGGACAGACTTAAAGATCTCATTATGTATACTTTGGAAGAAAGGAGGGAGAGGGGAGATATGATACAGACATTTAGGGGCCCTTATATTAAGCCGTGTAGGTGAATCCAACACACGCGAATTTGGAACTACTGCCCAGCTACCTTGTGGCCCAGGCAATAATTCCATTTTTTAAGCGCATCCGATAGGCACGCCGGAAAATATTTTTTATTTTTCAACGTGCGGCACTAACTGGGTGGCAATCAGTGGTGTACACGTGCTGACGATTACCGCCTGGTTAACGTGTGAGACCTTACCACTAAGTCAATGGGTGGCGGTAAGGTCTCAGACCCAAAATGGATGCGGGCCAATTTTTATTTTGCCCCACGTCCATTTTCGGCCAAAAAAAAGGCTTCTTTTACAAGCACGCTGAAAAAACACTAGCGCAGGCCATTTTTCAGCACAACTTAGTAAAAGGACCCCTTAAATACTTATGTGGCATAAATGCATAGGAAGCAAATCTCTTTCAATTGAAAGCAAGCTCTGGAATGAGGGGGCATAGGATGAAGGTGAAAGGGGATAGATTCAGAAGTAACTATCAGCACCCTTAAAGATAATGCCTCCCTTCTGTTTCATATTATTATTTATAATTTATTTTTTTATGAATTATTTGAAATAGTGTGTGTTTCAGAGGAGTGGCCCACACCAATGTTAGATACTATTACTTGGCAGCCCAATTGGATTGGTCGCTAGGAGGGAGAAAGCCACGAGTTCTGCTGGAAAATGTGTGGATCTGCCATTCGACATTAAGCATTTGCCATGGCTTTCAAGTGGGATGAGTGGATGGGCGAGAGATATTTCTAATCCTTATACTCATCATCTCCTAGGTTTTACAGTTGAAGGGGCTTAAGAAAGTTATTTTTAAATTTGCATTAATCTGAGAAGGCGAGGCTTTTATAAGGAGAAGAGGAAGGGGGATTTTTAGTAGGTGGGCAGAATTAGGCCTGTACACATTTGACCAGATGATTGGAGCAGATGAGTTTAGGTCTTTCCAAGACCTACATGACTCATTTGGTTTGGTCACAGAGGCCTTTCATGCGGTACACCAGGTTTAACACTTTATGAAAACACTTCATTCACCATTGACAATAATCTGAAAATTCTAGGTATAATTATAGACAAATATTTAACATTTGATACTCAAGTTTCCTCAGTAATCACAAAATCTTTCAGGTCTCTTTGGAAACTAAAAAGGATCAGACCCTATTTCTCATCAGAAGCATTCAGACTATTGGTACAATCATTAACGTTATCCCAGTTCGATTACTGTAATGCCATATATGCTGGCTGTAAGGAGTACCTGTTGAAAAAACTCCAAACAGTTCAAAACACTGCAGCCAGGTTCATATATAAAATCTCTTGTTTTGAAAGTGCCTCCCCTTTATTAATCAAATTACACTGGCTTCCGATCAAAGCGAGAATTACAGCTCCAGACTATATGGTACCATTAATAAACTTACCTCAAAGAAACGCTAAATATGAGACAAGAAACTATCTCAGACAACACCTCCCAAATTGCAAAAATGTGATCTACAAAACTGTCCACTCAGCAGACTTCACTTACCTAGGAACCAAATGGTGGAACTCCTGACCACCCAAAATAAGAGATATACAGGAATATACTAGATTCTGCAAAATCCTCAAATTGTTATTCAAATAAACCCTCACAAAGAACAACCATATCTCAATCAACTAATTATTACCTGAATTAGTTATTACTCTATTTACCATTAACTTTCTCTTTGCTTCATGTACAATTTCTCATTCATAATAGATTTTCTAAATGTTAAACATCCATTGCTATGCAAGTATGTTTATGATACTGTATTGTAAAATTGGATTCTTACAATAAATTACTTTCTTATGCATTATTCTTTGTTATGTATCCTGTACTGTTTATTGTAAGCCACATTGAACTCAAACTTGTTTGGGGTAATGTGGGATATAAATGTCACAAATAAATAAATAAATGAGAGTCAAGGAGAATGGGATGGAGGATGTTGAAGGGAGAGAACGAGTAGAGAATTTTGAGGCACTCTGGGAGGCTACGCACCAAACGAAAGCTTTTACTGTATTTTAATCTTCTTAGATGGAGTGATTTTAAATGGTATATAAACTCATGACTGCTTGGAAATTGGACCTTGGGGAAGAAATAAAGGAGGGGGGCTGGAAAAGGATCTTTATAACTGCAGGGAAATGGGCCATATGCTCCGCACACAAAAAAACCGCTTATAAAGTGCTTTACAGATGGTACCTCACCCCGTTGAGATTGAGTGAGTAAGATTTACCCAGAAGCCTCAACTTATACTGGAGGCTTTGTGGACAGGAGGGGACTTTTTGGCATATTTGGTGAAGCTGTGGCAAAGTAGTAGAGTTTTGGGGACAAGTGGGCTTTGAAATACATAAACTAACAGGACAACTTGTGCAGATTAACCCTAAGATCTGCCTTTTGGGACTGCTGCCCTGTAAACTGAGAAAGGGGCAGAAAAGACTGGTTAAATGGAGTACAATGGCAGCATATAACATCTTAGCAAGGCGCTAGAATTAAGCAAAGGCACCGAAGATAAGTCAGTGGAGAGAGCGTCTTGAGTTTATAGCACGAATGGAGAAACTCGTGGATATCAGGCATCAGAGACTCAGTAATAAAGCAGAAGAATGGTCCAAGCTAGGACAATACTGGCTAAGAGGGAAGATTGGAGGATTGGAGGGGGGGGGGGGGGGGGGGGGGGAGCAGGGGGGGGGGGGGTGAGAACAGGGAGGGAGAAACTTGAGTACAGTTGGGAGCATTGTGTTGGATGTTAGAATAGATGTTCCTTGTTATACTTGATCTTTAAACGTCAATAAAAAATTCCAGAAATGTTAAAACAAGAAATAGTGTGTGTTTGGTTCTTTCATTTTGTTTCTATCACTACTTAACTCATAAAGTGTTTTGATATTGTAAACCATTTAGATATTAATGTGATGGACAGTATATCAAATAAAAATGAAAAGTAAATGTAATGTAACTATAAGCAGTTTATGAAGAAAATCATATTAAATTTTCCCAGTTCTCTGGCTATGAAGGCAGAGAGAGGGTGGAGTGTATGTGGGGGTGGGGGGGGGGGGGGGGGGGGGGGAGATTTGCTGGCAGAGCCCCTCACATGCTTCTGGGACATTACTCACTTTATTTTCCATCCCATATGGAACACACAAGCAGAGTGCTGGAGTGGCGGGTGCACAGAGAGGAAATGATTTACTTCTGTAAAAAAGGAGAGACAGGGATGATATGATACAGACATTCAAATATTTGAAAGGTATTAAACTACAAACAAACCTTTTCCACAGACGGGAAGGTGGTAGAACTAGAGGACATGAATTGAGGTTGCAGGGGGGGCCGACTCAGGAATAATGTCAGGAAGTACTTTTTCATGGAGAGAGTATTAGATACCTGGAATGACCTCCTGCGGGAGGTGGTAGAGATGAAAACGGTAACGGAATTAAAAAATGCGTGGGATAAAGTAAACACAAAGGAATCCTGTATGGAAGACATGGAACCAAACAAGCGTACAGGGTGATTTGTTGGCAACACCAGTAATTGGGAAGTAAAGCCAGTGCTGGGCAGACTTCTACATTCTGTGCCCTGATCATGGCTGGACTGATTCAGCTTCAGTAGTTGGAGAATAAGGCCAGTACCAGGTAGACTTCTACGGTCTGTGCCCTGAAAATGGCAAGAACAAATCAAGATCAAGTATGCATATGTAGTAGTGCATCATACCTTATGCTATGAGTTTATCTTGTTGGGCAGACTGGATGGACCGTCATGATCTGCTGTCATCTACTATGTTACTCTGACCGCATCATGTGCAGTTTGGTTGCTGACCTTGCCTCTCTTAGTCTGTGGGGAGACATCTCTGCACATCTGACCTTGGTTTGTCCTGACTCCCTCCTTATCCCCAGTTGATATCAGGCCTCACAGGTAACAGCTTGCAAGTTTTCCATATCAAGTAAACTTTATTAATTTGCTGAGTAAACAGTGGATAGGAGGAATAACTGTAGTGAACAGCCTATGGGGCCAAATATTCAGCACCGCTCATGTTTAGTTTCCTTTCATGTCCCTCAGGCCACACACCTGGTCCATGTTCAGTACACTTGTGTTAAACTCACCACACCAGTCTCACCAGCACTGTACATGTCACATGATGGGATACAAATGACCCAAGTTCAGTAGAGGGTGCTGACTTCTTTTGATGCACGTCCCCCCCTCACTGTTGGGTCATGCCTGATGTCTCTGTCTCCTTCATTCTTTATAAATATAATATGAGAGAGAGAGCTTCTCACTCAAGGAGTCCCAGCCCAGATTTTACCCTGAATCACAGACATGTGATCGGAGAGCAGTATGGGGCCTAGTAGTCTGGCCTCCTTCTATATCCACCTGATGTCTATCTGTTCACTGAGATGACTGTCAAGCATAGGCGCCCCATATAAGAGACTTGGGGAGCAACTGTGACCTTCCCCGCAGCCCCGCCTGCCTCCTTCTCCAAATGTAGCCCGAGACGAGACTCCCGATGAAATCTTCTGCTGCCGCCGCTTCTGTTGAGCAGCGCAGTGGCAGCCAGGAACGAGACCTACGCTGATCCGCTGCTGCCGCTTCTCTCCACAGCCAGCATAACATAAGAAGAAAAAGAAGCATGGGGCCGCAGCAGCCTTCAGACATGCGCTGTCAGCTCTGCTGGTCTCTGCCCCGTGACGTCAATTTCCGGTTCCGGGGGCAGAGGACCGGCAGAGCCGACAGCGCATGTCTGAAGGCTGCTGCGGCCCCGCGCTTCTTTTTCTTCTTCTGTCAGCGCTGCTGTAAAGAGGCCCGGGCTGGAGGGAGAGAAGAGAATGTGGCCACTGGCTGGAAACAGTAGGAGGAGAGAGAGGGAGAGCAGGGGAGAGCCAGGGGACATGGACAAGAGCAGTGTAGAGCCAGAGAGCGATAGGGAGAGAAAGAGGGGACATGGAAAAGAGCAGGGGAGAGTCAGAGAGAGATGGGGAGAGAAAGAGGGGCCATGGAAAAGAGCAGGGGAGAGCCAGGGACATGGAAAAAAGCAGGGGAGAGCCAGAAAGAGATGGGGAGAGAAAGAGGGGCCATGGAAATGAGCAGGGGAGAGCCAGGGACATGGAAAAAAAGCAAGGGAGAGCCAGAAAGAGATGGGGAGAGAAAGAGGGGCCATGGAAAAGAACAGGGGAGAGCCAGGGACATGGAAAAGAGCAGGGGAGAGATGGGGAGAGAAAGAGGGGACATGGGCAGGAGAGAGAGAGAAGCTGCTGGGGAGAAACTGGGGGAGACCCTAGCTGTCAGACTGAGAAATGCTGGCTGGATGAAAGGAGGGAGAAAGAGGAAAAATGCTGGAAGGAGGGGGCAGAATGAGGGAAGATGCTGGTAGGGAGGAAAAGAGGAAAGACACTGGAAGGATGGGGTGAGAGAGGACATGCTGAATGGAAAAGGGTCAAGAGAGAGAACTGTCTAGAAGGAAGGGGAGATAGAGGGAGACAATGGACGGAAGGATTGGGAGAGGGTAATGGGTGGAAGGATGGAGAGAGAAAGAGGGATGACACTGGATGGAAGGGTAGGAGAGAAAGAGGGAAGGTGCTGGATGGAGGGGAGGAAAGTATATGCACATGGATGGAGGGGAGTGAGGAGAAATGCTGGATATGGATGGAGGGTAAACTGTTGAATTTAAGAGCTGGATCGGGATTCTGAAGGCTAGGGACAGGGCTACAGATGGTAGACAGGACGCATAAGGACACAGGAGGATGGTGGACATGGTGAGAGAAAAAATATCAAATGGAAAGAAGACACTGCATAAAACAGAAGACACTGGGACCAAAGCGAATAGACAACAAAGTATTTTATTCAGAATTTATTAACTGGAATATGTCAGCTTTTGGAAATGTGCATCTGTGATGTTTTGCATGTAAGTTTCAGTTTTTCTAGTATTGCTGCATGCTGAGTCTGACTTCTTGAGGTAACTTTCCAGTTCAGTAATTTGCCTTCATATCTGTTGTGTCATGTGTTTTTCATGTGTGATCAAGGTGCAGTATTCTGCTAGCGTGTAGTATTTTCAGCCCTTTTTGGGTTTTTTTTTTGTTTCACTAGGTTGTGCACTGGTGTTTTAGAGCCTGGTGTAATTACAGTGCTACCTTTCCGCGCATAAGGTTGTAGCTCATCCTGTCCTTGGAATTAGTACTGTTATGGTTTGGTAAGGTTAGGAGTGTGTTTTTGCACAAGTTTGTGTATAGTGTTTTGCAGTGGAGAGATTGTGTATTGACCTTACTGAGGTGGCACCAAATAATCAGAAAGGGTTTTAGAGCCTAAATCATGGCACACTATCTCTTGAAGGATCTACATATAGTCGTTCATAAAAGGAGCTCATTGTGAACACTTTCCACCCTAAAAGGGTGTTTTGTGGCTATGCATGACAATTGTGATATTATGATCCCTTGTTTCATATTGTTGGCGGTCTGCATTTTCCGTATGAGTGGTATATTGGTTTATTAGGGTCTGCCCAGTGTTATGGTACAGTAAGGTTTATGAGTGTGTTTTTGCACAAATTTGTGCATAGTGTTTTGCAGTTGAGCAATTGTGGTTAGCACATGCTTTGAGCAACCACTTTATTCTTTGACATATGATACATATTTAATATCTAAATTTAATAAAAGGTATTAATTGTGACTTATTTTTACTTATTTTTTTCTGTGTTGTCAGACAATTATGGATGTAAGCCCCACCCCTGGCCCCACCCCCTTTAGCTTCCCCAAACAGTTGTGCCACCGACCGCCTATGCTGTCAAAAGTCGTATAAGTGTACAGTTGTCCTGGAGGCGTAGCCTAGTGGTTAGTGCAGTGGACTTTGATCCTGGGGAACTGAGTTCGATTCCCACTGCAGCTCCTTGTGACTCTGGGCAAGTCACTTAACCCTCCATTGCCCCTGATACAAAATAAGTACCTGAATATATGTAAACCGCTTTGAATGTAGTTGCAAAAAACCTCAGAAAGGTGGTATATCAAGTCCCATTTCCCTTTCCCTTATAAGAGAAGCACGGAAAGATATGCTGTAATGGATGTGGGTTGTGGGTATGTTTAAGGAAAGTCCTATCTTGCCATTGGAGACTTTACCTCTAAATCCTATAAGCTATGCTGATTGGGCTGACAGGAAGTCTGCATTAGGGAGCTCTCTGATGGGGGAGGGATGTCGGCATTTGAATTTCTATTAAGGCATGTTGTTTACTGGGAGCCTGACCTCTGTCTATGCTGGGTTTGATGGAGCTTTCAATCTAAAGTGACTTGTAAAGCTAGTGAGCTTGAATGGAGAGGGAACTGGTTGTAGACTGGTGTTGCAGGTGCCATGCATGGCTACCTCACTAGAAGAGGACAAACCAGTTGGCCATATCACCAAAGGAGGACTTTTTCTCTCCCCTCTCACCACCTGGCTGCAACATCAGAGGAAGCACTATCTTCCTGCCCCTCCGAAAGGCTGCCCAGTGACAGTCCTGGTGAGTACATAGAAAGGCCATCCAGAGAAGATAGTGGAGACTGAGGGAAGAAGAAGGGAAGCAAACCCAGCTGACCAGGACCATGACTTGAGGCTTTAGGGTTTGGTTGTTTTATTGTTTGTCTCTGTATGTGAGACTAAAAGATACTGCGAACCGCTATGTGGATAATGATGAAGAAAAAGCAAATTTGCTAAATAGATACTTTTGTTCTATTTTCACAGAAGAAAATCCTGGAGAAGGACCGCGATTGACTGGCAAAAGTACAAATGAGAATGGAGTGGATATAGCACCGTTCACGGAAGAGAGTGTGTATAAACAACTTCAAAATCTAAAGGTGGACAAAGCCATGGGACCGGACGGGATCCACCCCAGGATATTGAGGGAGCTCAGAGAGGTTCTGGCGGGTCCTCTTAAAGATTTGCTTAATAAATCCTTGCAGATGGGAGAGGTTCCGAGGGATTGGAGAACGGCAGATGTGGTCCCTCTTCACAAAAGTGGTGACAGGGAAGAAGCTGGAAACTACAGGCCGGTAAGCCTCACCTCAGTTATTGGAAAAGTAATGGAAACGATGCTAAAGGAAAGGATAGTGAATTTCCTGGAAACCAATAAGTTGCAAGATCCGAGACAACATGGTTTTACCAAAGGGAAATCGTGCCAAACGAATCTCATTGAGTTCTTTGATTGGGTGACCAGAGAACTGAATCAGGGACGAGCTATAGACGTAATCTACTTAGATTTCAGCAAAGCTTTTGACACGGTTCCCCACAGGAGGCTGTTTAATAAACTGGACGGGCTGAAGATAGGACCCAAAGTGGTGAACTGGATTAGGAACTGGTTGACGGACAGACGCCAGAGGGTGGTGGTTAATGGAATTCGCTCGGAGGGAAAGGTGAGTAGTGGAGTGCCTCAGGGATCGGTGCTGGGGCCGATTCTGTTCAATATATTTGTGAGTGATATTGCCGAAGGGTTAGAAGGTAAAGTTTGCCTATTTGCGGATGATACTAAGATCTGTAACAGAGTGGACACCCGGGAGGGAGTAGAACACATGAAAAAAGATCTCAGGAAGCTAGCAGAATGGTCTAAGATTTGGCAATTAAAATTCAATGCGAAGAAATGCAAAGTGATGCACTTAGGGAGTAGAAATCCACGGGAGACGTATGTGTTAGGCGGTGAGAGTCTGATAGGTACGGATGGGGAGAGGGAGCTTGGGGTGATAGTATCTGAGGATCTGAAGGCAATGAAACAGTGTGACAAGGCGGTGGCCGTAACTAGAAGGTTGCTAGGCTGTATAGAGAGAGGTGTGACCAGCAGAAGAAAAGAGGTTTTAATGCCCCTGTATAAGTCGTTGGTGAGGCCCCACCTGGAGTATTGTGTTCAGTTTTGGAGGCCGTATCTTGCTAAGGATGTAAAAAGAATGGAAGTGGTGCAAAGAAAAGCTACGAGAATGGTATGGGATTTGCGTTATAAGACGTTTGAGGAGAGACTTGCTGACCTGAACATGTATACCCTGGAGGAAAGGAGAAACAGAGGTGATATGATACAGATGTTCAAATATTTGAAAGGTATTAATCCGCAAACGAACCTTTTCTGGAGATGGGAAGGCGGTAGAACTAGAGGACATGAAATGAGATTGAAGGGGGGCAGACTCAAGAAAAATGTCAGGAAGTATTTTTTCACAGAGAGAATGGTGGATGCTTGGAATGCCCTCCCGCGGGAGGTGGTGGAGATGAAAACGGTAACGGAATTCAAATATGCGTGGGATAAACATAAAGGAATCCTGTTCGGAAGGAAGGGATCCTCAGGAGCTTAGCGGAGATTGGATGGCAGAGGCGGGGCTGGTGGTTGGGAGGCGGGGTTAGTGCTGAGCAGACTTATACGGTCTGTGCCCTGAAAAAGATAGATACAAATCAAGGGGCTGGTGGTTGGGAGGCGGGGCTAGTGCTGGGCAGACTTATACGGTCTGTGCCCTGAAAAAGACAGCTACAAATCAAGGTAAGGTATACACAAAAAGTAGCACATATGAGTTATCGTTGGGCAGACTGGATGGACCGTGCAGGTCTTTTTCTGCCATCATCTACTATGTTATGTGTTATTATTGTGTATATTTTTTCCTTTTATTTTAATCACTGTGGGATTAATACTCAGCCAGCAGCGGTCGGCGTTTCTTTAAATGCTGGCCATCATCAGCTAAATTATACACAGATATTCAGGGCCAGTCCACATCCAGGTACTCAGCGGCCTATTGGGAGTTACCAGGTTATTGTCAGTATTCAGAGAAGGTACCCGGACAGCTACCTAGTTAGCTTAGGATGGTCTTTTTGCAGTTCTGCGTTAACCAGATAGTTATCCAAGTGCTGAATATTAGCGGGGTTCGAGTAACTCCTGGCTACCGCCTGACTCTGTCCCCGGAACTGATTGGATAGTGCCGCAGAGGTCAGACAGGATGTTCAGCAGTACTATGTGGTTTATGCCACTGAATATCCTGTGAGGATCCAGTCAGCACTAGTTAACCAGGAAGGAGTCTCAAGTTTCCTACTTTACATAAGAACATAACAATTGCAATATTAGGTTAGACCTGTAGGAGTGACGGCCGGATCTGGCCTGTATTGGTGCCGGATCAGGACTGACGGGACTACCTCAAGACCTGTGCATATTTAATCAAGGACTTTGGCTTCTTTATACTACATTCCAAACCAGAGCTTTTACAGAACTTTTATATTCTCTTGCACTGTGCCTTAACTACAAACTGTCAGCTCCTGCTTGCAATATACCAAAGATGCTGGAATAACTGTTTGAGACAGGATGCAGGGCAGTAGATAATCGCTTGTAACATTTAGTAGCCAAGGCTTGTACACAGAATCAGCCTGCACGTAGACGCTACATGAATAGAAGATAGTCTGGGAGTGTCGCCACCCCCACCCTGCATCTCTGAGCCTTAAGCTCCATTGAGCCTTATCAACTCTGTGAAAGAAGCATTGTGTGATTATGTGTGTGTGTGCTAAAACGGGGCGATAAGTTTCGTTTTCCTTGCAGTATCATTTCAGTGTTATGACGTGTGCATGTACTGTAAGAAATACAAGAACTACAAACGTTTACTGCGCATGACAACTGTGATGTATAAGGGGCCTAATGCGCAGGCCCATAAGGGAGGTATAAATGTAAGTGTCAGCTGGTTTCTGACACACAGTATCCTGAGACTGAACTCAGTACTGTACATTGCTAGCAATAAAGCTGTCTTGCCTTTGGAACCAGTTGCCTCTTGTCTCCTGATTTACTTAGCCGAGGGTCCTGTTTCAGACCAAGGGTCAAGCCCAGTATCTTGTTTCCAACAGAGGCCAGTCCAGGTCACAAAGTAACTGGAAGAGTCCCCAAAATAGCAAGATTGCCAACACACACACACTATCATACCGATAAAGTTATCAGAATGCAAATCTGCTTTGATGCGTTCACTCTGCATGACAGAAAGGGAGGAGGGAGAGGTTAGGTTATGGAGTTGAGTGGCTCTTCCTTGTTCAGTTCTGTCCAGGCTGGCCTAACCCTTCTCCCTCCCTGTTCCCTGTAGACTGCTTTGGAAGGGAGCTGCTGAAGCAGGAAGCAGAGGACTGCCCTCTGCTGGTTAACATTCAGGGCATTGGCCAATAGAATCATTGCCAATTTGCTTCATTTATTTGAAGGCGTGAATAAGCATGTGGATGAAGGTGAGCCAGTTGAGAAACTCCCTTATATCGTGTGAAGCCCCGCCCAGCGCATCCCAGGATGCAATGGGCAGGGCTGGGCACCGCCATTTTTGAGGCGGTGCTCATGGGCATAGTTTGACTGTTTCATTCGGGGAGGGCAAAGGATGGGGCGGGGCATATTGGCTCGGGGTGGGGGTACTTGGGGTCTGGTGGTCCCATGGACCTCCAGCCCCTGTGCTTGACAGATCTGGGCTTTTGACAGCCCGGACCTGTCAAATAAGTGCGGGAGGATCAGGCACAATCCTCCTGCACTTTATGATCAGAGATAACAGGGTGCTTACATTTGCATTCTATTATCTCTGATCATAGGGGCAGTAAAGCCCTGTGCTGTTCCAGCGCTATTTTTAGAGCGCTGTTTGGAACAGCGTGGGGCTTTAGATCATCTGCCCATTAGTTTGTGAGCCAATCAGGGACAGTGCAAGTATAGTCATATGTATACTCAGTGCATTTTTTCTAGCGAAAAAGGTGCCGGTACTCAAATGCCAAGCCACCCTTCATGGGTGGGGTGATCACTGAGGGACCCACCCCACAATAGCCAGGCCACCTGCAACCAGTCACAGGATCTATGACAAGGCAGAATTTGTGTGTAGAGCCTGAGCTCTTTCATTAAAACTGGGGGACTGTGGGTCAATTTTAGCAGACAATGGAAAAGGTGCTGGTACTCAGTACCCCCAAGTACCCCCTCAAAAAAAGCCCTGTGTATACTGCCTCAATTTGTGCTTCAAAAGAGGTGGTATATCACATTGATAAATTTACTGTACCTGAGCATAACTTGCCTTTAAGTTACAATGAAAAAAACATGAGCTAAATCCGAAATGTCTTCCCTTCCCATGCAAGAGCCCTGTCTGTGTGGTCATGCATAGTAAAACCCCTGGTGCCAGCTATCCAAATTGCTGTGTTCTATTTAGGTGATGGCCTAGTCTGCCTAATGGAAGGGCTGGGCTTGATACTAGCTGCAAATCCCATGTGGGAATTTAAAACTGAACTCTTTATGTGTTACCTTTAATTTCCTGCCCCTGCCCCTTTGTGGTGTAGCTAGAGGAAAAGAAAAGGTAATTTTCAGCTCATTGTTTCACCAGGATACCAGGAATAGCCTAGTGGCTAGAGCACCAGCCTCCTCTCCAGATGTGCCCAGTTCAAATCCCACTGCTGCTACTTGTGATCTTAAGCAAGTCACTTAACCACCCATTGCCTCAGGTTAAAAAAAAACCAAAAACTATTGTACGCCCTCCAGGGACAGGGAAACACCCAGTATACCTGAACATAACCCACATTGAGCTACTACTGAAAAAGGTATAGTCAAAATCCAAATAAATAAATAATTATGAACCTCTGAAAAATCCCCTCTCCATGATCATGACCATCAAATAATACCCAGAATTGGACACGGTTATTTAGAGTTGCATATTTTAACTGTATCAATGAATCTGCCTGTGTGTATTCTTTGTAATTTTATACATACCTTAACAAACAATAAAACAACCAAACCCTAAAACATCAAGTCCTTGCATGCTAGGAGAAGTTATTTAGTCAAAACATTAAAGCAAGGATTGCCACTCCCTGTTAAACATGTCTACAACAATATATTACCTCAGGAGCAACAATTTATGATGATGACTGTGAAACAATCAACCCATTAAAACCGCTCTGTCTACTGCCTAAGCCTTTATGACATAGCATAAAGGCAGGACCTCAGTGTAACATAGTTTATGTTTCTCAGCGATCATGATAAGGTACTCAAAACAACAGCACAGGAAGTGTCATCTGGAACAATGGTTTTCAGTCCTCTCCTGGAAGCATAGCTATCCAGTCAGGTCTTCAGGAATACCACAAAGATGCACGAGAGAGATTTGCATACAGTGGAAGCAATGCATGCTAATCCATGTCATGCAAATTCATAATGGGTTAACTAGTAGAGTAGGTGCTCGTAACATTACTAGATATGGAGGCAATGTCCTAAACCAGAACCCTTCTCATTCTGAGTCCCTTTTTAGCCAAGTTGAAATTTGTTCTTACTTGATAATTTCCTTTCCTTGAGTCCTGCTAGACCAGTCCAGTCAAGTGGGTCAGTCCCTCTATCAGCAGATGGAGGCAGAGAAACCTGAAGATTCAGTGACATCATCCACAGCATAAGATATGGTGCAGCCCTGGATCTTGCTAGTATTCTAGCAACAAAGCAGATCTGCAGCATTTGATAAGTATTACCATTTATTTTGTTGGAACAACAAAACAGATAAAAATGCCAAACTCTAGCCACAGCAAGAAGTAGTACTAGTGTATGAGACCCTTTACAACCAAATCATGACACAGGCCCTATAACGCAGTTCTTTGCACAAGCTTACTTCTTTGCCTTACCATGAAGCCCATTTGCGCAGAATTATAGCACAACTACATGGTATAGTGTTGCAGCGCAGGTTCATAGCGATATTCTAGCCTCCCCTTATGACCCCTCCGCATGGTCACAAAAGATTGCCAGATAGCACAGTGTTCCAGTGGACCCCCTTTGGGCAGCTATGTAAGCTGTTCCATAGTGCCTTCTTGCAGTGCTACCTTACAATACGGTGGAGAATTGTCTCTCAGCACCAAAAGGGCAGTAGACTCGCCTACCACACTGTGAAAAGGGAGCATGAGAAGGAAGAATCTAGCTGCAGTCTTCTTGGGTGGGACCTAGACTGGTCTAGCAGGACTCAAGGAAAGGAAATTAGGAAGTATGATCACATTTCACTTTTCTTATCATCCTGCTAGATCAGTCCAGATGAGTGGGATCGATGTACCCCAGAAGTAGGAACCCTGGGTTGGAGGAGGACAAGGCCCCAAACTTCTCTCTCTGACTGCAGGGTTGCATCCTGGCTGGCTGATATTGAGTGGCCATGTACCACTAAATATTGCCTGTTACCAGCTAGTGGATAGCCAGTTATATCGGCCAATACAACTGGCTATCCGCTGATTTTTAAAGTCAGACAGGCCAAGTTTGGCGGCCATATTTGGCGGTGTGAAACCCTGTAATATCTTTGGCCAGCCTGACTTTAACCAGCCAGTGCTGAATATCAGCTTGTCCGGTTAAAGTCTGACCAGCCAAAGTTAAACCGGATAGTCAATACCAGTCACCAGAAACGGCCTGGCATTGAATAACAGCTCTCAGAACCGACTGCAGGAGTCATGGTACAGGTTATGTGTGGAGTCATGTGTCATGGTAAAGGTTATGTGTGGAGCTGAGGGGGGCATACAGGAGGTATAGCTGCAATCTCTGATGCCATAGAAAAGGCACCAGGGTTCCTCAGGTCAAACGTATGCATATACACGGTACTTATCTACAACTGTATATCCATTTTTGGGAAACAAACAGTGCAATATGTACTAGGAGGGGATATGCCTCAGGGTTACTCAGAGTTTCTGCTACCAGATATTTGGTGCACAAAGACCCATTTCATCATTAGCATATAGATTTGCTCAGGAAGGAAGACAGGTTAAGGCACAGTGCAAAGGCATGTTGCTTACACATTGCCAAGTGTTCCTGCATCAGGCATATGTAGCATACAGCATATCTATCAAAGAGAAAAAAAATAATGCATAAACAGTCAGGGTTATAGCAGTGGTATAGCTATGGGTGGGCCTGGTGGGTACAGGCCTACCCATTTTTGACTCAGGCTATCCCAGCGGCGGCATTGCAGTCCCCTCTCCTCTGCCGTAGGCCTGATATCTGTCTCCCTGAACCCCCTTCTCGGTGTACTTCAGAAGCGGCCACAGCAATTCATTTTCACTGCCAGCCCAGCAGGCTTCCCTCTGTCTCATTCCACTAGTAAGGAAACAGGAAGTGATGGCATTGAGGGTAGGATGTGGCAGAGGAAAGCCTGCCAGGCTGGTGCAGGCAGCAAAAATGAATTGCTGCACTTGCTTCTGAGGAACACTGAGGAAGGGGGTTCAGAGAGAGGGGACATTGCCAGTTCGCTGGCAGGGGATTAGGAAGCAAGGGAGAGATGTGTGTGTGGGGGGGGGGGGGGAGTTAAAAAAAACATATATATCTATGGAGGGGGGCGAGGAAGGGCCCATCCAAGTTAACTCTGGGCCCACCCAAAACACTAGGTCTGGCTACACCACTGGGTTATAGTTTGATCAGTTCAATTGGGTAGGTGTGGGTAAAGGTAAGGGAAGAGGAGTGTATTCCCTATCCCTCAGCTGCTGGTCCTACAAAGTGTCCTATTAGCACCTTATGGCCATCTTGTCTTTCCTTTGTCCACAGGGCAGTTTAGGGTAGCAGACACCAGATCACCTGAGGGGCAGCCAGCAGAGCTTATTGGATGAAGGCCAGTAGGAGGAACCTCTACCACAAGAAGGAGAGGTGGAGGAATCTCCATCCCCCGAGGACCAGCAAGAGGAGCCAACATCCTCTGGGTGTCTGCAGGAGACAATACCAGCTATGGGCTAAGCAGAGATATCAAAAGCTCTGCACCCTCTCTCACCATACCAGCCAGGTGAGAAGGCCGTGGAAGAGCAGAGCGAGGAGGAGAAAGATCACCTTCAATGGCTGATGCAGGAGCAGATGGCCTCCAAAATATAACAGATGATAGCCAATCTGGGAGCCATCAGGCACCATAAGGACCTGCAGCTGGAGGTGCAGCAGTGGCATGGCGCACTGCAGTAGGAATGTTTAGCACTGCAGCAGGAACATCTAGTGCTGCAGAAAGAACATCTGGAGCTGAAGCGTGAACAAATAGACTCCCAGCAAGTACAATATCACCTCCAGTGGGAACACTGATGCTGCAGTGTGCGCAGGCACAACATCTGGCCTGTACTGCTGCCTTACTGCAACAACTCACTCAACATCTCATGCCCAAACGTGTAGCCAAAGTTGGTCATGGGGGACACTGCCTTGACTCCCTGACTGCCTCTCAGGGCACTATGTCCTTGCCTGGACATTCACTGGGGAGGGGGATGGTGTGCATAGGGAAGAGGGAAGCACCACATCAAATAATGTACTTTTGAGGAGAAACACAGGGGGGAGAAGGGGGCATAGAGGGGGTCAAATGCTTTTCTTGAGTAATGTTTCTATACGCTTTTTTAGTTTATTGTCACATTTATAACTATCTCACCTTTTGCTCTTAAAAGGATGGTTGTATCAATCAGTTGATTCCTGGTAACATTAGCAGCAGCCGTTGCTGCCTTCCTGGAGTGGGGAGGAGCATCATCTGCTGAGGAAATCTCCTGTCTGAGTCTTCAGTGATGTCCTCCTTAGGAAGAGCTAGCTCTCTTTTGGTGGCAATGTTGCGTAACATGCAGTGAATATATTACACACCTTCTGAGGGCTGTATAGGAGCTCACCTTCGGTCCTGTTGAGACACCTGAAGCGGCTCTTAGGAGATCGAAGGTGCGCTCTATAATGGACCTGGTCCTCTGATGTGAACTGTTGGATCGCTCTTCCTGAGGTGTGCAGGGTTGCCTCACGGGTATCGTGAGCCAGGTCTTGAGGAGGCAGCTCCTGTCACCAAGAGAGGGAAAAAAGAGACAAAGAAGATGGTGTGCAAATTCACATAGTCATAGCACGGTGCAACTGGCATGGCAGCAAATGTGTTCTGTTGACACTGCTGCAGCCATGCTTGTGTGCTGAACATGAAGTGTGACCTCAGTTTCCCCTGTCCCTCTGTGGCAAGCAGTGATTTCATTTGTATATGTGGGGAATGAAGGGGACTGCTTGTGGCACGATGGGGTTGCCATTAGTACAGGCATGCCATATAGAAGTCATGGTGGAGATGTGTGATAGATGGTATAGGAGTTTATGGGTATTCACTCCTAGTCTTTACGGAGTGGCCAAGCATCTCCTAGTAATCCAGCCTCATAGTCTTCAGCCAGCCTTGACTGTGACAACACAAAGGCATCATGGCAAGACCCCGGGAATCTCACACACATGCTAATGATGTTGAGCCTTGCATTGCACACCACCTGTATATTCATAGAGTGCTGGTGCTTGCGGTTTTTATAAGCTCTCTCATCCTGCCCAGGTGGCCTTAGGGAGACATGCGCAGTCTATGCCTCCCAATACTGAGAGAAACTCAGCAGTGCCATAGAAGTCCCTCATAGTTTGCTCTCTCTGCTTTTGGCTGTGTGGAAAGGTGATGTAATCCTGCAGCCTTCTGAGCAGAACTCACAGGCAGGACTCAATGCAATGGCTGTTGGCAGACTGTTTGTTGCCAGTGGTTGTTCCAGCAACATGCTAGAAACTGCCTGTGCCAAAGAAAGCCAGCACTGTGGTGACCTTCACATATGTGGGAAAGTCAATCAAGGTAGGAAGTTTCTGCAATTACCTTGAAGACTCATATGCTGTGTGTCCAGGCTGAAGGCAAGCCTGTGTTGGACTGTGTTTGTTTGGAATGGGAACACTGGCCCCGATATTCAGACCGCGGGAGATAGCTGGGTTGTCTCCCGCAGTCTGCTCTGAACCCGGATATTCAATGCTGGGTCATTTCTGGTGACCGGCATTGAATATCCAGGGGGGGTTTCGGCCAGTTTGAAGAGAACCGGCTATGCCAGACATAGGTGGTTATCTTTAAACTTGCCAAAGATATACCAGGGTTTGATGCGGCCAAATATGACTGCCACACCAGGTTTAAAAATTGGCGGATAGCTGGTTATATCATATGATATAACCGGTTATCCGCCAGCCGCTATCCGTGAATAATCAGCGGAGGATAGTCAGTTATCCCCTGCTGAATATCAGTGGATAGCCTATTAAGCACTATTTAACTGGTCAGCTTCCATTCTGACCGGTTAAATAGTGCCAAATATCGGGTGGATTGCGTTTGGGGTGAGGCCAGAAAGCAGCCCTAGTAAGGCCACAGTGATATACATAGAGGAAAATAGCCCTAAACCTGGGGGCAATTTTTGTACTGGCTGGACAGTTTGCAAGAGGAGTTTCCTTGTGAAAATTTGGGTGCAGAAGTACTCATGGATTTTGCTTACCTGTGGGATAAAGCAGCACACCAAAAAACTGAATCAGTGGTATAGCTAGGACTAAATGGGTCCCGGACAAGACAATTAAGATGGGTCCCCTATATTGCCATCTTTCACAAGGTAGTGTGTGTGTGTGTGTGCGGGGGGGGGGGGGGGGGGGGGGGGGGGGTTGGAGGGGAAGGCAAAGCTCCAGTAAACAAATCCTCCAAAGAGCGAACACATTTCAGACCTATATAGAAAACCTGTCACAGTAATAGTTGAAATAGAAACTGAAATGCAAGACATCAGAGATGCACATTTCCCAAAGCTGACATATTACAACTAATAAATTCAGAAAAAAAAATGTTTTTCTACCTTTTTCTGGTCATTGCTTTGGTCCCAGTGGGGCTCACTTTCAAAGCACTTAGACTTACAAAGTTCCATAGGTTACTATCAAGCTCATTTTCGAAAGAGATGGACGCCCATCTTCCGACATAAATCGGTACTTGGATGTCCATCTCTCAGAGACGTCCAAATCGGTATAATTGAAACCAGATCAGTTGGACTTATCTAGCGAAAGTCCATCGCAAGGATGTCCAAATCTCAAGGGGGCATATCGGAGGCATGATGAAGGCGGGACTTGGCCGTTCCTAAGACTTGGATGTCTTTGGTTTCGAAAATCGCTGAAATCAAAGACGTCCAAATCCAAGGACGTCCTTGGTATTTTCGAAATGAAAGATGGATGTCCATCTTTTTTCGAAAATGACCTTTTCCCCGCCTCTGAATTTGGACATTTTACAAAGACGTCCAAATTCCAACTTAAGACGTTTGTTTCGAAAATGCCCCTCTATGTAACTTTGTAAGTTTAAGTGCTTTGAAAATATGTCTCGACCAGTGTCTCTTTTCCAGTTTTCTCCTTAAGTCTGTTTTAAGAAATTTGGGGGTGCAACTTGACACTACATTATCTATGAAAAACCAGGTTGGAAATATAACAGCAAAAGTATTTTATAAATTAAGAATTGTATGGCATATTAGATCACTGGTTTCTGTCGAAAACTGTAGTTTGAAAATCTAGACAATAGGGAGATCTCAAAACTTAAGCACGCTAAAGTCTGTATCTATACAGAGGAAAGGCCTCAAGAAGCCCCCGGCAAACAGACCAAGCTCAAGGGGCTGGACTTCTTCATCACTGGCCAAAAAACCTCTGTGCTACTCTAGTATTAGTGTTAGTTCAGTTAATTTTACTTATTTTTTAATTTTTTATTTATTTAACTCTGCCTAATACAGCAGAAAAGATAACTCTTATCTTGATCAGATGTTATCGTGCGGGTTCTTCAAACGCCTCTGACCACGACCAACGATGGCTGTCGTTTTGTGGACCTGCCTCAGGGTACGGTGGTCAGCGTATGTTCTCCGCATCGATAGTCATTGCTTAGACAAACTGTAGTTTGTCCATTGTTAGATTGTAATGGTTTGCTAATGGAGATTACCAGTAACATGCTGAGGCACTACAAGTAGTTCAAAATGCTATAGTGATTAAAGGAGGTTCTCGTTATGATCATGTTACTCCAATTTTGAAATCACTGCATTGGCTCCCTGTAAAATTTCACATTGAATTAAAAATTTTATTGCTAGTTTTTTCAATATTGAATGGTAATATTTCACCAGCTCTTAGTGCCACTCTAAGATGTTATCAACCTACTCGTTCTCTGAGATCATCTCAGAAACAGCTACTTGATGCTTTCATTTGATCAGGTTTATTTGGAAGAATGCAGATCATCTATTTTCTACATCAAACGTCCGAAATTATGGAATGCTTTGCCCATTGAACTTTGTTCAATACAAAATATGGACCAGTTTAAAAAAGCATTGAAAACTCATTTATTTCTTCAGGTGTTTGGTTCCTCTGATGTATGATATAATTTTAATACCATGTAAATTTTAATCTGCTGTATGTTTTAATTTTAGAGTAACAGTAATTTTTTATAGTTTGCTGTGTGAAGAAATAATTTTTATTGTTCTGACCTTTTACATTTTGTATGTGATTTGTTCCCCGCTTAGAGTTTTATAGATATAGTGGGTTATAAATAAAGTTTTATTATTATAAGTTACATCACAGAGGTGGGACACGGCACAGAAAAGGCTCAGGCAGGGCTGGGCAGAGGCAGCCTGTTTCAATCGCTGCCTCTGCCAGTGAGCTGCAAGCATTTTGAGGACTGCAGAGGGAGGGAGAGGGGAACAAAGAGATGCAGGGCCCATGCAGGATGGTGGAGGAGGGTAGAAAGATGCCAGGTCTGTCCAGGGGAGAGAGGGAAGGGAAGGGGTATTAAAGTGATGCTGGACCCACAGGTTGGGAGAGAGGGGGAGAGATGTTAATTGAGGGGGCAATAAGAGGAGAGAAAGAGAGAGACCTGGAGCAAATAGTAGGAAGGAGATGCAGGACCTGCGGGGGTGGGGGGTTGGGAGAAAAATACAAGACTTCTGGGTGGGAGAGAGAGAGAGAGAGATGTGGGACTCCGGGGGTGAAGGTAGGGAGAGAATGCAGGACCTACAGGGGGGAAGAGAGAGATGCAGGACCTGCAGGGGGAAGAGAGAGATGCAGGACTGGTATAAGGGGGGGGGGGGGGGAGATATATGGGACCTGAGGGGGGAGAGTGAGAAAGTTGCAGGACCTGTGGGGGGAGGGGGGAGGAAGGCATAGGTAAGGTAGATAGAAAGTGGGGGAGAAAGATCTAGAGCAAGGGAGAGGGAGAGAGATCTATCTGCTGCTTTTGACACTGTTGATCACCGCCTACTCCTTGATACGCTGTCCTTACTTGGATTTCAGGGCTCTGTTCTTTCCTGGTTTTCTTCTTTTTTTCTCCCATTGTACTTTTAGTGTATACTCTGGTGGATCCTCCTCCACTTCTATCCCACTATCAGTTGGTGTACCTCAGGGATTTGTCCTGGGACCTCTTCTTTTCTCCGTCTATACTTCTTCCCTTGGCACTCTGATCTCATCCCATGGTTTTCTGTATGACCTTTGTGCCAATGACTCCCAAATCTACCTCTCCACACCAGAAATTTCAGCAGGAATCCAGGCCAAAGTATCAGCCTGCCTGTCTGACATTACTGCCTGGATGTCTTACCGCCATCTGAAACTAAACATGACCAAGACTGAGCTTCTTATCTTTCCCCCTAACCCAACCTCTCCTCTTTCCCCATTTTCTGTCTCTTTGGATAACATTCTCATCCTCCCTGTATCATCAGCTCATAACCTTGGGGTCATCTTCAACTCCTCTCTCTCTCCTTCTCTGCACATATTCTTCAGACTGCTAAAACCTGTCGTTTCTTTCTCTATAATATCACCAAAATTCGTCTTTTCCTTTCTGAGCACACTACCAGAACACTTATCCACACTCTTATCATCTCTCCCTTAAACTATTGTAACTTGCCTCTCACAGTCTTAGTGGGAGACCTCTGAGAGGCGTCTCCCACTAAGCCATCTCTCTCCCCTTCAATCTGTTCAAAATTCTGCTGCACGACTTATATTCTGCCAGTGTCGCTATGCTCATATTAGCCCTCTGCTCAAGTCACTTCATTGGCTCCCTATCCATTTCTGCATACAATTCAAATTCCTCTTATTGACTTACAAGTGCATTCACTCTGTAGCTCCTCAATACCTCTCCACTCGTATCTCTCCCTATACTCCTCTCCGGGAACTCTGTTCACTGTGTAAATCTCTCTTATCTGCACCCTTCTCCTCCACTGCTAACTCCAGACTCCATTCCTTTTATCTTGCTGCACCATATGCCTGGAATAGACTTCCTGAGCCGGTACGTCAAGCTCCATCTCTGGCCGTGTTCAAATCTAGGCTAAAAGCCCACCTTTTTGATGCTGCTTTTAACTCCTAACCCTTACTCACTTGTTCAATACCCATGTTTTATCATTCCCGCCTTACTAATTCCCTTACCCCTTATTTGTCCTGTTTGTCTTAATTAGATTGTAAGCTCTGTCGAGCAGGGATTGTCTCTTCATGTCCAGTGTACAGCACTATGTACGTCTAGTAGCGCTATAGAAATGATAAATAGTAGTAGTAGTAGTAATTGGTAGGGAAGTAGAGGGAGGGGGAGAGAGAGAGAAAGAGAGAGACCTGGAATAAAGGGGAGAAGGAGAGATGTTGGACCTAAATGGGAAGCAGAGGGAAGGGAAAGGAAGAGAGAGGCCTAGAACAAAAGAGAGGGAAAACTTCTGGACTGGGAGGTAGTGGGAAGAGAGAGAGAGAGAGAGAGAGAGAGAGAGAGAGAGAGAGAGAGAGAGAGAGAGAGAGAGAGACTGAACCAAGAGGGAGAGATGCTGTTTCAATGGGGGGGGAGAGAAGTTGGACCAGGGGGAGGAGAGAGAGAGAGAGAGAGAGAGAGAGAGAGAGAGAGAGAGGTTGGACCAGGGGTGGGGGCACAGGAGGAAGGGAAGAGAGTGGGGAGAAGCTGGACATGGGGATGGACAGGAACACATATAGGAAATGCAGAAGATAGGAAATGCAGACCAAGGAGGGAGCACAAAGAAAGGGACACAGAAGAGAGATGCTGAATATAGAGGGAGGATTTGAAGACAGTTGCTGAATATTGGGGGAGGATAGGGACAGGCACACAGAGGGTAAGATACTGGACAGCATGGATAGGGACACAGAAGAAAAATGGATAGTGGATGTAGAGCAAATACAGTATTCCACAGTTAGAGTGTGTTACAAAAAGTCAAACATTGTGGTGGTATTTTGATGGTGTGGGGATGCTTTGCTGCCTCAAAACCTAGAAAACTTGCCATTATTGAAGGAACCATGATTTCTGCATCATTCCAGAAAATTCTTAAGAATGTCCAGTCCTCTGTCTATGAGCTGAAGCTGAAGTGTAATTGGATTGTGCAGCAAGACAAAGATCAAAAACCCCAAAGCAAGAGTACATGATACATCTGAATGACTGAGAAGAAACAAAATTAAAATTTTGGATAGGGCTAGTCAAAGTTCTGACTTGAACCCAATACAGATGCTGCAGCAGGACCTGAAACGAGCAGTTCATACAAGAAAACCTATGAATGAGTCTGAATTAAAACAATTCTACAAAGACGAGTAGGCTAAGATTCCTCAACAGAGGTATGAAAGACTGATATCCTCTCCAGGCAGTAAGGGGGTGGTGCATCAAGCAGTTGCGGAGCTGCAGTCTATATGTTACGATTGTGGTCGTGACCCCTCTCAAACTTACCTTATTTCTGGTGGTCAGCTTCTGAGCTGGCTTCTGTCTGTCCTTCCTGAGTTAGCTCTGTCTCTGTATGCTGGCTGCTCCCAGCATGGTTGTAATTGCTTCACTATACTGCACCTGTGTGTGTTGCCTGAGTTAGCTCTGTCTCCGTGTGCTGGCTGCTTCCAGCGTGGCTCTAATTTCTCCACTATACTGCACCTGTGTGCGTTAAGCCTCTCTGTGCTTCAGTATGCTTCCTGCCTGTGTCCAATAGTTGTGACATCATCAGTCAGGGCCTTGATAAGGAAGTGGTGTTCTTCCATTCAGGGCCTTTGCAAACGCCAAAGGTTCAGGTTATTGTTTGGTGCTGTTAGCACTTCTGCCTTGTCTTGCTTGCCTTGAATCCTATCCTGATTCCAGTCCTGTTGGCTCCCGTTCCCTCCTGTCTGAGAACCCCATATTCCTGGTCATAGGAGCCAACTTTTCAAAATGATTAGGGGTGCTGAAAATTTTTTTTTTTTACAGGCAGTGTCCCCCCCCCATACCTTAAAATTATATCTACTGCAGTCTTCACCTGGGCAGTGGCAGCGCCACTCATAGGCTGCCTGCAACCTACACCAGGACTTCTTCCCTGAACAGTCCCACCCCTCATTCCCCCTGTACTGTGCAAATATAAAGAGATGCAAATTTCAAAAACTGACATATTTCAATCACTATACTATAGGTTAACAAATACAAATAAAGCAAAAAATAGAAAATATGATATCATTTTAGTGGACTAAATACATTTTTCAATTAGCTTTCAAAGGCCAAAACCTCTTTCCTCAGGTCAGGACAGTATACTGCTGTTATGGTATTCTGTACTGACACAAGAAAGGAGAGTTTGGTCTCCAAACATTAGTCAAAAATGTATTAAAATTAGTCCAGTAAACATTACTTCCATTTTCTGTATTTATTAACACAGCTACCACACTACTTTATCCTAAACTAAAAATAAAATTCATTTTTTCCTACCTTTGTGGTCTGGCCGTTTACTGTTTCTAATTGTGTTGGCCCCAGTCTCTTGTTTCTTCTTTCCTCAATCTTTAACTTTCCCCCCTTTCCATCCATCGTCTACCCCCTCTCTCCCCCTTTTCCTTCCAGCATCCGCCCCCTCTCTTCCCCCTTTCCATCCAGTATCTGCCCCCTCTCTCTCTCCTTTCCATCCTTCATCTGCCCCCTGGAACTCTGAGGGGAGAGAGATGGAGGGAGGGGGACCCTGGATATGGGTGGATGGAGGTGAGGCCAGGGGAGAATGCAGAGTTGATGCATATGTAGGGGGGGAGGGCAACGGACAGAGGAGAATTGCTGCACCAGGATGGATGGAGGGGGCAGGGGAGAGATACTGCACATGGATGAATGAAGGGGGCAGGCACAGAGGACGTTTGCTGCATATTGTAGCCAGGTACCTCTAGGTGCAGCCAAGGATAGAACAATCTCCTCCAGCCACAGGCTCCCGGTACAGTCAAGAAATAAATGTCCACCAGCAACTTCAATCTTAAAGACTTTATTCCATGAAGGTTTCTAGTAGACCTGATACACAGTTCCAACAGCAGCATTCACCTTCAATCTTAAGCACATGTAAGCTACCTGAAAGTGTGTGGCAAATAGTCCCCTTTAAGCAGTAGGCTATCAGCACATACCATGATTCAATACAGGCTCACAGTCAGCTCCAGTCTGGGCTCTTTATGCAGTGCACAATAAACAGTAGTTCAATTCCAAATAGAAGCAGTTCATCATCACAGTTAAATCACAAAGCAGAAGTTTCTACCTTCTACTCTCTTTACCTTCATAATGGGTTCAATACTTTAGGGACTTCTCATACCCAAGGGATTTCACCCTGCATCAGCTTCACTGGCAGATTCAATACTTTAGGGACCTCCCTTACCCAAGGATTTTCAGCCTGCAAATACTTTTGAGACTTCCTCACACCCAAGGGATTTCAGCCTGCTTCAGTACTTTAGGGACCTCTCTTACCCAAGGGTTTTCAGCCTGCAACTGCTTCTCTCTTCCCCGGGACTCCTTCCCACCTGCCTAATCAATCCCTGGCTTCTGCTCTCATAACCAATCATTCTCCTTCCATTAGCTTCCCCCACACCCATACCAGCTGAGTTAAGCATTAGACTAATGATGAGCTCCTGCACACAAGGTTTCCTAACTCTCTTTCTCCCTAGTGGCAGCCCATCTACACGTCCTGCCAGCTTACACCCATGTCTTCCCCCATTGCAGCTAGGAGTCCAGTCTGGGTTCCTCATCTCAGCCCCTGGCTCCTTGCCTGCAATGCCTTCTGGGACTTGTATTTCAAACTGACACTGCCTTAACCCAACTATCTTGGATGTGACTTTATTACAATATGGATGAATGCAGGGGAGAGAGCATAATTGGTGCACATGGAACACACACTACACTCTCTCACTCACTCACTCACACAGACAGACACACACATTCTGTCTCTCTCTCAATCAATCACACACACTCTCTCTCTCTCTCTCTCTCTGACACACACTCTTTCTCTCTCACACATACTCACTCTCTGACACATACTTATTCACTCTCTCACACATACTCACTCACTCTCTCTCACACACACTCTCTCCTAACAGTTCCCTTAAAAACATAATTGCATTAGAGGACAACCTTGCTAGCGCCCGTATCATTTCTTTCAGAAACGGGCTTTTTTTACTAGTTCAAAAATAATACGAAGTATGGCATGGTATACTACTTACAATGTCAACACAATATGTAATAGAGCATTATAATTGATAGTGAAGGGTAAAGCAAAGAAGTAACATATAAGGAGGTTAGAAAGTAGGAAGAGTTAGAAAGTAAGGTGATTGATTTAAGTCCTATCTTTAACTGCTAACAACTTAACCAGTCAGCACGTCAGCACTGACCATCAGCCCATCATCTTAACCAGTTAGCTTTTCAGCATCCAAAAGCCCTCAGATATTCAATGCCAGTAGCCAGATATGGCCCGGCGTTGAATATGAGTTTAATGCCAGCGGCAGACAGCAACAACATTGTGTGCCACTGGCTGAATATTGGAGGGGGGGGGGGGGGGGGGGGGACTTGTTTTCTCAATCATATTTGGCTTTCCTTTTCTTTCCTTTGGGTTTTTTATGGATTTCTGAACTGCTCTGTTCCACCATTCTGTAGTAGTGAAATATTATAATTTATAGTTTAATAAAAAATTTACTAGACTGCTCACATTGACTTGCAGAACCGAGTGGTGTACAATCTAATAAAAGCAATGAAAGGAACTCCATATTATAAAATAGGACAGAAGACCATATCTACTCAAAAAAGACAAACTGAAAAGATAAAAAACAAAAGTAGAATAACATACGGCATTCACTTGTCAAAAAAGAGTGGAAGTGTCTTCCAAATTGGCTGACCTACTGAGAAGCCATGAAATTAGGATCAGGGGGACGGGTGGACAAAGCCATCAGTTCAGTAAAACATGAAACACTTGTGTAGAAATGGGAAAAAGGGCACTATCTGGCATAGCCGCTGAGAGGAGGGGCAAAATTTCCCGGGCCCGGGCCTCCTGGGGGGCCTGGCACAGGGCTCTCTCTCCTGTTCCTGATGGGACCCAAGTGATCGCGTCCTGACAGGAGCAGGAGAGAGAAAACTCTGGCACCAGGCCCCCCTTGCATTGCCTGCCTAGCAGCTGCTGGGCCCTCAGGCCACGCATGCTCAGTTTTGAGACTGAGCATGTGTGACCTAGGAAAGCAGCCGCAGGGGCAGGCAATGCTGGGCAAAGGAAGGAGGGCAGGCGGGTGGGTGGGAGGCGGTGGCGGTGGCGATGATGATTTTTTAGGGGGAGGCAGCAGCGGCGATGATGATTCTGCCCTGGGTCCGGCGGCAGCGGCCTTGCCCTGGGCCCGGCTCAGTCTCTCGGCGGCCCTGCTATCTGGAGAGCTGTATAGTATGGAAAACAATTTTCTGGATTTAGATGCTGTAGTGGAAGAGGCTGACTTGGATCTAGTGGCAGTCATGGAGATGTGAAGAGCCATTACTGGGATATAGTTATCAGATCAAGATGTGCCCTTTAGTTGAACAGACTCCTGGTGACCATAGAATGAGGGACCCCCTAGTGGTTTTCTTGGTATGAGTGGTTTACCTGGTAAACTTTACCATTGCCTTCTCCTGTGCAATGTGATGCACTAGGACCTTTGTCCTAGCTATTGCTTTATGCTTGATGGAATAGCCAGATCTTAATTGTGGATTTAAATTTTTTTTGAAAGAAAGCTCACCACGAAGAAACAATGGAAGGTTATTTCAAATAAAGGGAAATAAAAAATAAAATGTGCTGCATTTAGTTATTTCACATTGTGCAACCTTAGGACCTGGGAGTACCAAGCGCTGGTCATTAAGAAAACACAAGACCCGTGAGGAGGGACTTGTAAATGATGATAAATAAGCTGGTTCTACAGGCAACCAGTGATGTTTTTTTAAAGTAAATGAGTAATATGATCAAAGTGACCAACATGACAGAGTAGTCTTTTTAATTCATGTATATTTATTTTATTTATTTACTTATTTGTGACATTTATATCCCACATTATCCCAAACAAGTTTGAGTTCAATGTGGCCTACAATAAACAGTATATGATACATAACAAAGAATAATGTATTATCACAGTTTTTTAAATGTTTATACAAGTTCTTATGTTTTTTTTTTAAGGTTTCTTTGATTTTATTTGTAAAACCAAAAGGCATGTTTGATGTTAGATTGTTTTTAATTCTCATGCTTTCTGTGATTGTTTATTTATTCTTTTTTGTATCTGACTTTTACATTTGATGATATATGTTTGAACATTTACTTATTTGTATTTTGTAGACTCCTGAGGCAGACATTCTGGCAGAAACATGGTGCCGCGTCAAGTCAATATACTTTATGAAATAAACTGTTTGCTACCACAGCCGTCTTCTTAGTGTGTTTGGAAGTGTCGTGTTGACCACTTTACTCCATTGTTTGTATGTGTAGTGGTCTCGGTTACTCCACTGTGGTGGTTGTTTTTCACAGAGTAGTCTGATAGCCATATTTTGTAATGTTTGAAGTTTTTTCAGAGTTGAATGTGCAAGACCAGCATAAACAATACTATAAGTTGAATAAACTTATATAAACTTTTACACCTGATATTCAAAACCATTTAACTGGCCAGGAACGGCACCTGGCCGATTAAATGGCACTTAGCTGGCTATCCCGTGATATTCAGCGGGAGATAGCCAACTGTCTCCCACTGAATATCACTGGTTAGCGGCTAGTGGATAGCCAGTTATATCGCCCGATATAATTACTATCTGTTGATTTTCAGTGTGAGTTTGGTGGCCATATTTGACCAGCGGCGTACCGAGAGCGGGGCGCTGGGGGCGGTCCGCCCCAGGTGCATGCTGCAGGAGGGGTGCAGGGAGCAGCTGTGCAGTTGTCAGCTCCTCTGGTTCCCTGCTCCCTCTGATGTCACTTCCTGTTTTGGGGCAGAAGGAGCAGGGAACCGGTGGAGCTGACAGCTGCGTGGTTGCTCCCAGCACCCCAGTAGGTATGAACAATGCACTCAAGGGGGGGGGGTTGGAGGTGATGCACCAGGGGGTTACGACACTGCACCTGGGGGGTGTCGATGCTGCACTCGGGGGGGGGGGGGGGGGGAAGCTGCACCAGGGATGGGGTGGGGGTGCACAGCAGCGATCCTCCCCAGGTGGCAGCCAACCAAGGAACACCACTGTATCTGACTGCGTGAAACCAGGTGGCAGCCAACCAAGGAACACCACTGTATCTGACTGCGTGAAACCCTGGAATATCTTTGGCCAGGTTAAACGTAACTGGCTAGCGCTGAATATCGGCTTGACCGGTTATGTTTAAACTGGCCAAAAATAGACCGGATATTCAATGCCAGTCACTGTAAACGGCCTGGCATTGAGTATTTGTGCTCAGCGCTGACCGCAGGAGGCAGCCTAGCTACCTCCCGTGGTCTGAATATTGGCCCATAGTGTAAATAATAATGCCTAAGATTTAGGTGTGCATTTGATCTGTTATGCTAGTACTAGCCGTTAAGCCCGTTAAAACGGGCGAGATTTCCAGCTACCCTCCTCGCCGTCGCTCCCTCCCCCCTCCGTGCCGGGCCCCCTGCACTGACCTGAGAGCACCTCTTACCTCCGTGTGAAAGTGCTGCAGGTCACTGCAGGGGGCCCAATATGGAGGGGGGCAGGAGCGGCGGCGGGGATGGGGGGGGAGGATGGAGGTAGGTGCGCGTGATGTTCGTTTCCAGGCTCCAGCAGCAGCGGCAGCGTCCGACAGTTCGACTCCGTTTCCCTCTCTGTTCCGCCCTCTGTCATCATCACGTCTTGATGCGAGGGCGGGACAGAGAGGGAAGTCTCTACTGCGCATTTGCAGGTGAGTCGGTCACTTGCCATTTATATGTTTGATTCTACAAATGAAAATAGTTATGCTAGTATTCTACAAATGAAAATAGGCACCTACTTGCCTTTAGAGAAAAGGCTTCAGCTAGGTTCCTACAAATGGAACCTTTTGTACAATTACCCCCAATATGTTCCTTCCCCAAAGAGCTTACAGCCTAGGTGGATACCTGAGGCAATGGAAGAGAAGTAACTTGCCCAAGGTCACAATGCGTATCAGTGGCAGAAGCAGGAATGGAACCCTGATGTCACTGGTTCTCAACCCGCTAACCAATGTGGGGGGGGGGGGGGGGGGGAACTGGATCACAACTGGAAACAATTTTCTAAAGCCAATAGAATATGTTAATATTTTTCTTCATGTAGTTTTATGTTTTTATTACTATGGATCTGCCTAGATTTTGGCAGGATATAAATCAACAAATAAACTCCACTTTCACTAAAGCTGAAGAACTGGTGTGCAGCCCTGAAAGTGAAAGAAGATAAATTAGCCCAGGAAGAAGTGGAACCCAAACTTATGGACCCCAAAACTTCAGGATAAGCAACCATTGTATCCAGAAAGTGAAGGTAGTGGTGTCTGGTGACTCTCTTCAGAGGGCCACAGAGGCATCCATCTGCCACCTTGACATGATGCATCAGGTGCCAAGACCAGAGATGTTAAGGAGAGTTTGCCAAGACTCATAGAAACATAGAAACATGACGGCAGATAAAGGCCAAATGACTCATCCAGTCTGCCCATCCTCTGTAATCCCCAATTCTACCTGTTCCTAAGCGATCCCACATGCTTATCCAATGCCTTTTTAAATTCTGGAACAGTCCTCGACTCCACCACCTCCACTGGGAGGCCATTCCACGCCTCCACCACCCTTTCTGTGAAATAATACTTCCTTAGGTTACTCCTAAGCCTATTCCCTCTTAACTTTGTCATATGCCCCCTCATTCCATTTGAAAAAGGCTCTTCCTGTACATAAATGCTCTTGAGATATTTAAACATTTCTATCATGTCTCCTCTCTCCCTCCTCTCTTCCAGCGTATACATGTTGAGGTTCCTAAGCCTGTCCCTATAATTTTTGTATTCAAGACCGTTTACTAATTTTGTAGCTTCCCTCTGGACCGACTCCATCCTGTTTATATCTTTCCGTAGGTGCAGTTTCCAGAACTGCACGCAGTACTCCAAATGGGGCCTCACCAGAGACTTATACAACGGCACTATCACCTCCTTTTTCCTGCTGGTCAAGCCTCTTTTTATGCACCCAAGCATCCTTCTGGCTTTGGCCGTCGCTTTTTCTACCTGTTTACTACTACTACTACTACTACTAACATTTCTAAAGCGCTACTAGGGTTACGCAGCGCTGTACAATTTAAACATAGAAGGACAGTCCCTGCTCAAAGAGCTTAAGGTCATCAGACACAATCAAGCCTAATAGTTATTATCTGACGCCACTCATCCATGTTGACACAAATAATTCTGCTAGCTACACCATGAAACATATCAAAATAAAGCTAATGGCTCCAGGAACAAGGGCGAAGCAGATATGTCCTCCTAGCCAAGGCAGAGAAGCTTACATTCTGGAGAGGAATGTGTGGTTGTGTGGATGGTGCCAAGGAAAGCATTTCAGTATCCAGAACCATTGGATGATTTTCCAAGGGCTGATGAGGAAAGACGGCATTCACTTGTCCTAACTTTGGGGTCCTTTTATTAAAGTGTGGTAAAAAGTGGCCTTGGTGCTCCCTTACGTGAGTTTTTCCCAAATGCTAAAGCCATTTTTATTGCAGCAATAAAATGGCCGATTTTGCTTTTTTTTGTATTAATGGCCATGCGTTGATGTTGTCATAAAAAAATAATAGCCTGTGAGCACGTACCGACACTTATTTTGTAGGCAGTAAGGCCCATGTGCTAATCCTGGGCAAAGCAATTCATGCTAACTGATTAGCACAGGAACACCCACTCTCATCACCCCTCAACAAGAAATATTAAAAATTATTAGTGTGTGCCGTTTGGCTTTTACCTCGGGATGCCTGAGCACATCCTGCACTAGGCCATTTTAAGCTGCTCACTGCAGCTTAGTTACAGGGCCTCTTTATCTGCTTAGCTATCCAGTTAGTAGTCTGAATATCAGTGTTAACCGGAAAACAACGCCAGTCAGCACTGATTCCTGGATATTCAGCACTGGCTGGTACCCGGATACTGGTATTGAATATCTGGTGTTTTTAAAACCCATGCCAGCTACATTTTAAAAAATGCTCACTTCTGCATGCTTAACAATGCCTCAAAGTAGACGAAGAGATGGGGCCAGAAAGGATACATTAAAGTACAAGTTCAATTTATTTGATATACCACAAATCAAGGCAAAATGTCTAAGCAGTTTATATAATCAGGGCAGACATGCCATCTCACATGCATCTAGCCCTCTTCTCCAGCTCACATGCCAAGGTGCCCATATCTCCAGCAATGTCTCTTTGCTTCCCACTCCCACCCTTGCGGTATGGCATTTCTTTCCCTGATTCAACGTTTTTTACTCACTCCCCCCACCCCATGGGATCCTTTAAAACATGCCACAGATCATGGGCAGCAGAAGTGTCATAACATGCTCCCTCTTGCCAGTCCACAGGGCCTTCTCTCTTCTGGTCCCGCCTCCTCTGGTTCTACCTCCTGTTTACAGCAGGTGGGACCAGCAGAGGGAAGGCTCTGCAGACTGGCTTCAGGGAGCCTGTTGTTAGCACTTCTGCAGCTTGCATTCTACAGCAAGTTTTAAAGTACTCCAAGGAGGAAGGGAGGAGAAGAAAGAATAGCAGGGGCTGGAAAAGGAAGAAGAGAGATAGACAAAGCACCAATGGGGGGTGGGGGAGGGGGAGGAAAGGGATTGGAAATGACAGCAGGAGGTGCATGGGAAGGAGCAAGAGGGAGAGATACTGGTCCCACAGGGTGGGAGAGGAAATGATGCTAGGACCTGTGGGGGAAGGAGGAAGGAGGAAGAGGGAGAGATACAGGCTCCATGGGGAGTTGGGGTGGTGCAGGAGAGGGAGAGAAGAAAGAGGGATACTTGTTGCATTCCCAGGGAGGAAGGGAAAGGGACGAGAAAGGGGGCAATGCTGGACATGTGGGGGGAGGGATAGGAATACAGAAGGACAATGCTAAACATGTGGGGAGATAGAGGTATGAAGGGGCAATGCTGAACACATGGGGAAGGGATAGAGAGGCTGAGGAACAATGCTAGACACATGAGGACACATGAGGAAGGAGATAGGGATATAGAGAGACTGCTGGATACATGGGGGATAGAGATACAGAAGTGCAATGCTAAAGACATGGAGGATAGAGATACTAAAGGGCAATGCTAAATACGTGGGGGATAGAGATACTAAAGGGCAATGCTGGACACGGAAGGATAGATATACAAAGGGGCAATACTGGACACATGGCAGAGGAGGAAGGAGACACAGGAGCAATGCTGTACATTTGGGAGATAGAGATACAGAGGGGCAATGCTGGACATGTGGGGGAGATAGAGATTCAAAGAGGTAATGCTGGACATGTGAGAGGGGATAGAGATATAGAGGGGTAACGCTAGACATGGGGGGATAGAGATACAGAGGGACAATGCTGGACATGTGGGAGGAGATCAAGATACAGAGGAGCAATGCTGGACAGGTGGGGGAGGGATAGAGATACACAGGGGCAATGCTGTACATTTGGCGGATAGACAAACAGAGGGACAATGCTGGACAGGTAGGAGGAATAGAGATACAGAGGGAATACTGGATACGTGAGAGGGGATAGAGATATAGAGGAGCAATGCTGGTCATGAGGGGATAGAGATACAGAGGAACAATGCTGGACACGTGGGGGGAGATCAACAGACAGAGGGGCAATACTGGACATGGGGGGAGGAATAGAGATGCAGAAGGGCAATGCTAAACATGTGGGGAGATAGAGATACAAAGGTGCAATACTGGACACATGAGTGAGGGAATAGAGAGGATAGGGGCAATGCTAGACACATGGAGTAGGAGCTAGAGATATAGAGATGCAATGCTGGACACATGGAGAATAGAGATAAGAGATGCAATGCTAAACAGTGGGGCAATGCTAGACATGGGGGGATAGAGGTATAGAGGGCCAATGCTGGACATTTGGGGGGAGATCAAGATACAAAGGGGCAATACTGGACAGGTGGTAGGAGGGATAGAGATACGGAAGGGCAATGCTAAACATGTGGGGAGATTGAGATACAAAGGGGCAATGCTGGACACATGGGAGAGAGAGATACAGAGGTGCAATGCTAAACATGGGAGATAGAGATACAGAGGTATATTGCTAAACAAACGGAGGGGATAGAGATACAGAGGTGCAATGCTGGACACATGGTGGTATAGGTATACAAAGGGGCAATGCTAGACACATGGCATAGGAGAAAGAGATACACAGGGGTAAGGCTGGGCATTTGGAGGTGCATAGAGGGGAATAGAGACACAGAGATGCAATGTTGGACACTTGGGGGGGATAAGGATTCAGACAGGCAATGCTGGATGGGGCAAGAATAGGGACACAGAGAAGGGAGAGGCTCAACATGGTGGGAGGATAGGGGCAGGGACATAGGAGAAATACTAAACAGGGTGATAGTAACATTTAGGGAAGATGATTGGTGGATATGTAGAGAGAAACAGTACCAAATGGGCAAAGAGACCCTGACAAGCAAGTTAAGAGAAGACAGACGAAAGCAGAAACCATAGACTGGGACAACACGATTAGAAAAATAAAATGACCAGACAACAAAGGGAGAAGAAGAAATTTTTATTTTCTGTTTATTGATTAGAGCTTGTCAGTTTTTGGAATGTACAACTGCCAGAACTGGTTCTAGACATGTCTGGGGCCAGTGAGAAAAACCTCCAGAATACGTAGCAGTGGTAAATCTCCAGCTTTGGGATGGGCCACCCTTGGCATCTCTGTCATGGTATTTTTAAAAATACAAGATTTAGATAGACTAAGACACACAGACAAGACAACAAATAACAGAAGAATACCATAAGATACCTGCAATTAGGGTTACCATATGGATCCAGGTCATGTAGGACTGATTGACCCAGTCCTGTTTTACTTCCATTGCTTTCAATGGAAGTAAAATCTGGACTGGCTCAATCAGTCTTCCATGACCTGGAGCCATATAGTAACCCTAATTGCAATAGTTTAAGTTTAGCCATTAGGTGAAAAGGGGAAGGGGGGGGGGGGGGGGGGGGAAGCAGGAAGCACATGGGAGTTATCAAGCTACTATTATCTAAGGAGGTAGTTTCAGCTGCCAGAAACTGATGGGAAGGCCTGAGTAAAGAGACGAGCTTTAAGAACACTTGAATTTCTGAAAAGATAGTTCAGTCCTGATGCCAAGGGGAAGATCATGGCAAAGCTCTGGGCAATATCGCTATATTCTGATATTATCAAGCCAAATGTGACATGGTTAGGGAGGTTCTGGCAGCTCCAATCATCAGGTAGCTGTGAGAAAGTGAGGAGGAACCTGTGAAATACAGGCCTTGTGGTGAGGAAGTTAATGAGAATGCTGCTAAAAAAGAAGAAAGCCTGCTTTCTGGAAAGAAATGGATTACATGAGCAAAAGCATTATGACTTTAATAGAGGTAGATTTTTGTCAGACAAACTTGATCAGAAACGATTTTGGAACCATGTTACAGGAGATGGTGTAAAGTGGGTTAGATTACTGTAACATTGCTTATTTGAGGTTGCCGGCTTCCTGCATTTAGACGCTTCAAGTGGTTCAAAATTCTGTTGTACGTTTATTGTACTGTTTATCGAGATCTGAGCATATTACTGTCTATCTGAAGCGACTGCACTGGTTGCCTGTTGCCTATCGTATGAAGTTCAAGCTGTTACTTCTGGTTCATTGTGCTCTTTACCAGAACTCTTCGTTTTATCTTCAGAATGCTGTACAGCAGTGGCATAGCCAAGGGTGGGCCCGGATAGGCCTAGGCCCATCCACTTTGGGTTCAGGCCCACCCAGTAGCAGCACACCTATGATGTGGCTGGCAGGGATCCCCAAGCCCCACCAGCCAAAAACTACTAACAACTGTCCCGCCTGCATACCTTGTAAATAGCAGATCTTCGCCTGCAGTGAGCAGCAACTGATACATACTGCTCGCACCGGCCTCACAGCCTTCCCTTTGATATATTCCCGCCTATGCAGAAACAGGAAGTTGTATCAGAGGGAAGACTATGAAGCCAAAATGAGCAGTGTGTATTAGTTGCTGCTCACTGCCGGTGAAAATCTGCTATTTAAAAGGTATGTGTGTGTGTGTGGGGGGGGGATGTTTGAGAGACCATATGGCATGCAGACGAGAAAGGTAGAGTTCTGCCCATCCGTCTTGGGCCCAGGCCCACCGAAAATGGGTTTCTGGCTACGCCCCTGCTGTACAGTGGTATGTACCATCGCGGTCATTGTGATCAGCAGTGGCTTGTGATATTGTTGTGCCTGCTGTGCATCATTTGCATTTGAAGCAGACAAGAAGAGGTGTGTTTTCTGTTACTGGACTGCTTGAGTTGAACAAATTGCCTTGTGGGCAGTGGCGTAGGAAGGGGGGGGCGGTGGGGTGGTCCGCCCCGGGTGCACGCTGCTGGGGGGTGTCGTCTCCGTTGGTTCCTTGCACCCTCTGCCCTGGAACAGGTTACTTCCTGTTCCGGGGCAGAGAGAGCAAGGAACCAATGGAGCCGACCCAGCTCCCAGCGACGTGGACTCGGGGGCGGATCGGCCCTCCCGCCCGCCCCTCGCTTCTAAACTAAGTAAGATCGCTTCTAAACTAAGTAAGAATGCGCTCCGGGGAAAGGTGCACGCCAGAGGGGGGGTGCGCGCCGAGGGGGGGTGCCGTGCTGCACCCGGGGGGGGGGGGGTGTGCAGTGGCGACCCGTTCCAGGTGTCAGCCGCCCTCGCTACTGCACTGCTTGTGGGATCAAAAAAGAACTCTGGTGACACTGAAACATCATCATCTCTTATGTTTAGCTTATCATGTTTCTGTTTGAGCTTGGCTTACTTTGGTTATAATACTCCACACAGATCAATTTTACTGCAAATAATATTGATAATCTCAAAAAACCACACTCGCAGTGAAACAGTGTCTATACTGGATAGGGGGAAAAAGTCTCAACAAACTGTGGCAAAAGCTCAGTGGATGATTGCACACAGTAAAAAGTCATCATAGACTAAAAAAAAACCTTCTTTTTAAAATTTTTAGTCTCTTTTATATATACGTCTTGAAAAACAAGTCTTTGTGCATCAATGTTCCTCCAAATCTTATAGAGTAAAAAATAAAAGATAAATTTAACTAGACTTATCTTTACAGTGCCAACTCCAGCTTGCGTGTTAATTCATGTGTGGTCCCAACGGTTCCGTTTCGCGTTGCTTCCTCAGGGAACCACACCGCAGAGCGTCCAAATTTAAGATTGCACCTCAATGCTGGAGAACACACTTTCCTCGACCTGCTCACAAGGGATCTGTACTGGGACCGGTGCTGTTTAACATATTTATAATTGATCTAGAAATCGAAATGACAAGTGAGGTGATTAAATTTGCAGATGACACAGAACTATTCAAAGTTGTCAAAATACATGCGGACTGTGAAAAATTGCAGGAAGACCTTATGAAACTGGAAGACTGGGCATCCAAATGGCAGATGAAATTTAGGGGCCCTGTTTGGTTGGTCCCAGTCTCTGATTCTGCTGCTCTCTATCTGTTCTCTTAACTCTGTTTCCAGGGCTTCCTTTCCATTTATTTCTTTACTTTCCTCCTTTCTTCTTCATTTCTTGTCCTACATCCATAAGTAAAAGTTGGGTCCTCCGTAGAATTGACTGGAGGAGGTATAATGTGGATCCAGCTTTTGCCTATTTTCTCCATCCATGCTCAGTTTTTCTCCTGTCTTCCCTTTTCCTCATCTCCATCCATGTGCATCTTCTTCTTTTCTCTTTCCAGCCCTCCATCCATGTCTAGCTTTTCTCCTCTCACATCCCTTGCATCCATGTCCAGCATTTTCCCCCTCCCCTCCATCCATGTCCGGCATTTCTCCTCTCTCTTCCCTCCCCTGTATCCATATCCAGCAATTCTTCTCTCTCATCTCTCCACCATCCAAGTCCAGCATCTCTCTCTCTCCCCTGCTCTCCTCTCCATCCATTCTCCTCTGCCCCCTGTCCTTCCCTCCATCCATATCCAGCATTTCTCCTCTCTCCCCTGTCCACCCCTTTATCCATCCATGTCCAGCATTTCTCCTCTGTCCATTGTCCACCCCTCCATCCATTCACGTCCAGCAATTCTCCTCTCTTCCCTGCCTTTCCCTCCATCCATCCATCCATCCATGTTCAGCAATTCTCCTCTCTCTCCTGCTCTCCTCTTCATCCATGTCCAGCATTTCTCCTCTCTCCCCTGTACACCCCTCCATGTCCAGCAATTCTCCTCTCTCCCCTGCTCTCCTCTCCATCCATGTCCAGCAATTCTCCACTGTCCCCTGTCCTTCCCTCTATCCATATCCAGCAATTCTCTCTCCCCTGCCCTCCCCTCCATCCATCCATGTACAGCAATTCTCCTCTCTCCCCCCTGCCCTCCCTTCCCATCCATATCCAGTGATTCTCTCTTTCCTACCCTCCCCTGCCATCCATGTCCAGCGATTCTCCTCTGCCCCCTGTCCTCCCCTGCCATCCATGTCCAGCGATTCTCCTCTCTCCCCTGTCCTTCCCTCTCACCCGTGTCCAGTGATTCTCCTCCCCCATCCTCCCCTGCCATCCATGTCCAGCGATTCTCCTCTCCCCCCTGTCCTCCCCTCCCATCCATGTCCAGTGATTCTCCTCTGCCCCCTGTCCTCCCCTGCCATCCATGTCCAGTGATTCTCCTCTCTCCCCTGCCCTTCCCTCTCACCCATGTCCAGTGATTCTCCTTCCCCCATCCTCCTCTGCCATCCATGTCCAGTGATTCTCCTCTCCCCACTGTCCTCCCCTCCCATTCATGTCCAGCGATTCTCCTCTGCCCCCTGTCCTCCCCTGCCTTCCATGTCCAGCGATTCTTTTTTCTCCCCTGCCCTTCCCTCTCACCCATGTCCAGCATTTCTCCTCTCCCTCCTGTCCTCCCCTTCCATCCATGTCCAGCAATTCTCCAGTTCTCTCCCCCGTTCTCCCCTGCTATCCATGTCCAGTGATTCTCCCTCCCTCCCCCTGCCCATCTTGCTTCTCCTGCTGCCTATCTGCCTGCTTGCTTGAGAGTCAGGGCCCCTAGCATCAGCCAGTACAAGGCCTGGCACCAGCACTGATGAGCCTTCGTGCCCAATGCATGTGCTCGGGAAGGCCCTGTTAGTTCCACCCTCTCTGAAACGTACTAACAGGGCCTCCACAAGTGGATAGGCTTGAAGGCTGAGTGTGCTGGTGCTGGCTGGGTCTTGTACTTATTGATCTGGAACCCGGACTTTCAAGAAGACAGCGAGGAATTGGGAGTGGTGAGACTGGGACTTGGGAGGTAAAAAAAAGGTGCCGGTGCGCCGTACCGGCACCAAAAAAGTACAGCTTCTTTGATAGATAGATACTATTTCGGCTCGGCAGCCCAAGGAAAAGCATCTCAAGGTCCAGAAAGCCAAAATGCTCTTGATGACACCATCTGTGCAGCCACATATTCTCCTCCAGGATGCGAGCTTCTCTGCCTTGGCCTTTACCCTCAATAGGGAGGATCGACAAGAACATCACCTGTTCACCTGTCTGCTTCACCCTCTCTCCCAGAGCCATGAAGTCACTTTTGATACGTTCGATACCTTAAAAGTTCCTTTTAGCCCTTGTACAGTCAGGACCAGTTTTAGATATGGTGGGGCTCAGGGCAGAAATTAAGGAGGGGGCCCCTGATCCCCCCTCCCCCCGATCACCTGCATTGCTACTACGCGGTCCAGGCATCTCTTTCCCTTCTTCTTTAAAATTTTTATTTCCCTTCTCAGGGGGGCCCCGGTGTGGCAGCCATCCTCACAAGCTGCCTCTAGCTGTCCTGAAGCTTTCCGTCTCTGCCGCAATCCGCCGGAAATTACATCAAAGGGGGGAGGATCGCAGCAGAGAGGGTAAGCTTGTGAGAATGGCTGCTGTACCGGGGCCCCTCTGAAAAGTGAAATAAATGTTTAAAGAAGATTGGGAAGGGAGGAGGAGATGGACTGTGTTGGGGAGAAGGGGAAGAGATGCCTGGACTGTGGGGACCAGGGCAGCTGCCCTGTTTGCCTCCCCCTAACGCTGGCCATGTGTAGAGCAACTTGACCCCTAACAGTAGTATCACAAAACCACCACTAGGAGTTGCCAGTGCCACTTTGAATTTAGTAGCAGAAAGGGGAAGGAACGCATGGGGATCACTCCTGCCCTGAACCCACTAGATACCAGGATACCCTTAAAGTAGGCTTGGGGGGTACAGGGAAGGGAGAGAGGCCTACCAGGGTGGGAGGCAGGCTGAGGGGTCTTAAGGAGGAGGGGTCTACTTGAAAAGGGGAAGCTCTTCAAGGGGCCAAAGGGTGAGCCTCAGTGGGAGGAGGAACCAGGGGTCTGCTACAGTTCCTTTAAGGTGTGGCCCAGGCACATCATTATTCTTGTATTTATTTATTTATTTATTTATTTATTTGTTGCATTTGTGTCCCACATTTTCCCACCTATTTGCAGACTCAATGTGGCTTACAATAATACATCATAACAACCGCATGTTTTACTGCACCTTAATAACTACCCCCCCACTCAGTGTGGATAACATATGAAATGCTACTATGGATAGAATTTCATTTGCAGTTTTCAGAGATCCCATTTCCTTAAGTCAGGGACCATTCACCTGCAGTCTCTTCATTTTATGCCATACATTCTGATTCTCCAATCTTATTTTTCAGATTTCTTGGCATTTGCATGCAGAAAACTAGAAGCATGGTTTTAATTTCCATTCACAGCTTGCTTATTATTAGCACTTTGGAAGAGTAATTTGCAATCATTCCTATTTGTCTGCTTCTTATTTAAATCCACTTGAGCTGCCTCAGTCTCTATCAGGATATGATTACTTCCTTTTTCTGAGAGGATCCTTAGATGACACATCACTCTATATTGTGCACTTTTGAGTGACTGTTCACTTCCTCCATGTAGTTTAAAAGCTACTCATTCCATTCTTTGAACCAGAATCTCTCTCCTGCACGTTCCAATGTCATTTACACCCACGTGTACCATGACAGTCAGCTCCTTCTCAGGACTCTCTAAAATCCTATCTAGGTGATGTATGAGGTTTGCCACCTATGAATCCAACTATATAATCCCCTTCAGAAAATCACGACTCTGTAACAGCTTTTAATGTCTGACTACATACACCATGTTCTTATCCAGCATGGAGAAATGAAAATATGTAAAAATGGGAAACATGGAGGAAAAAGCCTCAAAAGGGACGGTCCTATTTAATGTGGCAATTAGCCTTCCGTATCAAGGAGCATACAATCTCATCATAGGCAAAAAATCTCCATCCACCATTCACTATTCATTATCACTCAATTTTAATTTGTATATATCTTTTAGTATCAAAACTTATCTGTACTTGTTGCTCAGCATTACTGATGCGCCACAGCCGACTATGGCCAAAGGTTCGAACCTTCTTCAGGGTCTGTGATGGATCGCTTTCACTGTTTTGGCATAAGTACCAGATGGAGGTTTTTCCCCCCCTGTGATGCAATTGTATGCTCCTTGATACAGAAGGCTAATTGCCACATTAAATAGGAGCGTCCCTTTTGAGGCTTTTTCCTCCATGTTTCCCATTTTTACATATTTTCATTTCTCCTTGCTGGATAAGAGCATGATGTATGTAGTCAGATATTTATTTATTTATTTATTAGGATTTATTTACCGCCTTTATGAAGGAATTCACTCAAGGCGGCGTACAGTAAGAATTGATCAAACATGAGCAATAGGCAATTTCAGCAGTAAAAATATTCAAATAACAATACAAAGTATGGCATGTTATACTACTTACTTATAGGCTTTTAATCAGTTTAGCACATTAAAAGCTGTAATAGAGTCGTGATTTTCTGAAGGGGATTATATAATTGGATGGTATAGGAGTATCCTCTCTTGCTCATACTATACGTGAAAGAGTCTGCCACCTTTGACCAATCCTCATGTTACCAAGCAATTCTGATGCCCTCCAAACACCTAGTATCTACTTTTCTAATCATGGAATTGCCAATACCCATAGCAGTTCTATCCTTTCCTTCCTGGGCACATACCCCTGGAGACATATCCTTGATGTAAGAGAAAGTGGGTTTACTTTCCTGTAACGAGGGTTCTCCATGGACAGCAGGATCAGTCAGCCACACACTGTTTCCAAGTTTGGTGGATGACGGCACCCAGTGTGTGGTTGACTTATCCTGCTTGTCCATGGAGAATAACACATCACATAGTAGATCAGAGCTTTTTTAGAGGGGTTTTTTAGAGGGGGTACTTGGGAGTACTGAGTACCAGCACCTTTTCCATTGTCTGCTAAAATTGACCCATAGTCCCCAAGTTTTGATGAAAGAGCTGAGGCTCTACACACCAATTCTGCCTTTGGCATAGATTCTGTGACTGATTGCAGGGGGCCTAGCTATTGTGGGGTGGTCCCTCAGTGATCACCCCACCCCTGAAGGGTTGCCTAGCATTTGAGTACCAACACCTTTTTTTGATAGAAAAAATGCACTGCCACACTAAACTGATGCTTTCCTTCCTGGTGACCTTGTCCCATCAAAGCAGCATTCTCTTACAACATACTCCGTTACATAAAAGGAAAACTCAATATGAGACAGTCCTTTGATCGTGAGATTTTCTTGCCTGATAGAATAGATATTGATCCATCAATTGCAGTGGAGCTTCTCCATTAAGCATTTTAAAAACAAAACAAGATATTTTAAGCTTTGTCCTTGCATTCACTGGTGGCCAGTGTCGTTTTATAAATGTTGATGAAACCTGATCAAACTTCTTCAGTTTAAAAATGAACCTGGCAGGCTGCAGTATTTTGAAGCAGTTGAATTTTCTTCAGCAACTTCAGTGAAATCCCAACATAAACTGAATTGCAATAATCCAGTTCAGTCTGAATCACTGTGAACTAGAAGGCAATAATGTTCTTCCTTTAAAAAAAAAATTGATGCACAGTTCTCAATTGTCTTAGGCCCCCTTTTACCAAAATGTGGTAAAAGGGGGCCTGCGGTACCATCAGTGCTTATTTTTGACACTCGTCAAGGTCCCCTTTTACTACAGTGGGTAAAAGCAGTGGCGTAGCTAATTGGGCCATGGGGGCCTGGGCCCAACCCCCCCCCCAATTTCCTCCGGGACCCTGGTTTTGCTGGCGGGGATCCCCAACTCCTGGCAGCTGATGCCTTGTCCAGCGCTGGTCTCTGGCGCCGCTGAGTTGCCTGCCCTGCTTTCTCTTCCCCCTCATGTCCTGCATGCTCCTTGTAGTGACATTGAGCATGCTCAGTTTCACTAAAAGGAGCATGCAGGACATGAGGGGGAAGAGAGAGCAGGGCAGGCAACACTGCGGCACTGGAGACCGGCGCTGGAGAATGCTTCAGCTGAACCTCCACCAGCCAAGGTATTTGCTGCAGCTTGCAGTTAGCAATTGGGGGATCGGCAGAGCAGTGACGCGGTGAGGTGGACATGGAGGGCGGCAAGGCGGTGGGGGGGGGGGGGGAGGCAGACCAAAATGTGCCCCTCACCTTGGGCTCTGGCCCCCTCCCACCGTGAGGTCTGGCTACGCCCCTGGGTAAAAGGCCATTTCCAGGGGGAACCCCTTATTACCACCTATTTAGGTAACAGCTCCTGCAATTACCTGATGGTAACCGGGCAGCGATTACCCCCAGATAAGCCCTGGCACTACAAAAATACAAAATATTTTTGTAGTACTAGAAATGGCACACACTGGGGGGTGGGAACTACTGCTGGGCTCCTGTGGTAGCCCGGTGGTAGTTCTGAATTGGCGTGCGGCAAGCCTAATGGCGCTCGCATGCCAAGCCCTTTGTAAAAGGGTCCCTAAGTTTGTAACCCCCCCTTTTTTTATACTAATTTATCTGCTGTCCCATAGATAAAAATGTTTCCAAAATTGTACCCAAAACTTTAGCTGTAAGATTGACTGGGAGGTGCTGATCTTAAAACATTCTTATTTTCAGATGCCTATACCTAACTCCTGTTTGGAACAAATCGGATATGAGACCTGACCACAGAGCGAATCCTCATTGCACTCCCCCCCCCCCCCCCCCCCATTGTCTTATCAGATATTGTAGTTCTACTCCCTTTACTCACACTGATATTGTTGTCTATACACCCCCCTCATCCCATGATTAGAATGTGAGCCGCTCAGACATGGCATTGATGGGCAGGATAGGAAATCCTTTAATAAACTTGGAAACGTGGATAAACTGATTAGGTCCCATTAAAATTTTGTTGGTTATTATTATTATTAGGATTTATTTACCGCCTTTTTGATAAAATCAAGTCAAGGCAGTTTATAGTAAGAATAAATCAAACATAGGCAGTAAAAATATTCAAATAACAATACAAAGTATGGCATACAGGCTTATTTTCAAAAGAGAAGGACGCCCATATTTCAACCCAAATCGGGAGATGGGCGCCTTTCTCCTGTGGGCGCCCAAATCGGTATAATCGAAAGCCGATTTTGGGCGTCTCCAACTGCAGTCTGTCGCAGGAACGAACAAAGTTGATGGGGGCGTGTCGGAGGCGTGGTGAAGGCGGGACTGGGTCATGTTTATCGGCCGAGGAGAGATGGGCGCGCTAAGCCGTTAATGGAAAAAGGAAGGGCGGAAGAAGCGAGAATTTGGGCCGCTTTTTTTAAAACCCTTTTTTTCACAAACAAGTCCCCAAAAAGTGCCCCAGCTGCCCAGATGACCACCCGAGGGAATCGGGGATGACCTCCCCTGACTCCCCCAGTGGTCACTAACCCCCTCCCACAAAAAAAAGAACTCTAAAACCTTTTTTTTTCCAGCCTGTATGCCAGCCTCAAATGTCATACCCAGCTCCATCACAGCAGTATGTAGGTCCCTGGAGCAGTTGTTAGTGGGTGCAGTGGACTTCAGGCAGGTGGACCCAGGCCCACCCCCCCTACCTGTTACACTTGTGCTGGTAAATGGGAGCCCTCCAACCCCCCCCCCAAAACCTACTGTACCCACATCTAGGTGCCCCCCTTCACCCATAAGTGCTATGGTAATGGTGTAGAGTTGTATGGAGTGGGTTTTGGGGGGGATTTAGGGGGCTCAGCATCCAAGGTAAGGGAGCTATAGACTTGGGAGGTATTTTAATTTTTTATTTTACTTTTTACAAGTGCCCCCTAGGGTGCCCGGTTGGTGTCCTGGCATCTGAGGGGGACCAGTGCACTATGAATCCTGGCCCCTCCCACGACCAAATGCCTTGGATGTGTTCGTTTTTGAGCTGGGCGCCTTCAGTTTCCATTATCGCTGAAAACTGAAACTGCGCAGCTCAAATCCGCCCAAATCCAATGCATTTGCCCAGCAGCAACCGTGTTATCAAAACAAAAGATGGACGCCCATCTTTTTCGAAAATACGATCTGTCCCGCCCTTTCGAGTACCCGTCCTCGGAGATAGTCGCCCATGGAGATGGGCATTCGCGTTCGATTATGCCCTTCACTGTATACTACTTCAAAAATTTGAAAATGCTGATGAGCAAAAAATTATAGGAAAACTATTAACAAATTTGCTCAAAGGTTTGGCTTAGACCTGGACTACAATGAGAAATTTATTTTAAATAAAGGAAACCTCAACCGCCTGGGGTGCCTACATAGATGGACCACCCCAATTAACCGGCTACTATCATTGGTTTCAATAAAACCTCTGAAAACCAACTGCAAAGGAAAAGAACTCCATACTGGAGAAAAAAACCTATGCAGCAAAAAAAAAAAAAAAAACAACCAGAGGATAATAGATATTAAGTGTAGTACCAGGAGAAAGTCAACACCAAGCTGAAAAAAATAGGGATTTAAATACATATGCACACAACAGAATATAATTCACTTAGGGGTTCTTTTACTAAGCCACGGTAAAAAGTGGCCTGCGGTAGTGTAGGTGCGGGTTTTGGACGCGCACAGAATTATTTTTCAGCACACCTATAAAAAAGGCCTCTTTTTCTTTCCCCCTAAAAAGGATGTGTGGCAAAATCAAAATTGCCGCTCGTCCATTTTGGGTCTCAGACCTTACTGCCAGTCATAGACCTAGCAGTACAAAATTTGGGTGGTACTGACCTACGCGTGTCAGATGCCACTTGGCATGTGTCCGCTACGCATGCCAGAAAATAAAAAATATTTTCAGATGTGCGTAGCGGATGCACACCAAAAATGAAATTACCACAAGAGCCACGTGGTAAGTCCATTTTGGTGCACGTTGGGCGCGCGTAGACGCTTACGTGGCTTAGTAAAAGGGCCCCCTTGCTTGTCCACCCGGACTCTCGGCATAGCCTTCAGTTTGCAAACCATCTAACCAGGGTTAGCTCTCCAATCTGTCCATAGTAGCACCATGTCAAAATCCTCAATAAATCCTCGATAAAGGGTCCCCTGTTTCGTTTCTGCATCACGAGGAATCCACTGGATTAGAAAAGATTCAGTATACTACTTACAATGTCAACAGTACATAATAGAACATTTTAATAGACAGCGTAGGTTATAAGGAAAAAAGGAGCATATAGATAGGTAAGAGAGTAAGAGGAGTTAGAAAATAAGGGGACTAATTTAAAGAAAATTGCACATGAGGTCAGAGAGGTGATTAAATATTATCTGTTAGGAAAGAAGTGGATAAACATGTCCTGCTGCTGTATGTGCAGCCTGTGTCACTCCTTTTGTGTGTGTGTGTGTGTGTGTGTGTGTGTGTATGTGAGAGAGAGAGAGACTAGCAAGTTTTTTACTTCTTCCATTAAAGGCCTGGTTGAAGAGCCAAGCTTTTTCTTCTCCAGGTTGAGTACCGTTTATAGAATAGCACTTAGATCTCATTTCCACACCAGCTGAAACCTGGTGTAAATGCCAGCGCCCAACTCCGGCCATTTTGGCACAAAAAATGGAACTGTTTTAAAACTCCGTGTGCAACTTTTAGGAACACCCCTGCCACTCCCCTAGCCATGCCCTCTTTTGAGTTGTACGCTAGGGGATGTGGAGGGGCATTTTCGATATGACGTCCAAGTCCAACTTTGGACGTTTTGCTAAAAATGTCCAAAATTCAAGTGGGGAATATAGTCATTTTCAAAACAGAAACGTGCCTATTTTTTATTTTTCAAAAATGTCTATTTGTTAGATGTTTTTGTGCTCTGTGCGTTTATCTTTTAGGTTTATTTTTGAAAATAAAAACGTCCAAGTGAAAAACACATAAAATCAAGCCATTAGGATGTAGGAGGAGCCAGTATTCTTAGTGGACTGGCCACACAGACATCCCAGGAGAGCAGTGGAGCACCCAAGGGGACCCTGCAGTGGACTTCAAATAAATGCTCCCAGGTACACATCTCACCATTGCTCCCTTATCTTGTCTGTTGAGCTCCCTAAAACCCATTACCCCCAACTCTACACCATAACAACAGCCTTTATGGGTGAAGGGGACACCTTTATGTGGGTACAGTGGGTTTCTGGTGAGTTTTGGAGGGCCCACAGTTTCCACCACAAGTGTAACAGGTAGGGGGAGGTATGGGCCTGGGCCCCTCTGTCTACAGCGCATTGTACCCACCACTAGACTAATGCAGGGACCTGCATGCTGCTCTAATGGACCTGAGTATAACATCTGAAGTTGGCATAGGGGCTGGTAAGTAATATTTTTAATCACATTTTTGGGGGTGGGAGGAGGTTAGTGACCACTGGGGGAGTAAGGGGAGGTCATCCCTGATTTTGTCTAGTGGTCACCTGGTCATTTAGGCCACTTTTTTTGTGACTTATTCATTAACTAGTAAAAAAGGCCCGTTTCTGAGACCAATAAAACGTAATAAGGTATTTGTTTTCTGCAATTAATATTTTGAAAGGGATATTTAGGATAATTGTGTTGTCATGGTAATGATTAATTTACATTTTTGTGTTGTGTGCAATAGTATTTTTTTTTATTTGGTTTTTTTTTTTTTGTTGTGTTGGTTGTAATGTTATTTGGTGGCACAGTTGTTGTTTTCTGTGTGTCCAGTGTTCTGTTAGAAATGAAATGGGCAGTGTCACAATTGTCATGTATTTTCAATTATGTATGGTAGTACTCTGTTAGGAGACAGTAAGTCTGACAGTTACATGAAGTGAGTATGTGTGTGTCTGAGAGTGATGCATGGGAAGGAGTATGTGTGAGAGAGAGATGATGTCTAGGTAGGGGGCATGTGTGGCGATCTGTGAGGCGGCATCACTGTGTGTGTGTCACAGAGAGTGTGTGTGTGTGTTTCACAGAGATAGTGTGTGTATGTGTAAAAGTGAGAGAGGGTTGTGTTGTGTGTGTGTTGTGTTTATTGTGTGTGTAACTTTGGTGGGGGGGTTGTATTGTTTTTGTCTTACAGGTACAGGAGTCTTGCTAGTTTGGTGGGCTTGGGGGGCATAGGTTAAGGAGGGGGCGTGTTTTGGCAATCTGTGAGCCTGCATCACTGTGTGTGTGACACAGAGACTGTATGTGTGTGTGTGAAAGTGAGAGAGGGTGGGACAGACTGTGAGGTTGAATGCTAGTGTCTGTGTTTTTGTGTTATTGTGTGTTTCTCACCAAGGTGATCTGAGAGGGTGTGGCAGGGGGCTTGGAGGGTGGGTCAGGGTTTTCTTTTGGGGGGGGGGGGGGGTTGGCCATGTTGTTGCTTGCTCGTATTACTGTGATGCTGTGGTGTGTTTTTTTTTTGTTTTTGTTTTTTTTTGTTGTGGGGGTTGGGGGATGTCTCGTGCTGGCAAATTGGGATGAAGTGTTGTGTGGCTTTGAGGGTGGTTATTGTTTCTGGGATGATATATATAGAGAGAGATGGAGTGTGCATCTATCCATGTTCCGCATGAGTGTATGTGAGTGTTTTTTTTTTGGGGGGGGGGTGGTTGTGTGTCTGTGTGTGTTAGTGAAAGGTCATGTGTGTCACAGAGCTATATTGTGTGTGTGAGAGAGTGTGTCTGTGTGTGTGTAACAGAGAGAGTTTGTGTGTGTGTGTAAGTGAGAGAGGGTGGGGTGTTCAGGTTCCCCCCTCCCTCTCTCTCTCCTAGTTTTGGGGTCTCCCTCCTTCCCAGTTTCAGGGTCCCCCCTTCCTCCCAGTTTGAGAGCCCCCTCCCTCCCTCCCAGTTTCAGGGTCCCTGTCCCTCCCTCCCTCCCTCACTCCCAGTTCTAGGGTTGTCGTCCCTCCCTTCCTCCCTCCCTCCCTTCCATTTCCAGCCGCACTCCCTCCAAATGTGTAAAATCATCTTCACACTTACCATGTCGAAAGCAGCGTTAAAAGGTGTGCAGCCTCTGCCCTTCTCTCTGTGTTAGCTCTGGTCCCACCCTCATTGCGGAAGCAGGAAATTAGGGCGGGACCAGAGCTAACAGAGAGAGAAGGACCGAGCCTGCACGCCTTGGGGCAGCGACCTGGGGGTGTGTGGCATTGCAGTGAGGGCGGCAGGGGCGGGGCCTCATGCTGATGTTGGTCGACCTGGGGGGGCATTGCGTTGCGGCGAGGGTGGCAGGGGCGGGGCCTCGTGCTGCTGTCGTTTGACCCTGGGGGCGTGGCATTGCGGCGAGGGCAGGGCCTCGTGTTGTTGACGTACCTAGAACTACTTGACATCGGTCTAGTAGCTGGAGCCAGAGAGCAGGAATGCCTCAGCCACGAAGTCAGCTTCAGAACGTTGGAGGTGCATTTTATTATATAGGATAAAACAGGTCTAGACCAAAACGTCCAAATTATAGCCCTGGGCGGTTTTATTTTGTACCATTACGGCTCAAAAACATCCAAGTCTTAGGAACGCCCAAATCCTGCCCTTAACATGCCCCTGACATGCCTTCTTGACATTTGGACGTACTGCAGATGACCAGCATAGAAAAACATCTGAAAAATAAGTTTTGAAATACCCATTTGGACGATTTTGTGAGAAAAGCATCCAAATGCTGCTTTATGCCACTTTTTAGATGCTTTTCTCTTTTGAAAATAAATCCTTTAGGCACGCAGGGTTGTAGAATAGGGCATGGGGAGATGCACATGCAAATTTCAATTATTCTCAATTAACTGCAATAATTGATCATTAACATCAATGAATTGCAATTCATTGGCTGGTTAGTTCATTTGCACACAGATTGAAAATTTCAGCACCAAACTCTCTGTGCTATTTATAGAATTAAGAGGATAGGGGATAATTGTCAATATGATTTAAGTGCCACAATAGGGTATGCTTAGCACCAGTTTTCTAATGGCTTCTGGGTATTAGAGAAATACTAGTGCAAAGCCGCGTGCCAAAAGTTAAGTCCATCCCATAGGCGTAGTTTGACTTTCCATCAATGGGGAGGGGGGGGGGGGGAGAAAAGTGTGGGCTGTGACATATTAGCATATTCATTTGCATATATACATCTCATACATATTCATTATGGTTATCTCAAGAAAACAGACTGGATAGGAACCCAGTTTATTGGACAGTGAAGATTTTTTTTTTTTCACTGAAATGAACCAGCATCAAGGGAAGTTTGTCTCATGGTGCTCCTACTCACATCCCCATCAAGGCCAATGCACACTATCACTCTCCCCTTCCCCTCACTACTGTGGCCTGCTCTCTCATTCTCCCTCTCCAAAGCCCTGCTCTTTCTCTCTTCCTCCCTCCCTCCTCCTTTAGCCAGCACTCCCTTTTCCCCAGTACTCCAATATTTCCCCCATATACACAGGCTCTAAGTATAGAAATGATGTATTCGGGAAGCAAAATGGCTGACAGTGACAGCAAGTAGATTCTTATCTTCCAGAATAAGTTAGTTTTATGATTCCATAACAGTTATAGGAATGAGTCACACTCTTAAATCAGGGTACTTTACCCCAAGATTATCTCAGACTCTCAGATATACTGTTAATATTCATCTCTACACTTTTTTAATTGTGTTGAAAACAGCCTCCTTCAGAAGTTTGTAGAATGTAACTTCGACAAGGAACAAATACACTTTGATATGTTGCTAATCAATGTTACACTTTACAAATTTCTGAAGGAAGGGCCGAAATGAGCATTAACAGTATACCAGTTGATCATGATCGCTGATTAGAAAACACTTCCCTAGAACAACAATACACCTCCTACTGGGAAAACAGAACAAGCTAGACTGTTAGAAATCCCTAGGTGAAGAATATACCAGAGCAGAACACCACACCACAAAAGGGGCTCGTCAACCCCACACAACCACATGACCTTTCATCTTCCCTCAACAGCCACTTTTATCCTCCCCCCTCCCCCCCACAAACACACAAATAAGGGCAATTATATAAAGCAGCACCTATATTTAGACACCTGATAGGAGTCCATTCCATAAAGGAAAGCAGGCCCCTACTTTCTTTCATAGAATAGACTCCTATCAGGTATCTAAATATAAGCACTGTGTTATAGAACTGCCCTTAAAATATCCTTTCCAAATCCTCTTTTCTCCCTGAAGAATTTGCACAATAACTTCCCTATTTTTCTTGCTTCTCATGCTGACCTCCACTTTTGGCCTCCAATCCATCATAGGCAATCAGTGACTTAACTGTTTGGGGAAGTTCAGGTGGCTGGGGCTAAGGTGGGGCGGGCTGGGATATGATGGGGCAAGTTAAAATCTTTATGGTGGGGGGCAACACCTACATCAACAGTAAAATCTCTTACAGATGGTAATATGCACACTGAACACTACTCTAGGGAATTATGTGCCAAAAAAAAATCTAGGGGTCCTTTTACTAAGCTGCTTAAGCGTCTACGCACGCCCAACGGGTACCAAATTGGAGTTACTGCCCAACTACCATGTGGCTCTTGCGGTAATTTCATTTTTGGTGTGCGTCTGAAAAATATTTTTTATTTTCTGGTGCACATAGCAGACGCACGCAAAGTGGCATCTGATACGCATAGGTCATTACCACCCAAATTCTTTACTGCTACGTCTATGACTGGCGATAAGGTCTCAGACCCAAAATGGATGCGCAGCAATTTTGATTTAGCCGCACGTCCATTTTCGGCAAAAAAGAGGCCTTTTTTATAGGCGCGTTGAAAAATGATTCTGCGCGCACCCAAAACCCATGTCTACACTACTGCAGGCCATTTTTCAGCGTGCCTTTGTAAAAGGACCCGCTAAATAATATAACATATTAAACAGACTAGTATTTTCAGCAGGGCCGTGCCAAGGGTCTGTGGCGCCCCCCTGCAAGGGATCGGGTGCCACCCCCCCCCCCGCAGGGGATCGGGTGCCGCCCCCCCCCCGCAGGAGATCGGGTGCCGCCCCCCCCCCCGCAGACAAGCGGTTGGAGCGCGCGCCCCCCCCCCCGCCGTGAAGATGATCGCTGTCCTCTCTCCCCTGCACTCCCGCTCCCATGTCCCAACTGCCCGCCCTCTTCTCCCCCCAACAAAATCTCTTTTAAATTTACCTCCGTCCGGCTGGCAGGGCAGCGAAGGCGCAGCGTCAGTGAAGGAGGCGGCGCTCCCGACGTCTCTACTAGTCTTCCCTTCACTCAATGTCCCGCCTTCTTCTGATGTCATTTCCTTGACATCAGAAGAAGGCAGGACATTGAGCGAAGGGAAGACTAGTAGAGACATCGGAAGCGCCGCCTCCTTCACTGACGCTGCGCCGTTCGCTGCCCTGCCAGCCGGACGGAGGTAAATTTAAAAGAGATTTTGTTGGGGGGAGAAGAGGGCGGGCAGTTGGGACATGGGAGCGGAAGGGCGAGGCAAGCATGGCGCGGCAGGGTGCCCCCCAGAGGACGGCGCCCCCTGCCACGCTTACCTCGCTTACCGCGTTGGCACGGCCCTGATTTTCAGTATTCTTGTCTAGCAGTCAGTTCTAGCTCCCTAGTCCAGCGTCTTCCTGTTGGACATGTGAACAGTAGTGTTCAGCAGCAGTGGCGTATCAAGGGCAGGGCGGTGGGGGCGATTTGCCCAGGTGCACACTGCAAGGGGTTGCAGGGAGCAGCCATGCAGCTGTTGGTTCCGCCGGTTCCCTGTTCCCTCTGATGTTACTTCCTGTTCTGGGGCAGGGAACCAGCGGAGCCAACAGCTTTGTGACTGCTCCCTGCACCCCCAGGAGGTAAGAGCGATGCGCTTGGGGGGGAGGTGTGTGGAGGTGATACGCCAGGATGGGTGTCATGATTCGCAGGGGAGGGGTGTTGATGCACTGAGGGGACGTAGCAGCAATCCACCCCTGGTGGCAGCCGACCTAGGAACAGCAGCATTTTAACAGAAACCATAAATTGATTTGCCTAGTAGGTTACCACATGGCCACTAGGCTTCAGATTTGCCAGCTTTTAGTTTATTGTTGGGTTACCAAACATTTTTGCAATAGGTATCATATGTATTAGCTGTACCTAATGGTTAGAGCAGCAGGTTGCCAACCAGGGAAGCCAGAGTTCAAATCCCACTGCTGTTCCTTCATTAATTGGACAAGTCATTTAACACTCCATTGCCCCAGGTACACATTTAGACTGCAATCCCTCCAGGAAAAGGAAATATCTACTGCACCTGAATGTAACTTGCCTTGAGCAACTTCTGAGAAATCTAAATTCAAATCCAAAATCCAGTATCAGGTATATTTTAAAGTAATACAAAACCCTGCAAATGTCACTCGGGAACTATAGAGCAATTCTACCATACCATAATAAAACTAATTTCCAGGAGTCTCACAAGAAGGGCCTACCTAAGAAAAGGCTGCACTGTACACATTGTGGTGGGCACTAGAACATCAATACACCTATTGGAAAACTATACAAGTCAAATGAATACAGATTGATCCCGCACATTCAGTCTAGCAGAATACCTGATCTCTTCCAATCATGCAGAACACAGATAGACCCTCACCAAATACAGAATAAGTAACCACAAACTAAAAATAGAAATATATATAGAAAAATTAAACAGAACCCTCAGGATGCCAGACTTTGCACACAATGCAACATCAGAGAAACAGTAGTGTGTCTCCTTATACCGTGCAAAATAAAAAGAGAGCAGGTGTAAATTTCAAAACCTGACATAAACTACATTACAAACTAAGAGGTCCTTTTACTAAGGTTGTAGAATTATGAGCACAGTCATGCACTATGGAATGGGTCAAAAGGCCAGAGATTGACAAGTCTATGTGACTCTGGAATTGGTCAGAGATTGAGGAGCCTGCATGACTCTGGAATTTATGATCTCTGGAATTTATGGGGCAAATGTGGTCTAGTCCAATTAGTAATTCCACTTACCATAGCAACCCAATCAGTTGATAATCCAGTTCTTTCTAGAAAGAAGTGAGAAATCCCTGGTTCCTTTGATGATAGAATTTATATTGACTCTATAGGTGTACCAAGGGGGGTGCCAGATGAATTCAAGGCTCGCAACCAAATTGCTGCAGGTTTTGAATCCTCTTTGTTTTGGTGGTCCACTATTAACAAAAATGTTGATTGGATTAATTACATTTATTATAGTCAGCATATGCCAAGCCCCCTCCCTGCCCATCTTCAAGTCTTTGCTTAAAACCCACCTCTTCATTGCTGCGTTCGGCACCTAACTCTTACCGTTCAGTAAATCCAGACTGCCCCAATTTGACTGTCCCTATCGGACTGACCGTTCACTTGTCTTCTAGATTGTAAGCTCTTTGAGCAGGGACTGTCCCTCTATGTAAATTGTATTTATTTAGCACATTTATACCCCACTTTTTTCCACACTGTGCAGACTCAAAGTGGCTTACAGTGTACTGATTAGGCTATCGCCAGACCAGTGGTTATACAATTTCAATTAAATTAGAGAAGATAAAATAAACAGAGTAAAAGAAAATAGGGGAAGGGTAAAAGAGACTAAAATGGTCCATGAAATGTTGTTAAGAAGGACTTCAGGTTATAAGTTGAATCCTTGAAGTAGCCTGAACCTGTTTAGGCTGGAAAAGATAAAAAGTGACCGGAAAGACCAAGTTGACCCTGCAAGGTGGAAATGGAGTTGAAAGCCGCTCCTTTAACCGTCCACTCCAACTCCCAAGACATCTGGAGCTATGACCCGCACACTCGCTGAAATCTTCAACGAAGAACAGCAGATTAAAAGGTGAAAGTTGGCAAACAGTCAAATCAGGCCATGGTCGCAGTTGTAAATGGCAAGACGGCAGGAGACGAGGCACCCCACCATAAGACACACTCTCCAGAAGGTCCCAACGGCGCTGCCGCAACGTCCAACATCCAGCAAGTGATCGAGTTGCAGGCCCACATTGGGGGGAGACCCGCAGCACAGAAGAAGCCATCGGCCTGGAGGAACAGATGGATGCCCGCAGTCGGAGGGCCAAACGAGCCCCCTTTCATGTGCTCCTTTGTTTGCTTTCTTTTCCCCTTGATTTGCTCTCCTTGCCAATTGCTTAACAGACAGAATGATGGAATTCCACCCTTCTATCTGCTTTTGATGAGAACCTTGGTTCCACAATGGTCTTCGGATGTTGAAATGCCAGGTTAGGTGGTATGGACTCATGCACTAAACCTGTGCTAATCGGTTAGTGAACAGTATACAGCAATGTCAACACACTAACTGATTTGAATAAATGTGCCCACTCTCTACCCCAGACACGCACCCTCCATGAAAAAAATATTTTAGTTCATTGTTTGTGCCCCATGGTACCTGGGTCAGACTAATGGTCCATCCAGCCCAGCATCCTGCCTCCAACAGTGGTGAGTATCGCAAGACTGCCACAGAGGCCACAGCAGCCATTTTGTAGGCAAGAGTGATTGGGCATCACCCCTGCCCCTTGGAGTCAACTAGATCACCAGGACTCACTAGGTATGACTGGGAGTGCCTATGGGGGTAGAAGGGGGTGGGGGCTCAGTCAGCCCTTCTTCATGTTAGGGGTAGGAGGGAACCAGAGGGCTCCTGCATCTCTTATGCAAGTCCTAGCTGATGTTCAGCCAGGGCCCACATAAGTGTCTTATGTCAGTTCCAGCTGAATATCGGCTGGGACCTGCATAGCTCCAGCAGCCAGCACATCTATAATTAGTACTGAATATTCAATGCTGGTGCCCGGACATGGCCTGGCATTAAATATCTGGGGCTAATTCTGCCTGTGGTGGTCACAAAGCACAAAAACGCTGACCACTGTGGGCTGAATATTGACTGGAAAGTAACAAAACTAAAATGGACAAAACATTTAAAAATAATATAACACTTAAAATAACAAAATGTAACTAATTCTCTAGTTCATACTCTAGAGAATAGACGATGTGGTTACAACAGTGTGTAGCATTGCATAATGAGGGCAATTCTTTAACAGTAACTGGCAACGGTTAGGACGACTATTTCAAACCTGTTCAATAAAGAGAAGCAGGTGCCTATTTTTCTTCATAGAACACCAGTGCAAATAGCTGAAAACGCATGTACACTTAGGAGCGATTACTCACACCAACCCTATAAGTGGTGTAAATACATACCCTCTCTGCGCAAACACCGCCTATGCACATGTCCATCGGAAAAGTACTGTACATACCATCAAATCATCCTAATAACTTTTCCACTAGTTGGTATTCTATAAAAGGCCACTTCAGTGGCGTGTCTAGCTTGGTTGCCACCTGGGGCGAAGCACACCCTCCTCCTCCAGGTGCGTTCCTCCCCCCCCCCACCTCTCTCCAAGAAGTAAAGGGGTTCACAGAGCAGTTGTGTGGCTGTCAGCTCTGCCGGTCCCCTGCCCTGGATCAGGAAGTTGACTTCAGAGCCGGCAGGGGACCAGCAAAGCTGACAGCTATGCCATTGCTCAGTACACACCCTTACTACCTGCACCCGGGGTGGACCGCACCCATCACCCTGCTTTTGGTACGCCACTGGGCCACTTACACACATGAATGACTAGAATACCACCATTTATGCACATTCTTTCCACCTGAAACTAGGCAGCCACTTAGAGAATTATTCCCACATGTGTCAACTGAAGCAAAGTTGAGAGAAATGTGCCTTCATCTTCCTATTAAAGGACAGCAAATCTACTACTACTACTATTTAGCATTTCTATAGTGCTACAAGGCGTACGCAGTGCTGCACAAACATAGAAGAAAGACAGTCCCTGCTCAAAGAGCTTACAATCTAATAGACAAAAAATAAAGTAAGCAAATCAAATCAATTAATGTGTACAGGAAGGAGAGGAGGGTAGGTGGAGGCGAGTGGTTACAAGTGGTTACAAGTCAAAAGCAATGTTAAAAAGGTGGGCTTTCAGTCTAGATTTAAAGGTGGCCAAGGATGGGGCAAGACGTAGGGGCGTTAAGTGTTTTGGGAAGAGATTTCCATAATACTGGGCTGTCAGTCAAAAAGGTATGATGAAGAAGTTCAGTTGGCCGATAGTGTTGAACAGATGGTATCCTCAACCACCTATTGTCAACAGACCTTAAGGAACAATACCAAGAAATGGTAGATCTAAATAAATAAGGACATCATAGTGCAATGACTTACAAATCCTCAGCAATACTTTAAATTTAATATGTCACATAACAGGCAATTTGGGGTAATATGTTTCACAACAGCCTCCTCAAAAAAGATATATGTAAACTAATAAGAATGGAATTACAATAATGAAGGGCTTATAAAATCAACACTTGAAGAACAGTCCTAAAATCATTGTAAGAAAAAATGTTCTCAGTTTACACAATAATCAAAACTTAATAAACAAATTTCTCACTACAGTCTTTGGAAGTAATTTTATAAAAGATTTTTCATGTATAAGGGTCTTTTTATAAAATTACCCCAGGGGTCATGTGTGTTTTATATTACTAGTCTTTTTACTACCTCCCCAAATTAGTACTCACCAACCACCCGCAATTTAGAGAGATAAAAGATTAGGAAGGCCATGCGTATGAGAAAAGCAATTCTTTAATTACTTACCAAGAGAAAGTTACAATTACAAATGCTAGTTTCTCATGTGGAGAGCTGGGGACACAAACATGTGGTCTGCCACTAACTCTCCAACGTAAAGCTCTGGTTCAATTGTTTATATACCTTTTGTGTTAGGCAATGCTTCACATTACTTCAGCACTTATCTTCCTCAGAGATCATTCTGTTCTCTGTTCTCATCATCTATTTTCCCTTAAGTTACTATATCACATTCTTCTGTCCATCCATAATTGCACCTTTCCCACGCCAGCTTGCCCATAAGGGTACCATAATAGATCATAAATTCCTGAGTTTACACAGGCTCATGTTCTTTAATAAATTACAGGCTTCTCAATCTCTGATAGATTCCAGAGTCGCACCGGCTTGTCAGCCTCTGTCCTTTTTGACCTGTGCAGGGGTGCTGATCTGTGTTCATGATTCTACATGTGTGGTACTAAGAAAGTGCAGACTTTTATGCAGCCATGTGGAGAAGTATTCCAGAGTGGAGTCTAGGCAGAACCTAAGCAGAATAATGATTTATGCGCATACTTAGTCACTAAGATTTATGTCTGCTCCCAAGCAGACATAAATGTCCACAGCTACAATCTAGTTATGATTATTATTGGTTTATTCCTAATGTATTTTAAAATACACATAGATATCTAGGTATCTTTACAACATTGGCTAGAATCAGGCACCTACTTGGCCTTCCCACATAGTCGACCTGAGTGCATGCTCAAAGAAGTGACTATCGCAATGCCTAGATTCCAAATGTCCCATTGGAATACCACATCTCACAGGTGAGCTGGAAGGCTAGATATCTCAGTACGAGTGGTAATCAAAATTTCATATTTATTCAAATTTAATTCCAATTTATTTAAAACACCCAGGAATTTATAGATCCCAAATGTGTTTTAATATCAATTAATATCAATACAGTACTTATAAACCACTAATTTCCCTAAGAGGGATTCATTTCAGTGTACAGAAATTAAACAGCAATACAAATCATACTTCAGTATATACACCAATACAAAACAGTCTTTTGGCTCATTATTACATCTTAAAATCGCTCAGATTAAAAAGTTTTAACCTTCTTCTGGAAAGCTATATAGCATAGTTCAGTTCTAATATATGAAGGAAAAGAATTCCAGTGCTGGGCAGACTTCTACAGTCTGTGCCCTGAGAATGGCAAGGATAAATCAAACTTGGGTATACATATAAAGTATCACATACCATATAAAATGAGTTTATCTTGTTGGGCAGACTGGATGGACCATACAGGTCTTTATTTGCTGTCATTTACTGTGTTACTATCAGGCTTATTTTCGAAAGAGAAGGGCGCCCATCTTTTGACGCAAATTGGGAGATGGGCGTCCTTCTCCCAGGGTCACCCAAATTGGCATAATCGAAAGGTCCTCTGCTTTCCGTCTCGGGGACAACCAAAGTTCACGGGGGCGTGTTGGAAGTGTAGTGAAGGCGGGACTGGGCCATGCTTAACACATGGGCGTCCTCAGCCGATAATGGAAAAAAGAAGGGCGTCCCTGATGAGCACTTGGCCGACTTTACTTGGTCCATTTTTTCTTGCGACCAGGCCTCAAAAAGGTGCCCGAACTGACCAGATGACCACCGGAGAGAATCGGGGATGACCTCCCCTTACTCCCCCAGTGGTCATTAACCCCCTCCCACCCTAAAAAAAACTTTAAAAATATCTTTTGCCAGCCTCTATGCCAGCCTCAAATGTCATACCCAGCTCCCTGACAGCAGTATGCAGGTCCCTGGAGCAGTTTTAGTGGGTACTGCAGTGCACTTCAGGCAGGCGGACCTAGGCCCATGCCCCCCTACCTGTTATACTTGTGGTGGTAAATGTGAGCCCTTCAAAACCCACCAGAAACCCACCGTACCCACATGTAGGTGCCCCCCTTCACCCGTAAGGGCTATGGTAGTGTTGTACAGTTGTGGGGAGTGGGTTTTGAGGGGTTTTGGGGGGGGTTCAGCACCCAAGGTAAGGGAGCTATGAACCTGGGAGCAATTTGTGAAGTCCACTGCAGTGCCCCCTAGGGTGCCCGGTTGGTGTCCTGGCATGTGAGGGAGACCAGTGCACTACGAATGCTGCCTCCTCCCACGACCAAATGGCTTGGATTTGGTCATTTCTGAGATGGGCGTCCTCGGTTTCCATTATCACTGAAAACTGGGGACGACCATCTCTAAGGTCGACCTAAATGTTAAGATTTGGGCGTCCCCGACCGTATTATCGAAACGAAAGATGGACGCCAATCTTGTTTCGATAATACGGGTTTCCACGCCCCTTCCTAAGAACATACTGTGAGGACACCCTCAGGAAAACTTGGGCGCCCCGTTCGATTATGCCCCTCCACGTTACAAAGAGAAAACCCCATAAATGAGAACAGTGAATTAACAATTCTGTGAAAATGCATATTCGAAAGACTGGAGGGCGACATAGGTGCCCGGTATAAGAGGCTAACCAGCTTATAATCGAAAGACAAAAACGCTTATATTGCGACCTAAATCGGGAGATAGGCGTTCATCTCCCAAAAACGAATAAATCAATATAATGGAAACCAAAGTTTCAGTGCGTCCATGTCGCTTCTACGTTTACTTAAAAACGCCCAAATAAGGGGCGTGTCGGGGGCGTGTTAGGGGCGCTGATATGACATGGACGTGTACAACGTATAACGGATAGCGAAATGGCTCTGGTTGAGCGCGAAGACGGGCGTAATATGTTGGACCCGAAATAAAAGCGACCAGAGCAAGGGGGAAATCGTCTTTAGACCCATTACCGATTGTGTGTAGTTGGAGAGTGGCGAGATCGTTGGTGGAAGAGCTGAATTGGTGGTTGCAGAGAGAAAGCCGAGCGTGCTGAGTAACTGTGACGTTCGTCTGTGTGCCCTGCCTCTTTTGTGACTTACTCTTTGACCTTTCCCTACTCCTACTCCTTTGCTCCATCGCCCCCTTCCCCTCCCCCTATCCCTCCCCATTCACTGTTCCCACGTGTATACTCTATTCCCTGACCTCCTTTTGTCTCTGTGTTCCTGTACTGTTTGGCGAGTGAGTGGCCAGAGGGCGTGGTGGCTGGAAGTGAGGGATCTGTGTGTGTTGGTGTTTGACTACTAGTCCTAATACTTGCACTGGTGGTGGGGATAGGGATGCACTTAATGCACTTGTGGCATGCATGCTACACGAAGAGGCCACCCACCGCTGGAGGTATTCACGGCCCCGAGTGTTTAGGCCCCGCACCACCTTCCTACAGCTCACTGACCAGCAGTGTCTAACAAGGTTCAGGTTTGATAGGGCCACCATTCTTCAGCTGTGTGAGCAGCTGAAACCCCTCCTTCAGCCCCAGACACGTAGGAATAACCCCATCCCTGCCCACCTCAAAATCACTTCCTCTCTCTCTGTCCTGGCCACTGGGAGTTTTCAATCCGTATTAGTTGCTAACACAGGGCTCACCCAGGCTTCTATTTCACACTGTCTCACCCAGTTCCTGGATGCCTTTCTAATTCACACCTCACACTACATCACTTTCCCCACCACCCCCCAGGCCCTGCACAACAACATGGCTGCCTTCTATGCTCTTGCTAGATTCCCCTCGGTCATCGGTGTGATAGACTGCACACACGTAGCCCTCAGACCCCCCCGGCCACACGAAGCCACCTACAGAAATAGGAAGGCATTTCATTCTATGAACATGCAAGTTGTATGTGATGCCCAGGGGGAGATATTAGACGTGTGTGCCAGGTACCCCAGGTCCACCCACGATGCCTACATCCTACAGCATTCGGGCATCTTCCGCAGGTTCGAGCGAGGGGAGTTCATTCGTGGATGGCTACTAGGTAAGTGCAACATGCATGTACCCATACTATACCTCCTCCACTGGGCAACCCTCCGCCCTGGCTTCTTCCACCTCACTCCACAACCCACTATCCAAATCCCCCCCTCCCCCCCCGTACCTGCTCCAAGCAATACACACTCATCTATCTCATTCTGCTTTTCTCCAAAGATGACCGAGGCTACCCGCAAAGGACATGGCTCATGACCCCCCTGATCCACCCACAACCAGGGGCAGAAGAAACATACAACAGGAGACATCACAGCACCCGGGGGATCATTGAGCGGACCTTTGGTTTGTTGAAAAACCGGTTCCGCTGTCTGGACCGGTCTGGAGGAGAGCTGCTCTACAGTCCAGAAAAGGTGGCCAAGATCTTTGTGGCGTGCTGCATGTTGCACAATTTGGCCCAGCACAGAGGACAGCCTCTCCCAGAGGAGCCACAGCCACCACCAGAAGAGGCCCCAGATGACCAGGAAGAGGAGCCCCCTCCACCCCCAGCCCACAGAGCAGAGCTCAATGCTTACCAGCTTGGCGTAAGAGCAAGACAAAGACTCATTGAAACAAGTTTTAGGTGAAAGTAAGTGTACATTTATTGATTTATATTAAGTGCATGTGTTCCTGTGTTCACCCCCACCCCCACCACCCCCCTCCCACCCCCACCAACCCTTACCCTACAGCATGTGCTATCACTTTCCCCTGCCCTTCCCCCGTCCCTTCCTACCCCTCCCATGGCCTTCCTTTGCAGCTGGTGCTGCACGGGAAGTCTGTTCAGACTCTTCAGAGGTGCTGCTCCTAGTGTCCTCCATATCCCCACAGCAGCCTGCGGCTTCGGCTGCACTGTGGAAATCTGGCCACCTTGTTGGCTGTAGGCTGGCCACACGACCCAGAATGGGAGCAGGTTTGGTGGGTGCTGCAGGAGTGGGTGCGGAGGTGGATGATCGCAACGCCCACCTCTTAGCTGGTGGTTGGTGGTCAGTGGAGGAGGAAGTTGATGGCAGGGCCTGCTCCAGCAGCACGGCTGGAGTAGGTGCAGTGACCTGAGGGCGCAGGCGTTCGATGCTCTGCTCCAGCCGTTTGAGTTGCTGGAGCACCTCCTGGTGGGCTAGGTGTTGTGCGTGCAGCACCTCCTGGTGGCCTAGGTGTTGTGCGTGCAGCACCTCCTGGTGGCCTTCGCGTTGCGCCCGGAGGAGTTCCTGGTGGGCTTGCTGCTGTGACTCCAGTGCTTGCCGCTGCAGGTCTAGCTTCTGCTGCCGGTACTCCTCCAAGCGCACGTTGTGGCGTAGCAACTCTGTGGCCAGCCGCAGGAGTTGCCTCCTTTGGCCGGATGGCCTCTGGCGAGGAGCTGGCCCCCTATATGCATCCTCCTCCTCCTCACCAAAGTCATCCGGTGCTGGAGGTGCGGCCTCTGCTGGTGGTGCTGGTGGAGGATGAGCCTGTACTGCAGGTTCTGCTGCTGCAAGTGGTGGAGGCAGAGGCTGGACTGGTGCAGGTGGTGGAGGCAGAGGCTGGACGGCTGGTGCTGCAGGTGGTGGAGGCAGAGGCTGGACGGCTGGTGCTGCAGGGGGTGGAGGCAGAGGCTGGACTGCTGGTGCTGCAGGTGGTGGAGGCAGAGGCTGGACAGCTGGTGCTGCAGGGGGTGGAGGCAGAGGCTGGACTGCTGGTGCTGCAGGGGGTGGAGGCAGAGGCTGGACGGCTGGTGTAGGGCATTGGCCTTGCAGGCCACTAGGGCCAGCCTCCTCTGAGTCATCACCTGTATAGCACAAGAGTGAGGAACTGTGTTGGTGCAAATAACCCACATTTGTCTTTCAGCGTTCATATACATTGGCATGTCCCCCAACCTGATGACCCAGCAAAGAGATGGTGAGGAGGAATGGAATTGACACCGGTGCGAAAGAGAAAGCCCCACAGGCAGCTAGGTAGAGGTGGTGGACGATCAGCCAAGAGAAGGACACCGCTCACAACGTTTTGGACAAGCTGTTTGTTCTATAATTGTTACCTTGAAGAACATTTCAGCATGTGTTGTGTTACTACTGACTTGCTAGACTGCATAGAACAGCTTTATGACCCCCATTACAGGCTCCTTCAGTTGAATGCATGTGGCCCACACTCACTAGAGCAAAGAGGTGACAGAAGGAAATAGGCACAGTTTGGTGATGGGAAAATAGGAGGGAGTAGTAGGGAAGGAAGGCCCCCAAAGTTGTGCCACAGTAGTAACCTACACACACCCATAGGAGCCAACTGAAAAGTATTATTGGGGGTGCTAAGCCCAGTGCACAAAACTCCTCCCTGCACAGCTACATGATCTTTCCTCGATATTGGGGGTGCTCAAACACCCACGGCACCCACCCAGTCTGCTCCTATAACACACATGAACACTACCAGTACTCAAATAGAGCTTACAATTAAATTAAGATGCGCACACAGGACAAGTAGGAGGAAAGCCAATGACAACGGTAGGGATAGGGAGTAAGGGTACAGAGCAAGTGAGTAGGGGTTAGCAGGTCACAACACCATCATAAAGGTGGCCTGTTATTGTACATAAAGACAGCCACAGACACTCCCCCCCCCCCCCACCTCCCTCCTCCTGCCCCCCACTCCTCACCTCCCTCCCCCTGGCCCCAACTTCTATAACACAAGTGTACTACAGCACAACAGATACCCCAACTTCATAATGAAAAACCTACCTGAGTCCTCAGCCTGGGCCGAGGTGTCGAGGGAGCCAATCCCGTGGATGCCCTCCTGGGGTAGGAGGGAGTGCACCATCAGCTCCATGGGGGTGAGGTTGGCTGTGTCATGTCCTGGGGGATTGGCCCCCGCCTTCCTCCTGACATCCCTCCTCAGCTTCCGCCACTTTCACTTACAGTCCTCCACGTCTCTCCCACGATGGTACACAGCATTCAGGCTGTCCCGTACTGCCTCCCATTCCCGCTGCTTCGTGGTTGCAGCCAGCCTCTGCCCTGTGGGAGCAAACAGATTCCGGTGCCGTTGTTGTATCTCCTGCACCAGGAGCTCCACTTCACCGTCGCTAAAGTTACCCTTCCGGGTTGGGGGCTGACACGGCGGCATTGTACCAATGGGGTTTTCGAAAATACGGAGTGGGCGTTTATATAGTCGCCAAGAACGCCCATTGACACGGGAGAATAGGCGTGTCTGATATGGGTGTTTTTTTTTCAATTATACACATAATTCCTAAGCGTACCCAGCTCAGATAGCGATTTGGAGCACATGATTTCGATTATGGGTAGATAATTATGGGCGTCCCCACCTGCCTTCCCTTTCTTCATTGCCATCTAACCCGCCATTTCCTGCACTGGGACCTTGCCGGTTGTTCTTAAGAATCGTTTACAGGGTTTTGGCAATGTATGTTTGGGTACACCTGTGTATTTGGGGGGGGGGGGGGATTATTGCTGGCCCTCAGCCACCACGCCTTCCGTTTCCACTCTTCCACATCCCATGAGGCTCCTTTACTTTCTCCCATTCTCTCTGCCTGCTTGTAACAGGCAGTCTGTGGGGCCGACGATATTCCTACACTCGCCCCAAATCAAGCACCCCTCGGTAAGGGACATTTCAATAAGAGAGATGTGCAGCTAATGTTCCAGATGATAAAAGGCGCACTACACAGTCTTGAAACAGACGTTCATGGTAAGCTCTCATTTGTCTGCCATCTCTTCTCTTTGTGCTCATAGTCAAGGAGTGTGCATTCACTGTATGTAGTCTGGAGTCAACTCTTAGCTGGCTGTCTTTTCACCAGGTTCCTGTGCACTGTACTGTGGGGTTGGCAGGTCCTCAGTGGTGTGGGCCAGCTGTTGGAGCTGCTGTATTGGTTCCCGGTAGGTTCCATCTTCCTTGTTTATGTGGTGAACCCCAGTCCCCATTTATGCAGTGCCCACCCATTCTGAAGCTGCATAGGAGGGGGAGGGGGAATGATATATGCAATGGATGTGTTTAGCACATTATGGAACACCTTCCTAAATTCCTCCATAGGTAGGGAACAAGAACATTTTGTCACAATTGGTAGCCTGGAAAAAATGCTCAAGGTGGCTACAGGTACTGCTACTGAGGCCTTAAGACGTGGTGGTGAGGGAGAGGGTTCTGTGTACAGGTCGCAACCCAAAGTACCTGCAGGTGGCTACAGCCTGGTGGCTGCTGTGGCCTAGTGGTTAGAGCACCAGCCTTATAATCACAAGGTTGCCGGTTCAATTCCCACCTAAGGCAAGTCACTTCACTGTCAGTTGGCTCAGCGTCTGTAACACAAGTATTACATTGCAACTGTGATGAAGTAACCATCCATCTAATGGGTTTCCCATTGTTTCCCCTTTTCACCTCAGCACTATATACCATAGCTGATGTATTGAATGTGAAAATATGAGCCAGCTGTTTGTAGGTCCTTCTTGGCCCCCCCCCCCCCCCACCAATGTGGCTTGTGGGTAAAGATGTCTGGCCATCAGACAGCAAACACTGTGTATGTGCTACCTGGGGTTATGTGGACATGTCTACTTGGGAGATCACACGTGCTACACAATTAATCTCTTATTGATGGCACTCTGTGTTGTGGGTCAGTATGGTGGAGGGGACGGAGGGAAAGAGGCTGGCTGGCCATTTGTGTTCATGAACACTAATATCCATCCAGCCTCCCTGGCCCACCTCCCCTGCACATATGGCCATGCAGGTTGAAATGAACAGATGGCCTTCTGTATGGCCAACATTCTCACACATACATCAACTTTCTCATTCACACTGCACATTTCATGCTATGCATATTGCTGCCTGCTTCCTCTCAACTCAACAGCACCATTTGCTTATATGTAATGCACAAGGGAAACAAACACACAGACACCCTGATAGTTAAAGTATAACAAAAACATTTATTTCCCCCCCCACCCCCACCCCTACAAACCAACCCCGAACAATGCCCTCCTCCCCCCCACAACTCCCCACAACCCCAACAATTCCCTCCACACCCCCCCAATTCCCTCCCCCCCACACAGAACCCCAACAATTCCCTCCCCCCCCACAGAACCCAAACAATTCCCTCCCCCCACACAGAACCCCAACAATTTCCCCCCCCCCCCATTTAAGTCAAGGGCGGGCACGCCTTCTGAGTAAGGCCCTCTGTAGCAGGGCAATGAGCAGCCCCAGCAGTACCCTTAGTGGGCTCTGGAGCTGCTCATTGCCCTGCTGTAGGGCTCGGACCTCCTGCAGCAGCTGGTGCTGGCCATCTATCAGCTGCTGCTGGCCATCTACCAGCTGCTGCAGGAGGCGAATCATGGCACCTGCGCCTAGGGCTGGTGGTGGTGGCCCAGGGGCTGGAGCTGGCCCAGAGGACGGAGCAGACCCAGGGGAAGGCGGTGGGGCAGGTGATTGAGGTCCCGCAGGGGATGAGGATGGCCGAGGGGAGGGAGAGGGCTCTTCTGGTGTTACAGGTGGGGAGGGGGCCTCCATATAGTCCTCATCTATGACGAGGACCCCCTCCTCCGAGCCCGCCGACTCCTCCTCCTCCGGCTCCTGTGCTGGGGCCGCTGCCTCCTCCTCCTCCTCCACGTGGCTTCCCTGCCCTGGATCCTGCTCCTGCTCCTTGTCCTCCTTCTCCTCCTCCTGCAGGTGGTGGCCCTCTTCATCTGCACGCTCGGCTTACTGCTGGTGGAGCCCTGTGTATGTAAACGGAGTGTGATTGAGATCAGCACATACAACATGGCTTGCATAGTGCAGTAGCTGGGTGGCCTGAGATGGGGGATGGGCAACGGTGTGGTAAGGCGTGGCCTATGCCCATGGGGACTGAGCTGCATCAAATGACATGACAAAAAACCCTGGAACCTCCTCTGACACACACCACACAGGACATGTTGCCATACCACATTCATTGCTGACCAGCATGTTTGCATTGTGATATGCGACAAGGGGTTGATGGGCAGTTGTTGTTGGTTTTATTGGTGGGGGGGGGGGGGGCAGTGGGAAGGGTGTTGAGCACAAAACTTTTATGTGAGTTAGGCCATAACATCCACTAAAAGTAGGGCCTCAGGCAGGTCTACCAGGACACACTAATCAGCCACCCCAGAAAGGGGAATAGTAAAGTGAGGCATATCATCTCATTCATCTCAGGGGGATGGTCGGAAGTTGCAGCCACACTCATGGGAGGACCCCTGCAACCTGCATCCTTGATCTGGGACAGATATGTTATTACTTACTCGTTGGCTATTAGCCACATGGATGGGAATTGATATTGTACAGCACATTGGCATTATTCAAGACGTGTATTTAGCAATCTGTACAGGTGTCCTGTTTTTGAATACTTACGCCGAGCCCTGAGGTGCCGTCGCACCGCCCGGATGAGCTCGGGCCTCTCACGCCGCACACGGTGGAACCGCCTCCTCAGGGACTCCAGGTCCCGGTGCACTCCGAAGCGTCTGTAAGATATAAGTTTGTAGAGCAGGGGTCAGGAGGGGATGGTCCTTTTTGTCCTCTGCACACATTGATTTGTTATTCAAATAGCAGAGAGAGAGGGTCAACAGTGTTTGGGGGGGGGGGGGGACCACCTCCATTGGTACTGAATCATACATAGGAGCCATCTTTTTACCATTTTGGGGGGTGCAACCCCCAGTGGAGATTACCCCTCCCTCCCTCCCTCCAAACATACAAGGCATTTCTTTTATATTGGGGGTGCTCAAGCACCCACAGCAGCCACCGAGTTGGTTCCTATGCAGATGATGCCATAGAGGTGGCCATGAGGCCAGAAAGTACCGTTTGTATGCATTATAATGTATGCTTGTAAAACTACTTTATATGTGTTATCATTACCATGTTATAAAGTATGGTATACGTTTAATTGGTATCATGTTTCCACTATTCGGATGTGTTGTAAGCCATATAGAGGCTGCAAAGAGGGATTGGAAATGTGGCCTTCACAGGCAAGATATACATAAATAACGAAATACATTCTTGTAGGGATGTGGGAATGGCCGTCCTTTCAATAACATACATTTTATTAGTGATATTGTGCATATTCCTATATTACTCATTATCCTTGCATGCACACTCCAGTTACTGGTGGTAACATTGATGATGGAGCTGTTATATGTGTAGGTACAGGAGGGGGGGTGGGCCATAACCTTACCTTTCAAGCCTGTCCCTAATACGGGACCAGGCTCACATGGCCTGGAGCCTGGGGGGCAGGTGGTGGTGCTGGACAAAGAGCCTGTGCCGGTGCCTTAGGCACAGGCGCACCAGCAGCAGGCTCTCCTCCTGTCCGAAGTTGGGCTCTCGTCGTTGCGCCATTTTTCCACATGTTGGAAAACAAGTGCCTTATATAGACGACCTTGCGTGAGGGACGTCGTTTCATGCACAGCTCCATATATGGATGACCATCCCATATATGGCCCTATCAGCACGTGGACGCCGTCGTAAGCATAGACGTCTTTGACGTGCACATGCCTGGTTATGTGTGCGGAACGTGCCTTATATAGATGAGTATGACGCACCCCACCCGACCCTTTTCACATATACACAATATGCATATAGCTGCATATTCAGTAGGTGTACAGTGCATGCAGGTCCGGACATGCAGATGGGCACATATGAGGAAAATATGGGTGCAGCAGCAGCATGATTTTTCTGTTGTTGACGCATATACGCGTTCCTCATATTTTCCCGTACCTGGATGGCCAGAACAACATGTACTGTACTTGCGGTACACCTATGTACATTATTTTACACACTTTCTGATTTGGTCGTTTGCACCTGCAATAATCGACCGTGTTAGGGCGCCCAATTTAGTCACGCTTATGCGCTCCTCATTTGATTGTTTTCCTACAGGGATAATCGATTATCGAAAAACGCCCTTACTATTTTTCGATTTTACAGTACATGTCTAATTTTGGACGGTTTCTTACGAACGTCCTAATTCGTACTTGGACGTTCTTTCCATTATGCCCCTCCACGCCTCCCCAGCCAGTCCGCTCTCTTTTTTTGCAGCGCCCTGCGGTGGTTTCTCCTCGCTCTCTCCCTCCCCTGCACGGGCTGCGTGACTCACTTCCGGGCTGGCAGGAGTTCCCTGCAGGGCGTCCCCCCTCCCTTTCGAAATTTAAAAGTCACTCTTCTTACCTCCTTGTCGGAGGAGTTACATTTGCAGCAGCAGCCCAGGAAAAAGCGTGCAGGCAGGAGACTCAGAGCTGTTCCGTTTGGTCTCTCTGAGCTCTGGTCCCGCCCTCATTTCCTGTTTATGCAAGGGCAGGACCAGAGCTCAGAGAGAGCAGACGGAACAGCTCTGAGTCTCCTGCCTGCATGCTTTTTCCTGGGCTGCTGCTGCTGCTGCAGATGTAACTCCTCCGATGAGGAGGTAAGATGAGTGACTTTTAAATTTGGAAGGAGGAAGGGAGATGGGGGGGCGGCCTGGAACAGGGAGGGAGGGTGGGTGAGGGGGGGGTCTGGAACTGAGAGGGTGAGAGGGGGTCTGGAACTCAGCGGCAGGGAGGGAGTCCTGGAACTCAGAGGGGGAGGGGAGGGGGCCTGGCCTGGAACTGGGAGAGTAAGAGGGGGGGCAGGAACTCAGAGGCAGGGACGGAGGCCTGGAACTCGGAGGGAGGGACAGGGGAGACAGAGGGAGGGGGCGGGCAGGGGAATGCACCACCTGTGAAAAAAAGAAAAATTCAGCACCCCCAATCATTTTGAAAAGTTGGCTCCTAGGCCCTTGATCAGTAGTGATTGGAGAGGAGAGGGGTGGCAGAGAGATGATTAACAGATGGACTGTTGCTGGAGGTGCAGCAGTGCGGAGCTGAAGCTCCAGGCTCAGTTGTGCACTAAGAGAATGGATGAACGGTGGTCGGAGAAGGTGCCCATCGTTCTAGCAGGGCCAAAGGACATGGAGTAGCGCAGTCCGCCACCCGTGAGTACATTGTGCCTACTCCCACCAAAATCCGAGCGGTCGCGGGACCTCATATTACGTCAGCTGCTTTTGAAGTGAAGCAAAAGTGCAACATGGGTGGCTCAGTTCACGGGAAGGACGAAATTTGTACAAAGTGAGGAGAGCACACACATACACACACAAATAATTTATTCATGCACAGAAAGCGACCAGTTCAGTTTTCTTTCATGGGGGTTTGAGAGATGAAGGGACATTCATTTGATAACGGTGGAAAAAAGGATTGTTTCCTAGTTTGGGATCTACAGTTGGTTGGCAGAACTTGAAACAAACATTAGTTTTGTTGCACCTATTTTGTACAGTTAAATATTTCTGTATTACAAAATGTAAAAATTCATAATTGCCAAATGGAGGAGGGAAATCAATTTCTTGTGATTATAGAAATAATAGGACAGTTTGATGTAAGTTTGATTTATGAAAATGGACACCTGAGTTACCCCAGACCAAGAAAATGTAGCAGAAAGGTACAGACATTATTCTAAGGTGTATTAGGGTCTGCCCAGTGTAATATTTATGGTACAGTAAGGTTCTGAGTGTGTTTTTGCACAAATTTGTGCATAGTGTTTTGCAGTTGAGCGATTGTGATTAGTATATGCTTTGAGCAACCACTTTATTCTTTGTCATATGATACATATCTAATATCTAACTTTAATAAATGGTATTAATTGTGACTTTTATTTTTACTTATTTTTTTCTGTGTTAGACAATTATGGATGTAAGCTCCACCCCTGGCCCCACCCCTAACCCCGCCCCCTTTAGCCTCCCCAAACAGTTGGGCCACTGACCGCCTATGGAGGGCGAAGTATCATCTGATTACTTAAGCGATATGACAATCTTGGTAGAGTTACAGTAAATGTTTATCAGCAATTCAGATGTGCTACCCTACAATATCTGAAAAAACAAACAAGAAGTTTTAAATAAAAATCATTTATTGATCAGAAGCCAATGAAGTTTGGGAGTGTAAGAAGATATGCTACTATGTTTATAAGTCTAGAGATCAACTTCGCAGAGATGATCTGTATAATTTGAAGTTTCCTTAGCAATTTAGAACACAAGCCAAGATAGAGAACATTACAATAATCTACCGTGTTTCCCCGAAAATAAGACACTGTCTTATATTAATTTTTGCCCCCCAAAATGCACTAGGTCTTATTTTCAGGGGCTGTCTTATTTTTCGGGGAAACATTGGGGTTGGATCGGGGTTGGCAGCAGCAGGGCAGGCCACTCCACTCCTTCCTTCCATGTCCCGCCCTCGCCTGACATAACGTCCGCGAGGGCGGGGCACGGAAGAAAGGAGAGGTCTGCCCTGCTGCTGCTTGCTGCGAAGGTGAAAGGAGGCATTTAAGGTTAGTTCCGGGAGCGACGGAGGGCAGGTGGAGGGGGGGAGGCGGTGATCTCGGGTGGGGGGGCCGCCCGGGGGCGGCCTTGTCCGGCTGTCGGCGGCCCTGCTTTCAAACAAAAATTTGCTAGGTCTTACTTTCGGGGGAGGCCTTATATCTAGCAATTCAGGAAAACCTCTACTAGGTCTTATTTTCGGGGGATGTCTTACTTTCGGGGAAACAGGGTAGATGTTTTAATTCTATTCAAAGTACTTTCAAAAGAATCCTGAACTGGTACAAAGACCTGAATATCGTCATCATGAAAATGGCATTCAACTCCAAGATCATTCAACAATATGCAAAACGGGAACATGTAGATGTTAAATAATATGGTAAATACTGCAGAAATCTCTGAGGAACACCCACCTGCAGAATCGCTGGTGAAGTTTTTCTCACCATCTTTGACCTGCTGTGTTCCATCTGTCAAATACAAGGTGAATCACGCTAATACAATATCTCTCAAACCAATGTCATACAGTTTGTTCAAAAGAAGATTATGATCTACATTCCAAAAGAAGCCGAGACATCAAACCCGTGCACCAATGCCATTGCAGGGGTCCTTTTGCTGCAGCTTGGTAAAAGGACTCCTTAGCAGGTTAAGCTTAAACTGGCAAAAAATAAACTGGATATTCAATGCCAATCACCAGAAATGACCTGGCACTGAATATCCAGGCTGACTGTGGGAGTTAGCCGGTTTCCCTCCTGTAGTCTGAATATCGGCCCCAATGAGTTCTTAAAGGGATAGTAGTAAATCTGTTTTGGGGAAGGAAGAACAAGGTGGTGAGAATCAAGAGAGCAAAGAGAGTGAATAGGAGTGTACGGGATCACCATTGGTGTGATTTTAGATTCTAAGCTTTTCTTTCATGGTCAAGTTTTTGTTTACTAACTTGGGGTTTTCTCTCTTTGTCACCCCTACTCTGCTCTAGGTACTACGTGTGTCAAGCCTCCTAAGACTTGTTAACTGTGAAGTCTCAATATCTTGAAGTATAACCTTGGCACACCAGCACACACCTGAAGTCTCTTTGTTTTCTGAAGTTTCCTTTATTGAATAAATACAGATAATTTACTCACAGTCAGATGTTCAGAAGTTTTGCCCCAGGGCACAGAGACTCCGTAATTCTGAGAGCTGTATCAATGGTTGGAGGTAGAAATCTGAACAAAGGCAGCTTTATTGCAGAGATGGGAAAATAGTTGAACAGGTAGAAGTAGCTCAGAGCTAGGTGACTGGAAAATGCAATATCTCATTAGGAAAATATATTCAAGGTAAAAAGCCAAGTTCGTTCCAAGGAGTTTAGCAGGACAAGTGCTGTCTGAAGCAAGATGGAGAATGCCTCATGGAGAGAGAGAGAGAGAGAGAGAGAGAGAGAGAGAGAGAGAGAGAGAGAGAGAGAGAGAGAGAGAGAGAGAGAGGCCAAGAAGGCTCACACAGGCCCAGGGAGGAGGGAGTAAAGAGACCAATGAGGACAGAGCCTGTTATCAGGTAGCAAGGGTGGTCCTAGAGAACAGCCCTCGATTGGAGGGAAAGGTCATACCTGTCTGACCTCTCAGGACAGAGATAGTAAGAATGACCAGGAAATGATAGCAGGTAGACAAGCTTGGCTGAGAAAGAGAAAAGGTCTAGGCAGCAGCACAGACCAATAGTAACAGTTCTTATACAGACAGGCAGGTGTGGTTGCACTACCTGTGAAACTACATTACACACAATGCATTCTTCACACATCTTTGCAGTGAGGACTGCAGCAGTAAAAATCCTTAGAAGTGAGAATAACAGTAAAGGCATTAAACACATTTTAGAGTCACATTATAAACTAGTGCAAGGTGTCGGAGGACAGAACACCCTGATGCAAGGTTCCACATTAGGAGTCAACGACCAGGAGAGGGATCTAGGTGTCATCGTTGATGATACATTGAAACCCTCTGCTCAGTGTGCGGTGGCGGCAGCTAAGAAAGCAAATAGAATGTTAGGTATCATTAGGAAAGGAATGGAAAACAAAAATGAGGACATTATAATGCCTTTGTATTGCTATCGATGGTGTGACTGCACCTCAAATACTGTGTGCAATTCTGGTCACCGCATATCAAAAAAGATATAGAGGGGCATTTTTGACCGGGGACGCCCATTTCTAAGGGCGCCCATCTCCGAGGACGGTGCCGCGAACGGGCGAGGCCGACCGTATTATCGAGCGAGATGGGCGTCCATCTTTCGTTTCGATAATACGGTTGGGGGTGCCCAAATCTCAACATTTAGGTCAACATTAAAGATGGTCGACTTAAATGCTGAGATCTCCAGATTTAGAGCTGGGCGCCCTTGGTTTTCGCCGATAATGGAAACCAATGGCGCCCATCTCAAAAACGAACAAATCCAAGGCATTTGGTCTTGGGAGGGGCCAGGATTCGTAGTGCACTGGTCCCCCTCACATGCCAGGGCACCAAACGGGCACCCTAGGGGGCACTACAGTGGACTTCGCAAATTGCTCCCAGGTGCATAGCTCCCTTATCTTGTGTGCTGAGATCCCCACAGCCCCCTCCAAAAAAAACCCACTCCCCACAATTATAAACCACTACCATAGCCCTAAGGGGCGAAGGGGGGCACCTACATGTGGGTACAGTGGGTTAAGGGTGGGTTTTGAAGGGCTCCCATTTTCCACCACAAGTGTAACAGGTAGTGGGGGATAGGCCTAGGTCCGCCTGCCTGAAGTCCACTGCACCCACTAAAATTGCTCCAGGGACCTCTCTACTGCTGCGATGGACCTGAGTATGACATTTGAGGCTGGCATAGAGGCTGGCAAAAAAAGTTTTTAAAGTTGTTTTTTTGAGGGTTGGAGGGGGTTAGTGACCACTGGGGGAGTAAGGGGAGGTGATCCCCGATTCCATCCGGTGGTCATCTGGTCATTTCGGGCACTTTTTTGGGACTTGGACCTGAAAAAAAGGGACCAAATAAAGTGGACCAAATTCTCGCCAGGGACGCCCTTCTTTTTTCCATTATCGGGTGAAGCCGGCCATCTCAAAGCACGCCCCCATCCCGCCTTTGCTACCCTACCAAAATGCCCCCTTGAAGTTTGGCCGGCTCCGCGATGGAAAGCAGTTGGCGCCGGCCAAAATCGGCTTTCGATTATACCGATTTGGCCGGCTTTAGGAGATCGTCGGCCATCTCCCAATTTGTGTCGGAAGATGGCCGGCGATCTCCTTCAAAAATAAGCTGGATAGTGGAATTAGAAAAGGTAATAGGGGAGGGAATGAATCTTACCTCATTCTTAGAAAGCTCATTAGAAATAGTTACTCAGAGGTTAACTCTGCTTGCCACTTTCGCGTTGGAGCCTGATGGGAATGCCGTACTACGGCTTTCGTTGAGACACTTAGAAAATCTGTTTTTGGGCTCAAAGGTCCGTATCTTTCCAGATCTCTCACGGCCTACGCAGATGAGACGAAGGGCTTTTTAGGAACTGTTTTAAATTTCCTTAATCTTGGAATTAAATTTCTTTAACTTGTGGACAAATGGGCTGTAAAGATATATACTTATCATTTTTGTTTCCTAATGTTAAATAATGCCGATTGCATATTCACTTTAAGTGGTGATATATTGGAAAATTTAAATAATAAAAAAAAAAAAAAGAATTTATGTTCACAACTCGCTAAGCGTATTCTATAATGAACTGTGCCTAAATTCTAATGCGTGCAGTTCAAAAGGGGCGTGGTTATGGTCAGGGAAATGGGCATTTCATGGGCGTTCCAAAATTTACATGCGTAGTTACAGAATACGGCCCAATGTGCGTAAATCTATGCTCAGGGATTTACGCCACATTTTCATTGGTGTAAATGGAGGCGCGTAATTCTAGGTGCTGGGATATCAACTAAATCTAGGTGCCGCTTATAGAATACGCTTAACCGGAAATGTTTACCGCTCGGAATTTTTAGGCTCCTTATCTACTACTACTACTACTACTTAACATTTCTAAAGCGCTACTAGGGTTACGCAGCACTCTACAGTTTAACAAAGAAGGACAGTCCCTGCTCAAAGGAGCTTACAATCTAATCGACAAAATGTGCAGACAATCAAATTGGGGCAGTCTAGATTTCCTGAATAGAGGTATAATGGTTAGGTGCTGAAGGCGACATTGAAGAGGTGGGCTTTGAGCAAGGATTTGAAGACGGGCAGGGAGGGGGCTTGGCGTATGGGCTCAGGAAGTTTATTCCAAGCATAGGGAGAGGTGAGGCAGAAAGGGCGGAGCCTGGAATTGGCGGTGGTGGAGAAGAGTGCAGAGAGGAGGGATTTGTCCTGTGAGCGGAGGTTTCGGGTAGGAGCGTAAGGGGAGATAAGGGTAGAGAGGTAATGAGGGGCTGCAGATTGAGTGCATTTGTAGGTTAGTAGGAGAAGCTTGAACTGGATGCGGTACCTGATCGGAAGCCAGTGAAGTGACTTATATAGAATCTGGCCCTTGGCGTACAAATTGGCATTTTAAGCGCGCCTTATAGAATTTCCTTTTAAGTCATTATTTGTTGATAAGCGTATATCTAGCGTGGCCCAAACCTGCATGCCCACAGCCCATCCATGTTAACCTTGCCCCCCTAAAAAAATCAGTTCTGGCTACAACTGAAATCCAAAATTTGTCCCGTCTTCCCAGATTCTTTCTACCTGTCTCTTAGTTAAGGTGTGCAAGCAGAGAACAAGCAGGATCCCGCCTATGACCCTGTGGCACTTCCTACCTGCTAATCTTTAATTTAATTTTATGCATCCTGACATAAAGCAGGCAGGAACTGCTGACTCATGAGCTTTGAGCTTGCTTGTAGTGTTGGCACAAACGCTATGGACCTCTTTCTGTTCCTCTGCCTGAGGCATGGTTTGTGGCATGTGCTGCTGCTGGACGAAGAGTACATATGTTGGCACCATGGAGAATTAGCTACAGCACCATCCAAAGCAGCCATTCCCAACCCAGTCCTCAGGGCACATCTAGTCCCATTGGGTTTTCAGAATATCTACAATGAATTTGCATGAAATAGATTTGCACTGGGAATGGCTGCTGGAAGGTTTCTGGTTTTCTAGCTTCTGTCCATCCATCAAATTACTGTAGAACACGTTTACAGATGGCCTTTACATTTGTGTAATTTAAATTATCTTGCATATTAAAAAAGAAAATATATTTACCTTATAACAATACTTATTCAGTCTTGCTTGTGCATCTATTTAATTAATGTTGTTTTTTGGGGGGTTTTAGCTAGTTGGACTAGAGGAGCAGCCTAATGGTTAGTGCAGTGGCCTGAGAACCGGATTTGATTCCTGCTGCAGATCCTTTTGTCTCTGAGCAAGTCATTTAACCCTTCATTGTCCAAGGTACGACATAAGTACCCGTATAATATGTAAACTGCTTTGATTATAACTATAGAAAGGTGGTATATCAAATCCTATCCTCTTTAGGTAGGTGAGGAAAAGGAGCTGTCAAGAATAGGACAAGGGAGCAGGAGGGAGGTTCTCATATCTTGAGGGGATCCAGAGCTCTTGTCTTCCCTGCTTCTTGCACATTCTCCATCCTCTCTCTTCCCTACTCTGGTCTTCTTCATGTCCTGTCCTTTCCTTATTTATTTTATTTTTGTTACATTTGTATCCCGCGCTTTCCCACTCATGGCAGGTTCAATGCGGCTTACATGGGGCAATGGAGGGTTAAGCTAGCAAAAGCACAAAGGGAAGAAAATGGCTAAGATGTAAAGAGAGGTGGCATTGGCGTACCTAGGGTAGTTGACACCCGGGGCCGGTCATTTTTTAACACCCCCCCCCCCCAAATCCAGTACTAGGCATACCGAGAATACAAAACACTCAGGACCTATAGAGCAATTCTACCATACCATAAGCAGTCATTTCTACGAGTCACACAAGGAAAAGGAAAGCATCTTAAACACTACAGTGAGCACTAGAACATCAATTCACCTATTGTAAAACGAAACCAGACAGAATAGTACAGATCGTAGATCCTGCAGTCAATGTCAACTGAAAGCCATGTCTTTTTCACAAACACAGATACACCCTAATCCACTATAGAATAAGTAATCATAAACTTTCTATTTAGACAAAAATTAAACTGAACCCCCAATGCCAGACTCTGCATACAATGCAACACCACAGAAACTGTCCCCTAGTACTGTGCAAAATATAAAGACAGCAGATGTAAATTTGAAAAAAAAAACCTAACAAGTACCAATCACCACTTTACAAATTAACAAATAGAAATAAAACAAATATAAAAAGTAAAATAATACCATTTTATTGGACTAATACATTTAGCTTTCAGAGGCCAAAACCTCCGTCCTCGGGTCAGTACAGTATAGTGCTGTTACAGTATCCTATCCTGACCTGAGGAAGGGGGTTTTGTTCTCCGAAAGTTAGTCAAAATGTATTAAAATTAGTCCAATAAAAAGATTACCTTATTTACATGTTCTATTTATAAACAACACAGCTACAATACTATATTCTAAAGCAAAATAATAAAAATATATATTTACAGTTTGTTGTCTCTGGTTTCTGCTTTTCTCATCTTCTTTTCACTGTCTTCCTTCCATCCAGGATCTGTCTTTGCTCTCTCTCTGCCATCCAGTGTCTGCCCTCTCTAATGTCCCTTCCATCCAGTGTCTGCCCTCTCTCTCTCTGCCCCTTCCATCCACTGTCTGCCCTCTCTCCCCCTTCCACCCACCATCTGCCCTTTCCTCTGCCCCTTCAATCTGTCTGCCCTCCCTCTCCCATCCATCCAGGGTCTGCCCTCCCTCACGCTCCCCACTTCCATCCAGGGTCTGTTGTCCCCTCTCTCTGCCCCCCCTTTTCAGGCCCCAGTTCCACCTGCCCCTAGTTCCAGCCCCAGCCCACATCTCCCACCTGCCCCCCTTTTCAGCCCCACTATCCCACCAGTCCCCAGCCCTTTCTCCCATCAGTCCTGTACTTCAGCCCTCAGCCACTTCTCCCTGTCCCCTTTTCAGCCCCTAGTTTCAACCCCAGCCCTTTTCTCTCACCAATCCTGAGCTTCAGCCCCAGCCAGTTCTCCCTGTCCCCTTTAAAGCCCCCAGTTTCAGCCCCAGCCAGTTCTCCCTGTCCCCTTTAAAGCCCCCAGTTCCAGCACTAGCCCCCTTATCCCAAATACCCTCCTTTTTAGCCCCCAGTTCCAGCCCCCTTCATCCACCACATGCTTTGCATCCCCCCCTTTTCAGCCCCAGACCCATTCTCCCACCTGCCCCAGGCATGGACCCATTCTCCCTCCTGCCCCCTTGTCAGACCCCAGTTCCAGCTTCAGACCCCTTTCCCCTCTGAGCACCCCCCCCCCCCCCCCAATCCCTTCTCCCCTCTGAGCACCCCTCTCAGCTCCCCCACCCCTCCCCAGTTCCCTTCTCCCTTCTGGGAACCCCTCTGAGCTCCCCCACCCCTCCCCAGTTCCCTTCTCCCCTCTGCGAACCCTTCTGAGCTCCCCCACCCCTCCCCAGTTCCCTTCTCCCCTCTACGAACCCCTCTGAGCTCCCCCACCCCTCCCCAAATTCCCTTCTCCCCTCTGCAAACCCCTCTGAGCTCCCCCACCCCTCCCCAGTTCCCTTCTCCCCAGTTCCCTTCTCCCCTCTGCGAACCCCTCTGAGCTCCCCCACCCCTCCCCAAATTCCCTTCTCCCCTCTGCGAACCCCTCTGAGCTCCCCCACCCCTCCCCAAATTCCCTTCTCCCCTCTGTGAACCCCTCTGAGCTCCCCCACCCCTCCCCAGTTCCCTTCTCCGCTCTGCGAACCCCTCTGAGCTCCCCCACCCCTCCCCAAATTCCCTTCTCCCCTCTGAGAACCCCTCTGAGCTCCCCCCACCCCTCCCCAATTCCCTTCTCCCCTCTGAGCTCCCCCACCTCCTTCTCCCATCTGAGCCCCCCCCTCCGTAGAGCGCGACAGAGCCCTCTTCTCCTGCCACCAGCCTGTGTTTTTTTAAAAAATCCATTCAGCGAGGGACGCAGGCAGCGCGTCGTGTCTGCCCTGCTGTGTGCTTTGAAAAAAGAAAATCGCTTCGCTGGCGTCGGGCCGGCCTTCTCTCGCTATGTCCCGCCCTCGAGGAAATAGGAAGTTACCTCAAAAGTGGGCGGGACATAGCGAGAGAAGGCCGGCCCGACGCCAGCGAAGCGATTTTCTTTTTTCAAAGCACACAGCAGGGCAGACACGAAGCGCTGCCTGCGTCCCTCGCTGAATGGATTAAAAAAAAAACGCAGGGTGGTGGCAGGAGACGGCGGAGCACCCCCCCACCCGCCGACACCCGGGGCGGACCGCCCCCCCCCTTGGTACGCCACCACCGACCTTTTTCAGATATATTAGGAAAAGGAGAAAAGCTAGGAATGGAACTGAAAGACAAGATGCTGAGAATAGCTATGTGGAGAGTAACGAGGATAAAGAAAATGTACTAAATATGCTAAACAAATACTTCTCTTTGGTGTTCATGGAAGAAAATCCTGGGGAAGGACCACAGACGGCTTCCGAGGCTATATCTGGGAATGGAGTGTTCACGGAAGAAAGCATTATAAACACCTTGAAAATCTGAAAGTGGACAAAGCAATGGGGGTCGGATGGGATACATCCCAGGATACTGAGGAAGCTCGGAGAAATCCTGGTGAGACCTCTTAAAGATTTATTTAATACATCTTTACAGAGGGGAGTATTCCACGGGATTGGAAACAAGCTGATATGGTCCATAAAAACGGAGACAGGGAAAAAGTGGGAAACTACAGGTCGGTAAGCCTCAAGTCGGTGGTAAGAAAAATAATAGAGTTGCTGCTGAAGGAAAAGATAGTTAACTTTCTAGAATTGAATGGGTTTCAGGAATTGAGACAACGTGGCTTTACTAAAGGAAAATCCTGTCAAATGAATCTGATTGATTTCTTTGACTGGGTGAATAAACAACTGAATAAAGGACATGCACTAGATGTAATCTACTTAGATTTCAGCAAAGTCTTTGATACATTTCCTCACAGAAGACTCATGAATAAGCCGAAAGGGCTGAACTTAGGACCCAAAATGGTGAACTGGATGGGAAACTGGCAGAGGGTGGTGGTAAATGGAATCTGCTCTGAGAAAAGGAAGGTGAGCAGTGGAGTGCCTCGGGAAGTGGGGGGAGGGGGGGGGAGTCGGTACTGGGGCAGATTAATTTTTTTTAATTTTATTTGCAATTTCAAATATATATTCAAAAAAGAAATGTATCAAGAAAAATAAGTATTACAAAGAAAAAAAAGTTAAAATCTACCCACATTACGGAGATCATCCATTAACAACTGGTGGAGTAAACAAAATTCAAAGTAAAATAAGAAACAAGAAGCAGAGAAGGCTAACAACAATTCTTTTTAAGTCTTCATTAACAAACTAAATATTTTCCTGATCTTCTTTATCCACCAGAAAACTTTGCAATTGAACTGGATCCCCAAAAAACATAGCTATTATCCTCATGACTGACAAGATACTTACAAGGAAATTTAAGAAAAAAGGATCCCCCTACTTCCAAAACCTTAGGCTTTAGTTGCTGTTAATATAGGAAGTAGAAACAACGAGAATTAATGATAAGAGATCTCCAAAAATTAGAAGAATGGTCAAAAAGTCTGGCAGGTAAAATGTAATACAAAACAAAAGGAGGGATTCATTCAAAAACTAAAGTAGTATTACACTCAAACAAAAAAAAAAAAGAATGAATATATCTCGTGCATTAATAAATCACTCTTGGAAATACAAAAAGGGAGGAAAAGACCTTAGAAATGGTCTGCGGACTTTTGTCCATTTGAGAATATAATAGTCACAACAGACTCTCTTGTAATCACTGGCCAAAAACCTGAATTTGAATTTTTATAATGTTTCCTTATACTTTGTGAAACATTTATGAAAAAAAACAATTCTGTAAAAATAATATATTATGCAGCACTTATCTTCACAATTCCCAATGGGGTTCCCGTTTCACCATAAGGCTTGTTCTGGGGAATTTGTGTGCTCTTATCATTTGTGGGTCTAAATGACAAAAGCACGCAGACTTCTATAGTATGTGCCCTGATCTTGGCTGGACAGATTTGGATGGGCTGGAGTGGAGCCTCGAAGACAACTTCAGTAGTTGGAGAACAAGGCCAGTGCCGGACAAACTTCTACGGTATATATATGAAGTATCACATAATACCTTACATTATGAGTTTATCTTGTTGAACAGACTGGATGGAATATACCGGTCTTTATCTGCTGTTATCTACAATGTTACTGTGTCATTTTACTATTATTAGGGTCCCAGAAAGCAACAAGGCAAACGATCTGCATTTTACTATTATTATACAGTTAATAAAATTGAAAGTTTTAAGTCAAGCTGCACACTGCCTTGGGTGAATCTCTTCATAAAGGTGGTTAATAAATCCAAATAAATAAAATTTTTGATCACTAAGGGGGGGAAGTTATCATCATGTGCTACCACTAACTTGTGCTATTTTAGCACAGATCCATTTTATGCAATGATATCTAGTTACTAAAAACTGGTGTTAACAATAAAATAATATATATCTTAACCATACCCCATGTTAATATCAAAACCATTGCTATCCTATATAATAATTTGCTCTATGAACGTTCCATGAGGCTGCCTGTGACCGTGCCTCGCTTCTGATTGGCTTTGCAGTGCGGGCCCAGGCAGCTTCATCGAACGTTCATGGAAAACCTACCGAGACTGCCGCCCTCCTGAAATCGCCACCTACCTACCACCCCCCTCCTCCTCCTCCTCCCACCGGGGTCCCGGCGGCACCAGTGAAGGGCGAGCAGGTCACCGAGTCTGCTGCCTTTCCTTTTCCTCGCTGCCAGCTCCGACTCCGGTCCAGCCCTCATTTCCTGTTTCCGCAAGGGCGGGACCAGAGTCAGAGCTGACAGCGAAGAGAAGGGAAGGGAGCAGACTCGCCGAGCCTGCTTCCTCTTCACTGCTGCTGCCGGGACCCGGCAAGAGGGGGGGAGGGGAGGGTAGCAGAGGAGGGTTGGCGATTTTGGAGGGGGGGCGATGTGCACATAGGGGGATGGGCGGGGCCAGTGTCGGGGATGGGAGGGGTGCGGGTGGAGGCATCGCAAGGACGTGTGTGAGACTGAAAGAGGGGGGTCTGGAACTCGGAGGGGGAAGGGAGGGAGGGAGAGGGGGGTCTGGAACTCGGAGGAAGGGAGGGAGTCTGGAACTCGGAGGACGGACAGAGGGAAGGAGAGGGAGGGAGAGAGGGAGGGGGCCTGGAACTCAGAGGGGGAGGGGAGAGGGGGAGGGGAATGCACCACCTGTTTAAAAAAAAAAAAAACACACAATCAGGCCCTTACAGAACACCTGGAAAAAACTGTCTCTATCATACCTTTGTCTCAAGTACTAATACACACACACATACACACCTTTCCCCAGCCCCTCTTTCATTCACACCCTTTAATTCAGGCCCTTACAGCTTCTTTGACAGTGCAATTCACACCAGTTTCTCCTTTGATATTCACAGTCCCCTCCTTAACCTGCAGGCATCCCTCCTCTCCCAGTAGTAAATGGACCAGGGGTGGCAGTGCCCTGGGCCAAATCTTCCCCCTTTTCTTCCCAGGGCCTGATTCACTGTTTGTACCTTTGAACATTAATGGTTGTAATGGAAGTGAATTTTAAAGATTGTTTTTCAACCCTGTCTTGAACAACCAGTGCACTCGGGGTCTGTATTGTTGATTGGAAGTAATTCTGTTTAAAAATGATTGCTTTTCAACCCTGCTTTTGTCTGATAATGAACTCTGAAGTAATCTTGTCCTTGACTTTTCTTGTAAACAAGTTGGGATGCAGAAGAAGACACAGCTCTAACTAGTTAGGTATGCAAAGGGGAGGATGGTACTTATTTTCCCAGGCCCAGCTTGGCCACCTGGACTTGGGAATGCATGTGACCATGTTCCCACAGTAGGCATTCTGTAATTTTCCTTAGCTCTGGACATGAGCTAAGAGCCTATAAAAAGGGAGGGCTTGTCACAGTAAGGTGGGGGTTCATCTGTGAGTAATGTATGGACTGCGCAGAGGGTTTGGTTCCTGGTCCAAAAGCTCCTAGCTCTCGCTGTACTAGGCCCCCCCAGCTGATGATAAGAGCCTGGATGATGGAGACCAGTGATGATTGTATGTATAATGTATATTCTTGCTTCGTTTCCTGGTCTAAGAACTCTTTGCATTACTTAGATGTAGAGACCAGTGATGTAATGATTGTTTATACAGCTAATCCTTGTATATGTGCTAACCATTATATGTTGTATATATATCCTAATCATTTTAGAATTTAGCGCCTCTAATAAAGGTTTCATTTACTCATTACAAAAGAATCCATGGTAATCATTGAGCAGTCTATATTAGTGAGACAGGCTGTAAATCCATAGCATTACAATGGTTCAATATTCAGCCAGAGCAGCAAGTGTTTTTATGAAATGCCGGCCGCAGCGTTAATCCAGATAGCAAATGGTGCTGATTATAGATAGAGAATTCTGAGTGGCATAGGCTTTATGGTGAGGTCTGTGAGAACCTACAAGAAATTAAAAGTACAATAAAAATGTAGTTTTTCATGTTTGTTTTGATATTAGCTATGTACCTTTTTTGTTGTACTGTTTTACTTCTATAAAATCAATAAAAATAGATGACCTAAAAAAATGGAACAGCAATAAACCAAGCGCAGATCCTATGAAACGGCACTCTTCAAGATTTTTGACTTCTTTAATGTTGAATTATCCTTCCTTTATTTTGAACAGTTGTGGGAGGGCTCTTTTATGGTCCAGGCAAGTAAGACTATAAAAACCTGCATTGTGTCATCTTTTTATTGTGCATATGGTTCCCTTGCTTTCCTCCCTCCAAGGATCAGGCCATCAGCTACCATCTCTTTCTACATTTGTCCTGTTGTATTCTATGAACTCTCAGCCTATCCCTTTATTATCAATAATTGTAGTTTCTTGCTTGCTTTTATTACTATATTGTAAACCACTCAGACAGCTTTCTGATGGGCAGTATATAAAGATGTAAATAAACTTGAAACTGGAACACTCATTTCAGCAAGTTATTTCGGAAATAAATAGCTTGTTAGGTGGGCCTTTTACTAAAGGGTTGGCATATGGCAACTGGCTTGCCGTGCGCCAATCTGGAACTACTGCAGGAGCCTGGCAGTAGTTCCCATCTCCACATTGCAGGTTTTTATAGTCTACTGATAATTATGTAAAATGTCGTTTGTAGCTTACAACTGACTGACTTGGTTTTTCAACGTTAAGCCACTTTGAACCCCTGAAGATTAGGCAGGTTACAAAACTTTAGAATGAAATTGAATAGAATAGAATCAAAAGTACCATTTTCAATCCCGCAATGCTTTTGAATATCTGACCCTGGCTTTTACCAGTTAGGCTCCAGTCAGCAAAGGAAAAGGTGCTGTCATTCACCTCCTCTTACTGGCATCCATAGGTGCCAACATTTCAAAATGATTGGGGGTGCCACAAACAATACCAAATACCACTCCTCGGAGACTTTAAGAGAACTACCAACTATCTTCAGTTCAGAAAAGAATTAAAAACCTATCTTTTCAAGAAATTTTATGTTCGATCATACGTGCTACAAATGCTCCATACTGCTTGTATGTAAAACAATACTGTAACTTCTCCTGATAAATGTAAACCGCATTGAACCGAAACTTGTTTTTGGATAATTGTGGGTTATAAGAATGAAAAAATAAAATAAATGTTAAAAAATTGTGGACATCCCCATTCCGTCAGATAAAAAGCTGGATGCAAGAAAATAGTGGTAAAAGAGAAAAACACCAGAACGGCATTGATTATAGAGGTGTCGGTCCCAAGTGATTACTCGGTAAATTGCGTTGAGAGAGAAAGATCCTCATGTACCAAGAAATGCAGACTGAGACCAAGAAAATGTGGAACAGAGATACAGAAATATTTCTCATTGTTTGATGAAAAAGAACTTCCAAGTGCATCTGTGAGAATGTGGTAAAGGTGGTTAGCTTAGTGGGGTTTAAAAAAGGTTTGGACAGCTTCCTAAAGGAAAAGTCCATAGACAATTATTAAAATTACTTCTGGGATAAGCAGCATAAAATGTATTGAACGTTTTGGGGATCTTGCCAGGTATTTGTGACCTGCATTGGCCACTGTTGGAAACAGGATGCTGGGCTTGAAGGACCTTTGGTCTGTCCCAGTGTGGTAATACTTATGTACTTATGGATAAGTTGCCTATACATGTAACATCTTATGAACTCCAGAAAGAAGCTCTCTTTGGTACAATGCAAGTATTATGGCAAGCGTTAGTAGTAAATTTGACTGAGATCATACTCCAAATGCCCTGGCTTAGGAATGAAGTTCATTCCTGTCATGGTATGCACAAAACTAACTGACTTGGAGAAACTGCCCCCAAGACACTGAAGGAGATTGCTCATTATTGGGGGGTGTTCAGCACCCGCACAGCTGGCTCCTATGCTGGCATTCCATGAGGACAGGGGGAAACAGCAAGTGAATGGGAGAAAGAAGCTGCAAATGTGCCATCCCTATCTGGCTCCACCCATATACTGTCTGTCTCACACACACTCTCACATAGATACTAGACATACTCTTTCTCTTTCAACACACTCGTGCTGTCTCTGACTGACTGACAAACACACACTCTATCACACAAGCAGTCAAGCACACACTGTTACACACTCTCTCTCTCTCTCTCTTATATACACACACTATCTTTCTCACAAATATAACACTTTCACAGCTTTCTGTTTCAAACACTCTCCTACACACATAGTATCACCTATATGCACACTCCGACTCTCTCACACAGATACAAAATACACTCTCTCCCTCTCTCTTGCACACACACACACACACATACAGTGGGGGAAATAAGTATTTGATCCCTTGCTGATTTTGTAAGTTTGCCCACTGACAAAGACATGAGCAGCCCATAATTGAAGGGTAGGTTATTGGTAACAGTGAGAGATAGCACATCACAAATTAAATCCTGGAAAATCACATTGTGGAAAGTATATGAATTTATTTGCATTCTGCAGAGGGAAATAAGTATTTGATCCCCCACCAACCAGTAAGAGATCTGGCCCCTACAGACCAGGTAGATGCTCCAAATCAACTCGTTACCTGCATGACAGACAGCTGTCGGCAATGGTCACCTGTATGAAAGACACCTGTCCACAGACTCAGTGAATCAGTCAGACTCTAACCTCTACAAAATGGCCAAGAGCAAGGAGCTGTCTAAGGATGTCAGGGACAAGATCATACACCTGCACAAGGCTGGAATGGGCTACAAAACCATCAGTAAGACGCTGGGCGAGAAGGAGACAACTGTTGGTGCCATAGTAAGAAAATGGAAGAAGTACAAAATGACTGTCAATCGACAAAGATCTGGGGCTCCACGCAAAATCTCATCTCGTGGGTATCCTTGATCATGAGGAAGGTTAGAAATCAGCCTACAACTACAAGGGGGGAACTTGTCAATGATCTCAAGGCAGCTGGGACCACTGTCACCACGAAAACCATTGGTAACACATTACGACATAACGGATTGCAATCCTGCAGTGCCCGCAAGGTCCCCCTGCTCCGGAAGGCACATGTGACGGCCCGTCTGAAGTTTGCCAGTGAACACCTGGATGATGCCGAGAGTGATTGGGAGAAGGTGCTGTGGTCAGATGAGACAAAAATTGAGCTCTTTGGCATGAACTCAACTCGCCGTGTTTGGAGGAAGAGAAATGCTGCCTATGACCCAAAGAACACCGTCCCCACTGTCAAGCATGGAGGTGGAAATGTTATGTTTTGGGGGTGTTTCTCTGCTAAGGGCACAGGACTACTTCACCGCATCAATGGGAGAATGGATGGGGCCATGTACCGTACAATTCTGAGTGATAACCTCCTTCCCTCCGCCAGGGCCTTAAAAATGGGTCGTGGCTGGGTCTTCCAGCACGACAATGACCCAAAACATACAGCCAAGGCAACAAAGGAGTGGCTCAGGAAGAAGCACATTAGGGTCATGGAGTGGCCTAGCCAGTCACCAGACCTTAATCCCATTGAAAACTTATGGAGGGAGCTGAAGCTGCGAGTTGCCAAGCGACAGCCCAGAACTCTTAATGATTTAGAGATGATCTGCAAAGAGGAGTGGACCAAAATTCCTCCTGACATGTGTGCAAACCTCATCATCAACTACAGAAGACGTCTGACCGCTGTGCTTGCCAACAAGGGTTTTGCCACCAAGTATTAGGTCTTGTTTGCCAGAGGGATTAAATACTTATTTCCCTCTGCAGAATGCAAATAAATTCATATACTTTCCACAATGTGATTTTCCGGATTTAATTTGTGATGTGCTATCTCTCACTGTTACCAATAACCTACCCTTCAATTATGGGCTGCTCATGTCTTTGTCAGTGGGCAAACTTACAAAATTAGCAAGGGATCAAATACTTATTTCCCCCACTGTACATACGCACGAAGTCTGTGTCTCTCTCTCTCTCTCTGACACACACACACAACACATACTGTCAGTATTCACTTGAAGACTTTCCCTCCACAAAAGCTCCCGGTCTCTTCCATTCTCCCAGTTGCAGACTCTCATTCCCAGCACAACCCCCACTCCCTCCCATAAGCCCCTCCACCACACCGCATCCAGCATCACCACAACATAACACACGCACACACACAGTCAATCGTTTAGGAGCAAAATGAACCCACAGTAAAAGCTGAGTTCTCGGAGAGCCTCGCTGGGATTTGGAAGGAGGCAGGCAGCAGATTTATGATCCTGACAAAATCACTCACTCCAGTCCCCTCCTCCCCACCTTCCTAAAATCAATACACCTCGACTCGACTGGAAGGCGGAATCAGGACAGACGTGTGAGGAGAAACAGAAGCCGCTCCTCTGCCCAGGATAAGAGGTAAAGCATCTGTGGGTGATGTGTGTGCATGCTGGGGGGGGGATGGATCTATGCTTGTGTCGGGTTTATCCCCTCCCTCTCCTTAATCCGAAGTCTCTTTTGTGCCTTTCTCGTTGCGACTCCGGATTGATTTTGTTGGAAGCCGAGCATGGGCTGCGGGAATGGGGATCGTCGTTTTCATTCTTCCCAGGCAGGGATGATTCTGGGAAGCAGAAGAACCCCCCCCCCCCCCAAAAAAAAAAAAATAGATCAAAGCAGAGACGCCTTATGTCTCTTGGTATTGGCGGGGGTGGGGAGCAGTCTGGCTGTGGCACCTTTCTGCAGTGGAGTGTTGGGGGGGGGGGGGGACACGCTCCCCTTCCTAGCAATCCGTGCTCTCCTTCCCCCGGACTTCACATTTGATTAAAGGGGGGCGGACGGGGAGGGGGAGGGGGGAGAAGACAGAGAGAGGCAGGTGCAGTAGAAACAGACAAATCCCCCAGGCTATCCATGTGTTAGCAAAAGTGGCCGGGGGGAGGGAGGGGGCATGTAGTAGGATTGGCGAATTTCAGTGCTATCCATTAGCTTCTGGACTTGCAGTGAACTGGGGAATGCGCCAGTTTGGAAATCTCGGAAATAAAGCACCACTCCTCCCCCCCCTGGAAATACGTGCATAGAATTAAAAAAAAAAAAACCCAAAAAAACAGTTCACCCCCGATATGTATAAATTATAACTACATGAGCCGGTTTTATGGTAATGACCAGGTTCCTCCCTTTGTGTCCAGGTAGGGGTAATCTGTGTGGGGTTTGGTAACCCAATCATTTTGAAATGATGGCACCTATGATTATAACAGCCTCCTCTCTATAGAGCTTTTTGTCAGAAACGCAATAAGGTTTTTCTGGGGGTGGGGGGAGGCTGTAGGAGAGAATTGTGCATGAGAATGTGCACCTGATGAGAGCCAGAGAGCTTGGCCTCCCTCTTGCCCTTTTCTCCCTGGGCCATTCGTATGAGAGTAGTTTAAAGCTTGACGGAGGAGGGAGGAAGAGGGTTGGTGTCATCATAATGCCAGCACAGTTTAGACCTTTGTCCTGTTTCATTTGTTTAATCATGTATGTATTTCTATGGTAACATCATCAGGCCCAGAAAGTTTCCAGAATCTTGACAGGATATCAGCAGTGATGATTATGTAGATAAGAAAAAAAAAGGTTTTCCACAATTTTTGTTGAATTTGTATCATAAAAGAAAGCCGAACAGATAGATACCCTGGCCTATATAATTTAGAAAGGATATCAGCAATGCCCGGATGGGCTTGTTCTGGGTGCCAGGGAGGAATTGCAGGAAGCTGATAGCTTGAGCCCTTTCATCTTCCAAAAATGTTGACATGCACCAGTGAAACAAGGGTTACATCCAGTGCCAGGAACCATAAGGGTTTGGGAGCAAAAGATATCTACTTACTCTTAAAGTATGCAGGGCAGGAAGGTGGTACTCACCTTAAGTTCAGAGGCAGCATTTTATGGCGATAAATGGTTCCTTAAAAGTCTGCCAGGCAACCCTACAGCTCTTGGTCATGGAAGACAGGCTGAGCTAGACCTGGTTTTACCCCTAATGCACAATAAGACTTGTAGTCTAGAATTCTAGAGAGGCAGTGTAAAACCAGGACTGGCTCAGCCTGTCCCTCCTTCCCTAGAGCTGCCTGCTTCTCTGGAAATGTCCTGGAAGCACTGGGAGCTGCTAAGTTAGCGATAACATCAACCAGTGCAATGTCACAGGTGGAACAGGTGGATGTGAAGCGTCTGTTCACGCTTTCCAAAAATACTAGGACTAGGGGGCATGCGATGAAACTACAGTGTAGTAAATTTAAAACAAATCGGAGAAAATTTTTCTTCACCCAATGCGTAATTAAACTCTGGAATTCGTTGCCGGAGAACGTGGTGAAGGCGGTTAGCAGAGTTTAAAAAGGGGTTAGACGGTTTCCTAAAGAACAAGTACATAAACCACTACTAAATGGACTTGGGAAAAATCCACAATTCCGGGAATAACAAGTATAGAATGTTTGTACGTTTGGGAAGCTCGCCAAGTGCCCTTGGCCTGGATTGGCCGCTGTCATGGACAGGATGCTGGGCTCGATGGAACCTTGGTCTTTTCCCAGTGTGGCATTACTTATGTACTTATATACATGGACCAATCATTTTGTATGTATGCATGTGATGTCATCAAGCTTACCCCTTCCCCAAACATGGCTGCCTCCCCAAGCATGGAGCATTGAGGAAGCAGGTTGTGACAATGGCCACCTAAAGCAGATAAATTTGAGGAAGTAATCTGTCTCTCCCTTCATCCCCATGCAGCTGTGACATGCTGTGGAACTTGAAAGCAGTAGATGGCATGGCAACTTCTCAGAAAACCCAGGCTAGCTCAGGGATTGGTTGTAACTGCTGGTTTTTGCCTGTTTCTTTGAGTTTCCAGTTCATTCAGAAAAGGGCTTGGATCTGGTGCCTTAAGTCTTCATTCAGAACTCACTTGGGTTTTTTGCTTCTGCTGCATATCCCCACCTAGCCATTTCAGTCATTCAGGCCAGGGACTGTGCATCAGGGCTTCTTCTGGAATCCTGTAGTGATGAGACGGAGACATTATTGGATGATGACACTTCCCAGTGTCAGTGAATGGTACGCGAGAACTTTTCCCAGCTTGGCTGACCCAAGAGAAAGCCTGAGGAAGAAATCAAACCCAAATTCCTTGACATTGGCAGTGCAACCAGCCTGCCTGTGGGGAGGATTCTTGACCTAGTTTAGGCTTCCAGCTCATTGGGAACTGGAGCCACTGCACCGTGAACCTTCATTCACAACTAACAAGTAGTCGGGAGTAATCTCCATTTTAAACCCCACCCTTTTTTAACCTAGTCATGTCAGTTACAGATCTTGGCCAGGAGCCATAGACCACAACTCATGGAACCTTGAACATAGCTACCCAGGTCTTGCTATTGCCCAGAATTCAGATTTCCCTCCCCCACCCATGGGGTTGTGAGTGCCACTTCTGCAGCTAGGCAAAGGAGCAGAAGCACTGCCAATGAGCCCCTGGACTGGACCTCCCGTGGATGACTTTATTTATTAGGATTTATTTACTGCCTTTTTGAAAGAATTCACTTAGCAAATTGAAGTGTGCAGTGTTGCAACTGTTTTAGATATAGAACTGGAAGAATATGCTGGTTGCTGACTATGTCCAGCCAAGATGAATATTGGGTACGTATCTCAGGTATACTGTCGTGGTCTCCAGGTCCCTTTGACCTTGTAAGAATGACCTTGGGCCTGGAAGCTAAATGCTGCAACTGTGCATTTCTCCCCATCATTATTCATCTCCTGAAATTGAACTGCTGGGAACAGGACCTACTGTGACCCCTAAGGGAGGGGCTGGGAAACTGGAGACTGGGTGAGGAGAGGGGAGGAGGTGGGAGAGGATCTGCCAGCTATTGGGGGAGGGGAAAGAGAAAGGGAGGGAGAGGGCAAGGAGAAAAATAAACTGGTTACAGAAGATCCTGAGCAGGCTGTCAATGGAAATATAGGTTACTGCAATGATTGAGGACCTCTGTCCCCTTCCTGGCCATGTAATTCCACACTGATCCCTCCCCCTCAAGTCAGCTGAGCCCTCTAATCACCACAGAGATCAGAACCTAAGTACTGAGGTAGTGTACACCTTTCACCCTCTCCCATGTGAGATCTTGGGTTACAGGGAATACAGAAGCCAACAGATCCTCACAAAAGCTCATCCCACCTGCAGCATCCTGAGAAGCAGCATCAGAGCCTCATGCCTGTTACCCTGCTTGGGTGTCTGGAAGGAAGACAGAATCCTTAGCCCTGGAAGTACTGTGGACAAGACTGTTGAGGGAAGAGGTGACATCCAAAGGGATCTGTAACTGCAGAACAGTGTAAGGGTTTGCCATGGAAGAGACCACATATTAGGGCAGCAGGGAGTGAGGTACATTGCCAGAGCTGTGTTGAGGTCTCAGTACTGGAATAGCAGAGGTCACTACGGGGTAGGAATAAGGTGCACTGGAAGAGCAGTATGTGTGAGTGTGGTATCTGTTGGAATAGATGGGTGTGTTTTTGAGATTATGGCTATAGAGCGCATATAACATTGGTCTCAACAGTTTACTAGTGAGTCTAAATTAAAGCACTGTGTTTGCTATTGCTTATCTGGGTATGAAAGGGAGGAGGGAGATGGGACATAGATTGGGTGGGGTGGGGTGGGTTCTGAGGAACAGGTAGTGAGTTTACAGGAGGAAAGATGATGGGCAATTTCCCCTCTAAACAAGGTGGGGCAGGGGCCAGAGGAAGGAGAGGTGAAAAGTGGGGAAAGGGGCAATGATCTGGTGGCAAATTCACAATTAATCGATTAATTTTATCATGGAAATCAGCCAAAGTCTGGGTAGTTGTGAAGTGCGGATGAGGGCTTTAGTCTGGTAAAGACCCAGTGAGGGTTTCTGTCAGATGGATCTTGCTTGGAGACTGGAAAGGAGGCTGAAAGGAGGTGAGCAGGAATTTGAAATATATAAAGGCAGCCTGGGAGCAAGATTTCAGCCAGAGACACTCTGCAGAACTGATGCAGAAACACAGAAAATGAACTCTGGAAATGAGTCAAGATTGAAGTTTTGTATACCTTACACGATGGGGTATGTGTGGGGCAAGAGTGCCCAAAGCATAGCAGATTATAGTGTTACAAGACGAAACTGCCTCATTGACAAACTCTGATGAGGCTGGGGAGGAGAGGACAGAAGACCCACTATTAGAGGGCATGAAAAGGTCTGTAGCCTGGATATCCGCAAAAGAGGCTGCGGTGCTTGGATATGGCTGTGGGGAAGGGCGTTTTAAGGGTGAAAGTTATCAGAAAATAGCCACTGAAAGAGAAAGAAGAGAGGTGCCTGACCAATGAGGCCTAAGTCCAGGCTACTTACTTGCTGGACTCCGCCGTTACCCTGTTCATCTAGAAGGCTTCTTTCTTGTGGTGCCTTCTGTGAAATAAGCTGAACTATCCCAGACCACAAAAGGGTCTTCCCTTGTATCATTTCATTTTTAGGGAATAGACTTTACAGAGATTTAAGTATTTTCAAAGCCCTTAGACTTACAAAGTTACATAGAAACATATGGAACTTTGTAAGTCTAAGTGCTTTGAAAATGAGCCCCCTAAATTAGTCTGCTTTCAAGCTGTTCAGCTGTGGAATTCTTTACCTAAATATTTAAGAACGTATCTTTTTTTTTTCATCGTTACTTAAGAAATCACCTTACTTTCTAATTCTTCCTACTTTCTTACTCATCTATATGGTACGACTTTGCCTTACCCCTCACTACCAATTATAATGTTCTAGTACATATTGTGTTGTCATTGCAAGTAGTATACCATGCCATACTTTGTATTGTTGTTCGAATATTTTTACTGCTCTAATTGCCTATTGCTCATGTTTGATCTATTCTTACTGTACACCGCCTTGAGTGAATTCCTTCAAAAAGGCGGTAAATAAATCCTAATAAATAAATAAGTGCATTCTTATAGACTTTTCATTATTAATGTAATTTCCAGACACAGAATTAGTTGTTTTGTGTATTATTGTAATATGCTTTCCCCATCTTCTGGAAGACTTGGCTGTTTTTCCCAGATTCTGTTAGCTTACTACGTTTTCACTGTATGTGTACAGCATGAATGTTTGCCTGAACTGCGGTTTTTAAAAGGATTCTATTGTGTATTTTTAGAAATTATTAATTACGTCTGATAACACATTCATGGTTAATCTAAAATGATTTTTAACAGCTTTATCAGTTAAATGCATTTTAGATTTTTCTGTATGAGGCTTTTGCTTTTCATTCTTCTGAGATGCACTAGGAAAACTGGGGGAAGGGGATCTTACTGGAAAGGCAGCAGGTACTGCAGGGCAGGAGTGAGGTGCACTGGCAGAGTGAGGGTCGGGAATGGAGTGTCTTTCAGCCTGGAATATTAAGAGGTGCCACAGGGCAGAACTGACATTTGTTGGCAAAGCTCTGTATATGTATACGTGTGTGTGTGTGTGTGTGTGTGTGTGTACTGGAATAGTTGTGGATGCGGTTGGGCAGGAATGAGGTGCAGTGACAGATTTGTAGGAGAGGGGGATCTCAGTAGTATTGACAATTAGGAGGTGCTGTGGTGCAGAACTGAAATGTGTTGGCAGAGCTCCATATATGGAGTGGAGGAGTGGCCTAGTGGTTAGGGTGGTGGACTTTGGTCCTGGGGAACTGAGGAAGTGAGTTCGATTCCTGGCACAGGTAGCTCCTTGTGACTCTGGGCAAGTCACTTAACCCTCCATTGCTCCATGTAAGCCGCATTGAGCCTGCCATGAGTGGGAAAGTGCGGGGTACAAATGTAACAAAATATATGTATATGTGTGTGTGTGTGTACTGGAATAGCTGAGGATGCTGTCGGGCAGGAATGAGGTGCAGTGGCATGGTTGTAGGGGAAGGGGATCTCAGTAGTACTGAAAATTAAGAGGTGCCTTGGTGCAGAACTGAAATTTGTTGGCAGAGCTCCGTATATGTGTGCATGTGTTCACTACAGGACTGGGTTGAATTGCAGATATCTAGTCTTGATCTCTGTGTTATTGCTTAGTTCCTGGTTTTCTCTCTGTCCTTCCTATCCTTGGCATAAATCGGTTGCCTCTCTGCTTTTCTCTCCCTCTGGTGCTGTCTCTCTTTGACTCACTGTAACTTCATCCTTAGTGATCACTAGTTCATTGAATCTGACCTGTCTTGGGTGTCCTTCTCAGAGTAATCCAAGGAAGAAGCTTACGTCTGGTTCCATCACTCTCTTCACTTGTTAATAATTGACTCTTCTCTTTTCCACGTTCCCTGCTGAAATGAAACCGATAATTACAGGTTACTTTCTAATGTTACCTGTCACCTTAAATTTGGTCTCACTGGAGCAGAGGAGAAGATTAGTGGTTAGAGCAACAGACTGAAACTAGAAGAGCCGGGGTTCAAATCCCATTGCGGATCCTTGTGATCTAAGGCAAGTCATTTAATCTTCAGGTTACAAATCTGGATTGTAAACCGTCTGGGGACAGGAAGGTACCCACTGTACCTAGACGTAACTTGCTTTGGACACTGAGGAAGGGTAAATTAAATCCAATTCTCCTTCCCTTTCCATAAAATACCTACTTCAGGAAGCAGTGCTGAGGGACCTCAGGCAGATAGCAGGGGAATATTTGTGGTTCTGAGGTGTTCCCTTCCTGGTGCAGTACTAGACTCTAGTTGGAGAGGGAGAGTTGCAGAGGGATGAGTAAATTTAAAACGAATTGGAGAAAATTTTTCTTCACTCAACGTGTAATTAAACTCTGGAATTCATTGCCAGAGAATGTGGTAAAGGCGGTTAGCTTAGCGGGGTTCTAAAAAGGTCTGGATGGCTTCCTAAAGGAATAGTCCATAGACCATTATTAAAATGGACTTGGGGAAAATCCACTGCTTATTTCTGGGATAAGCAGCATAAAATGTTTTGTACTTTTTTGGGATCTTGCCAGGTATTTGTGACCTGGATGGGCCACTGTTGGAAACAGGATGCTGGGCTTGATGGACCTTTGGTCTGTCCCAGTAAGGCAATTTATGTACTTATGTCAGTAACAGGAGAATATTGCTTGTTATCATGGAATACAGGAGTGGGAAATGAAGGGCAGCTAGTCCGACCTCTGGTTCAACCAATTCACTTCTGCCTGGCGACACAGAGGTTTCCAGTGGACAATTTCTTTAGCTCTGCAACAGCACATCTATAGGCAAACGGTCTTTTTAAAGACCTATACTTTGCTTCCAGCATTACCCCCTTGTTATTCCCAACCTGCATACTCCTGAAGTGTGCGGGTTGGGAATCGTGCAGTTGCCATGTCGAGTCTTTATTTAAGTTGTAAAGAATAAACTGAATTGGTTGAACCAGAGGTCGGGCTAGCTGCCCTTCATTTCCCACTCCTGTATCTCCTGTTGGCTTCTCCGTGGGACTCTTTTGTGTTCAGTTACCTTTTGGTTTTTGTTATCATGGGAGCCAACATTTCAAACTGATTGGGGGTTGCTAAACCCAATGTAAATTACCCCTCCCTGGACACAGGCAAAGAGCTTACTCAATACTCAAAGTTAATGCTTTGCCTAGATACTTACTATACCCTGATAATTTATTCAAGCTTGACAAGTAGTTATTGCCTTGAATATATAGGTTTTAATAGAAATATACTACTACTAAACATTTCTATAGCGCTACTAGACTTACGCAGCGCTGTACAAATGAACATGAAAAGACAGTCCCTGCTCAACAGAGCTTACAATCTAAATTGGACAGACGAACAGACAGCTAGGGGTGGGGAAATTGCAGTGGTAGGGGTGATAAGTGAGGGTGTTGAGTAAGAGAGTCATGGTTAGGAGTCGAAAGCAGTAGCAAAGAGGTGGGCTTTAAGCCTGGACTTGAAGACAGCCAGAGACTGAGCCTGACGTACTGGCTCAGGGAGTCTATTCCAGGCATAGGGAGCAGCGAGATAGAAGGAACGGAGCCGGGAGTTAGCAGTGGGGGAGAAGGGGGACGACAGGAGACATTTACCCAGCGAACGGAGTTCACGGGGAGGAGTGTAGGGAGAGATGAGAGCGGAAAGGTACTGAGGAGCTGCGGAGTGGATGCACTTGTAGGTAAAAAGGAGAAGTTTGAACCAAATGCGGAAGCGGATAGGGAGCCAGTGAAATATGATTCATTTGTATAGCTTTTGGTATCTGGAAACAGTATTGTTTCTGTATTAACCCAATTTGGAGTCATAAACCTGCAAAATAACTAATAAGAAAATGATATTAATTTTTTTTCTCATTCTACTTGACTAGTTCAGACGGACTGGTTATACCATCCTACCAGCAGATGGTGGCAGAGAAGCTGAACTTTCCAGTTGTGTCTCGGTATAAGGAGCAGTGCAGCCTGGAAATTGTTAGTATTTCTATACCCATAAAAAATATATCCTGAACTTCCACGAAACAAAATATGAAAAATCTTCAAAAACCGTAACGTGGAATTTAAACGTGTACCCCACTGTTTACAAAGCCGAGCAGAATTGCCGACACAGCCCAAACAGGAGAGATAGTGCTTAACACTCCTTCAAATTCTTCATTTGTAGTATTTTTGATAGTAGTGGAGGAAAGGACCTCGGGAAGCCGTGGTACTTTTCAGAATGTCAATGATTTATAGTAACTACAGGAGAAGTGTGCTTCCGGTTACTCTTTTGCTCCTGTTCTGTATGTTGTTGCTGTTTTGTGGACATCGAGGAAGATAAATTGAAGGGGAATATATATATTAAAAATATTGAATGAAGAGTAATGCAGTAAAAAATTGGAGGTTTTCAACCAATGATGAGTTATCTTGTGGTTGCTATACCAGTGAGGTTCTGAAGGGTACCATGGTTTTTTGGAGTCTTTTCCTCCACTGTTGTAAAAGTAATAATAATAAGTGGGGAATTTGAAGGGGTGTTGAGCACTATGGGCCAGATCCTATATAATAATTCTCACCACCAACGTTCTAAAGTAGCTGCCTGTGTCCGTGGCTGCTGGAGTTGCTGAGCTAGGCTTTGTAGCCAGGCTGACGTCACTCACAGCTGATTCCCAGGCAGGGGGAGGAGTAGGGAAACACGCGGAGCAACTTGCTCTGCGTGTTTCCCTACTCCTCCCCCTGCCTGGGAATCAGCTGTGAGTGCGCCGCTCAAACACCCCCTCAGCGCATCACCCAAGCCCCCCCCCGACACATCAAACACTCCCTCCCCCCCAAAGCACATCAACCCCCTCGCCATCCGTAGCTGCCACTGGTAACGCTGTCCAGCCGCTGCTGCTTAATCCTGTTGAGCAGCAGTGGCCGCTACAAAAAGAAAAAAAGCCATAAATGTTTTAAAACATCAAGCGCAGCACCGCAGACAGCCATCAGGCATTGGCTGTCGGCTCTGCAGCCGCTCCTCCTCTCGCCTCCACGTCACTGTCCCTGGAGTAAGATCCCGGAGGAGCGCAGTGACTTGAGAGGCGAGAGGAGGAGCGGCTGCAGAGCTGACAGCCAGTGCCTGATGGCTGTCTGCGGTGCCGCGCTTGATGTTTTAAAACATGTATTGCTTTTTTTCTTTTTGTAGCGGCCACTGCTGCTCAACAGGAGAAGCAGCAGCAGCAGCAGCAGCCGGACAGCGTTACCAGTGGCAGCTGTGGGTGGCGAGGGGGTTTGATGCGCGGGGGAGAGGGGAGGGTCGCTGGACATGGGTGGCTGGAGGGGGGGGCAGGGTGGGAGGAGGAGGGGAAGGTCGCTGGACTTGGGTGGCTGGAGGGGGGGCAGGGGGAGGGGAGGCTCGCTGGACATGGGTGGCTGCAGGGGGGCAGGGGGAGAGGAGGGTCGCTGGACATGGATGGCTGGAGGGGGGGGCAGGGGAGAGGGAGATGGGGAGGGGTTCCTGAGACCAGAGAGGTGGGGGTGGGGTGGGGAGGGGGGCCCTGCGAGAGAGGGGGTGGGGACCTGCGAGAGGGGGGGCACACACACTGTCTGTCATGTAAACTCTCTCTGACACACTCTCTGTCTATCACACTCTATCTCTCTGTCACACACACACAGTGTCACACACACAGACACTCATGTCTCTCACACACTTTCACACACAAACACACACACACTCTGTCTCTCTCTCATTCTCTCTCTGACACACACACTCCATCTCTCACACACACTCTCTCTCAAACATACACACTCCGAGGAAGACCTTGCTAGCGCCCGTTTCATTTCTTTCAGAAACGGGCCTTTTTTACTAGTTGTATATATGGTGCTTAAAAACTTTGCACAAAATAAATTTCCACCTAAGCGTATTCTGTAAGCTGCGCCTATATTTAGGCACGGTATGTAGAATATACTTAGTTGATATCACAGCGCTTAAAACTACGCTCAACCATTTACACCAGGGAAATGAGGAGTAAATGCCAGTGCACAGATTAACTGTTGGCGCACGGGCATATTCTGTAACAGTGCATGTAAATTTTTGAACGCCCACGAAACGCCTATAACATGCCCCTTTTTGGCTGCATATGTTAGAATTTAGGCGTAATGCATTACAGAATATGCTTAGCAAGTTGTGCCTTCCAGGTGCTGTGAAGGACTTGTAGCCCATCTGCATATCCTCACAGCCTTCTCCGGGGTGACTCCGAGGTCCACCCCAATCACCCAGAGCCTTTGCTCCTAGCGCCAGACGCCAAAACATTTTCTCTATACACTTTGTATTTTCTCTCTGCTATTTCTTATGGCTCCAGTACAGTTTCTGTTTTGATACTGTCCCTTCCCAATCTTTCTCCATCTGAAAGCACTGTATACCGTAGGAACACATTGCCCACCTTCTGCTTTGATCTCACCATCCCTTTTGTCTTCTCCCTTCTCAGCTCTCAACCTTCAACATTTCCTTCTTTCATTCATCTCCATTCTGTCTGAGTACATCTCGCCTTCATCGCTGTTGTCATGCCTCTCCCACTCTTCTCTGTACTCTCTTGTTCCTTCTCCTGCTCTCCGCTGGGGATATCAATCCCAATCCTGGTCCTTCTGATCATCTGTCATCCTATTCGTACAGGTCACACCGTGATGTGTCCAATCTAATTTCTGTTCCTCTCCTCTCCCCTTCTCTGCCTTTCTCATGTGCTCTGTGGAATGCCCGTTTTGTCTGCAACAAACTTTCCTACATCCACAACCTCTTTATCTCTTGTACTCTCCATCTGCTTGCTCTAACTGAGACTTGGCTTTGCCCTGAAGACTCTGCTTCAGCCACAGTCAGAGGCATAGCTAGGTTTTGATGTCTGGGGGAGCAGACTTTTGTAAAATAGGCGCCAGACATGGGCATAGTTTGACTGTTTCATTTTGGGGGGCAAAGGGTGTAGCTTGGCACATTTGCATATTCATTTGCATATATACATCTCATACATAGTCGTTAAGGCTATTTAAAACACACACACCAGACTAAAATGCTGAATATGAAGCCAGCATATCAAAAACAATAAGGCCAGACACTTTATGAAATAATACAAAACCCTACAAAACAACACTCAAAATCTATACAGAAAACTTAACACACAAGAGCCCTAACCCACCTATGAAAAGGCACTGGACCCTAGAGCACCAATATACCTTCTACTGGAAAATGGAGCATGCTGGACTGTTACACATTCCTACACAAAACAATACATGCTAGCAGAATCTGTCACCTCAGTCACATTTGCAGAACACGGACAGACCCTCATGTGATACAAAATAGGGAACCACAAAAAACATGCCCACAAAAATGAAATATAGTTCTCTTCAAGAAAGCCAGACTCTGTAAGCAGTGCAAATACTGGTAAAAGAGAAACAGAAATGTATTTTCTCCTGTACTCTGCAAAATACAACAATGCAAAAAAAAAATGTACATTTCACAAAGCAGGCACATCTTAGTCCTTAAAAAGCATTAAATAAAAAGAATGTTTTGCTTTCTACCTTTGTTGTTTGAGCATTCTGTTCTTCTAGTTGGGCTGGTCCCAGTCTCTTTTCCACTTTTCATGTGTCAGTCTTCTCCTAAATTCTTTTCCAGGTTGGCTTTTCCATTTCTTTGCTCTTCTCTTGTCTTCTTCCTGTCCTTCTCTGCATCTGTCTACCACTGATCTTTCATTTTATGTTTCCCCCCCCCCCCCCCCCCCCCACACACACACACACTTTTCTCTCACTCTTTAGTCCTTAGTACCCATCTACCTACTGGCTTTGACCACCTCCCTCTTATTCCCTTTCCAGCACTCCCGTTCCTCCCTCTATCTCTCCCTTACCCAGTCTCCTAAGTCCTCTCCCATCTTTCACCCACTTCATTAGTCCCCAATTCCCATCCTCTGTACTCACTCTCTTTGTCATCATCTACCCTCCACTGCATCTCATCACCCTATCGGTCCCAGCTCCATCCATATCTCCTTCCCTCCCTTGCCTGCAAGGTCACTCTTCTGTCTGTTACCCTATACCCCATGCCCAATAGCTTCTCTTTCACCATCTTTTTAACCCCTTTCTACCCAAACTCAACTCCCTTCAGAAACTCATTCCCTTCTCCTATACCCCTCACCAGTACCCCAATCCCTTTTCAATGCCTCTTATCCTCTTTCCAGTCTTCCAGGTCATTCACATTATTTCTCAACCTTTCCCCACATCATCTCTTACATGAGTACGCAGTTATGGAACGCACTACCAGCTGACTTGAAAACAATCGATGAACTACCTACCTTTCGTAAATCCTTGAAGACATATCTCTTCAACAAAGCCTACAAATAGGACCCTTAGCTTAGCTTTACCACCACACCAATCCTCACCAGACTGAAAGTCATCTTTCAATATCTATTTTCTTAGAACTTTCTTCCCATTCTCATTCTCTTTACATAACCAATTGTATCTGACTCCCTGGAATGGCAATGTCATAACAGATCTATGTAAGCCACATTGAGCCTGCAAATAGGTGGGAAAATGTGGGATTCAAATGCAATAAATAAATAAATAAAATCATCCCCTTTTCTTGCCCTTCTTCTTATATCCCTATTTTCACATCCTGCTTCTTCCCCTCTCCCACCCCCAGTCCCATCCATCTCCTGCTCCTTCCCTCTGCCCCACCTCTCCCAGTCCCATCCATCTACTGCTTCTTCCCTCTGCTCACCACCCCTCCCAGTCCCATCAATCTCCTGCTCCTTCCCTCTGCCCCAGCCTCTCCCAGTCCCATCCATCTTCTGCTCCTTCCCTCTGCCTGGATCCAGCATCCCCTGATTCCTCCCCTTGTCCCCCCTCCAAAGGTCTGGTATCTCCTCCTTGTTTCCCTTGCCTCCTTCCAATCCCATCAAGTCTGACATCAAGAAGGTTGAAGAAAACAGGAGATGGGATGATGACATCAAAACGTTGGAGCCAATGGTCTATGTTTCCCCTTTCCCCGCACAGCCATCATCTAGTATGTTCAAAACAAAGCGAGCAAGCCTATGAGCTGCTACATCCTTGTTGTCGTTCTTTATTGTTGGTAGCATTTTTATTTAATCGCACTTATTTTCAAACATGCTGGCTTGTGCAGCATATGGATGTACACAGAGGAAGTATTGGTTTCATCGATTAGAGTACTAGTTTGTTCTACATTTTAAATCAGTGTCATTTGGAGGGGCTGGCTATAGGGACGCCCCCTGTATTCATGCAGAGATGTTAGTAAAGGGCCACCAAGTTACCAAAACAGACATCAGATACAGATGTGATTCCATGTGCCCCAATGGAAAGAGAGTTTAATTCTATTTCCATTTAATTTCAATATATCCCATCTTTATAACACTAGGCTTCCCAAAGGCATATTACAGAAACAGATGAACAATTAAAATCAAGACCAAGAAACAGGATATTCTCACTGAAATTTCTACATCTGTATTGTATAGAAGAGTGCAGAAAAATGAGCACAAAATACAGAGATAATTGCTTGTTTCTACCAGCTTCCCATGTCTAGATTTAAATATCATGAAATAAAAATTGAACATCACTAAAAGCTGTTTTCATGGTATTTAAATCTAGATATGGGAAGCTTTCAAATAAATTGAAAAGCTGTAAAAAAAAATCCAAAAAATAAAAAAAAACATTTTGTCCTCCACCTTTTAAGGCACCCATCCAACTAGAACAGCTCTAGACTTTTTACATATGACCACACAAAGGCAACCCCTTATTGCTAATAATTTTTTTGCTATTGTTTTCAATAGCGTTTACTATTGTTTTGGGTCAAAAGTCTAGGTAGCCTCCCCCTCTCCTGCTTTATCTAACCTCCTTGCCTTCAATCCCCTTCCCCGAGTCCCCACCGCTTTCTGTTTGCCCTCTCTCTTCCCCTCCCCAAGTCCAGCACCGCTGTTTTCCCTCTCTCTCTCCACTCCCCCCCACCCAGTCCAGCACTACTACTACTAGTCGTACTGCTTTGTTTCCATCTTCTCTCTCCACCCCCCCCCCCTCCCCCCCGGAGTCAAGCACCGCTTTGTTTCCCCCTTCTCTTCTCCTCCCCAGTCCAGAACCATTTTGTTTCCCCACCCACCCAAGTCCAGCACCGCTTTCTTTCCCCCCTCTCTTTCTCCCTCCGAGTCCAGTGCCAGTTTCTGGCCCCCCAACCCGGACCTTCATCAAACCTGCTTCATTTACCAGCCCCGCCCCTGCAGCGATAGAATGCCAGCATCAGTCAGACTCACATCCTTTCCTCTACCATCCATGTCCCGCTCCTCTCAGACACTTCCTGTGCGTGTGCAAGGGAGGGACTCGTGAGTCGTGACACAAGCAGTGCAAGGAATCTGAGCCCGGTCCAGCGTCAATCAGGCAGGTTGCAGGGCATGCTCAAAATAGGCATGACAGTTGGGGGAGGGAGGACAGGGAGAACTGAAAGTGGCGTTGGGCTGGACTGGAGGGAGGCGTGTCATGGAACGGTGGGGTGAGAAGGGAGAGGACAGGGAGAAAGTGGAAATTTTTTACAAAATGTGTCAGGCTATCGGCCCCGCCGATTCAAGACTGTATAGGCGCTGTTTAAAAAAATCCGTTTAGGGGAGCGACCGCTCCCCCTGCGCCCCACCTAGCTATGCCACTGGCCACAGTCCTGTATTTTCTCCCATACTCCTTGCCTGGTTGGCCGCAGAGGTGGTGTCAGGCTACTACTCTCACCCTCTTGTAGATTTCAACCTCTTCTTCCACCTCAGTCTCGCTGCTTTTCTTCCTTCGAAGTAGCAGTCATTTATCAAATGTCTACCTCTCCAAGTAGCAGTCATTTATCAACCCCCTGATAAGTCCCTTTCTTCCTTTCTCACTGACTTTGATTCCTGGCTTTCCTTCTTTCTTGAACCTTCATCTCCTTCCCTCATTCTTGGGGATTTTAACATACATGCTAATGATCCCTCTGACTCTTATGCTTCTCAGTTTCTCGCTTTAACATTCTCTTTCAATCTTCAACTGTGCTCCACTACCCTACTCACCAGAATGGCCACTGTCTTGATCTTATCTTCTTCTCCAACTGCTCTCTCCAGTTTCTGCACCTCAGCTTTTTCCCTCTCTGAACATCATCTGATAACTTTCACACTTAAAACACCCTTCCCCATTCCCGTCCAGTCTCCCCCCCCCCCCCCCCCCCCCCACCAATACATTTAGGAATCTTCATGCTATTAACTCAGTAGTTCTCCATTGTTTCAAACCTCTTCTCAACCACTGTTAACCACAGTACTGGCGCAAAAACAATTTCTGGCATTAAGACCGCAGCTAAAACAACTCGGAGTGAAGTACGGCCTATTCTATCAAGCTATTTTCAAGCTACCATATCTTATCAACACACAAACCTTTGTAAATCCGGAAGATCTCAAAAACCTTGTAAATTCGTATCGGAGAAGGGATATGTAAATTTATTTCACAATAGATATAATTGACTTTAATCTCATATATAATTCTGTACATATTTTAGATGTGATGGTACTAACGCATACTATCATACTCAAATATTCATGTCTTTTATTTCAAAATTGTCGGGTGAAGGGGAGTGGCCTGAGCATCTTACTTTTCGCTGCTAACTCACTTGAGAATGCTGTTCTGTGGAGGAATGTTAACTTTATTTTTTACTAGTAAAAAAGGCCCGTTTCTGTAGGCAAGGAAACGGGCCTTAGGCAGGCAATTCCCCCCCCCCCCCCCCCCGCGCTATGGCCCCCTCGAAACCCATCCCCTCCCGCGAACCTGTCGATCCCCCCCCCCGGAACGCCGAAAACTGCCGCCACCGCCGCCGTTGTTGTGCTACCTTCCGTTCCCGTAGGTTCTTCAATCATCTTCTTTGAAAGTTTAACTCTGTGCGTCTGACGTTTCAACTCCTCCCCTTGCCTTGGAATCAGCTGTGTTGACGTCAGTGACGTCCGTGCGTGTCTGCCTCACAGACCACTTGCAGCCAGGGAGCCACGGTCCCAAGCATAGAACGTTGGAGGTGAGAATTATTATATAGGATTGTTCACTGTTTCTTTGGATTCTATGGGGTTTACATGGAATCTTATACTACAACAATTCGCATAACTGATGGGATGGTCGACTGTCTAATATTCTACATGTTCAAGCTATACTTGCTCACTTTATACCATGCGAACATATTAATCATAAAGTTCATAATATAGGAGGAAGTAGGAATCCTATTATATAAATGAAGAGTGACCGACGTGCCGCATGTTAGGCACACGTAGGCACCTACACGACTTAGTAAAAGGGCCCCTTAACCCTTCATTACCTTAGGTACAAAAGTAGATTGTGAGCCCTTCAGGCACAGAGGAATACCCAGTGTATCAGAATGTAACTCACCTTGAGCTACTACTGAAAAGGCGTGATCAAAATAAATAAATACAGAAGGTAGATGGAATTTAGTTAATATTATGGTGGGACAATCTTCATACTCACTACTTAATATTTATGCACCCTCTACTGGTGGCACTGAATTTTCCAGAAAATTTGCACAGATGTAATAAGCAAGGCCCATGCTTACTTAGTCATAGCTGGAGACTTTAATCATGTTTTAGATCCCTTAATAGATAGAAAACTAAGAAGTATTGAAAACTTTAATAAAGGTCTTGCTGATTTGATTGAGGAGGATTGGTAGACATATTTATTTATTTATTTATGGCATTTGTATCCCACACTTTCACGCCCATGGGCAGGCTCAATGTGGCTTACATTAGTTCAAAAAGGCTAACAGCAGTATAAAAAGACACATCAATCTAGTAATAAACAAACAGACACATTAAGGGCGAGGCAGTCGGTGGGGAGAGACAGAAGGAGAGAAGAGAGAGAGGTGGTAAGGAATGCAATACGGTCACACAACAGTAACAGGTCAGAAAACACTAAGGCAGTGCGGGTCTGCAGCGTAAGCTTTCCTGAATAAAGCGGTCTTCAATGATATTCTGAAAGCCTGTTTTTCGGAGGTAGCTTTAACTGAGTTGGGCAAACCATTCCACAAACGTGCGCTGATGTAGAGAAAGGTAGATGCGTGGCTGGTTTTATACTTGAGGCCGCTACACAAGGGGTAGTGGAGATGTAAGTAGGATCGGGAAGATTTGCACAAATTCCTCGGTGGTAAGATGATAAGATTATCCATATAAGCTGGAGCTTCGCCGTAAAGGATTTTGTGCACCAGGGCACAAATTTTAAATGTTATACGATCCTTAACAGGTAACCAGTGCAGTTTTTCACGTAATGGTCTGGAGCTGACGAACTTCGATTAACCACAGATCAATCTTGCAGCGGTGTTTTGGGCAGTCTGTAATTTTTTAAGAAGGAGTTTCATACACCCTGCATAGATACCATTGCAGTAATCAAGATGACTCAAAACAAGAGACCGCACTAAATTGCAGAATACTTCTCTAGGGAAAAAGGGTTTTATACGTTTCAATTTCCAAAGAGAGAAGAATACCTTTTTGTCAGCTGCATTAGTGTGTTCTACCAGAGTTAGATTTCTGTCAAGTATAACTCCTAGAATTTTCAGAGACGCAGAGATTGGCAGGTCAAGCCCAGGTGCAGTTAAGGTGGTAGGATTATACTTGGTGTAAGGTGATGTGAGTAGAAGGCAATGAGCTTTCTCTGTGTTGAGCTTCAATTTAAAGGAGTTTGCCCATGCACGTACAGTTTGTAATCCAAGACAGATGGTGGCAGCTATTTCAGCTAAGTCTTTTTTGAAAGGAACGTAGATGGTGATGTCATCCGCATAAATGAAGGGATGAAGACCAAGTTTAGAAAGAGCTGCGACTAGAGGAATTAGCATTAAGTTAAACAGTGTAGGAGAAAGCGGCGAACCCTGTGGTACACCACAGACAGCTGGCCAAGAAGGTGATAAACATTCCTCCGGAGTTGACTCGGTAGGTTCTGGTGGTCAGAAAGCCCTTCAACCAATTCAGTACATTGCCACTGGTTCCGAAATAATCAAGGAGCTGCAGTAAAATAGTATGGTTCACCATGTCGAAGGCACTTGACATGTCGAATTGCAACAAGAGAATGCTTTTCCCGACAGCTATCTCCCGCCTGAAGTTTGAAAGTAGCGTGACGAGCCCCGTTTCTGTACTATGGAGGGGGCGGAAGCCTGACTGCAATTCATGGAAAATGTGGAACTTTTCCAGGTACTCATTGAGTTGCTTGTTCACCATGCTCTCCATTAGTTTCACAAACAACGGGATTGATGCTATTGGTCGGTAGTTTGAGAGTTCCTTGCTACTTTTCTTGGCGTCCTTTGGGATAGGGGTGAGTAGAATGTTTCCAGAGGCTTCAGGGAAGATACCGTTACTAAGCATAAAGTTAAGATGCAGCGTCAGATCAGAGATGAAGCAGGGAGGTGCACATTTAAGCAGATAGTTTGGGCAAATATCCAATTTGCAGTATTTACTGGAAAATCTGCGCAGTTCCTGCTTAAGAGTCAACTGTAAGAGGTGTGAAGAGTGAAAACGTGCGATCGGCTGGATACTCCCCCGGGCCAGAGTCTAGGCCGCTGAGAAAATCACTTATTCCAACATTGTTCTGCGGCACAGAGTACTGCAACTTTATGACTTTGTCTTTGAAATAGTTCGCCAGATCTGCTGCAGTTGGGGCGCCTATACTACTTGTTGTGAGTGGAGCGGTATCAGTTAGTTTGTTTATGTAAAAGTTAAGTTGTCTCAGGCCTGCATAATCCGGGCCAATTTTGGATTTATAAAAGTCCTTTCTAGATTGTCTAATAGCGTTCTTGTATTTCCTATGTGACTGCTTCCATGCAAGGTAGTGTTGATCATCCTTTCTTTTTCTCCACGCTCTTTCCAGCCTTCGCGTAGTGGTCTTGAGTTCCTTGAGATCGTCATTAAACCATGGCGCTATGGTTTGCTGTTTTGCTGTCTTCGTTCTGATCGGAGCAATGGTGTCTAAAATTTTCCTGCAACGGTCATTTCAGGCAGAAATGAAGTTTACTGAGTCCACTGGCTCAGGCCAGACAGACTCGTAAGTAGAATTCCAGAATGCCGTGGGGTCAATACGTCCTCTCGTACTATACGTGGTGTGGTTTCAGACGCGCTGCTGAACCTTTCCCTGCCAAGAAATAGCACAGCGTAACTGATAGTGATCCGACCATGGGATTGCCGACCAAGTAATGCTGGTTAATTGCAAGTTAAGGCTATCGGCCGATTTATGGGAGAGGAGATCAAGCGTATGACCTTTGGAATGGGTTGCCTGATGATTCCAAGCCGTTAGGTCCCAAGAGTGGAGAAAATCCAGGCAGGAGCGAGTGCTTAATAAAGTAGAATTTTTCAGGTGTAGGTTAATATCTCCTAAGATGAGCACGTTGGGGCTTGCCATGCAGGTGCTAGAGATGAAATCCATAAAAGCAGGTTGAGCGTCATTCCAGTTACTAGGTGGTCTAAAAAAAAGGATACAGGTCAGTTGATCACGCAAGGCGTTTTTATGGATCCTGAGTGATGCAATTACTAGTTGCGGTGTGATAGATTCTGCTATGGTATTTTTTTATTTATTTATTTTGTTGCATTTGTATCCCATGTTTTCCCACCTCTTTGCAGGCTCAATGTGGCTTACAATACATCATGAGTAACAGAAATACATGAAAAAGTATGCGTGTAGTGATAACTGCAGGATTTTGGGTAGTATGATAATGATAAAACATAATAGTGTTTCAGCAAACAAACATATTAAGAAGTATCTAAGAAATATATAAGAATTGTATAAGAAAGTACAGTGGGGGAAAAGTATTTGATCCCTTGCTGATTTTGTAAGTTTGCCCACTGACAAAGACATGAGCAGCCCATAATTGAAGGGTAGGTTATTGGTAACAGTGAGAGATAGCACATCACAAATTAAATCCGGAAAATCACATTGTGGAAAGTATATGAATTTATTTGCATTCTGCAGAGGGAAATAAGTATTTGATCCCCCACCAACCAGTAAGAGATCTGGCCCCTACAGACCAGGTAGATGCTCCAAATCAACTCGTTACCTGCATGACAGACAGCTGTCGGCAATGGTCACCTGTATGAAAGACACCTGTCCACAGACTCAGTGAATCAGTCAGACTCTAACCTCTACAAAATGGCCAAGAGCAAGGAGCTGTCTAAGGATGTCAGGGACAAGATCATACACCTGCACAAGGCTGGAATGGGCTACAAAACCATCAGTAAGACGCTGGGCGAGAAGGAGACAACTGTTGGTGCCATAGTAAGAAAATGGAAGAAGTACAAAATGACTGTCAATCGACAAAGATCTGGGGCTCCACGCAAAATCTCACCTCGTGGGGTATCCTTGATCATGAGGAAGGTTAGAAATCAGCCTACAACTACAAGGGGGGAACTTGTCAATGATCTCAAGGCAGCTGGGACCACTGTCACCACGAAAACCATTGGTAACACATTACGACATAACGGATTGCAATCCTGCAGTGCCCGCAAGGTCCCCCTGCTCCGGAAGGCACATGTGACGGCCCGTCTGAAGTTTGCCAGTGAACACCTGGATGATGCCGAGAGTGATTGGGAGAAGGTGCTGTGGTCAGATGAGACAAAAATTGAGCTCTTTGGCATGAACTCAACTCGCCGTGTTTGGAGGAAGAGAAATGCTGCCTATGACCCAAAGAACACCGTCCCCACTGTCAAGCATGGAGGTGGAAATGTTATGTTTTGGGGGTGTTTCTCTGCTAAGGGCACAGGACTACTTCACCGCATCAATGGGAGAATGGATGGGGCCATGTACCGTACAATTCTGAGTGACAACCTCCTTCCCTCCGCCAGGGCCTTAAAAATGGGTCGTGGCTGGGTCTTCCAGCACGACAATGACCCAAAACATACAGCCAAGGCAACAAAGGAGTGGCTCAGGAAGAAGCACATTAGGGTCATGGAGTGGCCTAGCCAGTCACCAGACCTTAATCCCATTGAAAACTTATGGAGGGAGCTGAAGCTGCGAGTTGCCAAGCGACAGCCCAGAACTCTTAATGATTTAGAGATGATCTGCAAAGAGGAGTGGACCAAAATTCCTCCTGACATGTGTGCAAACCTCATCATCAACTACAGAAGACGTCTGACCGCTGTGCTTGCCAACAAGGGTTTTGCCACCAAGTATTAGGTCTTGTTTGCCAGAGGGATTAAATACTTATTTCCCTCTGCAGAATGCAAATAAATTCATATACTTTCCACAATGTGATTTTCCGGATTTAATTTGTGATGTGCTATCTCTCACTGTTACCAATAACCTACCCTTCAATTATGGGCTGCTCATGTCTTTGTCAGTGGGCAAACTTACAAAATCAGCAAGGGATCAAATACTTATTTCCCCCACTGTATACATTTAGTAGTAGTTACAGGATCTTGGGTATCATGATAGTGAAAAACATGGTGGTGGTTTGGCAATTTGATATAGTAGAGGTAGTTTTGGATGTGCATATTGGAGTTCATATTTGTTGATCATTGTTGTATGCCTTGTTAAAGAGATGAGTCTTCAGTAGAATTTGGAAGTTAGCTAATTCATAGATCGTTTTTAATTTGCATGGCAGCGCATTCCAGAGTTGTGTGCTCAGGTAGGAAAAGGTTGACACATACGTTAGTTTGTATTTGACAAAGCCAGATCGATAGACAAGTGCAATACCTCCACCTCGTTTTCCAGGTTGCGGCCAATGCACAAGTTTGTATCCTGAGGGACAAATGTCAAGCAAGATAGGATCAGCGAGATTATGGAGCCAAGTTTCTGTGATAAAGGCAAGGTCAAGATTGCCGGAAGTAATCCAGTCTGAGATGAGCACTGGTTTATTAACCACAGATCTGGCGTTAACATAACCCATGAAGATATATTGGCAGGAATTTTGTAGGGGACAGATTTTTATAAGCTGTCGTGCAGTGGCCTGCTTAGTCGTAGAGCGACAAGGATGGCCAATTAATCCACCTTTAGTGTGCCGAGCAGAGAGATGACTGGCCAATCTATGCTGATTGTATGAATAATGGGGATTAGATTGTTTTCAATGGGAGACGCAGAGAGCGATGAGTGAAATAGCAAAAGGAAACAAAATATGAAAAATGTCTTATACATATGCATTGTTGCTGAGAGCAAGTCCAGGAACCTCCTCCAGAACAGAAGCTAGAAGACTAGCAGGCAAGCAATCCAAGGAGGAAACAAGAAGGCAGTCCACAATACTCGGCGAAGAGAAAGCCGGTAACAGGACAAACGAGGCTCAAGCTGCACTCAGCTGATCCCAGAGGCACAACAGGGCCAGATTCTATATACGGTTTCAAAAAAAATCGGCGCTGAAAAAATGCTATTCTATAAACCATGCTTAAAGTTAGGTACGGTTTATAGAATAGCACTTATGCCCAGGAGTCGCGTGTAAATTTAGGTGCCGTCATTTGCACCAATGAAAACATGAAAATGTCTTACACGTGGAGCCCCTATATTCTATAAGTAATCAAAAACAGCGAAGATGACGAAAAAAAAGAAAAAAAGGAAAAAAAAATCCCAAAAATAAAAAAGGAACAGTGGAAAATAAAAAGTAAAAAATACAAAATACACAATTGGAAAAAAGAACTATAAAAAACAAAACTATAAGTGAAATAGAAAAAATCAAAAAAAGGAGGACGACACAAGCATAATGAAAAAAACTAAATGAATTTATTTATATTCTATAACATCACGTGAAACTCAAAACCATGCCCCTGATCCACCCCAAAACATCCATAATCCTCCCATTTCCACTTCCCCTTTTTTTGGGCTGCATGTAAAATTTAGATACGGATCCCGTGCCTAAATTTATGTGCATTAGTTCTAATTAAATCTAATTAGTGCCAATAATTGTTAAAAAGTCAATTATTGTCTGATTGGCTCATTACGTAATTAAATTGTGCATGCAGTTTTTATAGAGTTCGGGAGAGGGAGGGAGGTGGGGAAGATGTTTTTGGAGGGTGCTTGGGGTGGGGGAGGATTAATTGTCACCCTTGGTACTATGTCAATGTTGCTGTACAGTACTGTATTCTTGTGGTGGACTGAACACTGGGCTCATTCTGGAGTGCCAGAGAGACAGGCGATCCCTGGGGTGGAGGCTGGGCACTCCGGGGCTGTACTTGAAATAAGGTATTAGTGGAGGTTCTTTAGTTTATACTGGCTCAGAAGACTTCAGTTTGCTGCATTGTCACCTGAAATGTAGGGGGCTTTACTTCCCCAGTTAAACGAGTCAAGATTTTGAATGGCCTTAAATGTCATTGTGCAGATATTGCCTGCCTTCAGGAGACACACTTACTGATATTGAATACCAGAAATTGCAGCGCCACTGGGTTGGGAATGTCTTTTATTCCTCTTGCGGAGGCCGTCACAGGGGTGCATGGGGGGGGGGGGGGTTGGTGGTGGGTCCTATTTCGCAAAAATTTGGCCTATAAGGCCACCCTATGGATACTCAAGGTCGATATATGCTCCATAAGGTGTGGATGGAGGGCCGGGGGGGGGGGGGGGTTATTTATTAATGGAATACAATCCTATCCCTTTTGATGCAAAATTTTATCCTAATGTACTTCGACAACTGCTGCTCTACGTGTTCCTGGATCATGGTCTTGATAGATATGGAAGTCATTGGGTTGCAGTGTGGGGTTTGCAGGGGACCAGGGCCTTGAATAACTTTGCCACAGCATTGGACCTGGTGGGACCCCTGTCCCTCTGGGGGCATATTCATTTATTCAATATGCTTGTGGCACCTAAATGGTTTGCAGGATACTATGGAGGAGATGGATTTTGCATGAGTGGCTGCCCAGTGGTCCCAGGACTTGCAAGTGCCTCTTATATCTGTTCAGGTGCGGGACTTTGTTCTGGGCATCCCTAAGTATAGCGTGAATATTCAGCATAGAGAAACTCTATGTAAGTTTGCTCTCTGGTTTTAAAAAAAGGTTTGGACAAGTTCCTGGAGGAAAAGTCCATAGTCTGTTATTGAGATATACATAGGGGAAGCCACTGCTTGCTCTGGGATTGGCAGCATGGAATGTTGCTACAAATTGGGTTTCTACTAGATACTTGTGACCTGGATTGGCCACTGTTGGAGGCAGGATACTAGACTAGATGGACCATTGGTCTGACCTAGTATGGCTATTCTTATGTTCTTATGGTTGTACATCTCATCACATGGAGTCCGTTGTGTGGGGTTCTCTTCTGATGGAGCTTGCCCTAAGGGCAGAACTCTGGAGGGCTACCCTTGGACATATGTTTTGACATTGCCAGAAGGTGGCGGCATTTTGGGCAGCTTTATTGACTACCATTCGGCGTTTCTGCCTGATTCCAAGTAGCCTGTAACTGTTGTTTGGGATTCCTGTCACCTCTGCTTCCGGGCCCAAGGCACTCTGGGAGTTTTTGCACAAAGACATCTTGATTGTCCTGACATCAATTCTTAATTTTTGGCTAGATGCCACTAGCCCTACCCTACAGCACTGGCAAACTTTAATGACTACTCAACTGCTAATGGATCGATTACAGGTGTGAGACTTTACCCATGTTACTGGACGACACTTTCAAGCCACTTGGAAGCCTTTTTGGAGGACCTTGACACCGAGATCCAGTAGTTCTTTGTTAAATATTTAACTTAGGAAGAGACTGTGTACTGATGGCGATCAGAGGGAGGGAGGAATGGGTGTTGGGGGGAAGAACTTTGGAGTTTTGGGAGAAAATCCTTTAAATGTTTGACACTTTGGAACTGTATGACTCGCTTTTATGTGCCAATAAAAAAAGATTTAAACATAGAATTCGGGGGGTGGAAGACACTTCATTCAACTGAGCTAGATTTTACCTTCTGCTGAGATGTTTATCAAACCTTTTCAAAAACCGATTATTTTCTTATTACAATTCCTTCCCCTCCTCCCCCCACCCCCTTCCCCTAGTCAAACCAAGATGTTTATCTGTCTGTCAGTAGCAGAGTTTGAGTCTACGAAAGATGCTTAAATGTTCAATAAACGGCCTCTTGGGGCAGGGGTCAGGGTCATCCAGAATGGGGCCCATGTTGCCTGGAATTGTATGAAAATATTATTGTAAGTGGCCAAGCAGGCATCTCTGTCAAGTTGCTTACAGATTTTGAAAATTCACCCCCATCACTTTGGAGATTTAAAATTTCCTTATTAGTGAATGAAGATTTTAAGATATATTTGGAGAAATATATAGAGGAATATTTCAGTAATAATGTAAATTCAGTTATCCCCTGTTTACTAAGCTGAGTTAGCAGCTGCCATGAGGCAATGCTGACACAGCCCTAAACCAACCTCTCCTCTTCCCCTATCTCTGTGGATGACACTCCCATCCTCCCTGTCTTCTCAACTGATAACATTGGGGTCATCTTCCACTCCTCTCTCTCCTTCTCTGCACATATTCAACAGACTGCTAAAACCTCTTGTTTGTTTCTCTATAATATCACCAAAATTCATCCTTTTCTTTCTGTTATTTTGGCCTTTTGGCCCCCACCCTATACTATTAAATATCCACTACCCAATATATAGAGTGAGAAAAGACCAAGGCTGCATATGAGAAAGGTTAACTGCTTTATTTATCAAGTACAACTCACACAATACAGTTTCTCATGGGAGACAAGGCTGTTACACATCCATGTTAGCTGCACAAGATCTCCAGTAAAATACTTCCGTGCAATAACTTATATATGTTCATTAAAGAAGTAAATCATACATAGGTAATATGACAATAATCACACTTATTGGATATGATAATATCGTGGTTAATACCAATTGGATCTATGATAATATGGTTAATGCTTATTGGTTATATGATAATAATGTGGTTAATGCTTACTGTAAATGCTAATAATGTGGTTATCTATTCTCGGAAAACCTTATCAGGCCTAGTCATTCTCCTGGGGGAACTCATGGTTCTGTTTTTCTCCTGAACATCTGTTACCACAAGTTTGCTAACCCTGGCAGTTATGCTCTTGCACCCCTGCTACTTCCTTATTCTTGCTTGCACCTGCATGTCTCAACAGATCACCCTTGAGTCACCCTTGAGTTGAATCCAGTGTCACTGTCACTGAGGTCTGTCAGGCTATTTGTAATTTCAGGCCCTGAACCAAAGTCAAATAGTCAGATTCATAATATACATCTCCCCCCTTGAAGGCCTTAGAGAATAAGGGCTTCAAATAAGTAGTGTCTCTGAAAACAAGTGTGGTCCTGCACCCAGACTCCTGCTCACACCTCTAAGCTCAGCGTTATTACAGCTAGGTTTAGTGCCCCAGTCGTAGGCTGTCTTAGGTTGCAGGCCTCTTGGAGCCCCTCAGCAGGATGAGACTCCAGTTCCTGTCTTACCTGTCATGGCCGTATGACCTCGTGAGCACTAAGAGGTGACTTCTATACTTAAGAGACGAGATATAGGGGAGTGTATAGTCATGGGATATTGACAAGTGAGGAGTATGGAGCAAAGGTGATAGTGGCAAGGTTGCAAAGAGCTATGGACAACATATTATAGGCAACAACCCCTTTCATTACCATATGTAGTCCCTCAGGAGATGGACAGGACCATTACCTACTGAGTATATAATAAAGCTCTAAACAGGAGTTTCTATATCATGTTATAGTCGGTCCCTAATACAGCTTTAAGCAGAGCTCTTGATATCATATGACTCCTCTTCACTAGGAGGAGTTTGCATTTGTGCATAAACAGGGTCATCATTATTGGGAACCGGTTGCATTTCAGCATAGGCGGTATTAGCGTCAGGAGTAGGCTGTATGGGTTCATACAGGGCTAAGGCATACCCTGCAGGCTCTCTCTTGGTTAAAGCAGTTTCAATCAATTTTAGCACCAAACCTCTAACACATGGTATTACACAACAACCAAGAAGCACAAATACAGCAACAACAATTATGACGGTGGTTAGACCAGACAAAATGAAATTTTTCCATTTCCCAAAAACATTGTCTAACCATCCTCTCAAGGATGTGTCTATCCCTGAATTCTCTGCAAGTTCCTCAGCCAAAGTAGTGAGTCCATGCAGGGCCTTGGTGATAGTGCCATCTGGTGCAGTATTGTTTGGAATAAAAGTGCAACAATGGCCTCCTAACATGGTACAAACTCTGCCTTTTTCCGCCAACATCATATCGAGAACCATATGATTCTCCCAGGCCATTTGGCTGGTGGCATCCAGTTGTTCAGCAATGCCTTTCACTGCATCATGGGTGTAGTTGATGAAACGCTGTTGGTTATAATAAATGTAATTAATCCATGCTACATTTTTATTAATTGTGACCCACCAAAATAAAGATTCAAAACCTGCAGCAATCTGATTTTGAGCCTTAAACTCATCTGGCACCCCCATTGGAACACCTATAGCGTCAATGTAAACTTTATCATCAAAGGAACCGGGGATTGGTTCTTCTTCTTCTCGCTTCCTCCTTGAGTGGGCAGGTTTGGTGCCTCCTAGATGTAGGGATGCTATGGTGAGGGGGATCATGAGTTGGACCAAATCACATTGCCCTTGCCAATTACAGGGCAAGGTAGGGTAAAAGGTTTTAGTTCCACAATACCACCAAACATCTGCCCGAAGGTTGGAGAATTTGGAATAGTCAATAGAGTTGATGGTGAGGACTCTAAAATCACATGCGGATAAATTTCCAACAAATTGAGGGTTAGCAACATTCATTCTCAACAAACAGGCGAAAACTTAGTATCTTTATGGGGTATTTTAAAAGCAGGGGGCCTCACTGAAGCCATAAGTTCTCATCTGTGGGGCCACTCTCAATAGCAAAGGTTTCCTTGAGGCTGGTCACATTGAGTACTTTGACGGGCATCTGTTGTTCTGGTAATTGGGGTTTAACGAGTGGGGGTAGTAAAGGGTTACTTGGCTTCGGTCTGGTTAGGAAGAAAGACTTTGATTGTACTGTAATTCGAAAACGCCCAACTGGGTCCTTATGGGGGCTCAGGGCATCTATTCCTATACCAAAGGTGCGACTCATTGTTTTATCCATTCCCTGGAAAGTAATGAGTATGGGGTTACAGTTTGTCATTTCGCACTTCTTGGGATCAACTTTTAGCCGGGTGAGAATTATGCTTTTACACAGGGGATCATTCCATGTGAAAAATTCCTTTTTTGGGTGGCCACTGCCGGTGTACCACCATATATTTTTCCAGTCTTCACAGGGGGAGTTCCTATTGACTTTTTCAATCACAATGCACAATTGAGCAGGGTATCGGTAATACATCTCTACCAATCTAGGGTTCCACAATTGGCAATCCAACAGATATCAATCTGGTCAGGTAAGTGGTTTCGTTATAATACTTAGTAATCATCATTGGGTAATTTCCCTGAGCATAAAATCTATCTACCTCTCGAGGATCAAGATTGTTCAGGCCACTATATCGTTGACTGGTAAGCTGACGATTGTTCTTAGACAAATCAAAGGCAAAGTCAATGTTGCTAACCAAATCAATAGCAAAGAACAGCAAGTAACTGGGGGACATGGTGATAATGCTATGCTCCAAATCAAATTAAAATATACCCAGTTGTAAATTTAAATCAAGGGGGATGGGTGATATATATATAGATACTTTTCCAACATAAACAAGATAAGTGCAAAAACCAGGGTAAAGCTAAGGGCAAAACATAGGACGTAAAACAGCACTAAAAATAACAAGCTATTGTTAATTGTTGCAAACATTCGCTAAGCACGTTCAACTTGGAAATTATCTATACAATATTTATGCAGTGAGAAAAAAAAATGAAGCAAATCACTAGTAAAGGTATAGTCTGTAAATTACGTATGGTAAATCTTAATTTTGGATCAGTGTCTTCTGCTGTTGCTGTGCTGGATGCACTTGCTGGCTTCTGGGTTTAACCTGATCCTAGAATAATAGTAGGAATTGTTTCTTGATTCTGAAACAATAACCAACAGTTCTTTCAGCAGTTCTCAGTAAAGACAATACAAAATAGTTAAAGGATTAGTAAAGTCAAAGTTAAAGCCAAAGTAAATAAGAAGGCAATTCCAAAAAATAGCACAAGTGTAGTCGCAAACATCCATTCGTTGAACCTTAAGACAGCCAAGGCAGACACAAGTTAAAGACCATAACAGAAGTCTAACAGGAGTAGAAGTAGGACTATAGTGTCAATTAACAACAAAAGTAAAGCAAAAATGAAAAAAAGTAAAACAATAATCCCAAAGAAGTAAGTACCACCTCTATACTATTTGTCTTTTGGTGAATCAGGGACATACAAGCAATCAGTAAAATATCAACAATTTTCAACACAGATGCTATAACACAAAGTTGATTCCAGTTAACATTAAGCCAATGTAGTAAATACAAAGTAAATGCTAGGATAAGAATGAAACCAATTAAAAATCCGTACGGTCCCTAGATTTCTACAGTAAATCTCAATCTTGGGTTATCAATCTGCTGGTCCAGCTGTGCTGGGTGTTGTAACATCAGTGACACTTCCTGATTCTGGCTTGTCACTTGTCTGTGAGAGAGGCACTTCTTGCTTCTGAGGCATGTATTTCACTGAAAACTCTAATATCTTTCCGGTGGACCCAAAAAGTGTGACCTTGTAGTTTTACTGCGGTGGCAGTTATGGCTTCAACTTTGAATGGGCCAACGTATATGGGATATTTCCTGGTCTTATGGGTGTAATACTTCCTATGGACTAGGCCTCCTATCTTCACGGTCTTAGGATTTTCGGAACCCTTCAAGGTATCCCCCTTCTGTCTGGCGATTCCACTCTTCGTGCAAACCTGCACCAGCGACGTGGATCCTCTAGGTGCGGTCCCGATTTGGACTGTATAGGATACCTGCTAGGCACGGTTCCGATGAGACCTGTCTAGGATTTACTCACGGAATCGGCTCCAGCGTCCCAGAGCCAGATTTCCCTTCAAGTATAACTACTTGGATTCAATTATCTTCAAGTATTAAGACTTGGATTCACTCTGTTAATTGTACTTCTCCAAGTCTAAACCCAATACTAGATCATGGAAGTTACCCTAATATCAATATAAGATTTTATCTTTCTCGATTAGTGGGGTTGATCAATCCCCTCTATCAGCGGTGGATGGTCACCAATGTTTTTAGGCTTTTATATCACCCCTCCCCAAATTGTAAGGTTCATAATATACATTTCTGAGCACACTACCAGAACCCTTATCAACACTCTTATCACCTCTTGCTTAGACTATTGCAACTTGCTTCTCACAGGTCTCTCACTTAGCCATCTCTCTCCTCTTCAGTCTGTTCAAAATTCTGCCTAACAACTTATATTCTGCCAGTGTCACTATGCTCATATTAGCCCTCTTCTCAAATCACTTAATTGGCTCCCTATCCGTTTCAACATACAGTTTAAACTCCTCTTATTGACTTACAAGTGCATTCACTCTGCAGCTCCTCAGTACCTCTCCACTCTTATTTCTCCCTACATTCCTCTCCGGGAACTATGTTCACTGGGTAAATCTCTGTTATCTGCACCCTTCTCCTCCACCGCTAACTCCAGTCTCCGTTCCTTCTTGCTGCACCATATGCCTGGAATAGACTTCCTGAGCCGATACATCAAGTTCCATCTCTGGCTGTCTTCAAATCTAGGCTAAAAGCCCACCTTTTTGATGCTGCTTTTAACTCCTAACCCCTACTCACTTGTTCAGTACCCATGTTTTATCATTCCCACCTTAGTAATTCTCCTATCCCTTATTTGTCCTGTTTGTCTGTCCTAATTAGATTGTAAGTTCTGTTGAGCAGGGACTGTATCTTTATGTCCAGTGTTCAGCGCTGCAAACGTCTAGTAGCGCTATAGAAATGATAAGTAGTATTAGTAGTAGTAAGTAGTAGCACGACTTAGTAAACAAGGAGGTTAATTCACCAATTTCTCTATGGGATGCTTTCAAAACAACAACAAAAGGTAATATTATAAGCTTTAGTGCAAATCTGCATTAAAAAAGAAAAGCAATAATTGCTTTAGAAAATGAAATCAAGATGTTGGAAACATGACTTAAAAATAAATGGACTAATGAAACCCCTAGCAATATAGTCAAGTCTAAATTTAAATACAATGAAATATTAAGAGGTCCTTTTTACTAAAGCACGCTAACAGTTTAGGGGCTGTTTTACTAAGCTGTGGTAAAAGGTGGTCTGAATTAGCATCAGCATGTGTTTTTGATGCACGCTTAGGCTCTCTTTTACCCAGCAGGTAAAAGGCTGCCTTTTTTTTTTTTTAGGAAAAGAAATAGCTGTGTGGTAAGTGAAACACTTACCATGCGGCCATTTTGAGGAGGAGCCCTTACTGCCACCCACTGAGATGGTGGTAAGGACTCCTGTGCTAATCTGGTGGTAACTAGGTAGCGTGCGGCGCTGCCCAATTACCGCCAGTTAAGTTCTGGTGCTGCAAAAATAGATAATATTTTTGTAGTGCTGAAAATGGCGGGCGTTAAGGGTGGGAACTACCGCCAGGCTCCCGTGGTAGCCTGGCAGTAGTTCCGTATTGGCACGTGATAAGCCCATGTTGGGCTTACTGTTACTTAGTAAAATGACCCCTTAGTCCGTGCTAATGATTAGGGCGCACTAAATGATAAGATGTCCATTATATTCCTATGGGTGTCTTACCATTTAGTGCACCCTAATCATTAGCGAGCACTAAATCTGTTTACGCGCCTTAGTAAAAGGACCCTTAATTGAAAAAGCAAAATTTTTATTCAGCAATCTTTATATTATGAATCTAATCATAAAGCTGGGAAGTGACTGGAAAATTATTTGAAAGGTAAAAAACAAAAGGAAAGTAAAAGTGTAATTAACAATGATGATGGTACGGTCATGGTCAAACCAAAGGATATTATACAAAAAATTTTGGAATTTTATAAAAGTTTATAATCAAGAGAAAGCCCAAAAAATAACTCTAGTAGAGTTTCCAAAACTATCCGACATAAATTATGAAACTCTAGAAAAGGATATTACTACTGCAGAATTCCAAAATGCTCTAGAAGAATTACAACAAGGGAAAATACCTGGTATTGATGGCCTCACAGTTGAGATTTATAATGCATTTAAACACTTGATTTTGCCATATATGCTGTCATCAAGCTATGCTGATGTCAAGAGGCATGTCGGGCACTATGACAGAAGTGCTAATGATTGTTTTACCAAAATCAGGACCCAATCCAAATGAAGTTTCAAATAGAGTATTTATGCAAAATTATTTGCCAAAATACTAGCCAATAGATTAGCTAAGTACAGTATGTCTCTGATTATCTGGACTGCAGGGGGTGGTCTGCATAAATCATGAATCCGGATAATTGGAAATTCATTTTTGAAAAGAGAATATACTTTGAGAGTTACATGTTGAGCATTATTTTTTTGTTTTCAATTATAAATGGGAAAAAATTCAAGCTATTTGTGATGTTACAAAATGTTTTTACTGTATATTAGAGATAATGTGATAACTGTGATACAGAGATTATGATAAAAAAATGGAAAAGATAAGGAACAGAAGCCATCCAGATAATTGGACATCCGGAAAACTGATAATTGGCACCCTACTGTATATGTCTCAACTAATTCACATAGACCAATCAGGTTTTATTGACAATAGACACTTGATTATGCTTTTAACTGATGCAAATAGCAAAACATACAATTGTCGGCCTTCTCTGTGTCACATGACGCAGAGAAGGCCTTCGACAGTGTTGAATGGGATTATATATTTAGAACATTAGAAATGTTTGGGTTTGGCCCCAAGTGTTGTCATATGATTAGATCATTATATAGTCAATCCACAGCTAGACTATATATTAACAATCTTTTAGCATCTCCTTTTAGGTTACAGAGAGGCATCAGAAAAGTGTGTTCTCTTTCACCGCTTTTATTTGATTTAGCTCTAGAATCACTTCTTCTTGCCATCCGACAAAATGGTAATATTTATGGTATATGTTGGAAAGATCAAGAATATAAACTATCAGCGTAAGTAAGTGGATAAAGTTAGGACAGCAAAAAGGCTGTTCAGTAGGCAATAAATCTTTCCTGATTAAAGATTGGATTGGGGAACATCAGTCAGGATGTCTTTTTTTTTTTTTAAACTGAAACCTGGTTGTTCTCTGATGATAATCCCCGGATCAATGAATTTTGTGCTACAGGTTATAAGGTTATTTCCTTATCTTGGAATGGCAAGAAAGGAGGTGGCATTGCCCTTCTTTATAAGAATACTAGTAAAAAAGGCCCGTTTCCAAAACAAATGAAACGGGCGCTAGCATGTGGTTTTTTTTTTTGTTTTCTTTTTCTGTTTGATATTAAGGGATATATATTTTTTTTAAAAGAGTTGTTTTTTTAAGTTGTAAAGTCTGTATGAGTGTTTGTGGTTTTGAGGGGGGTTGTGGGTGTCTGTGGGTGTGTGTGCCATTTTGTGGGGGGGGTTTGTAGGGGGGTGTTTGTGGGGTAGGGTTGTTCTGTATGAGTGTTTGTGTTTTTTTGGGGGGGATTATGGGAATCTGTGGGTGTTTGTAAGAGAGAGATGTAGGTTTTTACTGTTTCAGTTTTTGTATTAAGGGGGTTGGGGGAGGGAGTGTGTGTGTATGAGTGTGAAAGCAAGATGTTGTCTGTCCATGGCAGTGTGTGGCATTTTGGGTGGTGGGCAGTTTGGTTGTATGTATGTGTGTTAGTGAGTGATGCTGATTGTCCATATTAGATGTGGGATTTTTTTTTGTGGCTGGTAGGGGGTGATTCTCTGCGTGTGAGTGTGATACAGTAATCTTAATTCAGCAGGGCACTCTGATGTGGTATTTGTAGGCACTTGTATTTTTGTTGAAATCAGAGGGATCCGTTGCAGGCAGGCAGTAGGAGTAGATATGGGTTTTTTTCGAGTGTGGAATGTGGGTGGTGTTCTGTAGGGGGGGACGGGGCTGAGGGCGCATGTGTTTGGAAGTCTCTGTTGTAGGCACTGAACGCCGGCTTGGAGACTCACCGCATGAACAGCTTGCAGAGTAAGGTCCGCGATGTAGTGGTTGTTTAGTGGCGTTCTTCGTCCGTGCTTTCCTCGCGGTTTGTCCCCGTGCTGGTAGCTACCCCCTCCTCAGGAAGGGGCGGGACTCATGTGTGTTTGTTTGTTTTTTCCTGAACGCTGCTGCATTTTCTTCGCTGTCCCACTCCTGCTCCTCTGCAGCACCGGTCCCATTCAAAGGCTTGGTGGTTTCTAAGTCCATGTGAGTGTTTGGGAGGTGGAACCGTACTTTGTGTGCATCACCTGAGGCACAGCCAATCAGCAGCGTGTGGGCGGGGCAAACACTGATGTTCAAAAAGTGGTCTCTGCCGCCTCACTTTAGAACGTTGGGAAAGTGAGGCTTCATTAGAATGTTGGAGGTGCGTTTTATATAGAGAGATGGGGCGTGGCTGAGGGCGGGTCTATGAGTGAGGGTGACTGGTCCTAGCCTATGAAGACTACAGGATTTTTGTGCTTCTCTGCCTTGGAGTGAGCTTCTCTGCCTTGGAGTGAGCTTCAGAACGTTCAAGGTGGGATTTATTAATATAGATATTTGATGTTACCCTAATTGATTCCCTTAATATTCCAGAATTAGAGATTTTTGCTTGCCAATTTAAGGATTCCACTTTGTCAGATATTTTGACATGTATTTGTTACTGCCCTCCTGATGTGAGCTAAACCTATCCGTTCTTTTATGAATTTGTTTTTAAAAATTCCATTTCTAGCTCTTATAGCTTGATTTTAGGGGAGATTATTGTGAATTTGATTTGCAGAGTGCTGGAAGGAATGACCTTTTCCCTTTTCTGTCCTCTTTAAATTATTCTACATCTCCTCCCTCCCCAACCCATGAGAAAGGTCACCAACTTGATTTAATTTCCTTCAGTGATGATGGATCCTTTGCTCCTAACATTAATTTGTCAGATGCAATATGGGAACAAATGTTATGGTCAGATAATTTTCATTGTTCATTTACAATTAATTGGTGCCAGTTTAAGGGTTCATTCAAATCACAAGCTCACCATTATACTATTAGAGGTAGAAATGAACCTAGCAATTTCTGGGATGCTGCATCTCTACATTGGGCAGAAAATAGAGATCTGGGCTTTGTAGGTGACTGGCTTGAAGCTAGTCTGGGAATTTTAGACGAAATAGCTCCTCTTTTTTTCCAAAACGTAGGGGTCCTTTTACTAAGGTGCGCCGAAAAGTGGCCTGTGCTGGTGTAGACGCGTGTATTGGACACATGCAGGTTCATTATTTAGCGCACCTGCAAAAAAGGCCTTTTTTTTGGCCGAAAATGGACGTGCGGCAAAATGAAAATTGGCAAGCATCCATTTTGGGCCTGAGACCTTACTGCCACCCATTGACTTAGCGGTAAGGTCTCATGTGTTAACCGGGCGGTAATCATCAGCGCACGTACAATGCTGATTACCGCCCGGTTAGCGCCACACGCCGGAAAATTTCTGGTGCACGTAAAAAATGAAATTACTGTCTGGGCCACGTGGTAGCCAGGTGGTTGTTTCAAACTGGCGCACATTGGGTGCACATAGGCGCCTATGCAGCTTATTAAAAGAGCCTCTTAAGCAATCTAGACAGTGACAAATGGTTTACCCCAGACCTATTGAAGCTAAAGCATCTATGTAGAAAACAAGAGCTGAAATGGTAAAAAGATAAAACTATTCTTTCTAGAACTATTTGGCGGGAAGCAGTTCATAATTATAAAAAGGCTATTAAGTCCGCTAGAAAGAATTATTATACTGGATTGGCAAGGATTGTTCTACTAGAAAACAATTCTTCTTGATTGTTAACTCACTTATAAAGTCTTCTGTTGTTCAAAGTCAAGATTCAAAACAATCTCATTCTGCCAATCAGTAAGCCAAATATTTCCAACAGAAAATAATTAAGATTGGATTGCTGGTAAAAATTCTGATGTAACCATTGAATGTTCTTCAAAGGAGGGGATCCCTGTCAACCAAACCTGGAGTGATTTTTGTTCTATTCATTGGAGCAATTTTTCTAAACTATTTAAGAAATACGTTTCTTCTTAGTGTATGTTAGAGACTTGTCTCCCTTATCGATTAGCACCTCCAATGTTCTGTGCTGTTTTGATCTTGGATTGAGCTACAACTGTACTTGGGTAACTTTCCTGGTAGATTTGGGGAAATAATTATAACACCTATACTAAAGGACTTAAAACAATCCAAAAATTTAGTGTCCAACTAAAGGCCTGTGGCTTCAATTCTGTTCTTTGCCAAATCGATGGAAGGATAGGTGACCTTACAGTTAGTTCAATATCTTGATTTGCACAATATTCTTCACCTTCTCAGTCAGCATTATGTGTTTTTGTACTTTTGAGTGAAGGCAAAAGTGCTTTATTGCTTTGATTTAGTGGATCATACTCTCCTCCTACAAAATTTAGAGGTTATGAGAAATACAGGGAATGTTCCAAACTGGTTCAACGGTTTCTTGACCAGAAGATCATATAGGGTCAAATTGAATGATGGTTTATCTTCCCAATGGCACAACCTATGTGGAGTGCCACAGGGATCCTCCCTCCCCAACTTTCCCTGTACTGTTTACTGTATTTTGCGATCACTTGGTTCACTGTTAGAAAGTAAAAGCAAGGCGCAGTGCCCCAACGGGTGCACAGAGCCGCCAGTAACATGGCGCCGTGCCCCGACGGGCCTGCGCATAAGTGCCAGCGGGGTGCGGGCGAGGCGTGGTGGGCATGTTCCCGCCGACCAAGGGCACCCCACTGTTAAAGGGGGAAGGGCTAAGCGGGGTTTAAAAACCCTTGAGAGGAGCCCAGACGACCTCCTCAGGCGTCCGGGCACCAGCATGCAGGTCCGTGGGAAGCGAACGATCCCTTTCCATTGCCGACCAGGCGCGTTCTCCGGTTAAGCCCGCAGCGTCAGAGCGCCCGATCGCAGCCAGCTGCGTGCTCTGATGCGGGTTTACCGGTGCAGCGACGTGGGTGCGGCGGCAGTGCTGAAGCGAATTTGAGCTCCTTTGGCCTGTTCGGCCCTTGTCCCCATCGCGAACTCTCACTCGTGTGCCGGCCAATACTTTGGCCTAGCCACGAGGAGTCCCACGGCAGTGCGCCTTCTCTCCTTGCCAGGCGCGGCGGGCGCTTCTTCTCCTTGCCGGGTCGGCTATGGCTCCCGCAGCAGCGGCGAAGCGTGCGAGACGGCGGAGTTATCGTCACTCGGTCTAGAGGCTCCCTCGCAGTAAGTAAAACAAAGGGAGCAGACATGCATCCGTGCAGCAGGGGACATCGGGGTGGGATCCGTTTGGATCCACGAGATCCAACCCCACTGTTCTTCAGTGAGGGTGCCATGCGGTCGGGAGATCGGGGTTGAGTTAGAGGCCCGTCAGTGATAGTGGGAGTGCGGCCGGCCCCTCCAATTGCCACTCCGCTGCACGGTTTCCCCGCCCATTGTCTCCTTTGCTCGGCTCCTTTAAAAAATAAATAAATAAATGGATAGAAATAAATAAATAAAATCATTGCGCGCATTGCGAATTCGATAACCATAACCCAGCACTGCGCCACCCCTTTTAGGAGGTTAAACAAAGAGAGGGAGCTGCTAGCTAGTCCACTGTAAGCAAGGAGGCCATTTGGTTAATCTCTGTTTCCACTCCCCCAAGCAGCTATCATTGATATTCACTCAAAACAAATCAAAAACCCATGAGCTGTTGCAAGGAGGTTTTAATTGACAACAGTGGAAGCGAGCCTATTCTAGTCCACTGTATGCAAGGAAGCCAATAGGGTAGATCTCTGTTTCCACTCCCCATGTGGCCGTCATCACCATTCACTCAAAACAAAGCAAACAAACATAGCAACATAGTAGATGACAGCAGAAAGAGACCTACACGATCCATATAGTCTGCACAACAATGTAAGCTCACGTGTGATACGGCATGTGTATACTTGACCGGGATCTGTGTCCGCCATTTTCAAGACAGACCTTAGGAGCGATCAGAGGTTAGTCCCCCATGTAAGCAATGGGGCTGTCCCACTAGTGAGCTCACGGGAGAAAAGGGAAGTACATGGGGCAGACATTGCGGACAGGGCTCACAAGCGGCGGCCATCTTGGGGTGGTTAGACATGGAGCTATGGGTTTCATTCAGGGCAGCCACATTTGAGTGGGCACGAATCGAAGGGCAGCCAGGCTCTCGATAGACAATAGCGGCCATCGCGGTAGGCCACGACAAGGGGGGTGGGGAATACGAGCCCTAATTATAGACAACGTGTGGCCTTTTAAACAGATGGTCTCACCAGTGACCAGCAAATCGCAGTTGATTATAGATATGAGACTTGCACAAGAGAACAGGGAAATTTTTGATAGCAATCAAACCTGCTGACATCTCATCTCTCTCTGTCTTTCATAATTTAAAAGGCGGTATGTGGCAATGAAGGTATTCCAGACTTATTTATTTATTTATTGCATTTGTATCCCACATTTCCCCACCTTTTTGTGGGCTCAGTGTAGCTTACAATACATTATGAATAATGAAATACAGTTTGTTACAATTCGGCTATGGATTACATCGTGAGGAGTTATACGAGACCCTTTGGGTGCTAAGACCCGTAGACTGGGCCAAGTTCTTCAATTACAGAGTCCTTAGTAAGAAAGTATTAAATAACGGTACAGGATGGAATTGAAAGATAGTCCAGCATCAGGTGCCAATACCATTAGACTGGGCCTGTGCCTTAAATTTACAGAGGCCTTAATAAGAAAGTATTAATGGTAATGGATGGAAATTAAAGGTAGGCCAGCCTTGCGGTGCTAATACCATTAGACGGGGCCTGTGTCTTAAATTTAGCGAGTCTGGGATGGAAACGTAAGGCATTCCAGCCTTGGACAAGGAAGAGTAGGCTAGGACGAAAATATTGTGCGTCAGGACTGTTGTCAGCTGTTACCAAACGAAGTATTGAAGTCAGTATATTGTACATATTGCGAGCTAGAGTAGCTTCCCATAACTTGTGGACGTTTGAGTGGAGGCCAACTAGTAACAGCTCCCTAAATGCTCAGTCGATGGCAACCAATACCCCTTAAAAAAAAAAAAAAAAAAAAAAAGGAGGAAACCTCGGCCCCGCCGCTAAGAAAGCAGGTAGCCCCGCCGGCTAACAGCAGATAGCAGCATAACATTTGCCATTCATTGCCTCCTAAAGAGAAGTCCCACACAGCCAACAGCAGATGGCAGCATAACATAGCATATAGAATTGCGCCGAATAAAAAGGAAATTCGGAGTGCAAAGTGGCTTGTTTCAATCATATTGTGCTCTCTTCCTTCATATTTAACAAGCAGGTGCGGATGGCAGCGCTTTCATGACGATGGCAGCATATGGCAAGTATATGTATATACGTATATTGGTATGAGTACATTGTACAGATATAGATATGTATATCGATGAAAGATAGTGAAGGACAGACATCAAGGGTGGGGCCTCGATGGTTCAATGCATGAATATAAGCCAGATGAGTGGGTAATAACCATTTCATTAGTTTATAATTTTAGTCCATCTTTCAGAGTGATCACCTCAACCAGCTAAGAGACCAGTGTCGGCGGCCGGGACAAGCAGACAGGGGCCAAGAATATAGAAAAGAGTGGAAGGTGGAGAAACAGTAGACAGCATTGCATGAGCCCAGAGACAGCACAAGAGCCAGGCAAGGATGGCACGGAGTGCGAGAACAGCCAGCCGCAGACTTAGCTCGGCTAACAGTATGGTGCCTTCGCAGCAACCAGGCAACATCAATCAGGTTTGAAGCAGAATCTAGCACACAGGAACCAGACCACTATGCTGTGGGGATTGACACAATAATCGAAGCCCACATACTCAAAAGTTTTACACAGGGTTTTAGTATTCCTTATTGCGGCCCAAGTCTCAGAAGAGCGTTTAGGAACTCCACATCAGGGATGCGCACGCGAGAGAAGGTAGTGAACACAGGGAAGGTGGCAGGAATTTTCCCTAATCAGCCTTGTCAAAGGATCAGTGTATACCCAGTAGGAATCATCACAGAATGACCCTGGCTGATAGAAGGCCATATGCACCAGACATTAAACAGTAGGCGATTCTCTTGTGAACAAACCCCTCCCCAGGAAAGATTAGTATGACACGCCCCTTGAGTCATGGCAATTAACAGGACAATTAGGGCAGGGATCCCTCCCGAGGATAGTAGGGCAGGGATCCTTCATGGCCAAAGCAGACATCGAGCCGGCCTGACGATTGCCGACAGTGCACCAGTACGATGTCGGAGTGGGAAGTGGGGCTTAAATCGATTAGAATAGTGCATGCCCATGGGTTGCCCATGTCCCCTAGAGCAGAGTCATTCGGTATTCCCCTAGTCAAACACACAACTGGAGAACATATGCGTGACGGCAAATTTTGTGCACTGAGCGGACATAGTGTTTAGACTCCCCAGTGACAAACACAGGAGGCATAAACTCTAATAGCTGGTGCTTTGGAGTAGAGGGGAAAGGCAATCACTGGTGGCAAACAAGCAAAGCATCCAGGGCAGGGACTTATGTATAGGGAAAAGGTAACAAGGCAAGACATGCAGTCATTAGTGGAGAAACTTAGTGATCATCATGGGCAAGTCATTCAGGCATAGGTTAGACGCCCCGGGGCAGAGTTGTTCGAAAGCCTTCCCATTATGGTGGGGCGACTAAGGCCACGGAGAACAACCTCCGGCCATGGGACAGGTTCCTAGACCCATGTAGAAAGACCCCTGTACATGGAACACGTTCCCGAGCAACTACGATGATTCAGTAGCAAGGACATACGCCCCTCGAACTAACAATAACGTGTACAGACCCGCAGTTTGGACCGATGCAGCCAGCGTCATCAGTTAGGAGTTATGTCCTGAGAGGTCTCATCACGAGAAACATCTCATACTTGTTTCTTCCTGGCAACGGTCATGGGGTCCATTTCAAAGGCGAGGAGGAGCACCTCGAGTATCCCGTACTGATAGACGCATCTCAGGAGATATATAGTAGAATTGGTAAGTGCAATGAAGGGCGACAAAAAGGATAGCAACAATGGGACGACTTCCCCACAAAAAAAAAAAAAAAAAATTTTTACACCCCGTGCATAATTACACTCTGGAACTCATCGCCAAAAACCTCGCTGAAGGCGAGTAGCTTGGCAGAGTTTTAAAAGGGTTAGACGTTTTACTATATGGACGGGGGGAAAAATCCACAGTGCCAGGAATAACATTACGAAATGTTTTCACGACTGGGGAGCTTGTCAGGCACTACTGGCGGATTGGCCGCAGTCGTGGACAGGATGTTTGGCTCAATGGCCCCGTGGTCTTTCCCAGTGTGGCATTACTTATGTACTTTATGACTGTCTACCAACCACTATTTTATATTGCAGGGTGAGTTTGTGGACACTCGGTAACACATGACGGCATTGGGGGCCGTCGCGGACAGGGTGCTGGGCTCGATGGCACAGTGCGGCATTACGTGCTTATGATTATCTACCAAACACTAATTTTATTGCAGGGCAAGATGTGCGACACTGGGTAACACATGGACGCTGTCTTGGACGGGAGGCGGGGCTCGATGGCCAAGTGGTCTTTCCCAGTGTGGCATTACTTATGTACTTCTGAATGTCTACCAACCACTATTTTATATTGCAGGGTGAGATGTTGGGCACTCGGTAACACATGAGCGGCTCTCAGACCGTAAGGCTTACACTCGGGCATAAACACTAAAGGCGAAGGATTAAGAATGCACGAGACGCCAGGCCCAGGAGGAAAGCGAATCGGCAAATCGCCACTTGGGCTGCGGCCGTGGGATAAACGGCAGGCGACGCACGAATGGACAGAGGAGATCTG